>NC_045428.1:104008140-105208140 GCF_902635505.1 Sarcophilus harrisii
TCATCATTTTCTCTTCCAAGGTAGAACCTCTATGGTATGCTCATTATCCTTGCTATAAATTTTAAAATTTAAAGACCCTGGGAAAATATACTGAACTTTTACTCAAAATATATTAAGAAACTTCAATTCACTCATTTGCAAGAGACCTCTTTGTTCTACATTTCAGCTCTGTGATTGCTTTGTTTTACATATTGTTGCCACCAATGTAAATTATAACTACTTGTTATAAACCATTTCATAAATTGTTTTGGCAAGGAGAAAAAACAAACATTACCATAATAAGACTTCTGGGGATAAATTTTTCTAACTTTAGCTAGTTGGAAGTTTAGCTGATTTCTAACTTTACTTCTCATATAACAGTCCATCATTAGGCTCATGTTTAAAAACTGGTCAGCTTGGTAAGAGCTGCCAAGAAAGATAATTTCCTAATGTTATTGTTGGAAGAAAAGAAAAATAATAATTTTTACAAAAATATCTATTGAAGGATTTTTATAATGTCAAAAACTCATGTGTAACTTAAGTGTTTAGCAATTGGGGAATTGCTAATTGTATTGTGTTAAAGAAATATATTATTGTAGCATAAAAATGACAAAAATTAAGAATTTAGAGTGATGACAATGATATAGAGCAAAAAAGATAGACTACAAACAACTGTATGTAGAATGACAATGCACACATAAAATAATGTTAGCATACTTTTAAATTGTCAGAATTTTTTTTAAATCAGAAAGGGAGATGGAAAGAAACAGAATTGTTGTTGTAGTTATCTCATTAAAGCTGATATACACATAGCTAGACACAATTCAGATATGTTTGTTTACATTTTATGGTATCTTAAGCATAATTAGTTGTTGAACAAATCCATGTGACCTATTTATAATATCCTCAAGCTCAGAAAAGAGTATTATGCTCATCCATCAATAGTGACAGCATTAATTGATTGAGCATAAATTCCAGGATCAAAAATTCAAGGCAAAGCGCCAAGGAAAGAGAACATTTGTGAAGTACAAGTTGATTATAAGATTAGGATTATATGTAAAAAGGCCAGGATATGAAGAAAAGAAGAAAAAAGAAAGGTAAAACAAAGTCAAGAAGACAATTAACCAGAATCCGACTATCTAGCTCATCCCTTAGTGAAATGGAGATAATTATAGTTAACCTAAAAAGGTCAATATGGGGTGATCAAACGTGATAACATACACAAAGTGCTTTGTAAATATTAAAGTGCTATATAAATACTGTATAATGATATATAAATACATGCATATATGTTCTTACTATTATTCATGATGTAGTTTATAAGCAAAAATATATAAGCAAAAATATACACATGCACATAGGCACTCTTATATAGTGATTTAGTGACTTACTTGTCACTTGGAAAGATGATTGCTGAGCTGAAAAAAAAATAACCATCCCAGAAATAAACGAATTTAACTCCAGAAGCCATATGCCAAGGGTATTATATTTACCCAGAGGTAATTTTTCAACCTAATAGTCAATAGTTTACCTATAAGGTAAACCTCAATCCATGGTTTTATTATTTCCATTTTGAAAGCATTTTACACTTTTTTTTTTCCTTTGCAGAAACTTCTGTACTTTTACTCACAAGGTCATGAAGCCCTGTATCAGACAGCAGCAGAGCTTCAGCAATAATAGCAGATGCCATCTTAGATTAATGTAAGGGATTTTTTTCCTTTTTTCTCTGCACCCATTTTGACAGAGAACATTGTTTGGTTCACCTCCTGATGCCCTGGAGGTGCCTAAGAGTTATTTTAAAGGTTTCAATTTTCTTTGCTTTTCATATAAGTGCAATTTTCCCCAAGATTTTTAAGCAACTCAAGAAAATATCCCTGAGATGAAATGTGTATAAGTGTTTTAAAGGTCATTAATTCTGTAGGCTTTCCCTACAGAAATTTTAGACCTTAAAAGATATGTAGGCATCATCTCATTTAACCTTCTTCATTAGGAGATAAGGAAACTGAGACCCTGAGATTTAATAGTTTATTCTAGATTATTATGCTGCTTAGTGGCAGACTTGATGCTAAATAGAACACTGGAGTTGGAATCAGTTACTGCATATGTGACTTTGTACATGTCAATTATTTTCTCTCAGTTTCAGTTTTCTTATCTCATATATCAACACCTAAAATGGTTTTCACAAAGTGAGGCTCAAATGAGATCACACCTTTCAAAACAAAATATATTGCACAAATGCCATTATTATTGTTCTTATTTTATTGTAGATTTTTACCTTTCTGTTCTTTCATTGATAGTTCTTTAATTCTAAATCTTGAAATGTTTCTAAAATGTTCACATTATTTACAGTTAAAAGGGACTATAAACAACATTTATTCCAACCTGATCAATCTATACATAAAGAAACTGAGGACCAGAGCTTTGTCCAAATTTACACAGATAATATTGGATGAGCTGAATTTCTAGCTACTCCGAATCCAAATTGCTTTTTTTACATTATTTTATGCAGCCACATATTCTTTTATTTTCTCTTGTCTTTGCTTTTGTCTCTCTTTTCCACTCTATTTCCTAACTTCTTTATACAAATATTTCTCATTCCATAAACTAGCTATTTTTTTTTCTGTCTTTCTCATCATCTTCTTTCAATCTTTACAAACTGAATAGAGAGTCCTCCCTGAGTAGAAAATTGAACTCCACCTGTAAAGCCTCCCTGGAATGTATTTGATTTTATCTTGCTTGGTTCAAGGCTTCCACAGCATTCTTTGGCCATATCCAGTCATGTTACTCCCTTTTATCTTCTTCCTCCTTTTTTGCAGTTCTTTTTTATGTGTTGTCTTTTTTCTCTTCCATTAGAATATGTTTCTTTATGACAGGAACTGACTAACATGCTTTTATTTGTAATTCCCATAATTCCTCTAGACATGCAGTTTGGTGCAGTATAAATTAGCTCTGTTTTGTGTGAATTCTAGCTACAATGTCTAAATCTATCTGACCTCAGTAAATCATATAACCTCTCCGAGCCTTGATTCCCTCATCTCTTCTTTCATCTATGAAATGTTGATGGTGATACCAGTACTCTCAAGAGTTATTATGAGAAAAGAACGTTCATAAATGTTAAAAGTACTATACTCTCTACTCTGTTGAAACTTGATCTGTTGAATCAGGTCCAATGGAGAATTTTCTCTAAGTCGTGAGAGATCAAATTCTCTTTTAGACCCTTTTATCCTTTATCTTCTTTTTATCTTTTATCTCTTTATCCTATGCTAATTTCACTTTCTCTAAGCAATCTCTAGTAGCTTTTATAATGAAAGTTATTACTTTTCATATTTCATCATCTCTCAGAACCTAGAGACACCATTTAAAAGATAATTTTCTTTCCACTCATTACTTCAGAACCTTTCTTTGTTCAATAACTTGACTTTTAAATAACACATTTATCTATTAATTTCTCCAGTGAATAATAATATTAGGCTTGGAGTCAAGGAGTGCTGACCAAATATAACATCAGACACTTAGTAGGTGTGTAACTTTGTCCCATTACAACCTCTGTTTGTCTCAGTCTTCTCAACTGTAAAATGGGAATAATAATAATATTTACCTCTAAGATTTATTATTTAGGTCAACTGAGATAACAATATTTGTAAAGGAATTAGTATTATACCTGGCACATAGTAGGTGTTATATAAATGTTAAGTATTATTATTGCTATTATTGTTATCATCATCATGACCTTACTTGGTTACCTTTCTCTGATCTTGGCACCCTGTCAATATTTTTTTATCTGCCTTAAACCCTCTCATTCTTCTTGGAAATTTCAATATCAGTATTAATGACCCTTCTAATATCTGCCTCCATGTTTGCAAAAGTTACTCTGCCCTCTTCTCCCAATCCCTAAAGACCATATCTTTTCTTCTCAAAATATTGTTTTTCTTTCATAGCTTATCATTCATGCTGTCTTTACCAAGAAACATTTCTTTACTTATTTTCAGTGCTTTTTTCATCTGCAATATTTATAATTCTTAACTAACTTGAAAGTTGAATTTTCAACTTTGCTACCTTCAAAAGATATGTTCAATGTTCAATGCACCTTAAAGTACAGGCTATTTTATTTGTGTATTTCAATTTTCAATGGCTAGTATAAAGTTTGTAAACAGTAGACTTTTCATAATGGACTCAAATGGAGTCCATTTTTCTATGCTTGATATGTTTGGAATAAATTGAATGGGAAGAAATAATTGTACCTCTCAATCTCCAAAGCAAAATGAGTTTCCCAAAGCTTCTCCACTTTTCATTCATATGACAATATTGAACATTAATTACTCTAGATATCACCTGAAAATATCACTAGAAGAATTATATAACAATAAGATTTGCTAATTGCAGTGTGTGTGTGTGTGTGTGTGTGTGTGCGTGCGTGGCTGTATACACTATGCACAGACACTATGGGCTTTCATTGCTTTTACATGAATAAACTTAAAACAGATGCATTTTTTCAATATAATTACAAGTTCCTCTAAGGAAGGAGAGAGGAATCTTTAACAATGTTTATTGACTCATTTGTTCTTCTGTCACTGAATTTCTTTAAAATTGGTGAAATTTATATCATAAATTTATTTCAGTTTAGAACATCTAAAATATGAAAATATTTTGATTTAACTTGTATTTTAGGATGTAGTATCTTTCAAAACATTTATGAAAAATTTTAATATGACTTTCATAACACTGATTATTCCTTCACAGAAGGAGGAGGAGGAGGAGGAAGAAAAAAAGGAGGAGAAGAAGGAGAAGGAGGAGAAAGAGAAGAAGAAAAAGAAGAATTTTCAACATAATCACATGTCCATCATTGTTTTCACTACCATCTTTTCTAAATTCCCGATGAAGACAACCTAGGATCCTACCTTTGGAACATCATGCACAGTGCCCTCAACCAATATTCCATGAAGCATTCGCTATATTGATGTTGCCTGGCAAGTGCTCCTGCAGTTGCTACAATCACAGCTTTTGATGATTCATAAAATGAAAATCTGGTTGTCAAAATCCTTAAGGTATGTTCAGGTGGTTGAGCATTAGAAAATGATATGATTTTATAAGTGGAAATGATGTCCTAAAAGGCATTACTAATTGCTTTACTGGTATACTCTAAGGACTGTGGAACTTTCCCATCTGATTTGTCCTTACTATCTCCCATGTGTTGTTCCCTCTTTCAAAAAATAGCTCCCCAAGAGTAGGGACAGTCTTATTTTTATATTTCTATCTGCAGCTTTCGGCAGAGTTACCTACATATAATAAACACTTAATGTTCATCCATCCATACACATTATGTAATGTTGATAGCCCTATTAATTTACTATTTGTATATTTCCTAACAGCATTTTTCATTTTCGTGTCTGTGATATTTTATCCCAACTCAGCTACAAATATTATAAGGACAGAGATTTACTTTTACTCCCTCTCTCACTCCCCATCCCTAAGACACAAGTCCTTTAGAAGTATCTTGTAGATAATATGAGCTCAGTATTCATCTATGGTTGATGAATTAAGAATTGAAGAGGCAGTATTTATAAAGCAGACATCAAAAGGACAGATACAAGTGCATGCGTTCATTAGAATGAAAAAATAATTATAATTTGAGGCAAAATTGTTTTTTATTTGTGATCTATAATTCCCTTTTAATATCCAAATTCACAAAATTCTCAAGATTGTGATCTATCCACTTAATACTCTACCTCTTATCTAAATGAGTATCTCAAAATTAGATTGTACTAAAAATTGCTTGGAATATTGCCAGAGAACATGTCCTTTGGAGCATTAGCCACATTATGTAGTATGTGTCATCTTTCCATTTCTCAAAAAAATCTACAAAAACAGAATTGTTGCCATCACTAGCACTGTGAGCTTCGGTGTATGTAAGAGCAGCTTAAATGACATCCATAACTTGTATTCTTTTCCACACAGGCATATTTTTGCTTCCAGCTTTCATGAACATAGCTCAAGTTAGCTTATTTCTAATTGCTAAATCAGCATGGTCACTCAACTCTTGCTTTGTCCCAGTAATCCTTGCTTCAAGTGATACTTTCATAGATCCCTGTAGAATTTATATTCCTTCCACTCTTTGTTAGTGTCACTCCACATTCAATTCATAGTATGACAGTAACTCTGCTGTAATGATATTTTATTTCTTCATATGACCAGACAAATGATGCTGAGTTCCCTTGATAACAATATTGACCTGTGGCTTTGGTGTTTTACAGAATTTAGAGAAAGATGTAATCTTTGAGACTATGCACAGTGGTAGTCCAATAAAACTGAACAGATAAAGCAAAGCAGAACACTATCAATGCTACTAGATATACAAGCCTCAAAAGTGAAATAGTAGTGATCTTTGGTGTGTTGTATTTTCTTGCCATTGTATTTCAGGATTTCCAAAAGGATGTCATTCTCAAAATTTTCTTTTCAAAATGTTGTGTCTATATTTTTCTTCTAAACAACCAATGGAAAACATATTTTAAAGTATGACTTTTATTGTTAAAAAAAAAGTCAGTGGATTGTCCAGAATTCTGGAAGTGGCGATTTGCATGAGTGGCTTATGGCAATTATATTATGTTGAAAACTGATTAAATAATTTGCAAACTTAGGAAGTCAGGAAGTTCTGGAATTATGTTCCTGTGCATGTCCCTTCATCCATATCCTGAGAAACTTTTTAAATAGATCTCTTGAATGTTATTTAATATGAAAAATATATGAAAGCATATATTAATTTTAAATGTCATTTCTTAAATACCTTAAATTTAAACTCTCCAATGGTCTAGAAAATGGACGAAACTTGTACAAATGTTGTTTAAGAATCCCAACGTATCAGTGATATAAGAATTATGTCCTTATATAATTATGTGCTTAACTGTATTATTTTAACTATGATTAATTCAGACCTTAAAAGGAAGCAATTTTGCCCCTCCATTCACATCATCACATATGAAATTCAAATATGTGTTTCTTAAATGTTCAAATTACTGGGTCAAATTTGCTTGAACATTAGAGCTGAATACTCTTCTATTATTAGGTCTTCAGAGCTACAGTAGAGCAATCAGGATTCATAGAAGAGTGTGGTATTCTCAATACTTCCAGAAAGCTTTTAATGAAAAATTTTAATCATGTTTAAAATGTTTTATTGGACTTTCTTCTGATAACATGATATACATTAAAGCCATGTTCTCTTCTCAGATTACAAAGAATGATGTTACCTTTTTCCTGATATAAACAGTATATTTTTTACTCACTGTAAAATAATATATATGTTCAATTTGTACATCTGGGCACAGACCTATATGTGTACATCCTGCTTCTCAGAAAAAAAGGAATAGGAACTCCTTATATTCAACACTTGTTTCACTTCTCTCAGTATATACCCATAGCACCTGAAACATAGAAAAAAAAATGTTAGTTAATTAATTGACTGATTTCAGTGCTTTATCATAAAGGATGCCAGAATTTAGGGACTTAACTAAGATAACTAATGGTAGAAGATTTTAATGGTGAGCCAAAAGTAGGAATAGAGAGAAATTGGAATAAGAGCCTTATTTTGGGGCAATTAAAATTAATCATAGGCTTTACAAAAAAGTATTTATAGCTAGTATTTACATAGTGACATGTTTTGCAAAGCACTTTACATATGATTTCTCATTTGATTTTCACAACCTTGCGAAATAGGTACTAATAGGTATATTTTATTCCAAATGAAGAAATAAAGAGAGACAATATAATTTCCCCAAAGTTACTAGCTAGTAAATATTTTGGTTAAGAATTAAGACTAAAGTTTTGGACTAAATGTTCAGTACTCAATTGCACAACCAATCTGAATCAAAAAGCATTGAAAATCATGTTATGAAATATCATCTGTTTTAGATCCTAGCAAGTCTTTCATCTTTAATATAATATTAAACTACTCATTAAGCCTTTACTAAGGGCTAGGAATGTTCTAAGTTCTGTAGTTACAAATACCAGCAAAACATTAAAACTAAGTTTAAGGAATTCAAATTTTAATAGGAAAATTTGCAGGTAAGGCAGAACTAAGAAGGTTGAGGAGTTATTACAAGTGTAGCCAAATAATTTGCAGATGACTAGGATATGATATTGAGACATGATTTCAAGCAAATTCAGATGCCAATTCACTTTCCATAATCCAGAGTCTCAAAGGGCAGAGTCTAAATGTAATAGTGCCAGCAAATGAGGAATATTATGAGAGTGATGGGCAAAGTACAAGCAGTATGAGAATAGATAGCAGGCAATAGAGATTAAAGGACTTTACATTGGTGGAAGTTACTTTTATTTTTCAATACATATTTATTTAATTAAATTAATTTAATTAAACCTTCAGTAAATATTTAAATCAATTTTATAACTCAAAATTTTATTGTAAATCATATCAATATCCAAATATATAGTTTAATTTTAATTGTTAATATATGTATGTATATATGTAAAACTCCAGAAATTCAACAACACACACACATATATATATAATTAAAATTAAACTATATATATATATATATATATATTTGGATATTGATATGATTTACAATAAAATTTTTGGTTACAAATTTAATTAAAATATTTATTGAATATTTAATTAAACAAATATTTATATATCTACAACTCCAGAAACAGGAACTTGTGGATCAGAATAGCCAAGATTTACATATTTTTTCTTTCTTTTATATACATTGTTTATATTGCATAATAACATTTATTGCTATATTTTAAGTGTCTCTGTATTCTTATCTAGAACATATTGAAAATGATATTTTTTCTTGATATCTGGAACATCCTATCCCATATTTTGGTTAGTGTCTGTAAGCAGTTCTGATTACCTTTTGGTTGAGAGATAGCCTGACACCGAAGGTGGCAAGAATCCTTAAAGTATCTCTGATAATTTCATCTAACTTTCAGACAAAAAGCTGCCTCAATTGGACTATTATAATCTGTTTGATTTCACTGACTTTTGTTTATTTAAATTACTTTTTTTTACTCACTAATCATGATGGTGTTGTGAATAACCACAGGAAGGAAATTAAACTTGACTGATGAGAAATAATGAATTGTTTCAATTTTTTTTTATCTAGACTTCCAGATGTTTTAAATGTGATAAATGGAATTCTTGTCATACACTTATTGGAGGAAACTGAGAATAAGGAACAAGCCATGGTGCTCCTTTTGTTCCCCAGAAAGATATCAATTGCAGTCCTTGAATAAATCTACTGGCTATAATAAATACCACACATCAGTCAAGCTGTTTTTGAAGATTTAGATATCAACAATAAACATATCTTATACATCTCAAAGTAATCATCAGGAATACTAGTGATTAGACTATTTTTAAAGATCATTTGTATCTTCAAAGAAAATAGGATTATTTCTTGCAAGGCTGTATGGACCCACATTTTTCTTTTTTTTTGACTGACTGACCTTTCTTATTTGCTATTTGACCAAGAAGTTTTTTTTTTTTTTTAAACTAGTGATGGCACTCAGTCTGTGACTATCCTTTTATGAGCTTTCCCTTCTAAATTCTTGTTTCTAATGTGGTCTTGGATGAGAATCTAGAAAACTAAATTTCTTAAAATTTTGTGCAAAATTGCAAAACTCTTGATTCAGTCTTGAAGGCCTCTCCTATCAATGAGATTTATTCTTATTATAAGTGATGTTTTTGGGTTTTAAGGTTTTATTCTGATTAGATAAACTCCTATGTACCTTCTACCCCCCCAAAAAATAATTGGGAAAATATTGAGAATGAAATTTTTCAAAAAGAAGAGAAAATAGAAGGATTAAAAAACAAAAAAAGAAAGAAAGGAAGGGAAAAGAGAAGAAAATCTAGAAGGAAAAGGAGATATAATTTATTTTCTTTATGTTGTTGTTTTTGTTTGTTTTGTTTTTTGTGCTTCAGGTATGTGAATGGATAATCTGAGATCCTGAATAGATGTAGTTGCCAAAATATACTCAAGAGTAACAGAGAGAAAGAAAAAGGAAGGAAGGAAGGAAGAAAGGAAGGAAGGATGGAAGGAAGGAAGGCAGGAAGGAAGGAAGAAAGGAAGGAAGAAGGAAGAAAAAAAGGAAAAAAAAGAAAGAAGGAAAAAAAGAAAAAAAATTTTTTGAGCTTCCTTGTGTAAATCAAGTTATGTGTTTACTTAAACAGTATAGATAATCAGTATACTGTCAGATGAAATTGTATTCATTGAATAGCTTCTAACCTCAACTACCTTTTCAGATATCAAATTCATGTCTTCTTTTTTGGGTGATTGGGGAGAAGAAATAAAAAAAAAAAGGAAAGGGAAAGAGGTCATAGACTTGTATTTCTTTCAATAATCCCTCCTTTTCTCCCTCTCCAAAGCAAATTGGACAGGGAGGGGTGGAGTAGAACTATATATCAGAGACAAATGTTGTCTTTAGTTTTAGATAAATTTAGACAAATATTTGTTCTACCTCTCCAGAGGTGAATGGAACCCAACTCTGACATAAAATCAAAAATGAAAAAAATAGACTAGAAAAAAGCAAATCAAAAATGAATTATTTAGAAAAACAGAAACAAAAACAGAGTGACAAGGAAACTGAAGATATAATCCCTCAAAAAGTCAATGACTTAAAAACACCTATAAGCAGACCCAAAGAAAAACAAAAATTGAACACAAACTCAATTAAGAATTCCCAGAAATTTTAAATATTTATTTTTCTTGTGTGGAAAACAGAAAGGAGACCAGTGTCCTTGTTTAACAGGATACTAATGAACTTCCGTATAAGACTAGAAAAAAAGAGAAAAAGGGAAGAGAGTCTATAGAAACTTTGAGTGCTAAATAGAACATTTGATATTTGATCACTAATGTAATAGAAAGCTGGTAGAGCAAACTCTTTTTTTGGTAGTTTTTATATTATTTTAAACAAATATAAAATAAGGAAATTAGGGGGAAAGACTTTTCCATATACAGAGTAGACCATAAGACAGGATTCCATATAAAATAAGACACTTACATTTCAATAAATACTAAACTTTTTTTTTTCTAAGATGCCCAGCTTTTCTTTGCTTACTTGTTGGTTTCCTTTCTTCTCTGCTGTGCACTTTTTATTTTATTTTCCCTTCTCCGCATCCCCTCTGCAACCAAAAGAAGTTCACAATAAATCATGGACCATGGAACTCGTGTGTGTGTGTGTTTTAAATATGCACACGTGTATTTATATGTGTAAGACTGTATTATGCTTATTTTCACCTTTCTTGCATAGTAGATAGCATAGGTCCAATCTTTCCCCTTTTAAATCAATTTTATTGATACAAGAAAATTTAAAATTAAAATAATAAAAATACCCTTTTTACACTTCAACAAACCTTTTATACTTCAACTTTTCCCTAAGGTCTAAAGATGAATATACTTCTTAACATTTTTTCTTTGAAATGTCTGCCCTTTTATTTTTTCATGTGAATTGTGTTATTATTTTCTAACAGTTAAATAATTTTAGTAATATAATTGGAATGACATTCAATAAATAGATTAGTAGATAAAATTATCATCTTTAAATTATATTGGCTTTATCAACCTATGAGTAAAAATATGATTTCAGTTATTTAGATCTGAATTTATTTGTATAAAAAGTAGTTTATGTTTTTGTTTTGAACTTTCAGGATATTGGTCTTAACTTTTCTATGAGTAGTAAGGATTTTGGGAAGCCCTTTGTTAGTGAATAATGCATAATGTAGATAGTTCAGAGCGGGCTGATAAGTAAGGTAAGTTGATATAAGTAAGTTGATATAAATGTTTCTGCATGCACTTCACCCTCTTTCACAAGTTGTACTTAGAAGTACAACAGAGTACAACACTATGACACTATATACATATGTACATAGGGTGATAGAATCCATGAAAACCTAAGGATATGAGAAAGAAAGAGAGAGATTAATTTCGTCAGTTTTTACCCTTTGCATGAATAAGTCCTATTACAAAAACCATTAAATTACAGAATACATGACTGTGCTATGAAACTTAGAGGAGGGTCACTCACTCACCCATCATCACGCAGTTCCAGAAACAATCACACCATTCTATCCCCAGCATTTGCAACTGGCACAAACATAGAAGATGCATATTCCAGAGTTTAAGCCCTTATTGTCTGTTCTCTTCTCTGTTACTTGTATTATACTGTCAGCCCTATGAGTCAGTGACTGAAATTTTTATATTCCTTTTATATATGATGTGATGTTTTTTTTTTCATACATATATAAATCATCTTTATCCATACCTACATCTGTACCATCTGTATCTATTAAATGATGTCATGGACTTACTAATGAAAGGATGTTGGCTAGTAATAAAACAGCGACTCTAATTTTTTCCCAGTTTTCCTGAGATAAAATTTATTTGCAACCTTAATTTGAGTTCCTAGGATGCTTTGGTCAAGACTAGAATAAATCCAACTATTCTAGCTTCCAGTCAGAGATATCACTACAAATAATTTTGTACATTGCTGAATTTCCAGAAAGTTTATGATAGTGATTGACTACCTGCAAAATAATACACATCCATATGCATGTATACACAAACTTTTTTCTACTATTCTCTTCAAGGACACTGATAACATTTAGATTAGCACCAGGGGCATTTCCATCTCTCTATTTTCAGGTTTTTGTTTCAATGAATTCTGTCAAGTGCTGGACTAGGCATTTCCCCTCTTACATCCTAACTATAATTCATTACGCTCTTGTGATTCCTTTATAACACTTTTTCTTGATTTGCAGGAAACTCTTCAAAAGTAGCCCATCAATCATTGAACATGTACACGAAGAAATGACCTTCATGTCTTTTTCTTGTTGTTCATAATTTCCCTTTCTCTGGACAAATCTTTCATACTGATATTATTTATTCAGCTTGTTGTTTTGAGGTTTCATCTGAGGTTTTTTTTAAAGAATTATTTCAAAACTTCAGATACCTTATTTTATACTTGCTTTGGTTTTTGTTGTTGATTTTGTTAAAAGAACTAATAAGGAATACAAACAAAAGAAAATTATGCTAAATGTTTTCCCCTTCTGAAACTTAAATAATAGTTGCATACTTAACAGTCATACTCAAAATCAGAAAGCAATTTTTTACAATAATCCAAAATGATACCTAATGATAAAAAAGTTGTTTTACAACTCTTGGTTCAATTTTAAATCTTCATTTACAAAATAGAAGTTATAATTCTAGACAGGAGTTTAACAACCATCTAGTCCATTGCTTATATATTTAGACATAAGAAAACAGAGGGACAGGGAGATTAAATGACTTGCTTTTCATTCCAAAAGTGGTTGTAATTCCTTAGAAGAAGATTTGAATCAGAGCCAGGTATCTTTTTCTTACATCATAGAAAACACCATCTGCCCTACCTAGTTATAGGCATATTGTGAAGACTAGAAAATATGATATATGTAAAGCATTTTATAAAATAAAAAAGAAATAAAATTATTGCTATTTTGATACTCCAGTGATCTTTCTCTCAGTGTTTAACCCCATCTTCTAATTCCAACCCTGGTATCATGTTCCTGATTAATAGTTTACCATATCTGGGCACCCTCCAGATTCACTAAGATACCTGTAGTCATCTTTCTTTCAGCTCATATTCAATAAGATTAATACTAAAGCTATCCCCTTCAACCCTAAATGTGGTTCTTATATAGACTTTCTCTTTTGTATTTAGATAAAGTCTATAATCTAGAGAGAACCAGTAGACTCTCAGTTATCCAGTTTTGTGACCTTCAACATCATGTTTCTCTCCCTTTTTCTTACCTACTATATCCAATCATTTATAAAGTTTTATTAATTCAACTTCTGTGGTGACTCAAACCTGTTCTCTTCATATCACCAACACCAATATTGTTACTTGCTTTGAGTATGATGTTAGCCTCTTTAAATTGTTATTTTTATTCATGGTGTTTCTACTTCCAATCCATTGTATAATGGGCTTCCAAAATTATTATACTTTTTTGTCAAAAGAACAGGTATGACTATGTCACTTCCATGCTCAGAGACTTTAGGGAAACTAAGGTCTCAAAGAAAAATATTAGCTAAGGATGATAATTGAAATTCTTCTTAATCTGGCTTCAAACTACCTCATCAGTTTTATTTTGTATTATTCTTTTTCATGAGCCCTATGTGTCCAACAAAATAGATTGCCAGCTTTTCCCTGAAGCAGACATATTTATACTGTATTCACATCTTCGATGAGCAAAATACAATATCTTTTCTTCACAGACACAGATAATTCTTATCTATCTATTTGACGTTCTTCTTATAATCAACCCCCAATCCCAGAAGAAAATTTTCCTTTCCTCCTTAATTATTTCTAGAAAATTTAGGTTAGATTTGTCTTTTGTCTCTACCACTTACTATTACAACTAGTAATATATTTTTCTGTTCTATGTGATATGAACAATAACCCATCCCATAGAATATAAGCTAGTTGAGCTCACCCTTCCCCAGGCAGAGGTCAGACTTTAAAATGCTTTAAAAGTATGAGTCCTAAACAACTATATTATTGTTAAATATTAAATATACAGAAAGTAGTCACCTCAGAGTGACCTGAAGAGTAGGGATACTAACACAAAGGCCAAAAGGGCAGGGGAAAGATTGAGCTTCCTAGTATGTGAGAGAGGGTTTTCAAAATATCAAGAAAGGGAAGAGCATTCTGGGACCTAGTGGTCAGCCTGACCATAGAGTGAAAAATGGAAGGCTGTAGATAAAGGAAACTGAGGCAGCCAGCTTAAGGTATCATGATAGGATGATGTGACAAAAATCTAAGAAAAAGGATTGGAGTCCAATTGTGAATAATCTGAATGCCAAACCAAGGAATGTGTATTATATCTGACTTTTTTCCTTGATCAATTAATTCCAATAACAATATTAAGCCCCTGAATGGGATGGATTGGATGAAGTTATTTTTCAGTATTGAAACTAGGCCCTCTACCCAGAGTAGGAAGATGAGGTCTTGGACCTCAGGTTTCAGAAGTCACATGATCTCTATTCCCAGTCTTAAACCCTGGGTTGCAGGGAGTCAGGTGCTCTCTAAAAATCAGACTCTCAAGAAGTGATGCCCATAGGAAGGAGACAACATTGCTGACCATTGGTCAAGGATGGTTACTTCCTTTTAGTATATCCATTGAAAAGGTGTGGGTTTTTTGTAATTAAATCTGAGAAGGCAGAAGCTGGTCAAGTTCCAGGAGCACATGGCCTGAGTTGAGGATGGCTCTCAGGTGTTCATCTGGGCCTCTCCCTGCAGGAATTAAATAAATGTTTTCTCTTTGTACTTGAAGATGTCTCTGATTAGTTAATTTGCGAAAGGGGTCTAGCACCCATCTCACACACACCCCGTTTCAGGGCTATAAATTTGGTTCTAGCAGGATGGGGGAAAAACTAGGGAACCAGAGTCAGGATGTCTGAATAAACAGAAGTAAAGATGTCAATGAGGTATTGGAGATAGTCTTATCTTTTGGAATATTTAGAGGAGGTAGTGCCATAAATTCTTGATGACAGAAGGAGTTAGGAGTCAGGAAGTCTGAACTCCCCCTTCTCTTGAGTGTCACATTAACAATTTACAACCTTAGAGCAAGTGGTCCTCAGTCTTAATGAACCAGAGAGGGGGGGGGTTGCAAGTAAGGGGATTGAAGCAGAACAGTTAAGGAAACTGAGGCAGAACAATTTAGGGAAAATCAATCAGGACAATTAGGGAAACTAATGCAGGGAAGCTGAGGTAGAACAGTTCAAGGAGACTGTGGCATAACAGTATGATTACAGAACTACAGCACACTAAGCATGTGCCAACTAGAGAACAATTACATCACCACATCACACTGAGCAAGCGCTAACTATAAGGACCCTGCTATGTAAATGCCTCTCTTTACTGTATCTCTTGCTTCAAGTAGAGCATAGGTGGTCACACCCTTCATGACTTCTCAGAAAGGTTGAGAACAGCAAAGGGAGACAGGGAGCTGAACCAGACATTGTTAGCAGATTCCCTCTGTGCCCCCTACTCTTTTCAGTCTCCTTTGCTGGATCCTCATACAAATTACATCTTTTAACTATATGTGTCCCTCAGGACACTGTCTTTGTGTCCTCTATGTTTTCTACTTGGTGATCTCATCAGCTTCCATCTTTAAAAAGATTTAAGACTATCTTTTTGTTCATGAATCCCAAATTTACTTATCCTGTCCTAATCTCTCTACTGAGCTCTAATATCCCATACCCAGATGCCTTTCAGACATCTAGATGATTGCAGTAGTCTGTGTCAAAGTGGCCATTGTTTCCTGCCTGTATTTTCACTCTAATCCATTCCTTGTCAATTAGCTAACATGATTTTTCTAAAGGGCAGGTTTTATCATGTCATCTTCCTACTCAAAAACCTCCATTGACTCCCTATTGCCGCTAGGACCCAAATACAAAAAGGTTTCTTTGGCACTTAAAACCCTTCAAAACCTAGCTTCCTCCTACCTTTTCAATTGTATATTTTAATTTTCAATGCCTACTCTTCAATCTAATGTTATTGGCTTCTTAGATGCTACAAGAATTAAGAAACCCCTTCTCTATGCTCTTGGCACTCTATCTGGCTATTCCCCATGTTTTTAATGTTTCACCCTCCTCCTTTCTGAGTAATTACCTTTCTGCTTCCTTTACATCCCAAATAATAGCCCCCATCCCCCAACAGGAATCCTTCCCCTTGTGATTCTTCCCCAACTCCTCTTAATTCTACTGCTTTCCCTTTGTTAAATATCTCCAATTTATCTTCTCTCTCTCTCTCTCTCTCTCTCTCTCTCTCTCTCTCTCTCTCTCTGTCTCTCTCTCTCTCTGTATATATATTTGTTGATATGTTATATTTTTTATAAGTTTGTTAATTTCTTGAGGACAAGGATTGTTTTTTGTATTCCCATTGTTTAGCACTGTTCTTGGAATATAGTTAGGGACTAAATAAATGGTTAGTGAATTGACTGGATTAAATAGTGAGCCATGCAATTCTATTTGGTCACACAAGATTTTCCACACATGTTTTCTTACTGACTCTCATTCTTGAATACTCACACTCATTCTCTGAACTCCCACTTCTTATGATCACTAGTTTCTCAACAATAGGATTATAGTTCTATAGAAGGACTGTGCTTATCCCTCTTCCTTACCCTGATGCTAAAGCCTTTCCTTCTTTCTGATTGTTTTAAGTTTTGATGGCTCAGAGTGAGTGCAAAGAGCAATTGCTTCTGTCCTTACTGGAAACTCTGAAGGTCTGACCCTCTCTGACTGATTCTTTCCGGAAGATAAAATAGAACATCTTTTACCTCATTTCTTACCTGGTCTTTAACTACTGAATGGGAGTTTTCTCAGAAAATCTGAGACCTGGGAATTTCTTAGTTTAAAAAGGGCAAGATCTCCTTCTGCATGCATCCTCACCTACTGGATTCTGATGACTAGAGAAGAGACAGATAACTTTATAAAGCTCTACCTCACTTAAATTTAATTCACTTGCAAATTAAGATCCTTTCTCATGTCATAGGTCCTCTTCAAGAATGAAGGGCTAAGGACAGCAACAAAAGCCAAACTATTCAAGAGGAAGACATTTCATTTTAAAAAAAAATTGTCTCTGATAGCTATCAATCTAATATTTTTAATTTCTTTAATCATTTAGTAAATATGTATTTTCCCTTTGCCAAGCACACTAGAGGCTGCCAGGAGGTGCATTGGATAAAATTCTGCAACTGGAATTAGGAAGACCTAGTTCAAAACTATCCTCAGACTTTAACTAGCCATGTGACTGAGAAAGACACAACCTCTGGCTGAGTTTCCTCAATTTTAAAATGAGTATAATGATAGCACTTACCTCCCAGTGCAGTTGTGCAATCAAATAAGAAAATATTTGTAAAATACTTAGTGCAGTGCCTGACAAATAGTAGATAGTCAATAAATACTCATTTTTCCCCTTATTCCTAAAATTATGAAGAAAATATGAATTGTCCCTGTCTTTAAGAAGCTCATATTCTAGTAGGTCAAAAAAAATATGTGTACATCTATGTACAGGTAGCAAACAGAGCACTTCTACAAAGTAGTCAAATAATTACATTGAATATTATTTACATGTACATATTAATATTTTATTTTCAACCTTGCCCACCATAAATGGAGATCAGGGTCTACTTTATTTTTTTATCCTATATACCTTACACAGTCCCTTCACCCTTCATGCTTGGTAAATACAATTGTGTATCATTTCTCCAAAAATGTTTGTATATTAATGTGTTAATTTATTGGAGCAGGATATTATAATAGAAATATTGCAATCTTTTCAATGGCAAATACTGTGATTTCTACTTCTCAAAAAACTATAAACAGGCTCCAAATAATTAATAAATATCACCGAGCCAAAGATCAGTCTGGTAAACAGGCAAAATTCTGAACTGGGATTCAAGAGACCTTATTGTACAATACAATATGGCAAAATGGACAACTGTTTTATGTACTCTCTTTACTAAACATTCTCTCTAGTTAAAAAGGAGGTTATTTAAATAACATACTGATGATACACACTATGGTTTATTTTCTTTGCAAAGGAAAAGGAATTGGTGGAGGGCTTTTTTGTGTAATTACAAAAGGACTTAATGTTTGCTATCTGATGTCTACATGACTAACAACACCCACACCATGGTAATTATTTTAATCAAATATAGATAATTCTCTTAAGGTAATTTCTTCAAGGCTCATTGCAGATGCTTTAATTACCGATAGACATGAAGATTTGCATATGTATTTATTTCCTTGTTTTACAACTTGACTGGAATTTGCTTCCTGAATTTCATTTTGAAAATTGAATTAGATTATAAAAGAAAGAAAACAGAGTTATGTTGACAAATGAAGCTAACTCTCTTTTGTCTGTTTCTAATGGAGAAGAGTAACTTTGTGGGTAATCTAAAAACAAGAGATAGTAATCCAAAAGTATTTGAATTTGACTTTCTATTGCTGGACACACACACACACACACACACACACACACACACATAAACACAAGCATCCACATCCACACAAGGATCACAATAATTATGTTAATTGTTTCCCTTCAACTAATGTTAAAATGAGCTTCTATTCTTTTTCACAAAACAGCTGTAGATGGGACTAGGGAGGCTTCTGTACTGAGTGACTGAAGAAAACCAGCATTTGTATTTAAAACTTACTATTAAAAAATTCCTACAATTGAATATCTGGACATGAATAAGTGAAATATCTCTAACTCTAGAGTTTAATTGAAGAAAACACAATAGTTGTTTGACTGACTTTGATGAACAGTCTATAACAAAGTGTATGGGGAAAAAATGTTTCTAAATGTCAATTGATAGATGATTTACCTTGATTTGCCATTTGCCATTAAGGGTGTGCCATTTGTCAGAAGTTCTATTTTCAGTCACTTTACAGGAAAGAAACTATAGCCTGCCCCACTTCTAAATCTAATCCCACAAAGTAATATACTTCCAAAGACTTAACCTTTTTTGCATATTTATGTATTTCTTTGCAGACCCCTAAGGGATTCATTTCTCAACTGTGTCAGAAGATGCTATATTGCAATGCTTGGCTTATTTTCCCATCATATATTGTTGAATGGCTCCACAGTGTTTTCTATTTGTTGTTGTCTGGAGGATGCAGCTTTGACCCAGTCTGCTCAATGTGCAGGCCTCATGCCTGCGAGCAATGAGGCTCTTCAAGACTTATCACTGTGCCTTTACGTATTGTATCAGCAGGCTCATCTGCAGAAATATATTCTGACTGAGGAGGCCTGAGGTAGACAATGCTTAATTCTCCATTTCAAAATCTTCCAGGAATGGAGGAGAGATTCAGCTGGAGGGCATCCATCCTGTCAGTGGCCTATTATCCTAACACAGTGTTTACTCTGTTCCTAGTTTCAGTTAGCCTTATTCTGTTTGATAACCATGTTGGAAGCCTCCCCTGTGTATCAGTGTATACCAGTTCACAGCATATTTATGATCAGCTGTTAACATGAGACCTATGGATTAACGTAGAGCTTTTTGTATGGTGTTCTCTATTTTATACTTCCAAACAAACACTATTGAAAAGATTTCCTAGGATGGGTTGAATGATTATAAGTTTTAAAGAAGTATGTTTAAGAAAAAAAAAATCCACAAGGTTATTTCTATCTGGTAAGGGGGTTAAACTCAGTTAAAGGTACAAAATTTAAGCAAAGTAGCTCTTTGTGTTGCCTCTCTGTCTCTCTCTCTTTCTTTATATATATAGAGAGATATATAAATATAGACATAGATATATAGATATGTTTTATACTTGTGTGTATATGTAAAAGGTATAATTATTTCTTTGGGATGAGATTTTTTCATGAAATGACTACTTTATAACTGATATTAATCTATCTAATCTTTAGGTATTCTTTAAATCCTGAGGCAATATCATGTTAATCTATCAATATCTAGTTATCTAGATATAGATATAGATATCTATCTAGTTATCTATCAATATCATGTTAAATATAACAACAAAAAGTAACAGCATTTATAAAATGTTAACTATGTTCTAAGAACATAGTATGATATACAAGTGAGAGATAAATGCTAGACCTCTAATTCATTTGTGTAAGAGAATCTCTTGAGCTAGCAATTTATACTGGCCCCTTCTCTATAAATTCGTTTTTGGGAGTTTCCACAAGAGTTGAGAAGATTAAGTAAATTGTTCAGAATCACACAAGCAGTATATTAGAAAGGCCAAATTTGAACTCAAGTCTTCATGTTAATAAGAGCACCTCTCTTTGCAACATACTGTCTCCTTCTTTATCAAATCTTATTATTATTAATAATTGACTCTTTTTGCTCTGACAATGTTTCTATTTTAAGTTGTATATATAACTATATAACTATTTTTACATAATCTGTATATCAATTAAGATAAACTTTTCATTGTATAAATACTAGATGCTACTACCTTACTAAAATACAGATAAAAATCTGTGCTTTTATCCCAGACAGTCAAAATGAATCTGTGATCACATCTATTAGATAATCCTTCAAAGATGTAATTTTCTACACTTAAATTCTCTTAGAAAGCTTATTTTATCTCATATAAGTTCAAGAGCCAAAGGATCAGCTATTTAGAGATGGAAGAAGGCCAATGCACCCATCACTCTCATCCCTTATCATAATCTCCCAAAACACACACACACACAAACACACACACACACACTAGATGAAACAAACCTAGACTTCTAAAAATGCTAAGTAGATCACAGAGGATATTATTTTAAAGCATATATATAATTGGATAGATAGATATAGACAGACAGCTATCAAGACTATTGAGGTATTGAGATCTAAAAATACTGTAAATTTCTAGTTTATCGAGTTGTGTAGACTGAATGATTAAAGAATATAACATTAGGATAAGTAGATCTCATAAATTTCTTTAGATAATTAGCTTTGAATGAAGTTGGTCTGACCTCTTTACTTATCTATTTATTTAAACACACATTGCTTTATGAATCATGTTCATATGATTCATATGAAACATGTTCTTCCCATATCAAAGCAAAAGGGAAAAACCATGGGAGAGATTTAAAAAAAAAACAGAAAAAAGAAGTGAACATAGCATGTATTGATTTATATTCTGTCTCCTTAGTTCTTTTTCTGGATGCAGATAACATTTTCTGTCCAGTCTATTAGTATTGCTTTGCATCACTGAACTGCTGAGAAGAACCAAGTCTTCCATAGTTGATCATCATATCTTCTTGCTATTATTATGTACAATATATTTCTGGCTCTGTTTGTTTCACTCGGCATTAGTTCATGTAAATCTTTCCAGCCCTTTCTAAGATCAAATTGTTCATTTTTTATAGAACAATAATATTCCATTACCTTCACGTACCAGCACTTGCCCAGCCATTCCACAGTTGATGAGCCTCTACCCATTTTCCAATTCTTTGCTACCACAAAAAGAACTGCTACCAACATTTTTGCACATGTGGCCCCTTTTCCTTCCTTTATAATTTCATTGGGATACAGACCCAGTAATGGCACTGATGGGCCAAAGGGTGTGAACAGTTAGATAACTTTTTGAGCATAATTCCAAATTGCTCTCTAGAATGGTTGGATCATTTCACAACACCAACAATGCCTTAATGTTGCAGTCTTATCATATCCTCTCCAATACTTATCATTACCTTTTCCTGTCATCTTAACCAATCTGAGAGGTGTAAGGTGGTATGTCAGAGTTGTTTTAATTTGCATTTCTCTAATTAATAGTGATTTAGAACATTTTTTCTTATATTTATAGATGGCTTTAATTTCATCATCTGAAAATTGTCTGTTCATATCCTTTGACCATTTGTCAATTGGATAATGACTTATATTCTTGCAAATTTTACATGCTTCTGTATATATTTTACAAATGAGACCTTTATCCAAAATACTGGCTATAAAGATTTATTCCCAGCTTTGTACTTCCCTTTGAATCTATTTCTGTTGTTTTTTGTTTGTACAAAAACTTCTTAATTTGATGTAATCAAAAGTTATTCATTTTGCCTTTGGTAATGTTCTATAGTTCTATGGTCATAAATTCTTCCCTTCTCCAAAGTTATGATAGGTAAATTATCCCTTGTTCTCCTAATTTATGTATCGTATCATCCTTTATATCTAAATCATGTATCTATTTTGTTCTTATTTTGGTATGAATTTTATTTTTTCCCAAAATGTGTAAACACAAAATGTGTGCACACATATGCACATACATATATATACTAATAAATATTAGATAAAAAGTGTTAAGTCTAAGTAAATAGAATAATCTAAAAGAGAGAAGTGAAAGAGAAAGAAAAATGTGTAATTTTTTTAAAAAATCCATTGAAGCTTAAACATTTCTCTACATGACATATTAATTAGAAAATACAACAAGAGAGAAAATTGTATGCTGGTTTAACTGAATTTGAAATGTGAAAAACAAATGGAATGGTATAATTTTAGAATTATGAACATTTGAAGAAGATGACACTTAATTTAGAACTTTTAAAATTACTTAACTTATAAAGATCACCTTACATAATTTTGGAGTACACCTTTCTACGAAAAAAAAAATTATATTGCTAATTAAATTTTAAAAAATATTCTGTTGTATTGATATAAAGGCTTGTCAGAATATTTTAAATCCTAAATTAATTTTCTTTTAAAAAGATACACCACTGATACATTTTACATAATTTAGATTTTTCTCTGTATCCCTAATATCAAAGTATCTTTTTTTCCTCCCTCAAAGAAGAAAAAAAAAACATAACAAATTAAAAAATACAATATTCATTCCCTTAGATCCTGAATTTTATAAAGCATCAGGAAGAAATATCTTTCATATTTCTCCTTTCAGGTCAAAGGTTTTTGTTTTTGTTTTTGTTTTTCCCTGAGGCAATTTGGGTTAAGTGACTTGCCCAGGGTCACACAGCTAGGAAGTGTTAAGTGTCTGAGACCAAATTTGAACTCAGGTCTTCCAGAATTCAAGGCTGGTGCTCCATCTACTGTACCACCTAGCAGCTTAGGTTGATTCTTTTAATCTTTACAAGACTTGGTTTGGTCTTTATTTTTGTAATTCTTTCTATTTACTTGGTTTTTATTATGTAAATTGTTTTTCCTGTATCTGCTAACATTTCTAGAATTCTGTCAAGTTGTACTTAGGGAAGGGAGTTTCCTAGCTTTACTCCTCTATGTATTTGGAAAGATTCTACTGCATTATTATTGCAAATAATGCTAGAATTTTTTAGATCCACCTAAGCTTATGTTTCATAGAATTTTTTGAAATAACAAATGGTTATATTTAGTATTTTTTCTGAATTAATTGAGCTAACTAGTTGTAAAGATGCTTTTATTTTTAATGTCGTTAGTTATGCTGAATGTTTTCTGGATCTTTCTTCATTAAGTTCTCATATCAAAGTATTTTTGTTGTTATTTGTCCTTTGTTTTCAAAGAGAACTGATGATATCATAGGGTGATGACTTGCGGATGAATTAGCTTTAAGTATTCCTTCCCTTCCATGTATTATCAATTTTTTTTATTCTATGAAAAATAAAGGTAATTTCAAAGCCTGCATCATAAGTCATGATGTTAAGAAGTTAGATTTAAATTCCTTCAGATTTTTTCTTACTAATTAACAAAAGAAAAAGCAAAATGTTAAAACAGTACAAACAGAAGTGGTATCCCTAGCAATGTTCATTGTTTAATTCACTTTAGCTCTATATTGAATAGAATAATGGAAATAGTGCCAGTACTGAAAGTTGCTGGTTAACACCAGTTTTGACTTTAATATATCTACTGAATTTCTTGCCATTATTCCCTCTACTGAATTTCTGTCTGAGTTGTTCCTTTTTTCCCCTCATTATATGCCTAGTATATGTTCAACCTAGAAACATTAAAAATTATTGCATAAATTTTTTTTGGTAATTAATGAGATTAGTTTGTAGGATTGTTGCTTTATCTTTCCCTAGATAAGGAATTAAGATTATATTTGTAAAACAATTTGATAAAATATTATTATTTTTTCAATTTTGGAAAATAATTTTTATTGTATAATTGATTGGTTTAAGCTTCAAAGAATTCTGTTAATTCATCTACTAGAAATGTCCCTCCCCCTTGGTCAGAATCCCATATAAGATCATAAAACTATTCACATTGAATAGTTTTTCAGTGAACAACAAACTCCTTTTTCATCATCCCTTCCCCACTCCAGGAATTCGGATAAGCCATAGTTAAAAATATAAATCCCATTTCTTATATTATACTGTCCAATTCACTATTACCATTTCTCTTTTCTCTCACCCACCCCCAATTTAACCCTAAGCTATTCATCTCTTTCTTTATGTTACTAGCTACCAAATAACTATTTTGTATAAATAGTATTTTTCCAAATAGATGTTTTCAGTTGTCAAACATTTAATTTTTTATAAGAATGAATTTCAAATTTTCTCCTTCCCTACCTTTCCTTCTGGCAGCTCAGCAAGCAATCTGATCATTGTGAAGGAAGAAAAAAAAGGAAAAATACAGACAAAACAAGAAAGTGAAAATATTATGCTTGGATCTCCATTGTGACTTTATCTGTTCTTTCTCTGGAAGTAGATAACATTTTTCATTATGAGTTTTTAAAATGAGTCTTTTGGAATTGCCTTAAATCATTGTGTTGCTGAGAAATGCTGTTTATCACAGGCTGACCTTCTCACAGTGTGCTATGCTTTGCATTGTTTTCTCCTAATTTTGCTCACTTCGCCCAGCATTAGTTCATGCAAGTCTTTATAGGATTTTCTGAATTAATTTACTTATCTTTTTTTGTAGCACAATAGTATTCCATTATATTCATATAGCACAAGTTTTTCAGTCATTCCCTAATTGCCATGCATTCCCTTAGTTTCCAATTCCAATTAAAAAGAATTGGCCTGAATATTTTTTATCCATGGTCTTTCCCCCCTTTTTAGTGAACACTTTGGGATTCAGACATAATAGTGATATTTCTGGATAAAAGAATATGAACAGTTTAATTGCCTTTTGGTTATAGCTCCAAATTTCTTTTCAGAATGTTTCAGTTTGTGGATTCCCAAACTATATATTAATTTCCCAATTTTCCTTCCTTTTCTCAAACATTTATCATTTTCCTTTTCTGACATATTAACTAATTGGATAAATATGAAGTATCATCTTATTTATTTATTTAATTATTTTTTGCTGAGGCAATTGGGGTATAGTGACTTGTCCAGGATCACACAATTAGGAAGTGTTAAGTGTCTAAGGCCAAATTTGAACTCAGGCCCTCCTGGCTTCAGGGTTGGTTCTTTATCCACTGTACCACCTAGTTGCCCCACAATTGATATTTTTCTGATTGTGACTTTGTGTGAAAAGTGCTTTGTTGTGTTTATATAGTTTATGAGTTTCTATTCACAGGTATATTCCCCAAATTTTTATGTTATCTACAGTTATTTTAAATGGAATTTCTCTTTTTGTCTCTTCTATGGGGTTTTGTTGATGACACATAGAAATGCTGATGTTTTATGTGAGTTTATTTTATATCTCATGACTTTGCTAAAGTTATTATTTCAAGCAGTTTTTTGTTGATTCCCTAGGTTTTTCTGAGCTTTTCTAAGAAACTGAGTTTCTCAGTTTTTCTGAGATATCATATCATCTGCAAAGATATCCACCCCTTTCACATGATTTCTACATAGGTAACTAACTTACTTTCATCTTAAATGTTTTCCCTATCTGCCATCTCCTGTCTGTTACTAAGCCCCTGTTGTCTTCCACTGACAGAATCTTCCAAGACTCCCTTTCTAGCAGTGACTTTAAAGTTACCCATTTATGCTTTAGATAAGGGAATTAGAATACTTGTTCTCTATTGCCACTTTCAATTTCTCCATCCACTGCTATCACTCAATAACCTCTCCTCTTCTGAGGTTTTCCCAATCTAAATCTACAATCTCATCAAAATCCTAACAGTTTTTATCTAAAAACATCTAGAAGTTTCTCATTCTTCTTTAATGAATTCTGTTTTTGGATCGTATTCTTCTTTTCTTTCTTTGTCAATTCCTGCTCAGTTACTTCAACATACATGTGAAATTCCCTCACGTACTTTAACCTTCTATTTCCTCAATTTCTCCTTTCATATGGTAAATTCCTCTGTCACTCACTACCCTCAAAAATAGTATCCATAACCTTGTTTTTGCTATGTACCAGAGTTTGTAAACTCTGAAATTCCCTTATCTAATCATAATCTATTGGCATTATTTCTTTTTCTGCTTTCCAAAACTAAATCCTGTTCTTCAACTATACTGTGACCCCCAAATCCATAATCTTTCCATTTTATTTTATCATCACTCTTACAATTGGTACATTTTTGTTTTACTATTTTGAACCTTTGGTGAAGTAGTACAACTTTAAATTTGAGTTTCTTGCCCTTTTATCATATTATCATTTGTGTTTTGCCAAAACTCAGCCTTGGATCATTCCTACCCTTTGTTTCTATAAATCCATTATACGTGCTGTTGAATGACATTGGAAAAATTATGCAATTGTGTTGAATGGGTTCATTACAATTTTATTTTACACACATCTACTAGGCTCTCACTGCAACTAGACAATCCTTTTATGCTTCCCTAATTTATTCACTTTCCCATTCATCACAAAAACTCTTCCAAATCATTTTTTATGCTTCTTAACATTTACTATGGCTCTTCAAACCTTGTCATCATTAGTTAAATCAGTTCAATAATTTGAAATTTCTACTTCTTTCCTTCCTTTCAACTTCTTTTGCTCCTTTGTTTCTTGTTTGCATCATTTTTATAGAATGTCTTTTTTCTCTCAAATAGTTTTGGGTTTTTAAATTTTATTATTTGGTTTATGATATAAAGCTTCATTTATTCCTTCTTTAATCATTTTGTTTACTTCATAGAAATTGTTCTTCTAGTTACTAAATAGAAGTACAGTTTAAAATTTTCTTTCCCTAATATTCTTATTTCCCATGGAATTTCCTCTCTGCTTTCATAAACTCCCATTATTCTGATACCTCTATGAATTCCATTTTACTTTCTCCTTAAGTGTGGTCCATGGAGACAGAAAACTCTTGGAGGGAGGAAATCTCTGTCTTCACCAAATTAGAGAAGAGGTAAGAGTGTGAACAGTTCAGAGATGTTGATTTGAAAAAGAATGGAGGAGTGGAATGATTAGAGGCCCTTGTGAGGCTGAAAAAAAAAAAAAAGCTTAGGGATTGTGAGGAAGTGCCATAGGTGGAATAGCAGATTATGATTAGAGAAAGTAATTCCATAATTCAGCATAATTCATGAACATGGAAGAACAACACTTGTGAGTTATCGCAAGATCAAAATTTTATCATTTTCTGTGTGCTGTTGAGGGAGAGTGTAGAAATAGTTCATAGAAACTGAGTAAACTGAGGAGCAGGAAAGTTAGAGTATTTGGTATATTTTGAATATGTATGTGAGGGTAGGATTATAGAAAATAAGAAAAACTATAAGTGGGCCAGCAAATTCATTAAAGAATCAAAGTACCCTGTAAGTTAGATAGACATTAGCTAGCAATGTGTTGATTATATGATAAATAAAAAGGAATGATTACTGACTGATAAGAGATGGAGTGTGTGGAAATGGCTATAGAAGTAAGAGGGATTCTAACTCTCCCACTATGCTCAATAGTGAAATTAAAAACTAAGATTAAAAGAAAAAGGAAAAAAAGGTGTGGGAACATCATAGAATAGGTTGTATAACCTCCTTAAAGATAAATTAATATATTTTGGGAACTATTTTGCTCATTGGATAGTGTGGATAATGGGGAGAGGGAAAGTGGAGGAATGAGAAAAAATGTGTGAAGTACAAAAAGAAGATACCTCCTGATGTTGTTAGTCTCAATTGTGTTTTCTCCCTTTGTGAAGCAACAGTTCAGCTCTACATTCTTTTTTTCAAGTCCTGTGTATCTTTATTCTATTTTGCATCTTGCTCTGCTAAGCCTCAGTTTAAGATTATTTCTACTATATTTTGAACTCACTCCTATTCATATTAAATTAAATAAAGCTGGAGAATATCCATACACCAATACTGATTGAGATCAATAAATTTCTTCTTATATAATGTTAACTGTACCGTATCTTTGGAAGGACCATCCATTTTCATCTCAATAATTGAAACATTTTCTTACTATACTGTATTTTATAAAACTATTCATTTCTTTTTTAATATTTTGTAGCTTCCTCCTTCCCTCAAATTCTCAGTTGAGAACTTTGTTGTGTATTTCACTGAACAAAATGAAGTCATTTACTAAAAGTTCCCTCTTATGTTCTTTTCGTATAATTCAGATGTTTTATCTTTTAAGTCCTTCCTTTGTTTCATGTTGTACATAAAGATCTACCCTTTCCCTTTGCCAATCCAACTGAGGTATAGGCACATATAGTTTCATTCCATCTCATTTTCTATAGCATACTGCTACTTCCATCATCACTATTCTCTCACTAATTCAATTTCCCCCTATCTAGTATCTACTGATCTACTGCCTTCAAATATACCAATGCTTATCCAATCTTAAAAAAAAGATAGAAATCTTTTAGGAGTATTTTAATGTAAAAAACAATTAAGTACTATTCAATAATTTAAAATTTATATTTATATTTTAGTCTAGTAATTTCTTACTTTAAAATGTCATGTTTTATGCAGACACAAGCCCAAACACATGCACACACACACACACACACACACACACACACACACTACTCTTGTAAAACAAATTAGAATTTCAAAAATAAATGTCACTTCAAGGTTCATTGGATCTTTCTTTTGTTAAAACTCTATAGGACATATTTCTCTATTAATGTTTAAAGTAGTTTCTGAAGAACTAATCAATGTGTTTTAAGTAATCTACAGGAAATATTGGTTTCAGATCATGTCCTGGTATTTTTGACCTTGAAGCTTAGTGTAAAAAAGAAAATTACCTCTTGAAAGCCTCTTGTAAGCAAAAAAAAAACTATTTTCTTTTAGTTTTTTTTTCTCTAAAAAGACTTCTGATATTCCCTGTTTCCAAAAGTCTATAAAGTTTTTTGGACTGAATTTTTTTTTTTTGATAGTCATGACTCATCGAATTAATGGAAAATACCGACTTGTGAGTTAATTCAGTCAAATAATCTCAGTATCAATAAAATCAGTCTTGTTGCCCATAAAATTTGGTTAAATGATTCTTGTTCCAATGTGCCAAGATTTTAGTCATATTACTATGGGTAATTATTATTATTTCATAGGGATAATTATGTTTATTTCATTTATCTTATATCATTTTATGGACATATAGCTATAAAAAGTTTAACTTATTAAGACTGTTTCCTAATTTTCTTAATTAAATGTATATAATTCTTTTTTATTGAAAAAATAATATTTATGGAACAATGAACAAAGTACAAAATATAAACCCATTTTTTCATTAAAAGTGTTAGGATTTCTAATTTATCAGTATATTTCTAATACACAGGAATATGCTATAGATATATTTTAATAATAATAACAATAATTTCATTTAGGCAAAATTCCTTGAATATCCCTCATATAAATAACATTTTCAGCAAAAGAAAATCTGGTTGAAATCCTCTCTCTCTTATTTATTTGTTATGTAACTATGGGCAGCTTGTAACTTCTCTTATGTAAAAAAATATAATACATAAATATACATGCATATATAAATATAATTTCCAGCTAAAAGATCACTTTCATTACTCAAAATTTCTCAAAGACTTCATTGTTGCTAATCAGGCAAATATTTCCACCTTGCTGTCAATAAATTTCTCTGTAAGGATACTTTAACAAAAATAACTTGTCACAAATAGAGTGGTGTAAGTCTCATAAGAATTACCATAAAGGAAGTTTTCTTTATCACTTTAGTTGAATATAGGAGAGTTAGTGGGAGCTTTGAAAGAACAAACATGGAAACTCTGGAGACATTTTTTTTTTAATTTTAAGAAGCATTAAATTTATCTGGTGCAAAGCACATGAATTTATTATTCACAGATGCCACTTAGAAATTTTAATTTAGAAAAATAATGACATTTCTTTTTCATTCTTCTTCTAATTCTTTTATTTATGATAACCCAAATTATTTTAAGATCATCCTAAGTATGTTCAATTAGTTGACAAATTAGTTATAAAGTTGTCCTGATTATTGGAACCCTGTTGAAGATAGTTAAATTTGAGAACTGAAAATTATGCACATTACAATTATCCTCCTATATCATATTAAAGCTTTATATACTTGATTACTTAGGAAATAATTGAGTAGAATCTGAACTACAGAAACATTTAGAACATTAATTTATTTTTAATAGATACTATTGACATATTTTGTTTTTACAATAGCATTTCCATCTGTATCCCCACCCTTTGAATCTAAGATTTTCATTCTTTATCATACATTTAAAGTGTAAAAGGAGAAAATAAATTCGTCAAAATTGATAAGTGCATTGAAAAAACTTGAGATTTATATTTGTGTTAGAGTTGTGCCTCAGAAAAATACAAGTCACTTAACTTTTAAGTGTCCTCAAGTTATTTTCTAAGTCTTTCAGTATTGGAAAAAAATGCTAATAATGGATTGGGAAAGATTACTATCAGAATGGATTTTCTCTATACCAATGAAGAAAAAAATGATGTGTATTCAAAATTTCACAATAATTACATTATCAATGGTAATGGTGACAATAATATTATTATTGATGCCTTATTTCTGGAGGAAAATATGAGAAAAAATTTTGGAAGCACAGTTGAGCAAGAAGTCTGTTATTTAAACTATTCTGATCATCTGATATAAGTGAGCTAGGTGGCTCAGCAGATTTCACTGGACCTGAAATCAGAAGGATCTAAATCCAGTCTCAGACATTTGTTAGCCATGTGATTCTGTGTATATCTCTTAAAACATTTGCCTCAGTTTACTCACTTAATATTAGCAGGATCTATCTCTCAGATTTCTTGTGAGGATCAAATGTGAAGACATTTGGAAATAGTACAATGCCTGGCACATAATATGCATTATAAAGAGTTATGTCCTTCTTTTTCACCTTCTACTACCTTTACCTCCCTTGAAAATTTAGACACCACCCCCACTTCTACTCTAAGAAATGAATGTGTGACCTTATTTCACTGTGATTCAGGATATTAGTTTAATTTTTTCCGCAAACACACCCCCTCCTCATAGATGAATTTCTACCTTTTGCTGCCCCCATGGTCTTCCACTTTAGAGTTGCATTTTATTTGATTCCTCAATGAGAATGTCTGCTCTCTTAAGGGAGGGACAGTCTTACTTACTTACTTATATTTGTATCCCTTGTGCTTTACACAATGTCTGGCACATAGTAAGACCTTACTAAATGTTTCTCTCTCTTCCTATCTCTCTTTTTCTCTTTCTCTTTCTTTGATATTTCAGAACTTCAATTTCAAGATGGATACAACTTACATCAGTTTCTATTCATTAGTAAATAGAATTCAAAACTCAGAGCTATATCTAAAATTTATTTCCCAAGTAACTAAAATAAAAGTTTTAGTTAAGAATTATACATATATATATATATATATATATATATGAAATGCATCATCAAAATTAATTGTACATACTCTTAATAATATATACTCATTCTTGCATAGATTTTCTTTTTTCTTTAATTGTTTAGATAAAATCTTTAAGTGTGTTCATGCAGAACAATTTGTCAAATGCTTGAAGTCTTGCAAACCAAATTCCTAATCTCATTTTATGTCAAGCAATCTTCTAGCTTATGCTAGAGCAAGGCTTTTCATTCTCTCCCTTCATTATGGAAACAGTAGCTGAATGTTTTTTGCTCTGAGATGAAAGTAGAAAATTGAACTTTTTGATCTAACAACAACTACAAATGACTTTGTACAAAATCTTTTTTTTTGGAAAAAAGTAAAGGGAAACTTTTATGTTAAATCTAAAGAACTTTTTTAAAAGTTTCAAGGCCTAAAATAATATTATAATTGTATTGAATATGGCTTTTTTATGGTAAAAATCATAGTTACTCAGCATTTGAAAATACTTAGGAATCTTAGTCCAATCCATGCCTGGACAGGAATTTTCTCTGTGACATATCTTGTAAGTAGTCATGTAATCAGTATTTGAATTTTCTTCTAGGAAAAAAAAGTACAAAAAGTGCAGTCCATTATAAATTATCTGGTAGAGGGAATCAGGAGCCCTAGAACCTAGCCTGAGATAGTGGCTTCCTCATTTAGTTTCACTTTGCTTCTAGTTTTCTATAAATGGGGAAGATAATGCCTGACCTTAATTTCCTCATAGGAACATTGTTAGAACAAATGAGGCAATGTACATGAATATTCAGCACTCCGTGGAAGATAAATGTACTATAAAACCAAGATATCATCATCATTATTATTGTTATAGTTCATACAGACTTCCTAAGAAAGTCATCTTGCTGAATGTATGACAGTAATCATCTATAGAAGGGAAAATAAGCACATTATACCAATATAGGCTTAATAGTTGGCCTTCCATTTTCTTCAGCTCTAGATTAGAATATAATTTTGTTCTGTCTAGTTCATTACAAATCAAAGTTGTTTCTTATTGAATTAACATCATAGGCTTTATTTGTACTTTTACAACTGAATCTTTCTCTGTTCTCTCCTTTCCCTTCTTTAAATCATGAAATAAGTTTGAGTATCAGACTCACCAGACAAATTGATTCTTGGAAGAAAGTGGAAAATAAATAATTATATAATACCTACTACTTGTCTTACATTGTTCTAAGCACTACTTTTTGTTTGTTTTACAAATATCTCATCTGAGTCTTACAACATCCCTGGAAGGAAGATGCTATTATTATCTTCATTTTACTTTTGAGGAAACTTAGATGAACAGGTTAAATATCTTCCCCAGAATCAAAGACTCAGTATCAGAGATTGAATTTGAATTCAGGCATTAATCTATTGCTCCATCCATTGTACCACTTATCTGGCTCTGTTGAATTACATAACTCAACAATGAATTAATTTTCAAATGATAATAAAATAGATGAAATATAATTGCTTCAGCTTAAATAGTGCAAAATGTATTGTGATAATCATCTCAATAAGGTAAATAAGGCATGAATAAATTGCTATATATATGTATATATATAACATTAATGTTAACACAGAGGTATTGATATTTAGATACTATTAATTAAAAAGCAATATTTCTATTGAAATGTTAGTGTTAATTAAACAATATTTCATTAAAATGTGGATTTAATTTTTTTAATAATTGTAACTTTTTATTGACAGAACATATGCCTGGGTAATTTTTTACAACGTTATCCCTTGCACTCAATTCTGTTCTGACTTTTCCCCTCCCTCCCTCCACCCCTTTCCCCAGATGGCAAGCAGTCTTATACATGTTAAATATGTCACTAGTATATCCTAGATACAATATATGTGTGCAGAACTGAACAGTTCTCTTGTTGCACAGGAAGAATTGGATTCAGAAGGTAAAAATAATCTGAGAAGAAAAACAAAAATGCAAAGTTTACATTCATTTTCCAGTGTTCTTCCTTTGGGTGTAGCTGCTTCTGTCCATCATTGATCAATTGGAATCGAGTTAGATATTCTCTTTGTCGAATAAATCCACTTCCACCAGCATACATCCTCATACAGTATCATTGTTGAAGTGTATAATGATCTCCTGGTTCTGCTCATTTCACTCAGCATCAGTTCATGTAAGTCTCTCCAAGCCTCTCTGTATTCATCCTGCTGGTCATTTTTTACAGAACAATAATATTCCATAACACTCACATACCACAATTTACCCAGCCATTCTCCAATTGATGGGCATCCACTCTGTTTCCAGGTTCTAATCACTACAAACAGGGCTGCCACAAATATTTTGGCACATACAGATCCCTTTCCCTTCTTTAGTATTTCCTTGGGGTATAAGCCCAGTAGTAGCACTGCTGGATCAAAGGGTATGCACAGTATGATAACTTTTTGGGCATAATTCCAGATTGCTCTCCAGAATGGTTGGATTCGTTCATAACTTCACCAGCAATGCATAAGTGTCCCAGTTTTCCTGCATCCCCTCCAACATTCATCATTATTTTTTCCTGTCATCTTAGCCAACCTGACAGGTGTGTAGTGGTATCTCAGAGATGCTTTAATTTGCAGTTCTCTGATCAATAGTGATTTGGAAGATCCTTTCATGGAAATAGTTTCAATTTCATCATCTGAAAATTGTCTGTTCATATCCTTTGACCATTTATTAATTGGAAAATGGCTTGATTTCTCATAAATTAGAGTCAATTCTCTATATGTTTTGGAAATGAGGCCTTTATCAGAACATTTAACTGTGAAAATGTTTTACCTGTTTGTTGCTTCCCTTCTAATCTTGTTTGCATTATTTTTGTTGGTACAAAGGTTTTTTAATTTGATATAGTCAAAATTTTCTATTTTGTGATCAATAATGGTCTCTAGTTTATCTTTGGTCACAAATTCCTTCCTCCTTCACAAGTCTGAGAGTTAACTATCTTATGTTCCTCTAATTTATTTATAATCTCATTCTTTATGCCTAAATCATGGACCCATTTTGAAATTATCTTTGTGTGCGGTGTTAAGTGTGGGTCAATGCCTAATTTCTACCGTACTAATTTTGTGGATTTAATTTTTGAAGGTATTTTAGGAAATAAATAAGCCCTGCTTAATAATGCCTCAGTATCTTTATCTGAATAATGTTTCTGTAGTAAATATTCTCAAGTGTTGATTCTCTTTCACATTTTCTATGATGTATGATTTAAGAACTTCTTTCTAATCACTTAAAGTATCATTGTAAAATTAGAGAACACCACAGCCTTGCAAATGCCTTTTTTATATTTCCTACAAGTTCCTAAAATTTTACAAGGGGTCATGTTTTTTTTTAATAAATACAATTATGTAGCATCCACATGAAAGTTTACTCATTCCATTCTAAAGATTTAACTAAAATGTTAATATATATTAAATGTGGTTAATTTTATTCCTATATGCCTTGGACCAAGATCACTCCTTGCAAAAAAAAAAAAATCAATTCGATACATAAGATTTTAAAATAATTATTTAATTAAGATTAAACATCAAGCAAATAATATTGGGATGATCTTTTTAATAAAATTTTTATGCTACTTAAAGAATCAGGAAACTAATCCTACCTTTAAAAAAAGGTTTTCATCTCTTGGCTAAAGCTATTTTTTTTAGTTTGATTTAAGTTTAAACCTTCTTTACCCATAATAAAAAAAAAATCTTTCAGTAATTATGATCCACCTTCCAAATCAAGCCTTTTTTCACATTTTGAAGCCAATGTGTTATATTTGGCTGTATCTTGTCATATTGCATCAATCATATTTCTTAACATGAGATAAGATCTGATTTTAGTTGATTGATCTAATGTGAATTGAAACTTCATAGCCCCAAACAATATAAAAGGTCAAATAAAATAAAAGTAAAGCCGACTTTCTATTTTTAAAGGACCTAATTTGAAAAACACCTTTGTCCTGGGGAATTTTTTAAATAACCCAGGAAAATACTGATTTCTTTTATTATCCTTAAGGCTTTATCGTTCATTTTGGGGTATGCCCAACTGTACCTATGATTTCTAAAAGGAGAATTCATTCAATGTCTCTCTGACATAGTGCTGTGATTGACTGATTAATATATACACACTGTTCTAACTAAAACAATTTAAAATAAAACCTTTTTTTCTAGAAATATAACTTTAGTTTTTATTTAAAGTAGTTTTTTTTCAAATTAATTAAAATAAGCTGACAATTATCAGAATATATACTCAGATGGAATCAGTTACCAGAGAAGCCCAGATAAGACTCTATCTATGGAGTGCCTTTTCCTACCCTCCCTTCCCTTTATCTTTCCTATTCCTTCCCTTCCCTTTTTATTTCTCTTCCCTTCCTTTCCTTTTTTCTTTCCCTTTTCTTTCCTTTCCTTTCACCTCACCCTCCTCTTGCCTTCACTCTGCCCTCTTCTTCCTTTCTTAATATCAATACTCTTTCCCTTTTTGGTCAGACAGGAAGATGCTGCTTCACTTAAATGGGAAAAATTGCAGTTCAGTTTATATAATTATCACAGAGTAATATAGAAACAAAAAATAAAAGTGAAGTGTAGTGCTTCATTAGTTGTCTTTTTAAAATATCCCCCCTGTCTTTTTTTAATCCTTCCAGGTTATTCTTATTTATTGTAAGGTAATATGGAGGATAAATTAAATCCCTGGTTACAAAAATCTATCCAACTGAAAGATCATTTTTTTTAATCAAATGATACAGACTATTTAATTATTCCCTGAAGTTAGCTCAAAGGGATGGTGTGGAGGATACAGTCACAAGGACATTTATTTTAAGATTGTGGGCAAAACAAAAGTATCAAAAGGATTATTTTTTCACCATACTTTTTAGGACATAAAATCCATAATTTCTTGTCCAATTAACCCCTTTCCTTCCAACAGGAAGCAAAGAAATAAAATGTATCAGGTACTAACTATATAGCAGGCAAAATGTAAGTATACAAATATAAACAAAAAGAAAGAGAGTATCTTCCCTCAAGTGCTCATATTCTAATGAGGAAGAGAATATAAAGAAGGGTTGAAAATTTAGGTTTGGATTGAGAAAGAGGGAGAAGAATTAAGATGGTAGCATGGTTTTGGATTCCAGAGAAAATCAGGGATAGGACCAACAAGTAAAGGAAGTCCACCCCTCCACAGAATGAAAATTCAAGGTAGAGTTCATCAATGCAAGAGGAAAGGAGTAGGTTTTTCAAAGGAAATACCAGCTTGAGGTGGCAGTGAGACTGGTAGGGTATTCTGAGGTGAAGAAGTTCTGTAGACAGTTTCAGAATGATGTGTAAGTAGAAGAATATAGTTTTGAAGTCCAGAAAAAAGTCAGAAACAGAACTAGGATGTGATTATTTCAAAATAGAGTTGTTTTTATATACCTAGAACTTTGTATTACCTGTACTGAGAGAAAATGATTGACATAATATGTTCTTTGTCACTAGAAGCCTATAGGCAGAAGCTGCAGAATCATCACTTGTGGTATTCATTTAGAAAATGATAATGGTCAGCCTTGAGTTGGAATGGATAGCCCTTAAGATCCCTTCTGATTCAGAACTTCTATGTTTTTATGATTTGTCAATGGCAATCATTCACTGGATCTTGGTTGTAAATACATATCTTTTGGGTCTATGTCCATTCCTCTTTCCCCTACATTGTCCTTTAATGAAGGAATAAATGATAATGGAGTGGGGAGAAGTGGTGGTAATGAAAATACTAATGATGATAGAAGATTAGGAACTGTAGCAAAACAACAGGGAGAGGGAAAGAGAAAATAAAAATTATTTGGAAGAGAGTTCAGAACAAATCGAAGTATCCATATAATAATAACTAACATTATCACAAGATAATAAATTTGAAATCAGAAAACTTGGTTTGTTATTTTCTAGTCATGTAATATTAGATTTACTTTTGTCATCTATAAAATAAAGTATTTTGACTAGATAACTTTTAAGGTTCATGGCAACTCTAGATCATTTTTCCTATCATCTACCCCATTTTTTCAATTGATTTGATTATTTATAATTACAAAAATATCACTACAAGAGTAATACTCGCATTTTTATCATAAGACATAATTTCACATGCCACAGTTGGAGCTATCATCTTATAATTACTCAATGTTATTGAGGTCTGAATTTACCCAAATGCAGTTAAGGTCATTTCTGCAACCTGACGACAATGATTTTTACCAATATAGTATGAAACAAATTGAGGTCAGTGTACATTTTCTCACAGCCTTGCTCTTAGCTTTCTTCCATGAACTGAAGAAGGTTTCAATTTACTGAAGCACCGAGGTAGGTAAGATCCAATCAAAGTAAAAGCAGAATCAATAAATGCTAACCTCAGAGGGCTAAGTAGTGGTGACATCAGTCACAAAGAAAAGTTGTTTGCAGCTTTGAAATACCATTGTCCTATAGTGGTAAGAAAATGAAAATGCAGCTGTGTGCTCTTGTAAGCCTTGTTTACCATACCACATTTAACATGTTAGACCTCTAGCTAACAAGATGGGTTTCATTACATGCTGAGAAATGTGCTTAAACCTGGGGGAAATTCAGCTTCTGTGCCCAATTTGTGAAGGTATTTAATGTTTGAAACATTGGTTTGACATTCCTATTCAATTGTTAAAGAAAGTTTCTTTAAATTTTTTTAATGCTCTGCAAAAAGTATATATTAAATGAAATTTTTTTCTTGGCAAAAAAGTAGCAGTACATAGGGTATATGGGTATGTGTATGTTCTCTGTCAGTAGTCAAATGCATTTTCTGTGAATTCTAAAGTACAATCCAAACCTATTTGTCATCTAGGAATTTTATTTCATTGGAATAAATGTATTACTTAAGCATTAGGTATTCTTGCACTTTATAGAAATAATCACTGGAATTTATCTCTCACTATATTTTCATTTGTAATAGTATATTAATCATCCTCAATCTACACTAATCTTTATTTTTAAAATCCACCTCTCCTGCCACAAAAATTACTAGGAAAAAAATCTAGAGGATATTATGGAATGTCTCCCTCCCTTGATTCTTTGAAAGAAAAGACCTTGTTCTATGTCACAGCAGTATACTACACCTCTCACCGAAAGTTACCCAAAATACCCTTCCCAAGATCTTTATCAATTCAAGTAAGATTTCTGGTGATATATATGAAAAGTTGGAAAGTATTTGGTGAACTGTGAATGTGTGTGTGTTTTTGTGTGTGTGTGTGTGTGTGTGTGTGTGTGTGTTTGTGAATGATTTATATGGGTTTAGTTTGTATCCTGTAAATTTGCCCAAGTTGTTAATTGAAGTTGTTAATCATTTAAATTCATTTTTAAGTTTATTCTTTGGAGTTCTCTAAGTATATAATCATATCATCTGCAAATATTGATAGTTTTCTTTCATCATTGCCAATTTTTATTTCTTCAATTTATATTTCTTGTCTTATTGTTATAGCTAGAGTTTTTGGTATAATAATGATTAATAGTGGCAATGATGGACATTCTTGACACAAACTATTTTTCATACTAAAAATGCATTCCACCTTTTTACTTTGTACAATTCAAATATAATCTGCTACTTTCCTGCTATTATCTGGCTCTTTCTAAAACACACATTGTAAGGAAAATACCCAGACTAGTTTTGTCTTCATTCCTCTTTATTTCTCTGGACTTTCTCTACAATGTCCCATTGGGAGCATTTCATTCATCCTTCCCTCCCCCTGGTCAACTATTTTTATATGCTGTTTCCCCCAGGATAATGTAAGTTTCTTAATGGCAAGACCTGTATTTCTTTCTACTTTTATTTATATCAACAGCACTTAATACAATTTCTTACATAGTAAGCACTTAATAAAAGCTTGCTGAGATTGATACTATATGATAAAATCTTGAAATTGAAAGGAACCTCAAAATATCATTTCATTGAAGACAATGCCATAAGAATTGAAATATCTCTCTATGTGACTTGTATTCATTATTGATAGGTTTACCTTTTAAGTCTAAGCAGTAAAAACTTAACTTTTCTACGTGATTACCTTAGAATATTTGAAAATAACCTCACAACTAACATATACAGGCACTTTGAATATATTCTCTTCTGTAGCAAAGGCATTTTTATCAAGTGAATAATAGAGACCAGATTTTCAGCTGTTTATTTTTATTTTTTTTACCATCCTGGCCAATCTTCACTCAAAACACTCATACTTGTAAGAGCCTCTTCAAATTGGGTAGAGTGTGCTTTTTGACATCTGAACTGAACAGATTATAACAAGATTGTTAACTTTATGAATTTGGTAATTTTTGTTTCCATTCGTGGATCTTTAGAACATATTAACTCACTGGGTTACCTGATCACACATATAACTCATTCAGAATGACATTCCCCTAAAAAAAAAAAAAAACTAAATCTTTCATTTTTATTTCAATTTTTAAAATTTTCCATTTATTTTAGCAAAGCAAATTGGAGGAAGATAATAAACAAAAAAAATTTTGTGTGTCCAACATGAAAAAATAATGCATCTTTTAATAATGCATTTGTCACAAAAATATCAGTAAATGGGATGAACCATTTAAGATTTTATGATAACTTTGGTGAAAAGGACTTGCATACAGGTATCACTGACAGATTTGGTAAAGAATTATTTCCTTTCTCGTTTCATTCAATTTTATAAATGCATACAAGCTTTCACAGAATAAAATCAGATTGGAAAGTGTAGACAAAGGAGGATGGCCATCAGCTAATCACAAAGTAATGTGATAGAACTGGACCTAAATCAAACAGTTTTCTAGAAGAATTGATTTAGACATAAAAGGTAATATCATAAACAAATTACAGAAGCAGGTAAAATACTAGTGTCAGATCTATGCATAAGGGAAGATTTTACAACAAAATAAGAGATAGAGAGGACTGAGGGAAGTAGAACAGATAATTTTAATCACATGAAACTATAAGGCTTTTGTACAAATGAAAGTAAAGCAGCTAAAATTAGGAGAACAGAAAAATAGGGACAAAATTACATCAAGTTTCTGTAATAAAGGCCTCATTTCTCAAATATATAGTTATAGTTATAAAAATAAGAGTCATTCCCCAGTTTATAGCCAAAGAATGTGCACAGTTTGTTTTCAGAAGAAGAAACCAAACCTTTCACTAGTGTGAAAAATGCTCTAGCTTTTGGTTAGAGAAATGTAAATTAAAACAACACTTACATATAAGTTCATACCTCTCAGATTGTCCTTTCTGACAGAAAAACTAAATTGCAAATGTTAGAAGAAATATGGAAAAATTGGAACACTAATCCACTATTGAATTGTGTAGTAGTCCCTTGAGAACAACTTAAAACGACACTGAAAGGGATATAAAATTATGCATAACCTTTGACCAAGAATTACCACTCATAGTACTGTATCCCAACGAAATCGAAGAAAAAAGACCTACTTGTACAAAATATTTATAACAGTTTTTTTCTTTATATAGTGGCAAATAATTGGAAATCCAAGGGATGCTCTCCAATTAGAGAATGGCTAAACCAGTTATGCTCTATGATTGTGATGAAATATTGTGCTCTAAGAAATGACAAAGAGGATGGTTTCAGATAGTAAAATAAAACTTAGGAAGGCTTACAGGAATTCATTCAAGTAAAGCGAACAGAACCAGGAGAATATTATACACAGTAATGACACAATTATAAGAATGACAAACTGTGAAAGGCAGCTGCTCTGAGGCTGGATTTGAACTCAATTTCTCCTAAATTTAGAATTGGTGCTTTTTCCACTGTGCCATGTAACCACCCTTGCCACATAACTTTTATTTTTATTCTTTTTAGTGGGACATTTTTGAGTTTTCCCTTTTAATTTTTTTAAGTAATATAGCTAGCATGGAAATATGTTTTGTGTAACTTTACATATATAGTTCATATGAAATTAAGTTGCCTGCTTAGGGAGATGAAAGGGTGGGAAGAATAAAGAATATTTGAAAATTAGACATTTTTTAAAAAGATAAATTTTACACATGTGATTAGAAAATATTTAACAAAATAAATAATTTTAAAAGGAAATAATTTTTAAAAATCATGTGGCAGTTTCTTGTTTTGATAATTATGATCTCTTTTTAAAAAAATCTCATTTAATATAGTATTTATTTTTCTCATTATTTAGTTGAAATATAAATTTGTATCTTAGAATAAGGAGGTTTTTAATCCTGAATTAGGACTTTTTAATCTTGTCTCAGATAACAATTTGCTCCAAGACTCCAGATGAAACCCTTAACTTTTCTCAGTCTTTGTTTTGATCTCTATTAAATGAGGACAACAATATATTAAAAGATAGTTTGTGTGTAGTGGATACAGATGAATGAATTAGGAAGACTTGTACTCAAATTTGGCTTCAGATATATGCTATCTATGTTATACTCAGTAAGTCAAGTAAATAATATCTACCTCAATGACTTCCTGAATAAAATGGAGATAATAATAGCATCTACTTTACAGAGTTGTTATGAGAATCAAATAAAAAAAATTATAAAATGCTTAGCATAGTGACTGGAATACAATTGCCTCCTCACCTTCTTAACAAAGGGTTGCAAAGAATACAATATGTGATACATTTTACAAAATTTATAAGAAAAACGTGTGCATATATTTATATATCTCTGTAAATTATTATAATTATTTTTATAAAGTGACCTTCATACAGTAAGTACTAAAATAATGTTTCTTGATACACATATTGGGGTTAGAAACACCTTTATTTTAGCTTTTTTTATAGCAGATGTTTTTTAGTAAGTGAAAAAAAGTATAAAAATGATCTAACAAAGAATGACTATGAGTAAAACAAGGTTGAGGACCTTTGAAGACAATGGGTTTGAAAAGTGTTTCAGAATTCTCAGATTTTATTTTTAATTAAATGATAATCTTTCTTCAAATGATACAGGAAGTTTTTTCAAGGATTGTAAGAGGAGTCTTTACATGTAACAATTTCACTTTTGAATAACTCCCTTACCTAATCCACAAACAATCTTTATGGGCATTTTGCTGGTCAGATTATTGTGTGATGGTGCCTCATGGTGTCAGTCTACAAGGTCAGAGAAGATACCATCCTTAAAATCTAATTTAGTATGAACGGTTTTTGCTCTGGTTCAAGATATCTGAGTGAAAGCAATAGTTCTACCAGCAGAAGATAGTCATTTATCCCTATTTGTTGAAATGACCGAAGCAGCTATATAGATCAGTGGTCATTATGGTTTCTGTGTTATGTATAGAAGACCTTTAGTTTTAGAGTAATAAGTCTTGGTTCACTTGGCTTCCTGGTTTCTTGTCAATTTTAGTTAAATATTGATAACTTTACAGAACAGAATACTGAATGTTCATTTTGCAGGTAGATTGCATACAACTGGTACAATGAACCATTTTTATATGCTGTAGAAATGGAATAATGATATAGCATACTGGCATTATAAAATCCCATTTCATAGAACCTCATAAGAAGTATATAAATGTTGTTAACCCTCTATATTTTAAATTCTGATGTTAAATCAGGAATGTTGAATCCAAATAAAGAAATGAAAAACTGCACAACTTTGTAAATAAATTATATAAGTTAAACCTAAAATTTTCAAAGTACCTTTTAAAATGCTTTGAGGAAATCAGATTCACTCACCTCAAATAAAAATGTGACAAGAGAATAAGAATGCAACACACAATGATATAAAATGGATGTTTGTCTACATTTTGCAAAAACAAGGTGAATTTTTAATAGAAATTATTATTCTCATATCCACTCCAAACATAAATATAAAATAATTTGGCTTTCTAAAAATAGGTTTTAAATTTACAGTTGTACCAAATGTAATGTCCAGACTAGCTTTCTGGAGTATCTCTGGACAGGCCTTGGTCTTAGGTGGAGAAGTGATGAAGGAAGAAGAGTTACCACAAGGATGGTCAAGGATAGAGTCTCTTTGGAAGTCCCATGCCAAAAGGGTCCCTGTCTTCCTATGTTCAGACCTTTTCTTTACTTCCTTGTAAATTTTTTTCTTCTTTTTTTCTATGCACCTTTTTTTCCTTTATTCTTATTTATTTATTCCTTGAGATCAGATAAGGTAACTGCCTCTCATTGGGGAGATCAGAGAATACCAATTGGCTCTCAGTCTCCTTAAATCATCATCATCTGCTCACATGAAGAGATCCATTCTACAAGTCTGAGTTAGACCTCCAGCAACCAGTGGCAGGTAGCTCCCGAATTACAACAATCATAATTTATGTTAATTTATGAAAATTTTGAAAAGTGTAGGAAATATAATTTATCATAGAAGAAAATATTTTAAGCCATGAAGTTTATTTTTAAATAAATGAGTGGTGAATCTAATTATAAAATTAAGAATTCTCATATAATTTTCTTTGATGGAAAGTTCATGGGATTAGGTATCGGAAAATTGAGTTCATATTGGACCTTTAGTAATTAGTTAACAGAATGACTTTGAGGTCTTATTGAGATTTAGTTGTTTCATCTTTAAGATAAGGGATAATTTTACTTGAAACTGAAGTATCTCTAATTTCTAAAATCCTATGGTTTCTGCCTTTTGTATGTTTAGATACTAATATCAAAATATATAATGTAGCCATATCAGTAGCAACTTTAGAGGTGATAAAAATTAAAGGAATTAAAACCCTCTTCAAATATTTTTTAAAGGAAGATAGTTACCTATTTACTGATAAATATATCCCAGGCAAAAGAGTTATCAAACTGGGCATTCCCTTTGATCCAGAAGTGTTTCTACTGGGCTTATATCCCAAAGAGATCTTAAAGAAAGGAAAGGGATCCACAGATGCAAAAATGTTTGTGGCAGCCCTTTTTGTAGTGGCTAGAACCTGGAAACTGAGAGGATGCCCTTCAATTGGAGAATGGCTGAATAAGTTATAGTATATGAATATTTTGTGGAATATCATTGTTCTGTAAGAAATGATCAGCAGAAATCAGAGAAGACTGCAGAGACTTACATTAATTAGTGCTAAGTGAAATAAGCAGAACCAGGAGATCAATGCACATAGCAACAACAAGATCATATGATAATGTAATGAACGTGACTCTCTTCAACAATGAGATAATTCAGACCAGGTCTAATGCTTTTGTGATGAAGAGAGACCTCTACATCCAGAGAGAGGACTATTGGAAATGAGTGGAAATGAGTGGTTCACAACATAGCATTTTCACTTTTTTTATTGTTTATTTGCATTTTATTTTCTTTCTAATTTTTTACTGTTTGATTTAATTTTTCTTGCACAGCAAAATAATTGTATAAATATGTATGCATATATTGAATTTAACATATATTTCTACCATGCTTAACATATATTGGATTACTTGCCATCTAGAGGAAGGGGTGGAAAAAGGGAGGGAAATTGGAAAACAGGGTTTTGCAAGGTTTAATGTTGAAAAATTATTCATGCATATGTTTTGAAAATTAAAAGCTTCAATTTAAAAAATATATATCCCAGGCAACGTTATTTAATAAGCTGAATTTCTTTGTTCTATGATCAATTGAAACTTTATCAATTTTTACTACCATTTTCAAATTCCTATGAAAGGATTTGGATCAAATTGAATGTCTCCTAACCATGCTATAATATTACTCAATACCAAAATTATTTTTGAAACAAAAATACTTCTACTTAGTCCTTTAAATAGTTATCCATTACAATAGAGAGGAACCCATGAAATAAATGGATTTCATCATAGAAACCTAGAGTAGGGAATTTTGTATAGTCTGTTCTATACCATTGTTTCTAGGAAGCCACTACGGTAACAGTTAGTCAACAAATCTGTATTAAACTTCTTCTTTCTAAGCTATTAAGATAATGGTTTTGATTATTTTCATTTATAAAATCCTTTTTAACTGACTTCCAAAGTCTTATTATCATGATTTATTGAGGAGAATTCAAGTCTTAAAATTAGGGCACCTCAGAGGCATGGTGGATAAAACACCAGTGCTGGTATGAGGAAGATTCACCTTTCTGAATCCAAATTTGGCCTCAGATGCTTACTAGCTGTGCCATGCTGCCATGATTAAATCATTTAATCCTATTTCCCTCAGTTTCCTCATTTATAAAATGACCTAAGAAAGGAAATTGCAAACTACCTTAGTATCTCTGCTGAGAAAGCCCTAATAAAGTCACAAAAATCTGGACATGACTGAAAACCCCTGAAAAATAAGAACAACACAAAGATTCAAATATTACATATGAAGCTTTCAAGCTATATGATGGTGGGCAAGTTACAAATAGATTTGAATCGGAATTTCCTCAAATATAAAGTTTGAATAAAGATTTCTGTAGTAACATATCCCAAATTTCTTGTGAAGATCAAATAACATAATTTATAATTATCATTCTGCCTACTTTTAAGTGCTATATTAGCATGCATTATTATTATAAACTGCTTTCAAGTCTCAATCGAAGTCTCACCTTCTTCAATATCTTTCCCAATCTTCCTTAAAATTACTGCATACCCTCTGAGATTATCTCCAATTTATACTGAATATATTTTGTTTCTACACAGTTATATGCACTTTGTCTACCCCATATAAACCCATTAAACTGAGCTCCTTGAGTGTAGGAACTGACTTTTAGCATTTTTCTTGGATCCCTAGGGTTTAGCATAATTCCTGGCACATAGTAGGTATTTAATAAATGCTTGTTGGTTCTAAAATGCTACATAATTCTTTATTCATTTGTCAAATCCTTCTTTTTATAACATATAAAAAGAAGAGAAGGATTTATATTTGCATTGTATGTTAAAAGATTTAACAAGCAATTTTCTCACAATAAACTGGAGAAACAGAGAATAAAAGTAGCATAAGTAACATTTTATTGCAAAGGAAACTGAGATAAGTTATGCACTGAGGTCCCAAGCACGTGAGGCTAAATAGTAATTGGACTATACTCTATTAATATACATGCTTGGATAAAGAATGGCCCCCGCCCATTCTCTGTGCAAGTCCTGATGTGTTGTATAGGAAATGACGATTTTGGTGGGTGGAGGCAGAGAGACAGGAAAGAGAGCTGGGGGAGATTGGCCTGGGTTCTATGCTGGTAGCTGCTGGTCATGTGGCTTCTGGTCTAGCTAGCTTCTTGACTCAGCTGCACACATTGCTATTGCCCATTCTCTTCAACCTCCAATCTTTCTTCACTGAGAATAAAGATTGATGATTTTCCCCTCACCTGAATTCCTGACTCCGGCTGATTTTAAAATACGCAGTCTTCACAGTATAGTGATTATATATCCAAGGTAGGCTTCAAAAACATCTAAAAACAAACAAACAAATCTATTTCTAGCTCACCATGTTGTCTCTATTCTGAAAATAAGTTTCTCTTATTTTTGCCCCTTTAACAAAAGTTTACCTATTGTCAGACAATATTGATACAAGTAGCCAAGTCCTCTGCCCTTTCTTCAATCATTTGTTGATGGCACTAGTTCTCTGTATCATGCAGTGAAGAACTCTATTACTCTTCTTTTCTTTGTATGTGTCCCATTTGGCAAAAATTCTCTTCAACTGCTACTGATTTTCCATCTGTTTGATCTCAATACAACTTCCAAAACAGGAATTTTGACAAAATAAATGTTCTGATGCCTATTAGATAAATATTAGCAAGAAATAAGAATGCTTCAAAACAAAAGAAATCTAAACAATGATGATCTTGATAAGAAACACTAGGATAAGAATGTAAAAGAGGCATGAAGCCCAATGAAAGCAGTATTACTTAGAACCACAGAGCTAGAGGGGATTTTGATAGATCTTATGCAGTTTTATTTTTTCATTTTCAAGTGAAATAGAGTACAGTTAATCTTGTAGCCATTCCAGTATTACTGGATATCACAGTATCCAGATATTCACTGTATCTGAGTCATTTAGATTTCTAATCCTATACTTTCAGATGAATTATAAGCCCATACTCTTCATTGTTTACCTCAGTGTAAAAATAGAACATAAAAAGATAGCAAATGCAATTGTTAAGATAATCTTTTAAATAGCCGTGGGCTAAATCATCATATAGATCCAAGTTAAAGAATCAAAAAATTAAAATATTTTTTTTCAAATACTTCATTTTCATCCACAATTCTAACATCATAATCCATTATGCTCATCATTCACTTTGTTTTATTTGATGTACTCTTATTTCAAGTGTGCTGTGCATATACACAGAAATAAATGTTTTGAATTTCAGTGCATATGAAGGTCACTTTGGTTCATCCTTTCTTTTTTGAGGAGAACAAGGACATCATATATGATGTCTTTCTTAATTTGCATTTAAGTGAGCAGAGTTGCATGAAGTTATCAGCCTCATTTTCTTTTCCAACATCATTAAAGGCCACTGATAATACAAAAGAGTGAACTGTTGATAGCATATGAAGGTAGATTGTTCTTAATGTACCCTTTTTATATATTAGAATTGTTGTCATACAATAAATTTTGAATATGTCCTTTAGGAAAAACTGTTCAATTTAAAAATAGCTTTTAAGGATTGTAATGTTCACTTCTTTGGTATATTCTTAGTAACTGACTTGTAGTAAGCCCTTAATAAATGCTTAATTCACTGATATACTGGTGATCAACTTGTTTTTCCATTTCAGAAGAAACAAAGCCAAAGAGTAAAAAAACATTGTGTCAATAAGTGTAAGTTATGAGTGTGGACATATCAACTAATACATTAATTATATGTAATTAATTAATATGTAATTCCTTTGAGATGTGCATGTATTTAGTTTCTAGTGAATAAAAATGAAATAAAAGTTTAGTAAATAATAGAACTATTTATCTGTAAAATAAATAATAAAATTTGCAACTCTTAAAAAGACTTGGTAATGTAAGTTGAGTCATACTCTATTCTACTCAGTTCTTCACTGTTTTGTTTTTTTAATACAATTGACTAAGCATGAGTAATTTCTACTGCAATTATTTTTTTTTCTAATGGTAACATAAACACACATTTTGAAATAAAGGACTTGGTGGAACCACTATCTATGGTTAAGATTATGTCAGTATTTCTATTTCATAGCCAGTTTCCTAAAGTTTATAACTTGCAGTAAAATCTAACCCCTTGGGTGAATCTTTACTTATAGTAGCATTTTTTTTTTTCAACAGAAAGTATGGAGATAGAGTTGCAAGACTTCCCATTACTGTTAATAGAAGCCAGGTCATACACTCCTGCCTAGAACATTGAAGAGATTTACCTTATAACTTTCCAAGATGGAAAAAATGATTTTATCAAAATGTGAGAAATATTTCTTTTTTATTTCAGTTGACTTATAAAGTATCTTACTTATCCCTTAGGAAAATGTCTTTTTTTTTCCTTTTTTATTCTAGTAGTGTGACCAAATTATTCTCTCAATCTACAAGTCATAGGGTCAAGCCTTTACTATATATATTTTACATGTTTACAACCCATGCATATTCTTGATGTATACTACATAATCCTGTGTGTATGCGTATGCTTTATGTTTTGGGAAATATAGAATCATAATGCAAAAAAAAATTCTAAGGCAGAGATTAGATTGTCAACATTGTTGCCTTTCCTTAATTTTATACTGTTATTACATTGCTGTATGCATGAAAAGTTTGATGATGGAAATTTAATTTCTTCTATATACATTATTACAGAGAGTTGTTAATTGTGGGAAAATCTCTGAGATACATTTTGTAAAACCTATTGAAATTTCTGAAATATGTATACATTACCCAGCTCATTCAGTAAATTCATTGGTTATGAGTCTTCAAGTGTTTAAATTTTTATCAATATTATCTTGATTAGCTATAAAAGTGACATTACATGTAGAATTAATCACTACCTTTTAATTTAACTGATATATGACATACCTAAATTACAATCATATAATCATTTTTCATTATACAAATCTGACAAACTTTTTTTTCATAAATTAGATGATAGTTTCCATGAGTACTAAGAGGAAGACTACTCGATCTAAAAATTATTTCAATTGATAAAACTTTCAATATCAAAACCAAAATTACCTATAAAATATTCATAGTATTTAAGACCAAAAAAACCCATACATACATATATACATATATGTGAGTATATATATTAAATGATTATTGAGTATAAGATGAAGTTCTTTTAATGTGGTATAATAATATAGACCAGTGATTTAATTAATATAGAGGATTCCCTATGGAGAAACATCTAGCACTCATTCAGAATAGCATATGATATTTAATTTATAGCATTATAATTGTCTGTAGCACAGAGGTTTTAAAAAACTACGTAAGGACAAAGAGTCAGGATATGTTACAGGTAGAACTTGAAGACAGGTCTTCTTGAAATAAAGGTTTTCTTTGTTCTATATTGTCTCTCTTTAATACATGTTTATTGATTGTATACAACATATTAACAAATTAACATTAATATATTTTATATTATCCAAAGCAAATTTCCAATTCATAATTAATGTGTAAGTAGATTTACTTATCATAGTCTCACTTATTTTAATTTGGTGTACTTATATCTCCTATACAAAATCTACCATCTGTTCGTTTATAGAGCAAAGATTTAATACTATAAAATATATATACAGCAAGACTGATTATAATATGGAATACTTGGTTTTTTATGTGACACATAATTTATTTCATAAAAATGTTTCTCTCTTAACTTATTAATTGCTTAATTTTCATTTAGTTATGCCTATACATTATCATATAGTTATGGATGAAAATGCAATTTGAAATTGTTTTAAAGTCATGTAAAATTAATAGAGCTAGGGTTTTCTTTGATTCAGTAAAGTCTCTTTAATGCACATTTCCGTTTGCCAAAATCAAAGTTGCAAATTATAGAAAGGGGAAATAATAAATTTCAAGCCAGATTGTTAGCTTAAATTTAGCTTTAATCCCAAGCAAAATTACTGAATGACAGTGTATTATATAGAAAAGAGACATCAATTTTAAAATTTTCCTTTGTACTCCTTCTCTCCCTCCCTGTCTCCTCCGCCTTCTCCTTCTTTTAGTCCTTCTCCTCCTTCTCCTCCTGCTCCTCCTCTTTTGCGTCCTGATCCTCCTCCTCCTCCTTATCCTCCTTTTTTCTTTCTTCTTCTTTTTTCATTTTCTTCTTTTTTTTCTTCTCCCTTCTCTCCTTTAATATTTCACTCCTCCTTTATTTCATTCCCATTAATTTGGATCTCATCCCACTTCTGTTCTCTTCCCCTTTTATTTCTATAAAGATTTTGGAGTATATCATTTGTATAGCATAATTACTTTAAAAAAATTTCCATTGAGTTCAAGTCTATTTGCAACAAAATCCTGAAATATGGCAGTTTATTGACCACTCAGTTTTTCATTCAATAATATACTTAGTTTTGCTGGATATGATGTTTCTGGTCACAACCCTAGTTCTTTTGATTGTTGATATATGGTATTCCAGGACATGAAAATTTTACTGTAGCTGCTGAGAGATCTTGTGTAATTTGAATTGTAGCCCCAGCATATTTGAATTGTTTTTGTTTTTATTGTTGCTTGTAAATTTTTCTCTTTGATCTAGAAGTTTTGAAATTTAGTAAGGATTTTTCTGTATGTTTTTTGTAGATTTCTTTCAGATAGTGATTGATGGATTTTTTTCTAATTTCTACTGTCTCTTTTTGTTTTATTATTTCCAAACATTTTTCTTTAATTGTTTCCTGTAGTACTATATCAAGATTCTTTTTTTTCTCTCATAGCTTTTAAATAGTTTAATTATTCTTAAGTTTTCTTAATCTGTTTTCTAGATCTGTTGTTTTTCTTATGAGATATCTCACATTCTTCTTTTTTCTTTCTTTATACTTTTGGTATTTTTTAGTTTCTTATAACTTCACAGATATACTTGCCAAATTCTAATTTTCAGAGAGTCATTATCTTCCTTAAGACCCTGATTTTATTTTTTTTCCTAATTGGTTGACTTTCTTTTCATAATCATTTTGTATAACTTGGATTTTTTTATTTAATTTTCTTTTAGTTTTAGTTTTTCTTCAATCTCTCTCATTTCACTTTAAAGGCTTTATGAAAATCTTCTATAAATTCTTTTTGGGCAGGTAACGATTTAATATTACTCCCTGGGGTGGAAGAGACAACTTTTTCTTAATTTCAATATTCTCTGAAGATGAACTCTGGCCTTCCCTATACCTGTAGTAACTTTTTATGATTGAATTATTTCTCCTTTGCCTCCTGGGAGTTTGTTAGTATAATTATTGCAGGGTGGGGAAACATGTCTCTTCCTTCAGGTCTTATTTCAGTTCTCCTATTCTCCATACTATCCAGGAGGTGAAAGGTCCTTTGATGAGCCTCTGAACCTCTAAACTCAGCTATCTTCAGGGTTTCCCACTTGGTGTTTTAGTAGTTCTAGAATAGAGTTGTTACATTTCATACCAGCCAAACCTCTGTTCTGGTCTTTCTTCCAGTCATCTCTAGTTGTCCCGAGAGGACCACAGATCTCTGGTTTTTCACTGTTTTTCATTGGTCTACATTTGCCTTGAGATGAAATTTTGTTTTCTTGGTGGGGAAAATCTGGAGAGTTATAATTTTGTGATCTACTCTGCCATTTTCCCAGAATTCTCTTCATGTAATAATTTCAAACATTTCTCCCTATTTGTCACATTTTGAAAGATAAATCAGAACAAAAAGGAAAAATCATGAGAAAGAAAAAATAAAATATTATGCTTTGATTTTGCATCTACTTTCTATAGTTTTTTCTCTGAATGTAAAATGAGTGAAGTGTGCTAACTCATGGTAACATCATGCACACTAACAGCAATGCTATGTGAACATCAACTATGACAACCTTAGCTTTTCTCAGCAATAGAGTGATCCAAGGCAACTCCAATAGACTTGAGATAGAAAAAATGGCATTTACAAATTGGTTTACTATAGGAGAGAAATTTGAAGGATATCAAGAATGGTGAGTTGAGAAATAAAAAGGATAACTGGCATGTCTTTTCCAGGAACAGAATAGTATTGACTTTAAAGTCATAGTCCTAGAACTAAAAACTTAGAACAGTGGGCGAAAGTGGTAACTGCCAATAGTATTTGAATTTCATAATATTAAAAAAAGTTTATTTTTTCTTCATTTAAGAGGACAGAACTTGGAAGCAGGGAAGTAATCTGTTAAATTCATATTTAGAGTTACTATAAAGGGGAAATACATTCTAAAAATTAGACCTGTTCAAAAGTTTAATGGGCTACTTTAGACGAGAGAAAGTTCTCATTCACTAGAGTCCTCCAAGTAGTATTTGGATAATGATTTATTAGAGTGTTGTACAAAATTCTGTTCAAGTAAAAATTAAACTATTTAAATTTGAGGTTCCTTCCAACTCTGATTTCATGAAATGGAAGAAAAAATTTGAATATTGTGAGATATGTTTGGTCTGTGACTTAGAGGAAAGAATAGAATATTGCAATTGTTTGAAGAATTTTGTTTAATTTTTCATTGTGAAAAATTGTGTGGTGTCTTCAACTAACAAAATGTTAGTAGAATTAATATGTCTTTAAAACCGCTGTTAAAAACATTGCCTTTTCAGTGATCTTCCAATTTAAATTTAAGTAGCAAAATAGCAAACAGGTAATCTCATCTAACAGAAATCACATGATAATGTATAAACTAACACTTATAAAAAGGAAGTTGAACATAAACTATTAGTGAAATAATATTAATTGATGCATTTTTAATGCTTGTTTATATGGATATGTTTATAAATATATAGAAAGAGATAGTCTCTGTCCTATAACTGAGGATGTTTTTTTACTCATAACATTAGAGATTATTAAAATGATTTTTATGATCAAATCTAATATATGTGAATTCATTTTTAGGGTAGGTAGAGAAAAAGGAGATACCATATATATATATATGTATATATATATATGTATATGTATATATGGAGATACCATGTATATATGGTATCTCCTTTCTCTCCACCAATAATAAATTTAAGGGGAAAAACAGCAGTAACATATTAATGTAATTACAGTAATATGTAATTTGTACAAAAAATGACCATTTAAAGTTTTTTTTTTTTCCTATTTACAAGGTTTGCTTAAATGATGCACAGAATTAAAATTCTCTGTAAAGAATTAAAATGTCTTTACATAGAGATTTATATGTGAATGGAGTATAATCTTCATAAAAGATAGACAACAATTGCTTAAGAAACCTCTAAATATTTTGATTTTTAAAAATTTTCCCCCAGTTTCCCATTCTGGAGAGAGCCTCTATTAGGTGCCAAACTTTCTATAATATCTTTGTTTACACTCTTGTTGTTTCTGACTACCTGTAAGCAAGAAAAACTTAAAATTTCACTGGAAAGCACTGATCAGCTCAGTCATTTTATACTAATGATGACATATTTATATAACACTTCAAGGTCCACAGAATACATTTTTCCCAATCCTTATTATCCCTAATGAGAAAATAATGGATCTGGGAAACTTTTCCATAATTACACAGATAACATATGTCTGAAGAAAGATTTGAGGCCTGATATTCTAACTTCTAGGCCAGTGCTCTATCCACTATACCACATTGTAATAACAATAGAAATAATATCTACAATATAAAATTTGGCTAGAAAGATGGGACTGAGCTAGTCTCAGGGAGCAGTTGTATTTATGATGGTATTGCTGTTCTGCAAAATCAGCTTTAGAAACCAACAATTTTGAATCTTCAAATCTAGAGTATATTCTCCATAGGCATTTCTGCAAATGGATAGATAGACAGACAAATAGATTTGAGTCTGTCATTTTACTAAGAAGCAGACAAAAGAGTATCGAAGACTTAAAGCCAGAAGGTATCATAGAATTTTTCTACCATATACTAACATTCACTTACAGATAGGGAAATATAAGGTCAAGAAAGATTACATAACCTGACCAAGGTAACATGGGAAAGTGAATGACAGAACCATCAAAAGTATAAATGTTTTTGTATTGTTTATTTTTACAAGTTGGATTACAAAATATTGAAGGATACAATTTATAAATCATTTTGTAAAACAAAATACTACATATTTCAGTTATCATAATTGCAGCTATTTCTAATATATACCATTTATAGATTTTATGTAGACATTTTACTTTCATTTTTATATTAAATTTTTAAAAAAACTCTCAGATATGTGTATGTGCTATTGGATATGAAATTCCTTCATTATTGAGTTTTAAACCTTATTTGGTAGGTTAATTAACATCATTTTATTATTTAATTGTCATTGACCACTGAGCAATGACAGGATTCTTTGAGGTTGGTAGGGAAAAAGGTTTTTTATTACTGCACATTTGCAGTATCTTAACTCTGTGTCTGATACCTGGGTCATATTTTGATGTGTTTTATTATTCTATCCCTGTATGACAATAATCGCATTTCCAAAAGGTTAACAGGAGGAATGTTAAACTATCTTTCCCTCCTATTCATTGATTCAATGATTCTATTTCAATATATTTAGACTTAATAAGATAATACCATACTAATGATTGCTTATAAATTATTTTAATTAGAATAATTTCAGGAGCATTTTGTTCCTTTTGAGATAGAAATCGGTGCTTTATCATAACTATGCTCAATCAACAATATAGTTTTAAAAAACCTCATGGCCAGAGGTTAGTGAATGAGGATAACTTGAAGGAGGGCAAGAAAAGGTAAATAAAATCCAGACTAAATAAAAAAGTCATATTTTAAAATAATTGCAATTATAGTCCTTCTAAATGGACATAATATCCTAAATTATAGACAGTATAGTATGGTAAAAAATAATGAATTTGGAATATCTGGTATGGAAATTTGGTTGCTCTTGCACACAAGATTTTGAGTAAAATCTTTGCTGTCTTTTCATTATGTATAACATAATAATGCTATACAAAACGTTATTTTTGAGCTCTGTGAACCAAGCCTTGCAATATATCAATGTGTGGTACAAATAAGATGGTGTGTGTAAAATATTTTATCATTTAAGGTGTGAGTAAAATTTATTATATTAATTATTCACTAAACACATACATAATCTGAAAAAAAGATGGAATAGATCCAGATAAAACTCAAGAAGACAAAAGGCTAATATATTGATGATCTCCTAGGTGAATTAACTTTTTCTCACCTTTGGGATTTGGTGACACAGACACTCAGATAACTCAGAAAGGCAAATGGCAAGATATGTTGATTTGTACATGAGCCTGGGTGCTTCTCTCACTTGAGAATTTATGGCCCTTTTTAATAATTCTTGCAGCATGAAGTCAACAGTGCCTCAGAAATGAATATAGGATTGTAACCAAATCATGCTCTTGTTCAGCAGGAGACTCCAGTGGCTTCCTATGCATTACTTCTAAGATAATATATAAAGCTCTTGTTTGGCAACCAAAAGCTATTACAATCTTATTCCAAATTTCTGTTTCTAACTTTACAAACATAAATAAACTCCTTTTCTGCATTCTAAAGTCCAGTCAAGGTCCATTAAAACTATCTTGTCTTCTTTTTTTTTTTTCACTTGTGACATTTTACATCCTACATTCACTCTTTTTTTTTTTTTTTCAGCAGGACTATCTTTGCCATTGTCATCATCATTATTGCATGATAAGCAGGTAAAAAAAAATTGAGACGTAATTTAGCAATCAGCAAATAACCTTTTATAGGTCAAATACAAAGACTGATACCAAGGATATAACACTAGAATTATTTAATCTAACTGAAGGTATATTGCCTGCTAATGGAGCAGCTAAAATAACTGAGATCTAAGAGTTCAATCAGTGAGTTCTCCATAAGATATATCTTTATTAATTGAGGTTAAAAAAAGAAACTTGGAGCAAATATCAGTTCCCATAGTCCTCTGTATGGGTGTAGATAGTTCTCATCATCACAAAATTAATGGAACTGGACTCACTAAACTCATTGTTGAAAAGAGCCATGTCCATCAGAATTAATCATCATATAATCTTGTTGTTGCCATGTACAATGATCTCCTGGTTCTGCTCATTCCCTTAGCATCAGTTCATGTAAGTCTCTCCAGGCCTCTCTAAAATCTTCTTGCTGATCATTTCTTACAGAACAATAATATTCCATAACATTCATATACCGTAACTTATTCAGCAGTTCTCCAACTGATGGGAATAAAGTCAGTTTCCAGTATGAATATAATTTGAAATTCATGCTTATTCTTGTTTCTTTTGCACACTCATTCAACAGCTAAAGAAATTGAGCTTAAATATTACAGCACTTGAATTACAACAATATTGAATAGAATATGCAAATTTCACAGAAAATAAATTGGTAATATCAGCGATAAAATAAATTGCTGAGGTCACCCATAACTTTTAAATGGATAATATAGGATGGAAACTACATTTACTTACAAATAATTCAGATTGTTTTCAATTATATTGCAATGACTCACAAGCAGGGAAGAAAATTAATCCATGTTATGGCTCTCAAGGTAGAAATACTACAGAACTTCATTGTAAGACAGGGTCATCTCTCTCCCTAAATGAAAGTTAAGATATCTGAAAAAGATCTGTTTGTGACAATTATGAAGAAGACAAAATATAAATGTGTGATTTTGGAGTATACATGAAAAAGACTTGGAAAGTTAAATACCTAATAATTTTGGTAAGCCTAAGCTATTTAACATAATAAGACTGACAGATTATTGTTAAAATGTAAGTTGGTTGGGAAAACTTCTCTGTTAGCAAGATGCATACACATTAATATTAATAATGCATCAAAAAACCTTTCTCAATATACTGCCAAGGATACTTTGATCATTGGATTTTGTATATTTCTTTTTGTATTACTTTTCTGAGATAGATGTCTAGACATAATGATAGCATAATGGGAGATTTCCCTTTCCAAACCTCAGTCTGTTCAATATTTGGCAAGGTTTCTATTTAGACAGATTATGAATATTTCCTGAACCATTTGTTAAGATTCTCAGTTACCCAGAGGATTTTGATTTTGGCCTTTTAAGCTTGTTTTCCCTACAATGTTGACTACCCACCCTATCTCAGAACAATAATTAATTGACTTTCTGCAACTGAAAAGCAAGAGAGAAAATTCATATTGATAAAACTAAAAATTCGTTTTTCTTCTATAATACTCTAAAATTAATTTTATAATTCCAAACAAATCAAAACAGGAACATAGAGGGAATAAGAACTATACATACACATGCACACAGACCTATATGTATGTGTATACACACACACACACACACACACTCACATACACTATATTCATACACATGTGCACACACATACAAGGGTATAACTTAATAAGATGGATGATTGTTTTGATTATCTAATTTATATTTGGTTATCAGCCATTTTTCTTACCTACACTTTTTCAGGGAATGATTAATATTTTATATGGACATAAAGAGAAAGAAAAGAAAAAAAAACTTATTTAAGGCACTAAGATTTATCTCATTATCCAGCTTTTCATTTAAGGTAGCATTCTTTTATATGAAAACTCTTAAATTATGTGTAATGAGATATAGTTTGTAATTCTAAATTCCATACAGAGCACTTAGAAAATATTAGGTAGGGAACTGGATAATTTTCATTCAATTATCAAAAGCATAAAATAAGATTTTCTTTTGTTCCTTTGTCTAGACAAATATTTGGATATCATATGAAGTGGTCAGACATTTCTGAATTATTCCAAATAGCAATCTGATGAAAATATGTATTATATTTACACATAAATTATATAAAAAGTACTCTTTCCTTTGTCACCTGAAAACTTTGACAACAATGAACTGTACTATAAAATACTAAACAACTAAGAGGGGGATTGTGTTTCCAGATGGACATTTCACATTTCTCAGCTCTATTTAAATGGCTTTTGATAGAACTCATTAATTAATGAAACTAAACTTCATGAAAAATAACAGAGATATTGTATATCTCTGTTTCATATTTCTCAAAAAATAATTTGGCATTGGAAGGATTAGTATCTCAAATATAGAGTAAAAACACTTTTTTGAATAAGTCAGAGTATATTATCAATAGTTTTTGTCAATAAAATTTCCTCTGATTAGCCATCATTATCCCTTTCCAACTTAGTGGTCTTAGATTTGTCTTTTCAAAACCTCTTACTTAATCCAAATTGATTATTTTTCTCTTTCTTGTTTCATTATGGACGTTTTCTCTCTTTTAATTGTCAAACTTTATTGTTTTTTCTCAATTTTTATTTTTATTTCCCATTCTGCATGGTTTTATTTTATTGATCATCTTCTTTGTATGCTCTCTCTCTTTGCCCTAAGAGCAGAACTGAACCTTTAAAAATGAACAAAAAGGCAAAAAGAGCTCTGTTCATAGATATCTTTTATTGAGATAGAGAAGAACAGACCTCAAACCTGAGGATGCTAAAGGCAAAACATCTACAGATGAATCCTCAAAGAGTGATGTAAATTGCTCTGGTCTAACAAGGCTTTCTTGGAAGAAATCAAAAAGGATCTGAAAAGAGTTGGAAGAAATATGGGAAAAGAAAATAAGAGCTCTGAATAAAAGAAACAAACTGTCTGAAGAAAATCACACTTTAAAGAATAATTTTGGTAAAACCTAAAAAAGAAAACAACTCCTTGATTAAGAGAATTTCTGAAATGGAAAAAAATGAACAAAATAAGTCATTTAAAAGTTCTTTTGGCCAAATGCTAAAGGAGATAAAAATGCTATTGGAAGAAAATAATTCCCTTAAAATTAGAGTTAAACAAAGGGAAGCAAAGGACTCAATGAGCATCAGGAATCAATTAAACAAAACCAAAAAATGAAAAAAAATAGAAGAAAATGTAAAATACCTCATGGAAAAAAACCTGGAAAATAGATCCAGGAGAGATAATTTAAAAAGCATTGCATTACCTGAAAACCAAAATGAAAAAGAAAAAAAAAAAACGAACTTAGACAACATCTTCCAAGAAATCATCAAGGAAAACTGCCCTGATGTCCTACAATTAGAGATTAAATAAGCCACTGAAAGAATTCAGCTATCACCTCCTGAAAGAGACCTGAATTGAAAACCAAGAAATATTACAGGTAAATTCCAGAATTATCAGATCAAGGAGAAAATACTGCAAACAGCTAGAAATCCTGAGCCACAATCAGGATTGCCCAAGATCTAGCAGCTTCCACTTTAAAGGATCATAGTCCTAAACATGATATTCTGGAAGACAAAGGAACCTGGACTGCAGCCAAGAATCAACTATTTATGAAAATTAAGCTTCATCTTTCAGATGAACATTCAATGAAATAGGGGATTTTCATTTATTTTTGATGAAAAGACCAGAGCTGAACAAAAATTTTATCTTCAAATATAGAATTTCAAATACAAAAAGCATAAAAATGAAAAAAAGGAGGAGAAAACACTATGCCTTTTAAAGGATAAAATGTTTATATTGCTATTTAGGAAGATGGCATGTTCATTTCTTGAGAAATGTACATTTGTTAGGAGTATACTTAGAGGTTATATGTGTAATTTGACTTTACTGTTACGATATAAAAAGGAAGCTATGGTGGGAAAGGGAGTGTACTGGAAGAAAAAGGAAAAGGTGGTAAAATGGGTTAAATTGCATTACATGAAAAGGCAAAAAAGAATTATGATGATTGAGGTAAAGAAGGGAAGGAGGTGATTCAGATTAACTTTAATCTCATTGGATTTGGCTCAAAGGAAGAACATCAGATACATTTAATTTAATATAGAAACTTGTCTCACGTTATAAAGAAGTAGAAGGAGAAAGAGGAAAGGAAAGTGGGAGACTAATAGAAGGGAAAACAAAAGTAGAAGAAAGAAAGGGATAAGAAAGGGGAAAGGCACATTTAAAACAGAATGATATTTGTAGAGTAAAGTAAAACGCTGGAGCAGAATCTATAGTGCTTCAGCTGAAGTAAAAAAAAAAAAAAAAAAAAAGGCAGGTATAGTGATCCTGATCTCAGATGAATCAAAGCAAAATTAGATCTGATTAAAAGGGATATAAGGAAGGAAACTATAGATAATGAAGTAATATCAAATACTAAACATATATGCACCAAGTTGTACAGCATCCATATTCCTAGAGAAGTTAAGAGAATTACAAGAAGACTTAGAAAGAAAAACTTTATTGGTGGGGGAACTCAATCTTGCTCTATCAAAATTAGATAAATCAAACCACAAAATAAATAAGAAGTTAAGGAAATAGAGTTTTAGAAAAGTTAGATATGATAGACTTTTGAAGAAGATTGAAAGGAGACAGAAAGAAATAAACTTTTTTTCCCCAGTGGTGCATATATATGAATGCAAGGATATGAATAGACAATTTTCAGATAAAAAATTGAAACCATTTCTAGTCATTTGAAAAGGTGCTCTAAGTCACTATTGATAAGAGAAATGAAAATTAAGATTAATCTGAAATACCACTACACACCTCTCAGATTGACTAAGATGACAGGAATAGATAATGACAAATATTGCGGGGGATGTGGGAAAACTTGGACACTAATACATTGTTAATAGAGTTGTGAGCTGATTGAACAATTCTGGAGAGCAATTTAGAGCTATTCCCAAAAGACTATGAAACTGTGCATACCCTTCGATCAAGCAGTGTTTCTACTGGGCTTGTATCCCAAAGCAATCATAAAAAAGGAAAAAGAAAGACCCGCATGTGCAAATATGTTTGCAATAGCCCTTTTGGTAATGGAAAGGGACTGGAAAGTGAGTGAATGTCCATCAGTTGGGAAATGACTGAATACGTTGTGGTATATGAATGTTATGGCGTATTATTTTTCTATAAGAAATGATCAACAGGTTACTTTCAGAAATGGCCTGGAGAGACTTACATGAACTGGTGCCAAGTGAAGTGAGTAGAACCAAGAGTTCATTGTACAAGGAAACAACAAGATTATACGAAGATCAATTCTGATGGACATGGATTTTTTCAAAAATGAGGTGATCCAGGCCACCTCTAATGGTCTTGTGATAGAAGGTACCATTTGTACCCAGAGAAGACTATGAGAACTGTGTGTATCTTAAAATAGCATTTTCATTTTTGTGTTGTTATTTGCTTACATTTTGCTTTTTTTGTATTTCTTTTTTGATATTATTTTTCTTGTGTAGCATGATAAATGTGTAAATATGCATTAGAAGAATATATGTTTGAAAAATATTGGATTACTTGCCATATGCAGAGGGAGTGGGGGAAGGGAGGGAGAAAAAAATTTGGAACACAAGGTTTTGCCAGGGTGAATGTTGAAAACTATGCATATTCTTTGGAAAGAAATATTTCCAAATATATATTTGAAATAAGTAAATAAAATTAAACGGGTGTTTTAAATAGAAAACTAAATAGAAAATAAAAAGCTTTAGACAGGAAAAAAAGAACTTAATTAAGAACTACTTTCTCCTGAGTCTCAGTCTTCTATTTTTCATACTCTCCTATTGTTTTCCTTCTGTATTTTGTCAATGTTATCCTGCTTTCATTTTCCCTTTTTTTCTCATAAATTTATTTATTTTTAATTCACATTGCTTAATGAATCATGTTGGCAGAGAAAATTCAGAGCAAAAGGAAAAAAAAAAAAAACAAGGGAGAGATAAACAACAGCAAAAAGAAGTGAACATAGCATTGTTGCTTTATATTTAGTCTATTTAGTTATTTTTCTGTCCAAAGTCTATTGGGATTGCTTTGGATCACTGAGAGAGAAGAAATCTGTCATAGTTTATCATCATTCATTCTTGCTGTTCAGTGTATTCTTGGTCCTGCTTATTTTGCTCAGCATCAGTTCATGTAAATCTTTCTGAGCCTTTTTAAAATCAACTTATTTATCATGTTTTATAGAACAATAATGTTCCATTACCTTCATGTACCACAACTTAAGTCATTCTGCAATTGATAGGCATCTACTCATTTTCCAATTCTTTGGTACCACAAAAAGAGATACTACAACATTTTTGTACATATGGCTCCTTTTTCTTCCTGTAAGATTTCCTTGGGACACAGACCCAGTGGTAGCACTGCTGTGTCAAAGGGTATGTGCAGTTTTATAACCCTTTAGGCATAGTTCCAAATTGCTTTCTAGATTTGTTGGCTCATTTTACAACTCTACCAACAATGTATTAGTGACCTAGTTTTCCCACATCCCTTTCAACTTTTATCATTATCTTTTCCTATCATCTTATCCAATCTGAGAGGTGTGAGTTGGTAGCTCAAAGTTGTTTTAATTTGCATTTCTCTTTTCAATAGGGATTTAAAGAGTTTTTCCATATAACTATAGATGACTTTGATCTCTTTATCTCAAAAATTGCATTTCTATATCCTTCTACCATTTATCAATTGGAGAATGACTTATATTCTTTAAACTTTTTCATAATTCTTTATATATTTTAGAAATCATTCCTTTAATTTTTCAAATAAGTGTTTATTTTTCCCTGAAAAATCAAGTAATTTAAGAGCCATGATGAACCCTTTTAACTCCCTTTTTTTCAGAATGGAAATTTGCCTGCAATTTGAGCAGTTATTGAAACTGAAATACAAATATCGCCTGATCTAAATTTGCTAGTACTTGTTACAAGTGATATTCTTTTTCCTTTGCCTATTTGGCTAATAACTTCCCCAGAGAACTGCTGTGCAAAAACGCTTATGGGGGATTTCAACTCTAGAGATGGCATTCTTCTCATCTCATTATCACCTGTTTAACACAGCAACATTCAACTTTATTTCTCTTTTCTTACCTCCTACCTTCTCTTACTGATTTTTGTTTCTTATTTTATTTTCTTTCTTTTTTTCTGCCCTTATTTAAATGCTTATTTTCCAGTTTGGATTTTTCACCATCTAATTTTTTCTCCTTTTTTTTCCCATAGAGTTTCTATTTTCTCAAATCCTTTCCTTTAGGTTGCCTTTTTTTTTCATTTTTTAACAATAAATTCTTCCATTTGATTTTTGTTCAAAACATTTTCAAGTACTGCTAAATTTCTTATTCTACCAGTCCACTTTTTGGCTTCCTTCAAAAAATTCCAAATCTCTAAGTTAACTACATTTTCCCCTTTGTTCTTTCTATATTTCAGTTCATATTCCTTAACATAATCTCATGCAACCTTCTTCCATATCAGATGGAAAAGAATGTCTTCTTTTCCTGTATTTATTTTTATTTAATCTTATCTTTTTTGTTAACTCATCCATTTTCTTTTTTAAATGATCTGCAGTAGTTCTGATGAATGCCAGTTAATTGCCTTTAAAAAATATCATGGTTAACAGTGCACAATTTGATCTTTCCATCAATTATATACTCATTCTTGCCACATGATTGGCTTACCCTAATTTCTGATAACATATCAAGAGAAATTAAATGATTTGCCCAGAAAATTACTAGTATCTGGTGGCAAAAGTACAATCCTATCTAAATATATATATATATATATATATATATATATATATATATATATATATATCTAGGAATATCTTTTATATTGGAAATCATCTTCCACTGAAAGATTTGGTTTTGGGGTGAATTTTCATTATGGTATTACAATTAATATATAACTGATTACTTTTTCAGTTTCATTTATTTTATGCTAATTAATATCTTATTAGAAAATAGTTTTCCCATTTTTCAATTGAAAATGTATGTATACATATTATAAGATCATGGAAAACTTTCAGCAACATTGGAAAAAAGGGATCAGAAAATGGCAAAATAATTTTCAGGCCATGATACATATATAGATATGATGCAGATATATAGGTATGATACTGATATAGACATGATATATATATATATATATATATATATATATATATATATATATATGTGTATATAGATAGATGATAAATGATATAATTAGAAAATTTGAATGATTTGTTGACAATATGGTATATTAGAGGAAGCAGATAGAATGCTGGTCTTTTTGTCTGGAAACCCGGCATTCATATATTGCTTCAAACATTGCTAGCTGTGAAAATTTGAGTAAGTCACAGAACCTCTCAGTGTCTCATTTTATCATATGCAAAATAAGGGTAATGGATTTGATGACTTCTGAGGTTCGTAATAGCTATACATCAATCATAAGGTGAACAGTATTTATTTAATTATTTTAAGATATTTACCACAGGTTCAACATTGTACTAGAAAAATTGGCATTTTAATTATTATAAATGAGTTCTCCTTTGAAATCCAAGGTATTAAACAGAAAATATCTTAATGCCTATTCAAATTCTAGAATACTACTATCCTTTTATCTATAAGAATATGCTAGAGGTTGTGTCAATTACCTGTACTCACACACTTTACTGTTATATGCAAATATTATATTTTGTCCTGTTCAGTTTTACAAACTAAATTTGGTTCAACAGAAGAACAAAGTGAAAATTAGAACTTTTGTTGTAAACTAATTGAAAAATAACAATTTTAACAGGAACTCTAGGAGAACATCAAAAATCCACACACTTTTTTTTTTTAATTTCAATTTCCTTCTGAACAGGAAAGTATAAATAGAACAGATTTTCTATTCCATAGTATGCATGGACTGACAAAAATAACTGTAAGCAAATAAGTTTACCAATGTGAAGTACTATGCAATTTTTTCCTAATAAACATAGCCATGTAAAAAATGGCATAGAGAAATGACATGATAGACAACCTGTCACAGTAGCAGTGCTATTACCACTGCTTCCAGTATACATGAAGGAGGATTACAACCTGTCTCTGTTCTCATTGTTCCTAATGGAGTGAACAGGCAAGGATATCATGACCTCATTACCACATTTCTATGTATGGAAATTAATTGGGAGGTGAAATGCATGAATTTGCAACATAATACTCAATATAATACTCATTTAGTAACATAATACTCAAAGACACACAGTGGTTGAGTATAAACATTTGTTTCAAAAATCCAATTTTTTTAATATCATATGGTTTGTTAGATTTTTTCCTATAAAAATCTCTTTGATTTTAGACATTGGTGGATTCAGAACATGGATAAAAAAGAAAAACACTCTATAGAATTTTTCAGTATTTTTCATCCCTATTAAATTTCATCTTTCAGCTTTAAGCATCCATTTCTAAATGAATAAAACACACATTTTAGGATTAATTATTTGTATAGCCATCTCCTTCTGGACATCAGTGCATATTTGCTTTTTTAGAATAAGAATATGATTTCAGAATCTGTTTTGAATTTTGTTTAAATAAATATTCTATGAATTTGATAATGAAATTGAGTTCATGTGATATTAATGATAATTTGAATTTTCATACCCACACATCATGAGAATCAAACAAAACTAATATATTTTCATTATAATACCCTTCATTAGCCAGCAGCAGTTACAATTAAGCTGTATATTAAAAGATGCTTTTCCTCACTTCTATTCTTGAATTAGATGAATGACTATTCCATAGTTACAAAATATCAAATTAAAACCATGAGGCTAAGAAAGATTACTAAGAGATTGTCAACGAATATTTTGTTAGTAATGATACTTATTAGGAAGCATGGGAACTCCTTCAAGGAACTAAGAAAGAAAAAGGCTGAACTCAAGAACAGAACACATAGCATGAACGCAAACACTGGAAATCACCAACCTATTAGCCTAACTCATTTGAAGTGAATGTTGCATTACCACAAAATAACTTTGTTAAAAGGAGAAATAGGTGGCTCTAGAAAGATTAGAAACTTCCATAATTTAAAGAACACTATATTTCATGGATTATATAATAATGAATAGTATTCAGTATTATAGATATAGATATGTGGTGTAGACCTCAAAAAAACTGGGACACAATCAAAACTGGAAACCTGAAAAATTTAGTATAAAAGGTATTAATTTCTTTATTGATTTGTTTCTGGTTAGGAGTTTTAGGTAGGTCATTTTAAGCAGAGTCAAAGTAATAGCCAACGATCTGGAACCACAAATAAGTAACTGACAAAGAAATTCAGGAATATATCATAAAGTAACAAAAACAATGGTAAGTATACCCTGCAGCATATAGAATATTGCTTTGCTTGGTCCCTGTCTAAGGAATGCATAGTAATCTTACAATAATATATCAACATCTAAAAAAATGGTATAGCATTTAAAATGTCTCATATCTTGCCAAAATGATGAACATGCATTTTATTGTATTTTTTAAGCTTAGATTATACAATTATAATCAGGATAGATGATGCATAATAATTGAATTGTTTTATGAAGTCCCTCTATTTGCCCAACATGAAAGTAAATATACACAAAAGACATATACAGGATATATAGAAAATAATTAAAAAGGGGAAAACACCGAAATTAAAAGCGGTTAGGGCAGGTTTCGTGAAGAATGCAGGGTTGCTTTTGGTTTTTGTTTTTGGTTTGGACTAAGGAAGCAAAGGAGTTCAATAGTTTGTAGAGAAGAGGGGCAATTTTTCTAGACATGGAGGCCAGTTGGAGAAAATACTCAGAGCTTAAAAATGTATTGTTTGTGGAATAGCCAAGAGGCCAGAATCATTAGATCAAAAAGTTTTATTTATTTATTTATTTATTTAATAGCCTTTTATTTACAGGTTATATGCATGGGTTTTACAGCATTAACAATTGCCAAACCTCTTTTTCCAATTTTTCACCTCTTACACCCCTCCCCTAGATGGCAGGATGACCAGTAGATGTTAAATACATTAAAATATAAATTAGATACACAATAAGTATACATGACCAAAACATTATTTTGCTGTACAAAAAGAATCAGACCCTGAAATATTGTGCAATTAGCTTGTGAAGGAAATCAAAAATGCAGGTGGGCATAAATATAGGGATTGGGAATTCAATGTAATGGTTTTTAGTCATCTCCCAGAGTTCTTTCTCTGGGCGTAGCTGGTCCAGTTCATTACTGCTCCATTGGAAATGATTTGGTTGATCTCATTGCTGAGGATGGCCAGGTCCATCAGAACTGGTCATCATATAGCATTGTTGTTGACTAGATCAAAAAGTAATTACTGGAGAGTAAGGTATAAGAAAATTGGAAAGGAAAATATGACTGCTTTCTTCAAGCAATCTATTTGGTGCAGTTATGAATCTGTCACTTACCATACATATCCTTTTTCTTTGCACACAGTCATATTTACCAACTAAATTTCAAACAATAGGTTGTCCAGATCTGAACACCTTATTCCAAATATAAATACACCAATTTCTGTAGCCTTTAAATACTTAAGCCACTGAAATTGATATATATATATATATATATATATATATATATATATATATTTTACTTAAACCACATTATTAATACTTTTGTAGTAGAGGAATTCTATATAGACATCTTTTAGCATCAGGACCCCTTGATTTAGATCCCGCCTTTTAATTTATTAGTTGTTATGCTGGCCAAATCATTATACTACTAAATCATTCAGCAAAGAACATGCTGTTGTTATTAGTTGAAAAATTCCTCATTGGGAACTCTCTTCACTAAAGAAATATCAGGTCCAATATAAAAAAAAATCTTTGAAAGAAAAGTAATATATATATATATATATATATATATATGTAGGCACATATATATATTATATAAATGCAATTTACTACAGGCTGTTAGATTTTTTCCATTATTTTTAACATTTAAATGCGTTACATAATTCATATAGATGTACACCAATTTTAGCATTCCTGTTTTATGTTTTATTAATTAAAATATTTTTCAAATAACATTTTCTTTTCCAAATACATGTAAAGTTTTCATCATTCATTTTTTGTAAGACTTTTCTAATTTTTTCATCTTCCCTCCCTCACCTACCCCTTTTACAAATCAGCAAACAATCTATATAGGTTAAACATGTATAATACTTTTAAAAATATTTCCATATTTCTCACATTACTCAAGAAAAATAAGACCAAAGAGGGAAAAAAGAGAAAAAAGAAAACAAACAAAAACTGTGAAAATATTATACGTTATTACTATTCCATATTCAGTCTCCATAGTTCTCTCCCCAATGCAATTGACATTTTCCAATTCAAGTTTATTGGATTTACCTAGAATCACCACATTGTTGATAAGAGCTAAATCTATCACAGTTGATCATTACATAATATTGTATACAATGTTTTTCCAGTTCTGTTCACTTCATTCCATATCAGTTCATCTAAGTTTTTTCAGGCTTTTCTCAAATTAGTCTGCTCATCATTTCATATAAAACAATAACATTCCATTTCTCTCATATACTTTAAATTATTGAGCCATTCCCCAAATGATAGGCATTCACTCATTAATTAGAACTTGTAGTACACTATTTATGGCAGTCACTCAATAGCAAGTCAGGAAAATATTTATACGAGATAAATTGTGACATTTTTCACTCTTACCATTGTCAGTCCATACATGTTATGCTTTGTTAACTTCTATATTGGTGGACAGAATAAAAATGCTGTCACTCTAGATCAACACAGCTTTGAGATATTAGTTCATAATTAAGCAATATGTTCAACGGAGGCAGGGATTTTTTTCTAATCTAAACTTTGCATATTCTCCAGTATTTAGCAGAATGTTTTACACACATCAAAATTCAAGAAATATTGAATTAATTAATGATTGAATTTCATTAAATATGTGCATTTAATTATATGTGTAATGACTATGAAGAATATGTAGAGGATTATATAACTGATAATTTTTTAGGTAGGAAGAAGAATGAGTGAGTAGATACATGAATGGGAAGTAGTATGGAGGTATGCATTCAACAATTATTAACGGAATATTAACTATTATGATTCAAAATCTCATTGAAAGAATTATAAAATCATGTGTATTTACTGGAATGTTTTTAGTAAATATCTAATCTTCATCTTATTTAAATCTGGTCATGTTATTTTTCTGTTCAAAGTTCTTTTAAGATTCTCCCTTATTGGATTAAGTTTGGTTCATTACTTCATCCCATGAATTAATATTAACCTATCACCTTTTGTGATGTCAAAACTAAAATGGATCTCCCCCACCCTTATTTAAGAAAATTGAAATGGGAATATAGAATGTGGAAATACATTCCCAATTACAGAGAGACAGTGGTGGAGAGTGGGCAATGAAGAGACAAAAGAAACAGAGGCAGACACACAGAGAAAAACAGAAAGGAAGAGAAAGAAAAAGAGAGAGAAAGTGGGATGGAGAAAGAGAGAGAAGGAGAGAGAGGAAAGAGAGAGAGGGAAGGAGGAAGATAGAGAAAGAGAAAAGAAAAAAGGGAGGGAGGGAGGGAGAGAAGAAAGGAAGAGAGGGAGTTAGGGAAAGAGAGAAAGAATTATAAAGAGAAATTTATATTGAAAATAAAGAACATAATAACAATGATAAATTTAATTGTAATTTTAAGTATTTCTTCTACAGGACATCTACCACAGCACCTTGCTATCTTGATTAGTAGCCTTAATCATTTTGTACTATTATGTGGTGGTGATTTTAACCTTTAACCTTTATATTATCTCCATAAGGCCTAAGAGACCTTACTGTCAGTCATCAAGGAAGTTTAACTTATTCTCCATTTCCTGTCCATCTTCTTGTTATTTTCTTTACTTCTCCTTCACTCTAGGTCCAAAACCATTATTCAAACAATTCTGTTTTTCCTTTTACAAGTTTTACATCACTTTATCCTCATTTCCCATCTTTGCAAATCTCATATAAAAGACTTCACCACTAAACAGTGTATGGTTACTTCTTCATTAGAATATAAACTCTTTGGGGGCAGAGCCAAGATGGCTGAGAAGACACACGCGACTTTCTAAGCTCTTCTCTTACCCTCTTTATCAATATTATATCGAGCCTCAAAAATAGTCTTGACTGCTACAATTAGTAAAGATAAGAAGTAGAACAACTCACCGGCAGAAGAAAATCTGCAGTCTCGCCAAAAAAGGTTGGTTCAGGGGCCAGAGGGGAGATCGGCGCAGACGGGGAGAGAAATTAGGTTCCGAGGAGAGTCTCAAACCAAGGGTGAAGGCACAGATCTCAGCACAAGCGCACAGCCCCAACCCACAGTACGGGCTTTTCCTTGGGGCAGTTGTGATCCCATGGCAGGAGGATCTAGCTCTGGGTTAGCTCCAACTGCGCAGTGGAGCCTGGCTTGGCCATAGAGCTTCTAGGGCTGATCATTGGCAGAGACACTGGGGCAGAGTTTGCCAGGTGGTCTGCGGTCTGTGGTCTGCGGTCTGCAGTCAGCTGCTAATACTCACAGTCCCACAAGAGGCTCCGTCCTGGGGCAGTGACACTTTCACCCCTTAGTCTCTAGCTGAGGGCAATCGCTACCCACCACCCCTACTAGTAGTTTGATAGCTCTGGCCAGTGCTGAATCCACTTCCTGTTGGGGAAGGAAAACTCTCACTCAGAGCACTCCATACCTCGGAGCGGAATCGGTTTACATCTTTCCCTGCTCTGCAGAGGAAGCTGGATAACCCCTTGCCTAGGAGACCTATCCTAAAGGCTTTAAAACATGAATAAAAGATGAAAAGAACGATCGACAGCTTCTATGCAGAAAAAGAGCAGTCAGCAAACCTGAAGAGACCTCAAACAGCAAAAATGCATCAGACTGTCCTCCTTTACATGATGCTCTCATAGAAGAGACCATTAAAAGTCTCAAAAGAGAGTAAGAAGATAAATGGGGAAAGGAAAGAGAAGCCTTACAAGAGAGCAACAACTTCCTGAAATACGAATTGGAAAAAGTAAAAATATCTCAGGAAAGTAAGAATTGTGAATTGGAAAAAATAAAGAATTCACTAGAAAGTAGGATTTGGGAATTGAAAAGACAAAGAACCTGCAAGAAAGTAGGATCCGTGAATTGAAAAGACAAAGAACACGCAAGAAAGTAGGATCTGTGAATTGAAAGAAAATAATTCACAAAAAAAATTAGTGAAATGGAAAAAATTCCACAGACCAAAAAATACATTCAAAACTCAATTGGACATATACAGAAAGAAGTAAAAAGCTAATGAAGAAAAATAATTTTATAAAATTAGAACTGAACAAATAGAAACTAATGATTCATTGAGACAGCAAGAATCAGTCAAGCAAAACAAAAATGACAAACTGAAAAACCATGAATTATCTACTTGCAAAACGACAGACTTGGAAAATAGATCTAGGAGAGATAATCTGAGGATTATTGGACTTCTGAAAACTATGATGAAAAAAAGAGACTAGATACTATTTTACAAGAAATCATCAAAGAGAACTGCCAGATGTATAGAATCAGAAGGTAAAATAGGCATTGAAAGAATTCATCGAACACCTCTGAAAGAAACCCTAAAATAAACCCTAAGGAATATTGTGGCAAAATTTCAAAACATCAGATTAAGGAAAAAATTTTACAAGCAGCCAAAAACCCATTTAAATACCGAGGTGCCACAATAAGGATCACCCAAGATCTGCTGCTCTACATTAAAGGAAAGAAGGGCCTGAATATGATATCTGAAAGGCACAAGAACTTGAGATGCAGCCAAAAATAAACTACCAGCTAGCTGAGCATTTTCTTCCAGGGAAGAAGATGGAATTTAATGAAACAAATGAATTCCATTTGTTTCTGAAGAAAACCAGAACTAAAAAAAAATTTGATCTCCAAGAATAGAACTCAAGAGATGCAGAAAAGGTAAAATAACTCTTGAGAATTGTATTTCTGTTGTGATATACAAAAGAATACATGTATAATTTGATTGTAATTGATATAACATAAAAAGGGAAGTAGATATGGAAAAGGGATGATGGCAGATTAAGTGGAAGGAGGGATAAAAGAGGGAAACCACATCCCACAAAGAGGCTAAGGAAACTCTATCATATCTGAGGGAATTTAGAGAGGGGAGGAACATTGTGTGAATCTTACTCCTCATCAGAGTTGGCTCAAAGAAAACACAACTGCCATTTGTTTTAGAGAAAATTTCTCTTTGCCTCATTAAAACGGGGAGAGGAAAAGGGAAAAGAAAAAGAGTAATAAGGGAAGAAGGGGAAAGACCAAAGGGGGAAGGCAGGGATTATAAAGAGGATAAGATCGTGATACAAGAGGGGTACCATAAGTTTAAAAGGGGAAAGAGGGTTGGGGAGGCAAGAATAAGTAAAGCACAATCTGGGGTTATTAGGGATGGCAGGAAACAGATTTAGTAATTCTAACTGTAAATGTGAATGGGATGAACTCCCACAAAGAGGAGGCAGATAGCAGACTGGATCAAGAGTCAGAACTCCTCAATATGTGTTTACAAGAAACACATTTAAAGCAGGGGGAAATATATAGAGTAAAGGCTAAAAGGCTGGAGCAAAATCTATTATGCTTCAGGTGAAGTCACAAAAGCAGGGGTAGCCATCCTTATATCAGATCAAGCAAAAGTAAAAATTGATCTAATTAAAAGAGATAAGGAAGGAAACTACATCCTGCTAAAGGGTAGCATAAACAACGAAGCAATATCAATATTAAACATATATGCACCAAGTGATATGGCACTCAACTTCCTAAAGGAGAAGTTAAAAGAGTTGCAAGAAGAAATAGACAACAAAAGTGTAATAGTAGGAGATCTCAACCTTGCACTCTCAGAATTAGACAAACCAAACCACAAAACAAATAAGAAAGAAATTAAAGAAGTAAATAGAATATTAGTAAAATTAGGTATGTTGGATCTTTGGAGAAAATTGAATGGAGATAGAAGGGAATATACTTTCTTTTCAGCAGTTCATGGAACCTATTCAAAATTGACCATATTAGGACATAAAGACCTCAATTAAATGCAAGAAAGCAGAAATAGTAAATGCTTTCTTTCAGATCATGATGCAATAAAACTACATTCAACAAACAGTTAGGGGAAATAAACCAAAAAGTAATTGAAACTAAACAATCTCATCTTAAAGAATGATTGGTTGAAGCAGCAAATTATAGATACAATTAATAATTCCTAAGATAATGACAATGATGAGACATCATACCAAAATTTGTGGGATGCAGCCAAAGCGGTAATAAGAGGGAATTTATATCCTTAGAGGCTTACTTGAATAAAACAGAGAAAGAAAGATTAATGAATTGGCTTGCAACTAAAAAACTAAAAAGACCAAATTAAAACCCCTAATCAAATACTAAATTGAAAATTCTAAAATTAAAAGGAGAAATTAAAATATTGAAAGCAAAAAACTATTGAACTAATTAATAAAACTAAGAGTTGGTCTCTATGAAAAGCCAATAAAATAGATAAGCCTTTGGTAAATCTGATTAGAAAAGGAGGGAGGAAAATGAAATTAGTAGTCTTAAAATGAAAAGGAGAACTTTCCACCAATGAAGAGGAAATTAGAGAAATAATAGGAGTTATTTTGCCTCAACTTATGCCAATAAACTTGATAACCTAAGTGAAATGGATGACTACCCAAAAATACAGACTTCTAGACTAACAGAAGAGGAAGTAAATTGCTTGAATAGTCCCATTTCAGAAAAAGAAATAGAACAGGCAATTAAACAACTCCCTAAGAAAAAATCCTCACGACCAGATGGATTTACATGTGAATTTTACCAAACATTTAAAGAACAATTGGCCCCAATGCTATATAAATTATTTGATAAAATAGGGAATGAAGGAGTCCTACCAAATTCCTTCTATGACACAGACATGGTACTGATACCTAATCCAGGTAGGCTGAAAACAGAGAAAGAAAATTATAGACCAATCTCCCTAATGAATATTGATGCTAAAATCTTAAATAAGATATTAGCAAAAAGACTACAGAAAATCATCTCCAAGATAATACACATGATCAACTAGGATTTATACCAGAATGCAGGGCTGGTTCAATATTAGGAAAACTATCAATATAATCTGGCCATGTTAATAACCAAATTAACAGAAACCATATGATCATCTCAATAGATGCAGAAAAAGCATTTGATAAAAATCCAACATCCATTCCTATTAAAAACACTTGAGAGTATAGGAATAAATGGACTTTTCCTTAAATAATCAGACATCTATTTAAAACCATCAGTAAGCATCATATGTAATGGAGACAAACTGCAACCATTCCCTAATAAGATCTGAGGAAACAAGGTTGCCCACTATCACGCTACTATTTAATATTGTATTAGAAATGCTAGCTATAGCAATAAGAGCTGAGAAAGAGATTAAAGGAATAAGAATAGGCAATGAGGAAGCCAAATTATCACTCTTTGCGATGATATGATGGTATACTTTAGAGAACCCCAGAGATTCTGCTAAAAAGTTATTAGAAATAATCCACAACTTTAGCAAAGTTGTTGGTTATAAAATAAAACCCACATAAGTCATCAGCATTCTTATATATCACTAACAAACTCCAACAGTCAGAGTTACAAAGAGAAATTCCATTAAAGTAACTACTGATAATATAAAATATTTAGGAATCTATCTGCCAAGGGAAAATCAGAAACTTTTTGAGCAAAATTACAGACCACTTTTCACACAAATTAAGTCTGATCTAACTAATTGAAAAATATTAAATGCTCTTGATAGGGCAAGCAAATATAATAAAGATGAAACATTACTCTAAACTAATCTATTTATTTAGCGCTATACCAATCAGACTCCTCAAAAACTATTTTAATGACCTAGAAAATAACAAAAAGTCTATATGGAAAACAAAAGGTCAAGAATTTCAAGGGAATTAATGAAAAAAAAAAATCAAATGATGGTGGCTTAGCTGTACCAGATCTAAAATTGTATTATACAGCAGCAGTTACCAAAACTATTTGGTATTGGCTAAGGAATAGATTAGTTGATCAGTGGAATAGATTAGGTTCAAGGGACAAAACAGTCAACAAATATAGCAACCTAGTCTTTGACAAATCCAAAGATCTCAGCTTTTGGGATAAGAATTTACTGTTTGATAAAAATTGCTGGAAAATTGAAACTAATATGGCAGAAACTAGGCATTGATCCATACTTAACGCCGTACACCAAGATAAGGTCAAAATGGGTTCATGACCTAGGTATAAAGAATGAAATTATTAATAATTTAGAGGAACATAGGATAGTTTACTCTCAGACCTGTGGAAGGGAAGGTCTTATGACCAAAGAGAACTAGAGATCATTACTGATCACAAAATAGAAAATTTCGATTATACTAAACTGAAAAGTTTTTGTACAAACAAAACTAATGCAGACAAGATTAGAAGGGAAGCAATAAACTGGGAAAATATTTTTACAGTCAAAGGTTCTGATAAAGGCCCTATTTCCAAAATATATAGGGAATTAACTCTAATTTATAAAAAATCAAGCCATTCTCCAATTGAAAATGGTCAAAGGATATGAACAGACAATTCTCAGATGAAGAAATTGAAACTATTTCTAGTAATATGAAAAGATGCTCCAAGTCATTATTAATCAGAGAAATGCAAATTAAGACAACTCTAAGATACTACTACACACCTGTCAGATTGGCTAAGATGACAGGAAAAATAATGATGATTGTTGAGGGATGTGGAAAACTGGGACATTGATGCATTGTTGGTGGAGTTGTGAATGAATCCAACCATTTTGAGAGTAGTTTGAACTATGCTCAAAAGTTATCAAACTGTGATACCCTTTGATCCAGCAGTGTTACTACTGGGATTATATCCCAAAGAGATCATAAAGAAGGGAAAGGGACCTGTATGCATGAATGTTTGTGGCAGCCCTTTTGTAGTAGTAAAACTGAAACTGAATGGATGTCCATCAGTTGGAGAATGGTTGAATAAATTGTGGTATATGAAAATTATGGAATATTACTGTTCTGTAAGAAATGACCAACAGGATAATTTCAGAAAGGCCTGGAGACTTACATGAACTGATGCTGAGTGAAATGAGCAGGACCAGTAGATCATTATATACTTCAACAATAATACTAGATGATGACCAGTTCTTGATGGATCAGGCCATCCTCAGCAACGAGATCAACCAAATCATTTCTAATGGAGCAGTAATGAACTGAACTAGCTATGCCCAGAAAAAGAACTCTGGGAGATGACTAAAAACCATTACATTGAATTCCCAATCCCTATATTTATGCCCACCTGCATTTTTGATTTCCTTCACAAGCTAATTGTACAATATTTCAGAGTGTGATTCTTTTTCTACAGCAAAATAACGTTTTGGTCAGGTATACTTATTGTGTATCTAATTTATATTTTAATATATTTAACATCTACTGGTCATCCTGCCATCTAGGGGAGGGGGTGGGGGTAAGAGGTGAAAAATTGGAACAAGAGGTTTGGCAATTGTTAATGCTGTAAAGTTACCCATGTATATATGCTGTAAATAAAAGGCTATTAAATAAAAAAAAATAGAATATAAACTCTTTGAGGCTAGGCATTTGTCTTTGTATGCACAGTTCTTGGTACGTGGTGAGCTTCTTTATTTTATGTCTGCATTTTGTGATTAGGTAAACTTAATTTCTAAATATAATCTTCCTCTTACCAATATTAGAGCCTTTTTGTTAAAATAATTTTAAACATTAAGGAAAAAAATCAGTTTATGAAACAAATTAGTGCATCACATGTGTCAGACAGCATTCCAGTTTCCCATTTATGAATTTTTGTTATTAATTAACTAATTTGTATATTTTACTACATTTAAATATACAAATCTACCTTTAGATGTGTCTACCCATTTTAATTCCATTTTTATTTGTATTTATTTGAATAGATATCTACAGATAGATCTGTTAACTTGGAGCAATATAATTTTATTATTTCTAATATTTATATAGTGCTTATTATCTGCCAGAAACTACACTTACCATTTTACAAACTCTATGTCTTTTGGTCCTCACCATTTTAAGTATTAAGAAATTGGAGCAAATAGAGGTTAAATTATCTGTCCACAGTCCAAAAGTGTTTGTGGTCAGATTTGAACTTGCTTCCATTAACTCCAGACCTATTTTAGCAACTGTAGATAGTTATTTAAATAGATAGATGTCAGTATTAATATGTATACATAGAAAAAGATATAGACAGACATTTGACAATAATTGTCTTGACCATGCAAATCGAATACTTTAATTAACCTAAATCCTCATGCAATCTCACCCAGAACTTAAGCTACTTCTCTGAATTTGTAATTCAATATGATATATTGAATACACAAAAGCTGTTATCTATATGTTTTTTGTATTATTGTTTAAGAAAATGTAATTTTAATAAAATGTACAGAAATTTAAGAAAATTTCATTATAAATAATCCTTCAGCCTTTTTGGTTTTAATGGAAATACTTGCAATTTCTAATGAACCCTGTGAGCAAGAAAAAGTCAACGCAATTAGAATATTTTTACCTTGTTTAAATACTTTACTCACTCTTCCCTTTATTTTTATTGTTTTTGTTTTTATACTAGATCATGTGATCCATATCCTGCAACATCCTTTTGACCTTCCTCTTTTTCCCTCAATTCTTCTGTAATTTGAGTCATTTGTAATAATAAATCATTTTTATATCTTGATTACCATGGTCTTATCACCAAATTTTTTAAAAATTGAATCTGTATGCACAATTATGTATCAAAGTACATGCATTTCAACTTTTTAAAGATAAAAAATGCTTCACATTCACAGTAGCTCTCAATGAAATAAGAAATGATCAGAGTAGTATTGAACATCTTTAACATATAACAAGTGGTATAATTTTTAGATCTTCTGACTTATATAATCATAACCCAAGAAATTTTCCTTTAATGGAGGAAAAGGTCTCTTACAACTAATAATTATGTCTTGTAGCTTACACTTTGCAAAAATTGTCTTATATATTAGCACAAAGAATGAATTAAATTAACTTCATTAAAATGCCATTTTGAAATAAATAAGTTAGAGTTTATTATTTTGTTTCTTACAGAAGCCTTTAGATAATATGGATTAAAAGCTATCAAATCTTGATAATATTTCAAGTTTGCATAATTATACATATTTATGAAATGACAAGTTAAGTTGCTAGTATATTCCATTTAAAAGTAGTCCTTGTATATTTTACTTTGCTAAAAAGTATTTGTGATTCTTATTAATAATCGTATTAGATGATATACAATTCAATTGTAGAATTTTATAATAGTATTTGGAGATAAAAAAAAACTGATAACTAATCTGTAAATTACTATTTACTATCTCTAAAATATGCCTCGGGTGCTGAGAATTTTGTTGACTTGTCTGGGATCAAACTACTCCCATGTGGTAGAGATAAGATTTAATCATAAATCCATCTGCTTTCAAACCATTTGTGGAAAGATATTCCACATCAGTAGTTCCCTACAGTGTTAAAATTTCAGGTCTAGACTTATGTATATAGAAATACACATATAAAATAAATATATTTACTCCTTTATTTTAAAGATAATTCCTTTATTCCTTTCCTTGATATATATATGCAAATCTACAGTAGAATAATACTTAATAGTACAAACTCTACAGAACAGCTTCCCCCAATACAAACAACTTGGTGATTTCTCTGTAAATTAAACTTAAAGGATTGCAGATTGCACTGAAACACTGAAAAATTCGGCAATTTGGCCAGGATCATACAGACAGTATGCACCAGAAGTTTCCTGTGGACTGTTCTCTCCCCACTCCTCTCTCCTGAGTAGTCCATCTTTGTCATCTGCCCACCTTTTTAACTCATAATTTTGATCGATAGATTATAGCATGGGATTTAGAATAGAATAAAATAAACCAGAGTTTTAATATTGCTGATCCAGTTGTATGACTGGGGAAGACACTTTTTTTCATATTACAGTATTTCCATCTTTAAAATGGGGATAATAAAACCTTTTTCTACTTGCCTTATAGGATCAAATGAAATGATGTACATAAGATGTGTTCTAACTAAACCATTATGTGTCTGTTATAATTAATAAACAAAATAAAAATAAGTCATGAGATTTATTATATGTGCCATCTAATATTTAATTTTATGAAATTTAAATGACAAGTTCAGAACATTTATTATTTTATGTTTACTATTTCTTATAAAATGTTATCATTAAATAATTTAATTTCTCTCTATATATGTGTGTGTGTGTGTATATATATATATATATATATATATGTCTAGACCTGGAATCAGATTTATTTATTTGCTATCTGAGAAACAATTGTTCTATGTAATAGACAAAATGGTAGCCAAAAGATGTACTTAAGGAACTCACTTTTTACTTGGTCAGGATATATGTGTTGTTGTTCAGTCATTGTTATTTTCTTGGCAGAGATACTGAAATGATTTTTCATTCCCTCCTCAATTTGTTTTACAGATGAGGACCCGCGGCAAACAGGGTTAAATGACTTGAGCAAGGTCACCAGATACTAAGTTTCTGAGTGAAGTGCTCTCTGAAGTATGCCAAATAGATTCCCCAAGATGTATTTAAGTTAAATTTAAGTTGCAAGTTATATCAGTATAAAATTTTTATCTATAGCTTACTTAAAAACTCATATGCAAGACATTATAGACTACAGTAACCAATGAATAAGACACCAGAAAGCTTAAAGAAGAAGCTGAACTTTGGTCTTTGATTTTCTTTCCATATCTGTCTGTATTTATTTTATGGGATGCAGTTTGTTGAGTTTTTTTGTAAAGAGCAATAAGGAGCTTAGATCACAGATTTGTTACCTCCTCAATCTGAAGAAGGATGTCTTGCTACTCTAAAATAAAAACAAAATAAAACAAAACACACCTATACATCAAAAGAAAGAAATGTATGATGATGTCATGTCCTATAAATTTAGCCTAATTGTTTTATCTTCCATTAATGAAACAAGTCCTTTCACCATCAGAAAGTATTCCATAAGGGAATAACAGATGAGAAACTAAGTAAATAAGGACTCTAAAGCAGAAAATTAATCACCTTGAAGATATTCCTGGGACCTAAATAAATTCCTGAAGACTATCTAACAATAGAGCTCTGTGTATGTGTGTTTGTGTTTGTGTTTGTGTGTGTATTTGGGGGGTGGGGGAGAAGGGAGAGACAGAGACAGAGGGACTGAAAGACAGAGACAGAGACAAAGAGACAGAGAGATGAGAGTAGACAGAGACAAAGCAAGAGATTGAGAGAGATCAAGAGAGATGTATAATGTACTGTGCTTCAGCAAATGGAAAATACAAGGAAATCACAGATCTTTTAAAGCCTTGAAGAATTATATGTATCATGTATGTAAATATATTTAAAGAACATATATTTAAAAGTTTGAATTAATTAGCAATTGGGTTTTTTTATTTGGGAATCAAGAAAACCTAACCAATTTTATGAACAAGATAAATTGTTATACATATGACTCTAAAGTTAGCATTAATAGAAATCATTTAAAACAATCATTAGCCAAGATGCTTAAACTATTTTAGTTATTTCACTGCACATTTTACAATAATGCATAAATACTAGGCAGAGATTCCATTAGGACACAGTATTTAATACCACGTCCTTTGAGATGTAATGTAGCATGACTGATATAACACAACCAGACATAATGCAAAAGGTCAGACTTTTGAAGAATATAATTGCCTTCACTTTTTATTCTTCAAAGTACGATTTAAATCCTTAATAATTCAGTACTAAGTAGTACTCTTAACTTCATATTTCATGAGTTAGTATGAGATTAAGAGAGAAGATAAAAGTTGTTTTTGCCAAAGTTGTTTGTCACATACAAACACATCCTGTGGGAAAACTTCAATTTTAACTTGTTTCTATAAATAAGAATCTCTCAAAAAATTAATCTTTATAATTATGTGACTATTAATTTTCAATGCATACTTATACATAATAATATTAACCTAGAAGCAAATATTTTGACCAAAATTTAAATATTATTTGACAGAATAAAAATGATATAAAATAAAAGTATTAAATAAAAGACTTGAAAACAAGTCTTTGTTTTCACACAAACACAAGCTAATTGTACAATATTTCAGAGTCTGATTCTTTTTGTACAGCAAAATAACGGTTTGGTCATGTATACTTATTGTATATCTAATTTATATTTTAATATATTTAACATCTACTGGTCATCCTCCCATCTGGGGGAGGGCGTGGGGGGTAAGAGGTGAAAAATTGGAACAAGAGATTTGGCAATTGTTAATGCTGTAAAGTTACCCACACATATAACCTGTAAATAAAAGGCTATTAAATAAAAAAAATAATAATAAAAGAAAAGAAATGCTATATAAATTCAGAAAGGAAGAGAAAATTTCAGATCCTCATTTTTATGGAAGGATAGGATTTAGAAAAAGAAAGAGATGAAGAATTGGTCTCATAGAGAAGATTCATAATATAAGCATAGGGATAAAGGCAAGATAGTACATGGCTGTGTAGGAAAGAATAGAAATATTTGGCTGGGTTTTACAGGACAGCAAGAAGAGATAGTACTAAAAAAATTAGAGAGGGGCTATATAGTGTAGGTCCTTGAATAAAAATCTAAAATGGCCTTTGTTTTGTAGGCATGGGATTGCAAAGGACTTTTTTGAGTATTTATTCATTCATTTTACAAAGATGTACTTAAGCCCTACTAACAACAATGCATTGCAGGGATCTGGGAATATGTAGATGTGTTTTACAGACCTTTTTTTCTCAAAAACTTGCAATCTTATTGAGGGACTTGAAAACAAATAACTATGATATCAGGAATAGGAAAAATAACAAGGGAGTACTAGAAAACTAATATGGAAAACTGGAAGAAAGATGAGCTTTACCTTTGCAAGAAGTAAGGAAAGAACAATTTATCTTTATAGAGAAAGTGAAATCTACATCATTCTTGAAGGAAAGGAGAGATTTCAGGGGAGATAAGAGAGTACTTTTAAAGCATGGGGTATGGTATGAAGTATGAGAAAATGTTTGGTTATGGGAAAGTACTAAAGAAAAATAGGGAACCTATAGTAGATTTGTTTATAGGTTTATAACTTATAAATTATAATTTTATTAGTGTGTGGACTCCTAACTGCTTCATAGGGCACAAATAACTTATTTACACTGGAGTCATAGTAGACATTACTAGAAATCACAGGAATAGGAAACCTCCTTTGAGAGGACTAAGGAGAGATGGAAGTGGTTGAGAAATTTCAGTGTAATGACCTTGCCTCCATTAGCCCAGAAAATGAGTATACTTTAAAGTTCTGAGTATTGAATCTCAAAGCCCCTTGGGGACTTACCAATGAATCAAAGCTAATACTAGGGGCGAAAAGTTAATAATGAGCCACAGTGCAGCCAGCTCTCTGCCTTGGTCTACACATAAGGTAGAGGACTATCTGCATTGGAGAAGGGAGATTTGAGTTCAAGTTTCAGTTCTGAATCATATTATTGGTGTGACTTTGGGGGTGTCTTATTCCTTATCATCCCTTGAAGAGTGCTCAGTTTGGTTCTATGGAAAATAGGGTAAGTAAATGTGCTAATCTTTTATAGGCCTGTTGTAGAGAAAGTACTTTGCAATCCTTTAAGTGTTTTATACATGTGAGGTACTTTTGCTCACATTTTGCTGCTCCAGAAATGTAGTGGGTCTGATTCCAGATAGAATTGACCCCTGATCTGAACGATGGGAGTACATCTACACATTAAAGAAGGGGGAGACCATCCACACACTCATACACTTCAGTCTCCCTCTCTGTCTCTGTGTCTTTCTGTCTCTCTTTTCTATATTTCTCTCTCTCTCTCTCTCTCTCTCTCTCTTTGTCTCTGTCTCTCTCTGTGTGTCTCTGTCTTTCTGTCTCTCTCTCTCTCTGTCTCTTGTCTCTCTTTCTCTCCCTCTCTCTCTCTGTCTCTCTTTCTCTCTCTGTCTCTGTGTCTCTCTTTCTGTCTTTCTCTCTCCATCTCTCTCTCTGTCTCTCTTTCTCTCTCTGTCTCTGTGTCTCTCTTTCTGTCTTTCTCTCTCCGTCTCTCTCTCTGTCTCTCTTTCTCTCTCTGTCTCTGTGTCTCTCTTTCTCTCTCTCTCTCTCTCTCTCTCTCACACACACAAACACACACACACACACACACACACACACACACACACACACACATACTATTCTTCCTTAATCCCTGCCCCTTTTCAAATATAAGTACCAATAGCAGCATGTATAGTAAAACAAGGAAAGTTCTGGAGGGAGTTACTTACTATCTATTTTAAGTTATTTCCCTTCTTTCCAATTTATTACTAGATGGCCAATCCCTCTTCCTTCCCTCCCTCCCTTTCTCCTTCCCTTCTTCCCTCCCTTCCTCCCTCCCTCCCTTCTTTCCTTCCTCCTTTCCTTCCTTCTCTCCTTCCTTCCTTCCCTCTTTCCTTTTTTAAAATCTGCTGAATCTTCCCAAGATATCTTAGGCTTTACTAGATTCATTTCTTATGATTTAAACTCAAATCATTCTGAATCTCATTGACTGGCCTAACCAAGCATCAACTGGCCATGGTTTGGATCCAGATTGACTCAAGAGTGAGTGCAAATAGCATCTCTATGGATACACACAAACACACATATGTATAAGTATGCATATACATTCACATATATCTTAGTATTTTTGGCTTCTTATTAGCAAATTTCATATATTTAACTAGATTAGTATTGACTTCTTAAGGTAAAGTAAAATGACTTCTTATTTGTCACTTACTGTCTATAACTTCTGATGTAGGAGTATGAAGTTATAAACAATTGATTGACTTTATAATAGTGCATGCATCAAAAATCAATTTTGACTTTAAAAGTCTCTTAAGACTTAATAGAATGAAATACAAATTATTTATGTCCTCTTTTTAGATAGCAGAGTGATTCTGACATGTTTATAATCTAAATATATTTCCTTCAAACAAAATTTAGTAGTTTTTTTAAAGTATCAACAAAACCACAGAAAAATACATTTTAAAAACAAATGACGTTTATTGACAGGCATAATAGATTGTGAAAATTTGTTGGTATTCTGCTACATAGAATCTGTGACCACAACACAAATTTCGGATTGGCAGTGCCTTAGCTATTTTGCTTTCAGTATCTTCCTGATTAAGTTAATTATTAATTAATTAACTAATTAAGTTAAGAATACCTATATGTGTCCTATATATCTTGACCAATAATAACTGATATTTATATAATACAATGACATGTGATAAGTGCTCTAATATATTTTTTTCATTTATCCCTATAACAGTTATTTGGAATATTATAGGTGTTATTTTCATTTTGCATATAAGAACTCCCTGCTGGAGGGCAGGCGTTATGCCTATAGTCAGATAGTTACTGAATATTAGAAGTAATCTATGAAGCTAATAGGTCTCCTATACTATGCTATCTCTAGTGGTGTGCCCGAGTCAGATCATATAAAAATCGCAAAAAAAAAATAATTCAGTGCTAAATGTATAAGCATTTATACATTGGAAACTCATAAAAATCACAAATCAGAGCTTTATTGATTTATTGATTTCTAGATTTTAAATTAATATTTAATATTAATAATTAAGGTTAAATTCAATATGTAATTGTATAATTCTCATGGGAACTTTTTGGAGAACTAGCTAACTGTTAAACATTTATGAGCATATCCTGGATGTTGAAGTACCACCCCAACATTTAAACTAACCCTTCCCCAAAACTGGAAGTTTAGATAACTTAAAGTATAGTGAAACCCCTAGGGTCCAAAAGGAAAACGGGTATTTCCCCATAGCTCACATAACTTAACTTACCTGTCCTCATGGACAACATAAGAAATCCTCTTTGCTTCCTGCAAAAAACCTCTGATAGATATCTACTCCTCATGCACCCCTCCTGCACAATGGATAATTGCAAACTCAGCATCCCGTGTCCCTGCAGGCATACTGCAGCAAGCACCCCCTTCTCTTAGGCCTCAAAGTTTTTTTTTTTTTTCAATCAGCCCCCTCTGCTGTTAACTCCTTGGAACAGGTTGGGCAGCATGAGGTCTAAGGGCATAATGATAATCCCCAGATAAGGAACTCAAGGCTGTCTTTTTGCTTCTGTTCAACTATTGCTTATGGCAATAAGGACCCTCTCCCTTGCTATTAAGACCTGCTCACATCTGAGACCCTTCCTTCCCCTTGCAGTCAGGCCCGATTTTTATTAATAATAAATCTCCACATCAAATTTCTATTGGGTCTTATCTCACATCTGTTTGAGCACAATAATGCCTTTCAATAAGATACAAATTGGTGAGGCAATCACTATTAGAGACTTAGTATTTCAACTACTTGTAATTGATATTGATGCTTATTTATCTCTTTTTCTGCAATAAACCTTAACACCCATGAGGAGGGCCTGTGAGCAGGTATCAAAAAGTAATTTGATACAAATAGGCTTGCTCTCCCTAAGAAATCCCATGAAAAAGACATAAAATGTAAAAGTTGCTTATCAATATCTTGGCACATTTTTTATCCATCTCCTATTGACATAAAATGAAAAATATTTATAAAACAAAAACAAAGCAAAACAAAATAAAAAGAACACCAGCCTGAGAATTAGGGGAACTATAGTCTCAATTCACTAATTGGCTATATGACCTTGGGCAAAATACTGCACTTCCCTGGCATTCAATTGTCTCATCTACAAAATGATTGGGTTAACTATTTGTTCTCTTACAGCACTCATATTCTATGGTTCTGTGAATCAAAGTTATTTAACTAAAGTTGTTAGCTGAAAAAGAAGCAGTTAGTAGCAGTGGGGAGTTCGTGAAAACAGATTGGAAGGGTATATCTGTTACAATACAATTCTGAAACCAGAAAGTCCCAGAGATACCAAGAAACTCTAATGAATTTATTCAACCATTTCCAGCCCTTCTCCCTTGCATCCCTGGTTCTTTTGCTTCACTTCAATTACGTTTTTGTAGAGGCAAAGGGGAAGAGTGATAAAAATGATGGCCCCTTAGAGATGGAGAGGGTACATTCAGTTTCCAGCTCTGCTAGTTTGGGTAAGTCACTGTTTTTATCTAGTTTGTTTCTCTTCTGTAAAATAAAGGAAATCATTAATATTTTAATTAATAACAGCTAAAATTTCAAGTTTGCAATACTCCTTACATAGTTTAGATCTCATTTAATCTACTCATCACATCTTATTGACCTAATTTAAGGGATGCTGAGATTAAGATAAGTGATTTGCCTACATTACATAACCAAAAAATATAGAAAGAAGGATTCATATTTGTCTTCCTCACTCTAAATCCTGTTTTTTATTGACTTGGCTCTCTAGATGGCCTTCTCTCTCCAAAGCAATGATCCTTTTCTTTTCATCTTATGGTTAAGGGCAGGTTTTCTGGCCCTGGAGCACTAGGCAAGGCAATTTATAAATGCCAACCAATATCACATTGACCAGGGGTTTAATGATATGATGGGAGACAGGAGGTTATAGTGGAGATGAACACCATATTATAATCATCTTCTACATTATAATTTAATTGTTTATATGAACAAATACCTTTGAAGCATAGATTATAATTCCTCTGTAACCAGGAATATCATTATAGAAAATTCAGCTCAATTCAGGTATATAACTTGGAAGTGAGACAGATGGGAGATGACAGAGTGGATTTTACTTCCACCCATTCAAATTCTCCAAATATATATGTTCAAAGTACAGGTGAATATTATTGGAATAACTTGAACAGACTTCAGGACAACTAAAATTCCTTTAATTCTAAAACTCCTCTTTTCCTATAGAGGTTTTTTTTATGCTAGTGGCTAACTGCAAACTTTCAAATAGGCTGGAATTATGTTTGTGTGTGTGTGTATGTGTGTGTATGTGTGTGTATATGTGTGTATATATGTATATATAGACAAATAAACAATATATTGCAGTGTATCATTGACAGCATTCATTGACATCATCTCATCCTTTTCATGTTATCAAAGAATATATTTCTCCAAATTTATATTTCTTAATGTAGTTTTGAAATATATTCCCATGTAATATAATTAAAATTACATCTTTGTTTCATAAGTGTGTACATATGTTTATGAGTATACACACACAAACATAAACAAACAAATTTCTTGAAAACTGGGGACCAAGTAGGTTATTAGAATACTTATTTTCATGCACACCTGCATTTTGGATTTCCTTCACAAGCTAATTGTACAATATTTCAGAGACTGATTCTTTTTGTACAGCAAAATAACGTTTTGGTCATGTATACTTATTGTGTATCTAATTTATATTTTAATATATTGAACATCTACTGGTCATCCTGCCATCTAGGGGAGGGGGTGGGGGGATAAGAGGTGAAAAATTGGAACAAGAGGTTTGGCAATTGTTAATGCTGTAAAGTTACCCATGCATATATCCTGTAAATAAAAGTTTATTAAATAAAAAAAAATACTTTCATGCAAATCAAAAAAAAAAAAAGAATACTTATTTTCACATTTTTAATGCTCAATTCATGATGAGGAAAAGACAAAGTGGAATACATAAGTACAGGACAAAATTTTAATCTTCTAGACATAAAATGGAAAATCAAAACAAAAAAATTAAAAATAAAGAAAAAACTATATAGTGGTCTGAGGTTGCTGGTATTTGTACATATATTGCTCTGTGGGGAAATTTCCTCTACAAAGCCAGAAATTATTCTGAAATTTAGAGTAAGAGGTTAAATGATTAGCCTGGGTCATATAACTTATATAATTGAAAGGCAGAGTTTGATTTCTCCATCTTCTCAGGACATCTTTATGCAGTCTTACATATTTTCTAGTGTAGCAATTATTTTTGTCTAATTAGATATAAAAATAAAAACTGTTTAAAACAGAATTTCATATGAAATGGAGAGAAGTTGACAGAAAATCTGCTATGAATAAATGACTAACTGCATTTTTTACCTTTTGTTTCATTCCTAAAATAAAATCTCTAAAAAAATTCATCGCCTTTGCTATTTCTTTTCTAAAACTCTTTTTATTCTAGTATGCTGTTCTGTCTTCCCTCTTGACCTCTGTTTGTGGGAGAAGGTGTTGAAGCAGGATTCACCCTAAGGGAAAACAAAGAGAGCATCTCAGCTTTGTGCCTGTACACATTCATCAATTGGAATGGCAATTCCATTGGAAATCAATATTCTGAAAACAAGAAGATTTTCAAAGGTTGTCAAGTAAATGGTTTGTGCAGCTAGATAGCTCAGAAAAATAACCCGATTTATGATCACTATCCTAAGTGAGTGAACTGTTGTATGATCAATTCCAAATATGTCTTACATATCATATTTGTCTAGGCAGTCATCCCATCCTTCTTTTCTAGTCTCTACGCCCCATGTTCTTATTGTCCATTGAATAATTATTAATAGCAATCATAGACAATACTAGCAACAGAAAACATACTAACTTCTTAGCTGTAATAATAGGGCATGGTGCTTTCCAAAATACTTTCATATATGTATATATATTATCTCATTTTAGTCTTGCAATAATTTTAAAATAGGCAGGCATGGTAATGGGGAATTTTCATCAGTGGAAGAAATTTGCCCAACATAACTGAGAACAATAAATAATGCCATAACCAAAGAGACCATATAAAGTATATTTTAAGGAGAACAAAAAAGAATTTTCTCTTCAAAGGGGATTGAAATAGATTTGAAGAATATATGACATCTGTGAAAATACTGTTTCTCTACCAAAAGATCATAAGTTTCTTAAAGGAAATGACTCAATCTTTTTGTTGCTATTTATCTCCATCTCTTATTCTTAGCAAAACATCATGATCATATAGGTATGTAAATAAATAACTACTGAATTAAATTTAGTTAAAAGAAAGATAATTGGGGGGCGGAGCCAAGATGGCGGAGAAGACACACGCAACTTTCTAAGCTCTTCTCTTACCCTCTTTATCAATATTATTGCCTCAAAATAGTCTTGATCAAATTCGTAAAGATAAGAAGTAGAACAACTCCCGGAAGAAAAAATGCAGTCTCCCAAAAAGGTTGGTTCCGGGCCAGGGGAGATCGGCCCAGCGGGAAGAAAAGTTCCGAGGAGAGTCCAAACCGAGGGTGAAGGCCGATCCAAAGCACCAGCCCCAACCACAGTACGGCTTTTCCTTGGGAGTTGACCTTGCACCAGGAGGAACGCCCGGGGCCTCCAACACAGTGGGGGGCTCGGTTGGGGCCATAGAGCTTTTCCAGGGCCGATTTGCACAGAACACTGGGGCAGGTTGGGCTGTCTGCGGGTCTGTGCTCAGCTGCTAATATAAGCCCACAAGGCTGCGGCCTGGGGCAGTGAAACTTTCACCCCTTAGTCCTCCGGGCAATCACTCCCCACTCAGCCCTACTAACAGGGCCGGCCAGTGCTGAATCCACTTTCTGTTGGGGAAGGGAAAACTCTCACCAGGCACTCCCATACCTCTGAGCTGGAAATCTTTCATCTTTCCCCCCTGCAGAAAGCTGGTAAACCCCCCCAGGAGACCCACCCCAAAGGCTTTAAAAACAAAATAAAAAAAGATAAAAGAAAACCCAGCTTCTATGCAGAAAAAGAAGGTCAGCAAACCTGAAGAACCTCAAACGAAACATCATCAGACTGTCCCCTTACATGATGCTCCCAAGAAGAACCATTAAAAGTCTCAAAAGAAGTTAGAAGATAAAGGGAAAGGAAAGAGAAGCCTTACAAGAGAACAACTTCCAAATAAGAAAAAAGTAAAAATCTCAGGAAAGTAAGTTGTGAATTGGAAAAAAAATAAAAATTCATTAAGTAGGATTTGTGAATTGAAAAGACAAAGAACAACCCAAGAAAGAGGACTGTGAATTGAAAAAAGAAAATAATTCATAAAAAAAAAAAAAAAAATTAGTGAAATGGAAAAAAAATTCCACGACCAAAACAATACATTCAAAAAATTTGACATATACAGAAAAAGTAAAAAAAAACTAAGAAGAAAAATAATTTTTTAAAATTAGAATAACAAATAGAAACTAAATTCATTGGCAGCAAGAATCAGTCAACAAAAAAAAAGCAAACTGAAAACCATGAATTACTACTTAAACGACAGATTAAAATAGATTAGGAGAAAATCAGGATTATTGACTTTCTGAAAACTAGATGAAAAAAAAGAGCCTAGATACTATTTTTACAAGAAATCATCAAAGAGAACCCCAGATGTAAGAATCAGAAGGTAAAATAGGCATTAAAGAAAATTCATCGAACACCTTCTGAAAGAAACCCCTAAAATAACCCCAAAAATTGGAAAATTTCAGAACTATCAGATTAAGGAAAAAATTTTAAAGCCCAAAAAAAAAAAAAAACATTTAAATACCGAGGTCCAAATAAGGATCACCCAAATCTGGCTCCTCTACATTAAAGGAAAAGGGGCCTGAATATGATATTCCGAAAAAGCACAAGAACTTGAGATGCAACCAAGAATAAACTACCCAGCTAAGTGAATTTTCTTCCAGGGAAGAAGATGGACATTTAATGAAACAAATGAATTCCATTTGTTTCTGGCCAGAACAAAAAAAATTTGACTCAAATAGAACTCAAAGATCAGAAAAGGTAAAATAACTCTTGAAATTGTTTTGTTCTGGAATACAAAAAAGTACATTAAAATTTGATTGTATGATATAACATAAAAAAGGAAGTAGATATGGAAAAGGGATGATGGCAGAATAAGGTGGGAAGGGGGATAAAAAAGGGAAACCACATCCGAAAAGGGGCAAGGGAAATTATCATATCTGAGGGAATTTAGAGAGGGGAGGAACTGGGAATCTTACTCTCATCAGAGTTGGTAAAGAAAAATAATTCCATTTGTTTTAGAAAAATTTCTTTTTGCCTATTAAAAACGGGGGAGAAAAAAGGAAAAGAAAAAAAGAATAAGGGAAGGAAGAGGGAAAGACTCAAAGGGGGGAGGGATTACAAAGAGGATAAGTATCGGATACAAGAGGGACATAAGTTTAAAAGGGGGAAAGAGGGTTGGGGGAGGCAAGAATAAGTAAAGACAATTGGGTTATTAGGATGGCAGGAAATACAGATTTAAATTTAACCGTAAATGGAATGGGATGAACTCCCCATAAAGAGGAGGCAGATAGCAGACTGGATCAAAAGTCAGAAACAATATTTGTTTACAAGAAACACATTTAAAGCAGGGGGAACATATAAAGTAAAAGGTAAAAGGGAAAAATCTTTATCTTCAGGTGAAATCAAAAAAGCAGGGGTGCCATCCTTATCTCAGTCAACAAAATAAAAATTACAAAAAAAAACAAGGAAAAACCACATCCTCAAATAAACATAAACAACGAACAAATCAATTTAAAACATATTGCACCAAGTTAAAGGATTAACTTTAAAGAGGTTGGGAAATTGCAAGAAAAAAAAAAAAAAACTGAAAGAAATCTCAACCACTCCAAATTAACAAACAAACCACAAAAACTAAAAAAAAATTAAAAAGTAAAAAATAGAAAATTAGGATTTGATCTTTGGAAAAATTGAAGGAATAAAAGGGAATTACTTTCTTCACATTCATGGAACCTATTAAAAATTGCCAATTTTAGCCCAAAACCCAAAATTAAATGCAAAAAAGGAAATGTAACAATCAAGCAAAAAAAACCCTTCAACAAAAATTAAAAAAAACCAAAAAAATTGAAAACAAACAATCTCATCTTAAAAAAGGGTAAGCACAAAATGCAAAAATTTCACCAAATAAGCAAGAAACATCAACCAAAAGGGATGCCCGAAAAAGAAATTTTTTATCCAAGCTTGAATTAAACAAGAAAAAAGGAAAAATTGGGCCAACAAAAAACAAAAAGCCAAATTAAAACCCCCAATAAAAAAATTGAAACAAAATTTGGAAGAAATTAAAAAAGAAAAAAAAACTTTAACCAAAATTTTCCCAAATTTTTAAAAGAAAAAAGAAAAAAATAAAAAAAGGGAAAAGTTAGTACAAAAGAAAAAAACTTTCAACCAAGAAAGGAAATTAAAAAAAAATTATTTTCTCAACTTTTATCCAATAAATTTGAAACCCAAAAATAGACTACCTCCAAAAAAAACTTCCCAACTAACAGAAAAAAAATTTTTAAATCCCATTTCAAAAAAAAAAGAAAAAAATTAAAAAACTTCCCAAAAAAAAAATCCCAAACCAAAGATTTATATGGAATTTTACCCCAAAAAACAAGGCCCAATTTAAATAAATTATTTGAAAAAAGGGGAAAAATCCACCAAATTCCTTCAAAACAACATTATGATACCTAATCCAATGAAAAAAGAAAAAAATTATAACCACCCCTAAAAAATTACAAAATCTTAAATAAAATTAGCAAAAAAAACGAAATCATCTCCAAAAAACACAAATCAAAATTTAACCAAAGACTGGTTAAAAAAAAATATCAATTAAAGCCCAAATAACCAAATTAACAAAACCCACCAATAATGGAAAACATTGAAAAATCCAACATCCACAAAACCAAGGGAAAAAAACTTTTCCAAAATAATCAGCGCACAAAACCACCAACATCAATTGGGAAAAAAACCCAACCATTCCCCAATAAATCGAAAACAAAAGGCCCACATCACCACTTTTAAATTTGAAAAACCCAACAATAAAGCAAAAAATAAAAAAAAAAAACAATAAAGCCAAAATTTCACTTTTCCGAACATATTATACAAAACCCCAAATTCCAAAAATTAAAAAACCAAAATTTTACAAAATTTTTAAAAAAAAACCCACATAATCCAGCATTCCCCAAATACACTAACAAAATCCCAGCAAAGTTCAAAAACCTTTGCCCCTTTAAAAAATTTTGGAACATCCCAAAAAATCAAAACACAAAAAAAACCACCACACAAATTAATCTATCTAACCAATTGAAAAATATTAATCTCTTGGGGGAAAAAAAAAAGATAAATATTACCAAACAACATTTTTGCGCAACCAACAACCCCAAAAACAAAAAAAAAAAAACAAAACAAATTCATATGGAAAAACAAAATAAAATTTAAGGGAAAAAAAAAAAATCAAAATGGGGCTTACTTACCAATTAAAAAATATTAAAAACATACCAAAACTTTTGGTTTTAAAAAATTATTGTCAGGGAAAATTATTCAAAAAACAACAACAAAAACAACCAGTTCTTTACAAACCCAAAATCCCACTTTGGGAAAAACTTATTTTGAAAAAAAAGCAAAAGGAAACAAAGGCAGAAATAGCGCCACCCGCCCACACCAAAAATCAAAAAATTTCAACCCAGGCAAAAAAAAATTATTAATAAAAAAACAAAAATTTTCCAACCTGGGAAGGGGAAGGTCTTTTGACCAAAAACAAACAAAAATATTACGTCACAAAAAGAAAATTTCATTTAAAAAAAATTTTTTACAAACAAAACTAACAGACAAATTGAAAAAAAACAAAATTTTTACCATAAAAATTTCTGAAAAGGCCCATTTCCAAAATAAAAAATTCTCAAAAAAAATCGCCATTTCCCCAAAAAGGTCAAAAAAACAAACTCAAAAAAAAGAAACATTTCTAGCAAAAAAATCTCCAAGCTTTAAATCAAAAAAATTTAAACAACTTAAATAACCCACCTGTCAATTGGCAAAACGGAAAAAAAAAAAGAATGGGAAAAACATTATTCTTTTGGTGGAAAAATAATCCAACCATTTGGAACATCTCAAAATTATCCCTAACCCCTTTGTCCAATGTTACTACATTAATTCCAAAAATTAAAAAAAAAACCTTGGGCACAATTTTGTGGCAGCCCTTTTGTAGTGGCAAAACTGTAAACTGAATGGATGTCCATCAGTTGGAGAATTTTGAATAAATTGTGGTATATGAAAAATTTGGAATATTACTGTTCTGTAAGAAATGACCAACAGGATAATTTCAGAAAGGCCTGGAGAGACTTACATGAACGATGCTGAGGAAATGGGCAGGACCAGGAGATATATTATTCAACAACAATCTATGATGACCAGTTCCTGATGGATCAGGCCATCCTCAGCAACGGATCAACCAAATCATTTCTAATGGGAGTAATGAACTGAACAGCTATGCCCAAAAAGAACTCTGGGAGATGTAAAACCATTACATTGAATTCCCAATCCCTATATTTATGCATACCTGCATTTTTGATTTCCTTCACAACCTAATTGTACAATATTTCAAGTCACTTTTTACAGCAAAATAACGTTTTGGTCAGGTATACTTATTTGTATCTAATTTATATTTTTAATATTTAACATCTACTGGCTCCTGCCATCTAGGGAGGGGTGGGGGGGTAAGAGGTGAAAAAATTGGAACAAGAGGTTTGGCAATTTTAATGTAAAGTTACCTTTAATATCCTGTAAATAAAAGGCTATTAAATAAAAAAAAAAAAAAAAAAAAGAAAGAAAAGTCACAGAAAAAAAAAAGATAATTAACATGGAAAATAAGAATTGTAGTAGAGGGAGTAAATTGTGTTCCTCTCCCACAATTCACTTTGTTTTGTTAAATATGTGCTATTTTCTAGGGACTAGCTGGAAGAATGATGCAATATTTGATTAGCCCATAAACACTTATTTAGTGCCTACTATGTGTCAGACACTATGCCAAATCTTGGCGATACCAAGAAAAAAAAAGCAAAAGACATTCCCTGGTTTCCAGGATCTCATAATCTAAAGAATGAATTAAAATGTAAATAATTTATAGAATCAAGTAATAGCATAGATATTCAAGAAGTCAAAAATCTAATAGTTTGAGGGGATTAAAACAAATTTATAATACTGGGTAGAGTGAGATTAGTTCAAAATGAGAGGTAAGATGTTTAAGAAGGAAGAAATCATTATCTTAATTAATTGGGGTATATGGGAGTAAGTAGAAAAACAGAGAAAGTGGTATGATATGAGACATAAAACAATAAATTAATTAAAAAATGGGGAAGGGGAAGTATATTTTAGCATTAAACAAAATACCAATACAGGAGAAGGTATTAAAAGAATAAGGAATGGCAACTAGTACATTTTGGATGGTATTTTGGAATAGCCTTTCCCAAGTCAATCCCAGAACAGTTAAAAGTTCAATACTGAAATGCAAAACAAAACACACAAAAAAAGAAAAAAAAAACATTTAATAGATCAATCAATAGTTAAAGGAAAGTTCAATTAGACAAATTAAGAAAAGTATATTCTATTAACATAAGCATAGATGACACCATCAATTTGATTTACAGAAGTGAAACTTTACTAGCCTTAAATCTTACATTTTGTAAAGGTTTAATCCTTCAAAAATGACTTCATTTATTTGTTTGCTTTAATTTTTATTCCAGGGTCTAGAGGTGAATTCAACTACTGATCACTAAATTCTCTGAGTCAATGACATTCTAAGGTTCTCTCTCTCTCTCTCGCTCTCTCTCTCTCTCTCTTTCTCCCCCTCTTTTTCTTTCTCTTTCACTCCCTCTGTCCCTCTCACATGTGTATGTATATTTATGTGTAAATGTTGTGTCACTCTCATGAGAGCCTGTTCCAATTACCATTTGACCTGCTTTATTTTTGAACATAGCCAATTCTTCCCTTCTTAGGCAACCTTACCCCTTCACCCAACTCATCATGTTGATGAAAGACTTAGGTATCATCTCTAAATATCAAAATATTTGTTAAGTTTATTTGATGATCAGAGCAAGCTATTTCCTCTGTATAAAAGTTTTCATACTTATTTAATTGGAAAAAATTTGGTTAAAAAAAGGTATACTTTAGGGGGAGTATCTGAGTTCTAAATCTAGTTTATATCTTTTTTTTTTCTAATAATGCTTTAATATATCATAACTGTCTTGTAAATAATGACCCCTGAAAAAGATTGGAGCCTTTTTGAAAACCAAAATCACTCCACTGAATCATAATTTATCATTATATTTGATGAATTATTATCATAACCAGCATTTAGACAGCACTTTAAGGTGTGTGAAGCACTTAAAATATCTCCTTTTATCCCCACAACAATCCTGTGATGTAGTTGCTATTACTAGCATAATTTTATGGATAAGGAAACTGAGAGTTTTTAAATTATATCCCCAAGTTCTTAGAGCTGCTGTTTGCCTGAGGTCAGATTTAAAATCAGGTCTTCCTAATTCCTGGTTCAGCAGATCTGTCCTACACAAAGCAATTTTAGTTTTCATTTTATCTTCAAATGTCTATCTTGATATTCTACAGACAAGAGATGTATAAAGGCATAGTGCAGATAATTCTAGCATTGAAATTAAGAGAAAACTGTATTTGAAATTAATCTGAAATACTAATTAGCAGTGTAAAAATCAGTCTCCTTAGTTATATAGATATAAATGATAAATATAATTATAATTAGATAGAGACAGACATAGATATAGATAGATAGATGATAGATATATGTCAGTCCCCTCCCTCCCATGTCCCTAAGCCACTCTACTCTTTCTTTTTGTTGTGTCTTCTAAAGGTCCCTGTATATTTTACACAAACTGTTTAACATATTAGACCTGTAATCTTCCCTTGAGAAATTATTCTTTGTAGGTCACTGTTATTCAGGGGACATTTTGATCCCAAAAGAGATACTTGTTCTGAACTCATAGTTTAGTTCTAGAGGAAAATTGCCCTAAAGAGAGAGAAAACTTTTCTCAAACTCTGGCTCGTTATGTCACTACTAGGGAAAAATCTCTAACATTTAAGATTGTTCCTAATTGGGGCTGAGAATCTCTTCTTTTAAAAATAGTTATTTGACATATTAATTAGTAAATAAAAGATATAATGCATTTATGTATTAATTTCACCACAAAAGAAATATTTGGTTCACAAAGCAGACAAAATAAAATACCTCAAATATGAAATAGCTATCCTTCCAGTCAATTATATACTCCCAAATGACAGACTTTTGTAAAACTTGTTGGACTGCTGAGTAGATTCTTTTTTATTTCAGTCTGCACTATCTAAGCAAATCATTTTAGCTTCATATCTACTGGCAAGATAAACACAGCATGTCTCATCCTCTTACATTTTTCATGTTCTCTGTGCAAGGCATAGTTTCAGGATGTACAATCTGCTAGTCAATCATCATTCGGACATCTCAATGACTCTGAATCTCTTGAGGTCTCTGAGTAGTCTTCACAAATGGAAGCATTTATCTCATGAATCTGTGTACTGTAATATAGCTCAGAGAATGAGACCCAAAACAGAAATGTGTCTGGGTCTTCATATTGAATCTCAGGCAAGCACAAGCACTGTTTTTGTAGCCATCATAATTGCTACTGGTTTTGAATTGTAAGCAAGATAATCAGAAACCGCTTTAAAATTCTACTCCATATAAACTCAATGGTATGTACTAGAAATACAATGAAAGAAAGGGAAAAAAATGTTCCTGATTTCAGGAAACTCACACTCTAATGGAGAAGATAGTGATTTAGCATGTAAATAACCAAATACAAATAAGATATATACAGGATAAATTGAAGGTAATCTCTGAGGGAAACCACTATAATTAAAATGGACTTGAAAAGGTTTCTTGCAGAAGGTAAAACTAGATAAACCTTGAACAAGGTAGATGAAGCCAAATGGTAGAAATGTAGAGGATGCATGGTAGGAGAGTATCACAAGACACAAGTTAAACAGTGTAGAATCAAGAGAGCAAAGGAGATGGGGAAGAGAGAAAGTTTAAAAAATAGAAAAGAAAGAGAGAAAATAAAAGAAAAGGGGACAGAAAGAAAAAAAGATAGATAGAAATTCAGATATGAATAGATCAAAATATAAAGGAAAGAAAAGTAAAAAAGGAAGAAATTCCTTCCTCCTGTCTCTGTGTTCAATATTCCTTAACATAGTTTTTCTTACTTAGAGATCAAGAGATAAACCAGGAGCCAGGGCTTTTGGTTGCATATTCCTTTTTAAGGGAATAGGAGATATGCTTTAAAAGTAGATAAACCATGGGGTTTCAGAAAGACATAAGAGCTCAAGGTTACTCTGGTACAAATTGTTTGATGTCACAAGAAAATGCATTTAAATGGTTATTTTTTCCTTACATTTATCAATGTATCCATTTTTGGGTAGTTCCCTTGGGAACTATGAAGCCTCAGTTCTTATGTTTGCCTCTTCTAGTACCTTATAATAAAGAGCTAATGGAATTCCACATGGCAAAATACTTAATAGCCCCTAGATTCTGTTGTCTAATTAGTTCATTCATTAGTCTTTTTTTTTTTAACTTTTTCTTGACTTACCAGGCCCAGAAATTATGCTTACTCTTAAATATAAAATTATTTAGATAAAGAAAATTAGTTAAAAGTTAAAAACTTTTCCTAGGTTATTGTCTGTCTATTAAGTATAAGGTCCTGTAGCAAAATAAAACATTTATCAATTAGCAAAATTTTAAACAGCTACAATAAGAAAAAAATAAACAAAACAACAAAAGCAAAAGTTCTTGGTGGGAAAATCAAATTCCAAAGCAACTAATGAGGCATATAGCCTCACTCTCAATAGCGGTCAGGAATCTGAAATAATCTGAAAGTTGCTTTTTGATTTTCAGATGAAATACAATCTCTCCTGGTAGGAAATTATTACAGGGGACTCATAGAATATGAGGCAATTTATGCCATTCTTCAATATATCTCTATCACACTTTCGGGCATTCTAGATAAAAAGAATTGTACTGCACATACATTCTTCAGTATATTTTTTTGATAACAAAAAGGTCACTCCAAATGTCATTTTGAGTTTACTTGATTATAGAACAAATCAGCTAGCACAAAAGGAAGCAAATCAACTCAAACTAATTCAGAACAATTAAGCACTTGGTACAAAATGGATGGAACTCAAGTTGATTAGTTTTCAGGCAAAGGTCTCTAAGAGGTCACTAATAATCCAGAGTGTGCTTCTCTCTCACTTGTATGCATTATGTTCAATTGGTAGAGAACCTTATTCTAAAAAAAGTAGGTGATTTTCTCACATTTCTCACATAGCTAACACAGCTTCCTATGTTATTTTATGGAACCCTGGGGAAAAAAAAAAACTGCTGTTACAAAGTTATGAGTAATGCTGACTATCGGAATCACCTCATGTTAAATTTATCTATAAAAAGAAATTATGAGGGAGGATCCTTTCTAGAAAAGTTTCATACTATTTAAAATAATAGGCATCAGTTATAGATCAATTTTTATCATTATTTCTGTCAATTAAAGAAACTGATTTTTGGAAACTTAGTAAATGGTGTCTGACACAATACCTTGCAAATAATAGAAACAGAATAATAAATTGGAGAAATACTGGCTTAGTTGTAGAACTTTCATGTAATTGAATCCCTAATAATCTATTAAAATTAAGAAAAAGATAATCCACTAATTAAAATAATATGTAAGTATTCATATATATATTCAATGAATTTTGCAACATATACAACTATGTGTATACACTAGATGTATATATGTACATCATATTTATATATGTACATCATATATATTATGTGTATATAGATTATATATATATATGAATTTAGTATTTCATTTTTTTTCAATTACATATAAAAGCAGTTTTCTACATTCACTTTTTAAATTAAGTTCCAAATTTTCTCCCTCTTCTCACTCCCATAATTGAGAAGGCAAGCAATTTGATATAGGTTATACATATGTACTGATAAGAAACTTATTTCTCTATTTGTCAAGTTATAGCCAAAATAAGAACCAAAGGAATATTTTTATAAAGAGTATGCTTGGATCTGTATTCAGACTCAATATGCTCTTATTCTGGAGATGGATAGCATTTTTTCCTCATAAGCCTTTCAGAGTTGTCTTGAATCATCTATTGCTGAGTATAGCTAAGTCATTCACAGTTGATTATCTTGCAATATTACTTTTGCTTTGTACAGTGTAGTGCTGATTCTACTCATTTCATTTTGAGAACATCTATATATCACAATAATATTCCATCACAATCATATACCACAAATTGTTCAGCCATTTCACAATTGATGGGCATCCTCTGAACTCCCAATTCATTATCACATAAAAGAGCTACTATACTATTTCTAACTATAACTAGTTCCCAATTATTCTACATAATGTTTGAATCAGTTCACAACTCCAACAACAAATTCTTAGGGTCTCAATTTTCCCACATCCATCTCAGCATTTGTCAATCTCCTTTTCTATTTTTTTATTCAATTTTATGATTGTGAGATAGTACCTTGGAATTGTTTTAATTTGTATTTATTCAATAAACAGTGATTTAGAGCTTTTTGCTTTATATGGTTACAGATAACTTTGATTACTCATCTGATAATTGATTGCTCTTTTTTTCAGTTGAGGAAAGATTCTTATTTTTCAGGAAAACAAAAATGACTCCTTTTTCTCTACATTTAAGAATGGGGGCATTTTTAGAAACTTGCTTTATTTTTTCCAACAATCATGTTTGCTAACTAGATTTCCCTTCATTCTAATTCCTCCTTATTTATTTGATTATATCTCTGTTTTTACTTTGTCCCCACCTCCATCAATCTATCCTCTTTTCTATGAGCACTCTGCTTTTTTCTTAACTTTTTTCCACCAAATTTTCCTATAGGGTAAGATGGATTGCTATATCCAATTAAGTGTATGTTATTCCCTCTTTGAGTTTATTCTGATGAGAGTAAGGTTCAAGCATTCCCTGCTACATTTCCCATACACTGAAAAAACTCTTTCTTTCTGCTTCCCTACTTCTACAAATTCTTTTCTTTTGCTAACTATATTTCCTTCTCAACCCTTAATTTTATTTCTTAGATATCATCTCATCATATTCAACATACACATACACACACATGCATATACACACATAAACACACACATACACACACTCATAGAAACACACACTCTTAAGTTCCCTAGTAATGAGAAAGTCTTTATGAGTTGCAAGTATCATTTTCCCATGTAGGATTGTAAACAAGTCAACCTTATTAAATCCCTTAAGACTCCCCTTTCCCGTTTACCTTTTTAGTCATCTTGAGAGTCTTGCATTTGGAACTCAACTTTTCAATTCAGTTCTATTTTTTTATCAAGAATTTTTAAAAATTCCTCTATTTTATTGAATATTCATTTCCCCTCTAAAGAATTATACTCAATTTTGATGGGTAAGTGATTCTTGGTTGGAATCCTAGTTGCTTTGCCCTTCAAAATGGCATCTTCCAAGGTTTCCACATCTTTTTAAAGCTTTCTTATTTTAAAAATAAATGCCAAGATAGCTTTCAACATTCACCCTTACAAATTCTTGTGTTCCAAATTTTTTCTCCCTTTCTTCATTCCACCCCTCCCCTAGATGAATGTGTGTGTATGTGTAATTCCACAATTATCATGCCATGAAAGAAAAATCAGATCAAAAAGGGAAAAATGACAAAGAAAAAATGCAAGCAAATAGGAACAAAAAAGTAAAAATGCTATGTTGTGATCCACATTCAGTTCTCACAGTCCTCACTGTGGATAGACATGGCTCTTACCCTCACAAGACCATCAGAACTGGCCTGAATCACCTCACTGTTGAAAAAAGGCACATCCATCAGAATTTACCAACACATAATCTTGTTGTGTCTCCTAGTTCTACTCATTTCACTCAGCATTGGTTCATCTAAGTCTCTCCAGACCTTTCTGAAATCATCTACATTAAAAGACTGAAGGGCCTGGAATCTGATATTCTGAAAGGCTAAGGAACTTGATACATGGCCAAGAATAACATACTCAGCCAAAATGAGCATTTTTTCCCAGGGAAGAAGATGGACATTCAATGAAATAGGTGAATTTCATCTATTTCTGATAAAAAAACGGAACTAAACAAAAAGTTTGATCTTCAAATATAGGACTCAAGAGAACCATAAAAAGGTAAAAAGAAAACTTGGGAACTATATTTCTGTTAAAAGATACAGAAAGAACACATGTATAATCTGTTCTACAAACTAGAGGTGGAAAGGAAATTGTACCAGAAAAAGTGTTAAGTGGGAATACTACATCGCACAAAGAGGCAAAGGAAGTCTATTAAATTTGAAAGAAAGAAGGGAGGGAGGTGAACATAGTGTGTATCTTACTCTCATCAGAACTGGCTTAAAGAGAAAAATATTATACATATTTAATTTATGGAGAAACTTTTCCCATCTCATTGAAATGTAGAAGGGGAAAAGTAAAAAGGGAAGAAGTAAGCTAAGCAGAAGGGAATACAGAAATTTTGAAGAAAGGGGGTAAGAAAGGGGGAGGAACTCTAAGGCGATGGGAGGGATCCTAAAAAGGGAAGGCTGTGAGAAGCAAGTGGTGCTCACAAGTTTAATACTGGGGAGGGGGGCAAGGGAGAAGGAAAGGAGAAAAGCATAAGCAGGGGTCAACAAGATGGCAAGTAATAAAAAATTAGTAATTTTAACCATAAATGCAAATGGAGTAAACTCCCCCATAGAGAGGAAGCAGATAGCAGACTGGATTAAAATCCAGAAACCTACAATATGTTGTTTACAAGAAACACACTTGAAACACGGTGATACATACATACAGAGTAAAGGTAAAAGGTTGTAGCAGAATCTACTATGCTTCAGGTGAGGTAAAAACAACAACAACAACAAAAAAAAAAAAAAAATAGGGGTAGCCATCCTCATCTCAGATCAAGCAAAAGGAAAAACTGATCAAATTAAAAGAGATAAGGAATGGAACTATACCTTGCTAAAGGGTAGCATAGATAATGAAGCAATATCAATATTAAACATATATGCACCAAGTGATGTAGCATCTAAATTCTTAAAAGAGAAATTGAGAGAGATACAAAAAGAAATAGCATTCTCAGAATTAGATAAATCAAACCACAAAATGACTAACAAAGAAGTCAAAGAGGTAAATAGAATACTAGAAAAGTTAGATATGATAGATCTCTGGAGAAAATTAAATGGAGACAGAAAGGAGTGCACTTTCTTCTCAGCAGTTCATGGAATCTATACAAAAATTGATCATATATTAGGACATAAAAACCTCAAATTCAAATGTAGAAAGGCAGAAATTGTAAATGAGTCCTTTTTAGATCACAATGCAATGAAAATTACATTCAATAAAAAGCCAGGAGAAAATAGACCAAAAAATAATTGGAAATTAAAAAACCTCATACTAAAGAATGATTGGGTGAATGAGCAAGTCATAGACATAATTAATAATTTCACCCAAGAAAATGACAATAATGAGATGTCATGCCAAAATGTGTGGGATGCAGCCAAAGCAGTAATAAGGGGAAATTTCATATCTCTAGAGGCCTACTTGCATAAAATAGAGAAAGAGAAGGTCAATGAACTGGACTTGCAACTAAAAATGCAAGAAAAGGAACGAATAAAAAATCCCCAGTCAAACACTGAACTTGAAATTCTAAAAATAAAAGGAGAGATTAATAAAATTAAAAGTAAAAAAATAAACTAATGAATTAAGTAATGAAACTTAGTTGGTTCTATGAAAAAAACAATAAAATAGATAAACCCTTAGTAAAGCTGATTAAAAAAAGGAAAGAAGAAAATCAAATTACAAGTCTTAAAAATGAAAAGGGAGAACTCGCCACTAATGAAGAGGAAATTAGAGCAATAATTAGGAGTTACTTTGCCCAACGTTATGCCAATAATAAATTCCATAACTTAAATGGAAGAATACCTTCAAAAATATAGCTTGCTCAAATTAACAGAGGAAGAAGTAAATTGACTAAACAGTCCCATCTTAGAAAAAGAAATAGAACAAGCTATTAATCAACTGCCTAAAAAAAATTCCCCAGGGCCAGATGGATTTACATATGAATTCTACCAAACATTTAAAGAATAATTAACTCCAATGCCATATAAATTATTTGAAAAAGAAATAGGGATTGAAGGAGTCTTACAAAATTCCTTTTATGACTCAGATATGGTAATGATACCTAAACCAAGTAGGTTGAAAACAGAGAAAGAAAATTGTAGACAAATCTCTCTAATGAATATTGATACTAAAATCTTAAATAAAATATTAGCAAAACTATCAGCATAATTGGCCATATTAATAACCAAACTAACAAAAACTATATGATCATCTTAATAGATGCAGAAAAAGCATTTGATAAAATCCAACATCCATTCCTAATAAAAACACTTGAGAGTATGGGAATAAATGGACTTTTCGTTAAAATAGTCAGTAGCATCTATTTAAAACTGCGAGTAAGCATCATATGCAATGGGGATAAACTGGAACCATTCCCAGTAAGATCAGAAGTGAAACAAGGTTGCCCACTATCATCATTATTATTCAATATTGTATTAGCAATGCTAGTTTCAGCAATAAGAGTTGACAAAGATTAAAAAAAAACTAGAGTAGGTAATGAGGAAACCAAATTATCACTCTTTGCAGATGATATGATGATATACTTAAAGAATCCCAGAGATTCTACTAAAAAGATATTAGAAATAAATCACAACTTTAGCAAAGTTGCAGGATACAAAATAAATCCAGATCAATCCTCAGCATTTTTATACATCACCAACAAAATCCAACAGCAAGAGATAGAAAGAGAAATTACAATCAAAATAACTGTTGATAGCATAAAATATTTGGGAATCTTATCTTCCAAAAGAAAGTCAGGAACTATATGAGCAAAACTACAGAACACTTTCCACACAAAGAAAGTAAGATTTAAATAACTGGAAAAATATTAAATGTTCTTGGATAGGCCGAGCGAATATAATAAAGATGACAATACTGCCTAGAGTAATCTATGTATTTAACGCTATACCAAGACGCCCAAGAAACTATTTTAATGACCTAGAAAAAATAACAATAAAATTCATATGGAAGAACAAAAGGTCAAAAATTTCAACGGAACCAAAGAAAAAAAAATTAAATGAAGGCGGCCTTGCTGTACCTGATCTAAAACTATATATAAAACAGTGCTCACCAAAACCATTTGGTATTGGCTAAGAAATAGATTAGTTGATCAGTGGAATAGGTTAGGTTCACAGGACAAAATATTCAATTAACTATAGAAATCTAGTATTTGACTGAGAAACCGAAAGATCGCAACTTTTGGGATAAGAATTCACTATTTGACAAAAACTGCTGGGAAAACTTGAAATTAGTATGGCAGAAACTGGCCTGGACGCACACTTAACACAATATACCAAGATAAGATCAAAATGGTTCTATGATTTAGGCATAAAGAATGTGATTATAGGTAAATTAGAGGAACATAGGATAGTTTACCTTTCAGACTTGTGGTGAAGGAAGGAATTTGTGACCAAAGTTAGAACTAGAGATCATTATTGATCACAAAACAGAACATTTTGATTATATCAAATTAAAAAAGCTTTTGCACAAACAAAATTAGTGCAAACAAGATTAGAAGGGAAGCAATAAACTGGGATAATATTTTTACAATTAAAGGTTCTGATAAAGGCCTCATTTCCAAAATATAGAGAGAATTGACTTTAATTTATAAGAAATCAAGCCATTCTCCAATTGATAAATGGTCAAAGGATATGAGCAGACAATTTTCAGATGATGAAATCAAAACTATTTCCACTCATATGAAAGAGTGTTCCAAATCACTATTGAGCAGAAAAATGCAAATTAAGACAACTCTCAGATACCACTACACACCTGTCAGATTGACTAAGATGACAGGAAAAAATAATTATGAATGTTTGAAGGGATGCAGAAAAACTGGGACACTGATGGATTGTTGGATGACTTGTGAATGAATCCAACCATTCTGGAGAGCAATCTGAAATTATACCCCAAAAGTTATCAAACTGTGCATACCCTTTGATCTAGCAGTGTTACCACTGGGCTTATATACAAAGGAGAGAAAGGGATCCACATGTGCCAAAATGTTTGTGGCAGCCCTGTATGTAGTGGCTACAAACTGGAAAATGAATGGATGTCCATCAATTGGAGAATGGTTGGGTAAATTGTTGTTTATGAATGTTATGGAATATTATTGTTTGTGATGACAGCATATTTTAAAATCGGCCTGAGTCAGGAATTCAGTTAAGGGAAAATCTTCAATCTTTATTCTCAGTGGAGGTGAAGAAGGATCAGAGGTAAAGAGGGATTGGAGGTAAAGGGAGATTGGCAAGGTCAGCAGCTGTGTCAAGAAGCCAGCTAGACCAGAAGCCACCAGAGCAGAACCCAGCCAGCAGTCCCTCTCCGCCTCTCTTCCTGCCCCTCTGCTTCCACCTACCAAAATTGTCATTTCCTATACAACACATCAGGACTTGCACAGAGAGTGGACAGGGACCATTCTTTCTCCAAGCATATATATTAATAGAGTATGGTCCAATTACTATTTAGCCTCATGTGCTTGGGACCTCAGTGCATCTACTCAAGCCTCAGCCCATTACAATTGTTTGTAAGAAATGACCAGCAGGATGAATACAGAGAGGCTTAGAGAGACTTACATGAACTGATGCTAAGTGAAATGAGCAGAACCAGGTGATCATTATACATGGCAACATCAATATTATATGATGATCGATTATCACTTCTGATAAATATGACTCTTTCCAAAATGAGATGATTGAAGCCAGTTTCAATGGTCTTGTGGTGAAAAGAGACATCTACAGTCAGACAGAGGCCTGTGGGAACTAAGTGTGGACTACAACATAACATTCTCACTCTTTTTGTTGTTTGCTTGCATTTTCTTTTCTTTCTCAGTTTTTTTTTTTCCCTTCTTGATCTGGTTTTTCTTGTGCATAAAGATAACTGTATAAATATGTATACATATGTTGCATTTAACATATTTAACTTGTATTGGAATACCTGCCCTCTAGGGGAGGGGGTGGGAAAAAGGAGAGAAATATTTGGAACAGAAAGTTTTGCAAGTGTTAAATGTTGAAAAATTACCCATGCATATATATGTTTTGTAAATACAAAACTTTAATAAAATGAAATTAAGGAAAAAAACAACAAGAAACAAAGAGATCTGCTACCAACATTTTTGCACATGTGGTCTCCATATCTTTAAGGTAGAAGCTATTAAGTCTTATGTTATCCTGACTGACTCCACAATACTTGAATTATTTCTTTCTGGTTACTTGCTATAATCTCTCCTTCACTTTGGGAGCTCTAAAATTTGACTATAATATTTCCATGAATTTTCATCTTGGAATCTCTTTCAGAAGGTGATTGGTGAATTCTTTCAATTTATATTTAACCTCTGATACAAAAATACAAAGGCAGTTTTCTTTGGTAATTTCCCTGATGTTTTCTGGGCTCTTTTTTTGATCGTGGCTTTTTGGTAATCCAATAAATTTTAAATTATCCCTCCTGGATTTGTTTTCCCGGTCATTTTTTTTTCCTAAGGAGGTAATTCACACTGTCTTCTCTTTTTTTATTATTATTCTTTTGGTTTTGTTTTACTGTGATATCTCTTAGTCATAAGCTTTCATTTATCCAATTTTAATTTTAAGGAAATATTTTCTTCAATGAGCTTTTGTACCTCCTTTTCAATTTATTCTGCTTTTAAGGAGTTTTTTTTCCCCTGCTGTGAACTTTTGTGCTTCATTTTCCATTTGGCAAATTCTACTTTTCAAAGCATTCTATTCATTGGAATTTTGTACCAGTTTTACCATTTAATATTCTTTTTTTAAGGTGTTATTTTCTTCAGTATTTTTTGTGTCTTCATTACTAAGCTGTTGACTTTTTTCTTGTCTCATTCTCAATTCTCTTCTCATTTTTTTTCCTGTACCTCTCTTACTTGATTTTCAAAGATTTTGCGCTCTTCCATGACCTAAAACAAATTCATATTTTTCTTGAAGTCTTTGTATTTAGGAGTTTTGACTTTACTGGCTTTTTTCTGAGTGGTGTTTTGAACTTTCCTGTCACTGTAGAAAATTTCTATTGCCAGAATTTTAAAAAATTCTGTTGTTTCCTAATATACCAGTCAATTTCTTTAACTCTTTGCTAAAGTGGGGCCCTGCTTCCATGTTGGAGGACACTCTGTCCCAAGCTTTAGGAATTTTGTGTGACTTTTTTTTAGAGCTATAGTGGGGATCTATAAGTTTTCAGTTTTTCCAAGTTGGTATGATCTTTTTAACTTCAAAATAGAAAAACAAATAAAATAGAAAAAGCCATTTGCACAGCAGAACATAATTGAGGATTCAAAATATGAGATAATAACCTTCCATTTCAAGAAAGTTTATATAAATAGTACATAAACATTGTGTTCAGAATAATTCATCTTTTCTTTTTTTTCTTGTAGTTTTTCTCTTTTTCTCTGCTCTGTACATTTTATTTTATTCTTCTTGTTTCCCTTTCCTCCACCATTCCACCCTACCTGCCCCAAGAAGGCTACAACCAATTGTGGATAGATTTATATAGACATACACATATAAATATACATACACACATACACACACATGCACACTATATATTACAATCATACACATGTATTATTAATATATATAGCTATGTAAAATTGTTGTATGCTTGTTTGTTGTCTTCTTTCAGTCTGTTTCACTGAAATCCAAGTCTTTCCATATTCTTTCTTAATCTACTAATTCATCATTGCTTATACCATAGCAATATTACAATCTCATATTATTTACTTATTTTATATAGTCTAAAACAATATTGATTATTATGGCTGGCTGAACATGTAGTTTACATTTTTTAAAATTTTTAATTTTTAAAATTAAATCTGTTTTACCTTTAACTTTAGTGATTAGAAGCCCTGCTTTTTTTTTTTCCTAACGAGTTCTTCTTCTGAGCATTGTTATGTTTGCGTGAATCTATTTCCTAATCCTTCTGATTCCTCTGTTTTACTGCTTTTCTTGCTGTCTTTCTATGTTGTCTTAAGCTCATCCTTTTGTGTCTTTCCACTCCAGAATTTGTTTTATGGTATTATTTAAAGGTATTTTGAGAGATTTTGGGGAGAGCTTAGGTAAATATCTGCGTTTACTCAGCCATCCATCTCCCAGAAATGCCTTGAGTCCAGTTAGTTACAGTTAATTTTATTTTTTCTTTCCCAATTTCATTCTATTTTCTCATTTTCATTTTTCACACTCCTATAAAGTAACAATTTCTGAGTGTTTTGTAAATTCCCACTTCATGATAACTTTAGTATTAAGCACTAAAAATACTAGTTGAACCCTTTTGAATTATTATTATCATCAGGCAGTTATTAAATTCGAGTCTGCATCTGAGATAGTTAAAGGGAATATAAACAATGATCCCTATTTGAACAAATACAAAATATAAAATACACATAAGCAGAACTATAATCAGATAACATTTCATGATACAAGGTTCAGAATAGATTGGGATAATTTTACTTGAAAGCACAATTAATATTCAATATCATCACTCTTATGTTTTCTTTTGTCTGGCTTCAATAGAACAAACAATAGATGGTATTGTTCCCGTATAAGTTTTGTTTTATATGAAGTGTATTTTTAATAAAATGATATCAAATGTTAAAAACCCTCTTATTCCAATTACTTAATATAGGTCACACTTCATTATTTTGAATATATTTTAATATTTTAGTTGTAGGCTATGATCATGCATTACTGAATTCTCTATTTGTGGAAAGTATCCAAATGTAGTAACCCAAGGGAATAGAATAAATCAATCACAAATGCATTGTTGTTATTTTTTCATATTTTTGATTCTTAAGTATTTCATTTGCATTTTGATTTTATGTCTTATGAACGGCTTCTACATTACTTTCCAATGTTCAAACTACTTTCAGTTTGAAATATGAATATATATGTATATGTGCATGTTTGCATATGTATTGTGTGAGAGTGAATGTTAATGTGCATATGTGGTAATTCTCTTGTTCTAATTTTCCATAAATAAGTAGATATTTATGCAACTGAACAAAATCTGATGTGAAATGGGGTGGAAAAAAACACAATAAGGGAACTATGAGATTTGATTAAAATAGATAGATGTCACATTCAATATTTAAAAGTTTACTTTAGAAAGCATCCTGCATTTTCATAAGAAATATATGATAGTTTGTAAATCTTTCGACCAGAGTAGCTCAGCTTTAAGGAATTTGGGAATACTTTGTGATTTACAAGAAAAAAAGTGATATGTAAGCATAATTGTGACTTACATAGAAATAGACCATATTAATATTACTTTATCTGAATCAATTTCTAAGTGGATATATTATATACCCTTGTATGTCAGGAAATCAGAATCTATAGAATTTTATTAGAGAGCCTGCTCCAAATAATATTGGATGCTATTCACAAGAGCATGGAGAAAGAAGGAGAATGGAGTAGGAAAAAACAAAATGTGGGCAATATTAAGGAAATCAATATTTTAAAGAAAAACAGCCGACAATTTTCTTCATATGATTAATAAGGTAGTTTCTTTGAATAAACAAGTTTTGACATACTAATTTCAATTCAATATAAAACTTTCTATTTACTGAAGTGAACTCATTACCTAGGAAAAAAAAAATCTTCCCAAAAAAACTATATATTACAAATCATAAATTTGGAATCAACACAGAAGCTTGATTGAGCATATATACCTCAATTACCCTGTTATTATTTTTGGCACTGAATATGTTTAATTTTTAGTGCATCTTTGTCTGCTTTATATTAAGTTGTCAATGACACTTCAGAAATATATGCTTTTTTCCCCAAACAGAATTCAGAAATTTTTCTTCAGATTTGTCTTCAGATAGATCTTAATACCAAACTACTTGATATTAATTATTTGATTTTCTTATTATTGTTTTGAATTTAATTCAGGAATTTTTAACATAAATAATTTTACTCAGTTTTAAACCTTTGTTTAATGTTAGATGAATATAAATGACATTATTTAAGGAAAAGATAGGAAAGAATTTAGGTAATTTAAAGTGATGACAATCATGCCTATTTTGGAAAATATTATTTTCTTATTCTTACGTTTGCATATATCTTTATATATGCAATTAATATTTTCAGATGAACAATAATATAATAATTGTAATGTAATACAAACTTGATACATCTATAATTCTTGGTGCTTTTAAAAAATTATAACATTTCCATTGAGTTGTATTCTTCATATCTCCTTTTGTAAAGTGCTGCCTATAATGCTGTTCAATTGGAAAACAGAAAAGTTTTCTTTTTACTCTTAAAAAACCTCAGGAATATATTTTAAAAGCTTAATGTCTAGACTAAAAGGGAAAAAAAAAGTTTGAAACATTAATGGGCACATATTTGGCTTCTAAAATTTCAATTAAAATGAATAATCTATAAATATGCTTTCCACGTGAGCACTTATATCATATTTGCAGTCTAATAGTGACCCTTTTGCCCTATTATTGAATCTCCTGTCTCTCCCATGCTGCTTTTCTTCCCAGAAACTTTTAAATATTACATTCAAAACTTTCTTTTCTGAATGGCTTAACTCTATGTTCTCTCCATCCTTCTACCCCCATTAATCTGCTGAAATCATTTTCTCAAAAATCTTCCACAATCTGATATTTTCCCAAACCTAATTTTATACTTCATTGCCATATAGTCTGCATTCTGGGCAAAACAAAACAAAACAAAGAAAAAGAATTATACTTTAAATAAGTGCTGTGCATTTACAACTATAGAAGTACATCTTCATTTAAAAAACCAGAGGGTTGATATCAATGGACTCCCTAACAACTGTTAATACATGGTTCTCTGATCCTCTGACTCTAAATCCAGTGTTTTTATCAATGCCAACATTCTGGCTTGATGAAACTTCCCTTCTTTCTTTGGACTCAAACTTCTTTGAATATTATTTTATTTTCATTTAGAAATAAAATTAACTCTGATGATTTTAGGTCTAAAGAACTGCATGAATTATGCTTTAAAGTTTGCATCTTACCTGGAACCTAGAATAGCAGGGAAAAAATTTTTGAGGTAAGTACTAGGAGTATTGATAATGTCTTATTACAGACTGTGTTTTTCCCCCCTTGGAATGTAAATTCCTTTAATGCAGTGGCCATGCGCCATTTCTGAAACTATTCAGAATATTTGTATCTCTATATTTATATCTTCAAGCCCTAGTGCAGTGTCCAGACTGTTTTATGCTTATAAATTTGACTTAGGCTTTCAAGACAGCCATTGATAAAAATGTTGACTAAAAATAAAGTGAAAAGACATTCCTGTAGTATTCCTCTATAAACCTTATACCAAATTGATGTCACTTAAATAATGAATACTTTTGGAATGTTATTCAAATTGTTCCCTATTTAGCTAACTGTAAAATCATTTAAAACTTTTTGTTATCTTGTCTACAAGGATATCTAAAGAGATTTTTTTCAAATAATTATCTGAAATCTAATTATGATCTTTCTGTATAATTTCTTTAGTTTCTCAGTTCAGTAACCATAAAAGAGAAACAGATTAAAAAAGAGAAAGTGACAAAAATACCATTTCAAAAGTATTTTGAAAACATGGGGTTTAACAATAATAGTACCTCATTATTCTAAATATCAGGAAATCTGTCATTTTCTATTGCTTCTCAAAATTAAAAGTCGCTCAACAATCATATTCACCAATATTATCACACTGCGATGTAGATGTTTTTTCTTTTTTTTTTTTCCAGTGTCTATTGACTTTAATTCACTGAGGGCAGCACTAATTTCTCCTGCCACTGCCTCATTTATTTTCATTTTAACTTCCTGTTAAGCATTTTGTTTCTAGTCTTCCCCAAATGAAGTGTGTTTCCTTTTGAAGCAAAGATGAGAACTGAGTAAATTTTTCTTTTATCATAATCACCAACCCATTTGTACCCAAGTAGACTTTTTTCAATTATATTTTCCTCTTGAATAAAACCTAATTAACATTTTTAAAATATGTAACATTATTATGGTATAGTAGTTTGTTTGTTTATTTGTTTGCTTTACCTTAAATTTGATGAAAAACGCAGAAAGAATAAGAAAATATTATTATCTGGTATATTTTTCAACCTTTGTATAAGACTTATATATTTTACTTTATGATGGACAGCAGCCAAGTGAAATGGATGTACGAATGAATAAGAGCAAATATGTATTCAGAATACTTCCTCTAAAAAATAACTGAATGCAGCAGATGCAATCTGTCTTTTTCCTTACTGCAAATAAGTAAAATGCCTAGCTTCTAGCTAAATCTAGCCTTGGGTGTAAAGTTTAAGTATCTCAATTTTCTGTTTGAAGTACAAGATATGTTACTTTTAATCAATGTTAATAAGACTTAAATTCCTCTCTTGACAATCTGACCTCAAAGAGCAATATTTTACATGCTGCATTTGTCTAAAACATCCTGCCAGAATAATGCCATGGTCAAATTTTTATTACTGTCCCACACAAGCCAGTGTCATCTTTTCAATAATGCAAGTAGATCTTGTACTTTCCATAATACCTCCTATAACTGGCCCAAAGTGAAAAGATTGCTTTTCTACACCTTACTAGATATTAATTTGAATCTTATAATAAACATGTGAGTAGGATACCAGAGGATATTGATAATATCATTTTGTAGATATGAAAACTGAGATCCACAGGGGTTTCATGGTTTACCCTATATTACATAGATAAAGATTGCCAAAGATATTATAGGGTCCAAAACTTTTGTGACTCCAAGTTTGCCCACTTCATCATGCTAACTCTGGTAACTTTTTATCAACAAGTCAAAATAAAGCAGATTTTTATGGAAAATATTTTTAACCTCTGATATGTCTTGGACCATTTTAGCTATCTGGTAAAACTGATACTCCCTTTCAGAAACATGTTTTTAATTGCATAAAAAAGTATATAAGATTATGAAGGAAATCAATTTCATTGAAATAGTAATGCAATTGTATTTTTAATAAAACACCGAGTTCATGGACACAAGATTGAGATCTGCTTTAGAGGAATTGTTTTTGTTTTGTTATGTTTCTGTGTCATATAACTATTTTTGAATATATGTGTGCACATATATTTATAATTACTTATATATGTTAATCATGCTTAAATATAATATTTTAAATATAATGTAATACACTGGACTTTTGATCTTTGTTCAAAAAACTGAATCACTTTCTTATTTCACTGAATATTCATCATGCAGATTACCTGCTAAAATATTGAAATTAATGCATACATAGCTTAGAACAATTCTGTTTAACATTAGAAGTTAATACAACCATATTTTCCAAGCAGGTAATAATTTTATTCTAATTCTTTTTTTTCTTTTGAATAGAAGCAATTTAGTAAGCCTTCTCTACATTAAAGAGAAAAATAGGAGGTCAACTCAATAGTAGAATGAAATGATGAAAAAAAAAAAAAATAACAAGCAGCAAGTCAAAGTAGAAAGCCTAAAGTTGAACAAACCTTTCCATGAAAGGGACAAACAAAGATTTACAATTTTTAAATAAAACTTTTCCTATTATTAAATAATCATGGAAAGAAAGATAAATTAATTCCACAATTGAATATAATGAAACTTTCTATATTTCTCCACTAAAATTTTGGTAGTGTTACCTCACAAAATTAAGTATCCTCTCCTTTTGATTATTTTTGCTATCCATTCTTTGGTGAAGATTATAATGAATGTAATAATTTTTGAATTAAGTAGCAAGAGGAAGAAAAAGGGGAAAAGGAAATATTGGAAATTCTTAAAGTGATTATTACAAAATTAAAAAGGGGGAAGGGTAAAGGGAAAATATAACTAAATATCATTAAGAAATTTTAAAAGTTCCATTGAAGCATATATAACAATTAGATCTATAAAATCATTTAAATCAATGAAAAAAAAACAGTATTAGTAAAAATTCAAATTAAGACAGCAGGTCATTTTTACCATGGATTCCCACTTTTGCTCTTAGTTTCATTTGTGATATTATACCCCAGCCCAGACAAAATAATCATACTGAGACGAAGTTATAGTTTCAAAGTATACCCCCCCTAATTTATGACCAAATGTCTTAAAGTCTTCAATGACTTCCAAAATTGGTCAGAGAAAAGAGGATGTCCTTTTGCTGTCACACATCAAATGAAAATATACTTTAATGGGTGTTTGCATGAGTAACTACTCTATAAAGTACATAATTTTATATTGTAGATAATGGAAACATATTTTTTCTGTATATATTTGTGTGGGAGAAATAAATGGAAAGGATTATAAATTTATTGAAAATGAGGGACAAGTTCCTGTCAGTCTTCTTATAGCAAACATAATTTATTCTTCATTTGATATGAAGTAATCAAAAATATCTGATCTTGTCATTCCTCCTAACAGTGTTGTTTTCTTAAAATACTTTAACTTTATAATACATTCACACACATATATACATATACATGAATGCATGTATGCACTAAATATGTATACATATAAAGATAATGTATCTATACAAGTAGTGTGGTATAATAAATTTGAGACTGACAGAATAATCCCCATTTAAATCTCAGATAAATATAATTTTGAATTTATAATAAATACATTTATAATAAAAATTATAATAAAACTTCCATATTTATACTTTTTGGAAATAACATCTCCTAATACCCAAAAGCCCCTTAATGAAAATGTACTTAATAATGACAATTAGAATTAACTACAAAGTTTGGACCAGAGTTTCAAAAGACATTTTTATATTGGCCAGATCTGAAAGAAGAGCAATGGTACAGTTATTTTCATATATGTGAAGGATGCTCAGGAAAGTAACACTCATGAATAAACAGGTTATATTCCAGTACTACATTTCATAGTAAGAAAATTGAATAGAGATAGAAATAATATAGAAAGAAAATAAACACATTAAGGCAAAGAAGCCAAGAGGGAGAGATGTTACTATTATTTAATTGTTAGAAACTAAACCAAGGTAGTTAAGAAATAGGAAGTAACATAGTAGATGTCCAACTATTCACTAAAGTCATAAGAAGGAGAGATCCATTAGTGCCTGGGAAATCAAAGAAGAAAGTTCAGAGGGCCATTTTTCCTGCTGAAGGTGACAATTTAAGATACCTAAAAGTGATCAGGGTAGAAACCATGGACCAAAGTTGGACCAAGATTGTGATCTCAGTTCCTGGGACTTTGATTTAACCAGTGGTGAGACAGATATTTATTTCAGTCTAAGGTCCAGGTTTGCAGTACAGAATCCAGAAGAGCCAGGGTCACAGAATCTGCTCTCAGAGATTCCAACTAAGCCAGCAGTGCGATGTTGCCTATAGAAAATCCTAAACTCAATTCCAAGCTTGGAACATGACTGAGCCATTAATGCTGCCTTTCATAAGAAGATTATGGATTGAGTTTTGGGACCAGAACATTACTAGGAAGGCAAAAATTCCAATTTGAGGACTCAATTCACATCCTAGATATAGAATTCAAAACTCCTGAGCCATCCATATCATTGATGGAGTTTTTATGGCAACAAATTTCCCTACTGGAATAGTAACTGGTGAGAGATTTCACCTATGATAGTAGGGCCCTTATGCCTAGAAAGCTAGAAATACAGCAATCACACACTTCTCTTGAAATGATTACATAGGACTCATTAAATGTTTACCACTCCCTAACTCATCATTCTTGTGATTTTGAAGAACACAACATTACTGCTCAAGGTATATAGTAACAGGATCCCAGATAAGAAAAGGCAGTATACTTTAAGATGAGAAAAGGCTTGCCAGAACTATGCAGAGCTTGTCCCTTAACACAAAATCCCTATTTAGGAAGCAACTCTGGGAAAGAAATGGATAAACAAAAATTTTTTTAAAAAGATTAAAAACCTGTTACAATTTCAGAGATTTCACAGACAAAAATGAAGAAAAAAATTCACAAAAGTAGCTCCAAGCAAAACCTCAAAGGAAAATATAGTTTAATATGAGGCTAATTATAATTCCTAGAAGAAATACAGGTGTTTTTGGTTCAAAATTACCTAATTAATAACATAAAGAATAGAGGAAAATAGCAAAGAAATGAGAATTTAGATGCAAAGACATGGAAAGCAATTTAACAGTCTACTTAGCAGAAGAGGTACAAAACCTTACCCAAGAGATATAATTCTTAAAAATTAAAATGAACTAAAGCTGAAATTTATGACTCAATGAGAGTAAAAAGTGGGGGAAAAGATGTAACATCATAGCTATAATGAAGAATGAGATTTTCTTCCCGAAAGAGATGTGATGAGATAACATGCAGGTTAATCCATACATCCTTTGAATTTGTCCATTATAGGACTTTGCTTTGTTGACTAAGTAAAATTTGTCGCAAATATTTTTTTTTTCTTTCTTAGTTATTGGAGAGTGGAAAGAAAAAAATAGTTATTGAAAAGATGTTATATAAAATATAATAATGTTATTAAATACTAAGGATAATATTATTAGAGTAATTCCAAGAAATATGAAATGTATATCTCAATGTCTGAGGAAGGAGTGAATGCAGGGGTTTAGTTTAAATGAGGGATGGAATGAAAGACCTCTAGTTTAAACACAGTTTTATAAAAGTATAGGATAGTTTTGTCAAGAAGAGTGTGTGATCAGCAGAACTGTGGTCAGGATCCATATTCTGGAATAAGGTCAAGATGAATGGATAGAGGTATATATTTTAAACTAGTCCCTGAAAATTTTTGGAAAGGAAAGGGACCTAGAGCACAAAAGATAGTAGCAATATGGTTCAGACAGGATCAAGCATGCTATAAAGGAAGAATATTTGCTGAGTGATGGAAGCAGAGGCAAGGTATGAAAATGTCCCTGACATATAATAAAGGATGTACCAGTTTTCTCTCCTTTGTGTGCAGGGAAGCCTGACCAAAAAAAGAAGCTAACCTTTAAGAGAATGTATACTGCTACTCATAAGAAGGGGGTGACTTTGGGCAAAATGGAGCAGGTGAGGGATAAAGCAAGTCCAGTTAGTCAGGGGACCAATCCACTCTTGTAAGTAAAGGAAGCTCATCACCTAGGTGGGATGGAAAATCCCACCTGCCTGGATCTTGGTTGCTTAGACAAAGTTTTAACATGTCATAAATTATGGCTCTTTCTAATAAAGTCTTTCTCTAGCAGAACAATGTCATTTTTAGGGAGAAATTTTAACCTGGGGATTTAATATAAAATTCAGAACTATGATATTAGAGCTGGAATTGACCTTAAATATTAGCTAGTCCAACCCTTTTCATTTTAGAAATAAACTGTGGCCTGGAGCATTTAAACAATTTGTGTCGGCATACAAGTAGCAAGCAGCAGATCAATTGCTAAAAAAATCTTTTCATATAAAGGTACTTATTTTTGTATAGCATAATACATATATTTTTCTTAATTCCCTTTCATCATATAGAGAATATTTTTATGATCTATGCCAAATGATCAGTTATGGAAAAAGAGTCAAGAATATGCTCTTTTCCTTTTGTTTCCATGTTATTTCTCAATTATCCAGGAGCTTTTTTATGTCATTGAAAATTAACTGAACTGTTTCTAGAACCTACAAAGACTTCCAGTGTCACAATTAGCCAAGCCACTGAAATCATTTTTGCTAATACACAAATGTACTGTGGCTAAAGGAAACAACTGTTTTTTCCAAGTAATGAGTATTGAGACAGAAGCACATCATTACAAGAGTAATTCAAGCAGATGCTTAATATCAACTTGGGAAGAATGCTATCGAAGAGATTCCTACAATAGGTGATCCATTTGATTAGATGACTCCTAAAGCCCTTGTAGTAATTCCTTTGAGAACAAAATGGCAAAACACACCAATATCTTTGCCAAGAAAAACCCAAAAAGAGTCATGAGAGTCAGGCATGACTGCAAATGACTAAACAAAAGGAACAACAAAAGTCCTGTAAGCTCTAAGATTCTTTATCCTTTGTATCCCTTCAGTTGTTGTCTCTTGTGTTAACTGACACTCCCTTTACTATGTAAATCAATTCAACTCAGTTCAGAAATGACTTGTGGTGTTATTGATCAGCGTAGCCCTTGATTTGCTATACTAGAACATGAGCCTTTCAGAAAGACATATGCAGCTTCATGAGAGATCTCTTTCAGATTTTGATATATGAGCATATAAGTACTTTCTTCCTATCATTTTTATCTTCTCATTCCTATTTTTCTATTAATGATTTGGATTGTAGTTTGCCTAACCCTTTATTTCTGTCTTTTTCTAACACAATTATTAATATAATATATATGCATGTTTCCATTCAAATTTTCCCATTTCTCATCTCACATCTTTATTCCTCTTGGAAATTCTCCTATCTACCTATTGTTTGATTAACTAAGATTTACCCTAATTTATTCCAAAAATATTTATGGTTGCATATTTAACAGCACTAAATTCCATACTAACCATTCTTACACTCATTACCCTTGTCTACCACTGATTCTTGTATATCATTATTAAAATATTTATTTTGCTTATATGTACTATTAAGTAGGTAACTACTGTTCTTCAAGTCTGATTACTAATCATTTCTGCCAGATATTTCACCTTGCTTTCTTCTACCGCAAAGTACAAAATTGGTGTCTTTTTGTACTTTCATTTCTTTAAAATTTCTGCTGGTTTTTCTATTAGATGCCAAATTTCATTATCTTTCCCAGTTTTTGTTGGTATTCTTTTAAACAATTTGACTGTTTTATTTTGATATAATAAAAAGAGTTTGGGGCTAAGTCATCCACAGTCATTTTATCTATTCATTTTGAGAAATGTAATTATCATAACCTATACTTAGTGTTTCACATTGAATGTTATGATAATTATTTCTTATAATAATCCAAATTTGGCATTCATCAGACCAATATTTCTTTTAATATTTTGTGATTGAGTTTACCTACTATTGATTATATTTATCATATTAAGCCTTTTTTTCATGTACACACATTACAGCATATGAGCTAAGAACCAATTGTGTTAGTATGCTTGGCATTTTGGCATAGCTATTATTCATTTCATGAGGAAGTCTCGGGGGAATCATTTGTGCATGGTGGATATACCTTATGTCTAATTTTTATAATTGTAACCCTTAAGTATTTAATGCATCATGTAATTTGATAAAAAGCCAAAGACTGACAATTTTTTAAACAAAGGTATTTTAAAATATTTTCTCTCATCCATGAACATTTTTCTCACCACTTACCCTGCAATCTGCTCTGTGCTATTTTTCTTACTTTCATTTTTTGACAGTCTCTGTTATATTCCCAATGAAACTAAACAAGGCTGAGATTGAAAAATTTATGTTATTATATTAGGTAACTGTTTTATCCAAGCAGAAAAAATACAATAGACAAAAGGGTATTTTAAATGCCAAATAGTAACAAAACTTGTTGTTTTGCATATAGATGGATCAAAAGAGATAAAGAAAACACTATGTATCTAAGGAAAATTTTTAGAAAATAAATGGTATTTCTTATTCTTGTTTTATATGGTTTCTAAAATATTCAATCATCCATATGCAATAGAATATTATTAAATTTGGGGGTCCTATACATTATTTACAAATTATCTATTATACATATGGCATTGTATGATTTTAAAAATCAATGGAATTTTCTATTTGTAAAACTATGAAAATGGAGGGCATGATTTTTTTTTAATGGTTGCTTTCAAACTGAAAAAAAAAAACATAGCTATATAATTCTTTTGATAAAAATCATGTAACCAAAAATACTCCAATTGAGTTCTAAATTGTTACTTGAATTCTTGATGAGAATATCACAAGCTCCAATAAAATGTCTTAGCCATACCTCTTAAAAGCCCTTATTCCTAATACAAACTGATATTATAGATTATAGGTATGAAATTATTGTCTAAATAAAGTTCCACTAGGTAGTCCATTGCAGTAGGGCCAGAGACTGCCATTTTGAGTGATCATTTAATATAATCAAGGAAAACAGAAATAATATAGATTATATTTCATTTCAATACATGATACATGAAAAGTACTTTTAAAAATAACTAAGTGGGTGAATCTTTTTTATAGGAAGTCAAACAAAACTAACCTTGCCCCCAAAAATCTCTAAATTGAGAGAGATTGTGATATAGAGGATTATTCACCCCTAGATAAATCAACAGATACTAATTTATCTTTTGCAGTATGAATTATTTAGAATAACTCAGCAGGTTCCTTCCTTCTTCCTAATGTGGGCTTCTCTAAAAATACTTCTAAAACAAAGAGAGGAATTCACTGAAACTCAGTTTCACCATGTAAAAATTGTCACCAAATAATTATTGTATATCCTTTTCAAAAATTAAACTTTATAAATGAGAGAAACAACTTTCGTGTTTATTTGTGATTATGTTATATTGCAAAAGCCATTTATTATTTTGGTAAGTATAATCTTTGTTAATATCACATTCCAAAAATACTTGATTAAGTGGAAAGGTAATGAACATTTATATGGTACATTCTCTTTGACAGTAATAGTAAAAAGAGCTCTTTACAAATATTATCTGATTTGATTCTGGTCATGTAAGTGCTGTTATTATTCTCATTTAGCACTTGAGAGAAATAATATAATGAGAGGTTAAATGATTTGTCCCAGATCAACTAGATAGTAAGTTTCTGGGGTGAAATTGGAATACGACCCTTCTGGATTCCAGGTCCAATATTCTATCAACTGTGAGATAAATTGCACTGAATGCTCATGTATAAGTGCGTTAATTTTTGCTGCTCTAAGGATGGAGTAATTCAATTCATAATCTTTGATAATGTCCTATTGTGTGAACAGTATTTTGTTAGTACCTGAGATATGAAAACCAAAAAATAATGTTAATTTAATCTGACTCTTTATTCTTTCATATTTAAAACAGAGATAATGATATACTGAATACTTGTCACTCAGACCTATTGTGAGGAAATTTGAAAACCTTAAAATTACATATATCTTTCATTCAATCAATCAATTCAATCAATCAGACATTATGTTTATATTATTAATATAATCATTATTATCTTTTTCTCTAGGATGTAGTTTCCTAGAGATTTCAATATCTCTTGATGATGACACTTGTAAGCATATAGTGAAACAATTTATAATTATTAAATATTCATTGTATATCATTGAACTTTCTACACTATTTTAGCCACATGCCATATAGTTACCCATTAGTCTTCACTATTTCTCACAATTGTATAGCTCACTTGTACTACATACAAAACCAGATTATACTGGAGCAATCTGGAATTGTTTCACAAAAGGCTGTGGTTAAATTTTCAATGGCAGTACTTACATTTTGTAAAGCAGTACACACTACAGTTGAGGACTTCATGTATTGTTTTGATGACTGGAATTAAGAATGTAATAGAGATAACATTGATATGTTAGTTTACTTTTGAAAGTATGTGAATTCTCCAACCTATCCCTTTACTAATGTGGAAGATGTGCAGGTGTTACACATTACACATTTTCCCAGACTTTTTCAAAAACTCGGATGAGCTGTACTCATATGTCCTGGGTCTTTGTTTTTATTTAAAATTACTGTTTGATATATTGCTATATTGAATGACTCTCTGGGAAGGATGTTGGGGATAATTGTAATTATGTGAAAAATAAAGCAATTTAAAAGCTTTTTTTTTCAAAAAATAAATTTATTCTGCTTCCATTTATCTTCTATCCTTCTTTTCTTTCTACAAAATCTTCTACTCCTTCCAATCATAATCTTTTACTCAAATTTACTCTTCTCTTCACTCATTTCATGACTATTGAGAGTTGGTTGTTGTTGAGAATTAATCTGTAAATTTTCTGGCCAATATCTATTCTTCTTTTATTTCTCATCATATCTCCTCCCAAATTCCAACTCATTATATTTGATCAAATCTTCTAAATATAATTCTTCACTGGGAAAATTTTAAATATTTGATTAAATCTTCCAACGCCTTATCTTTGCTGAGGCTACACTCACAGCTTGTGTATCTAATTATATTTTTTCTCATCATCAAAAATTTGTGCAAGTCATTGTTCTCTTTCACTTGTATTTAACAACCATTTCTTTTTCACTGGCTCCTCATGATAGTTAACAACACATTCAGATCTTCTAATCCTTGAAGACCCTTCTTTTCTCCACTACATGCAGTTATTTTCACATTTAATGACAGTCCTCCAGTGTCACACTTCATTTAAAAATTCTTCATTTCTTAATCATATACTTTGTCTTCTCACTAATACTATAAAACCCACTCAAATAAAATGTCTCCATTACTGTTAAGATTTCACTCAATGTTCAGCAAATCAAAATAGTTAAATTTAATAAATTGTGCCCACTAATTTTTGATGGCCTGTAATAAAGTTACAACTGATTTTTGCTATTTTTAGCTCAGACTTTTTACAGTATTCATTCTTTACTTTTCTGCAGTCTGTAACACTCCAGATGATTCCCTTTACAAGAAAACCTCTCTTTCTTTAACTCCAGAGTTAACATGTCATTAGTTCATGCCCTATTTCTCTAAATTCTTTTTCTCTCTTCACCCTCTTTTCAAGTAATTAATATGAATATTCAAGTATCTATCCACTGTCTTTCTCTGTTCTCCCTTTATTCTATTTCCCTTTGTTCCTTACCATGGATTACACTATCAACTTTCAGCAAATAACTCCCAAATCTCAAACATTGCCCATTCTTCTGAGTTTCAAATAGGTACATCCAGCTATTTATTCATTGCATCTTCACCAGGATGTCCCATAAGGAAATCAACCAGTAATTTCCTAAGGAATTAGTCTTCCTCATCTACCTATTCTTCTTTCCTGTACTATTTTTTCTGTGCTACTAATAGTTCTCACCTCCTTAAGAAGTCAAGGAGGTTATGACCACCTATGTTCTAAATCAAAAGAAAAGGGGAGATGTTGGAATCTTTACAAAGTGTTAAGACATTGGAGTTGATAGAGACAATGGTTATCTGGTTTGGCATGGTCCAGTGTGATTGATTTGATCTTAGAAAGAGATATTTTGGGCCAGAACTTGAAACAAGGTACTAAGTGGAACCGATAGAAACAATGCTTGTGTTCACACCTTTAGAGATCATAAGTATCTAAGTACTCAATGGAGTTCACAAGTTTGGGAGAGTCAGGGTTTAAAATGAGATAACCAAATTCCAACCTCCCTTAGGGCCAGAGAGCACTAAGGGAACCCATAAATATCTCCCTTATCTTTTGTTTAATATTGGAATTATCTCTGACTCATCGTCTTTTCCCACACTCACTTTTCATTTTTTCTCCTACCACTGAAGTGTGGTATAAGAAATTTGTGTGAAGATTCAAGAGAAATAACCTTATTATATAATAGACACATACATATGCATTTGTATAATTTTATGTATATATAGATAGATACCTACACATATGTGTGCATGTATGTATGTTTTTTTTAATATTTGTTCATCCTCCATTGAATACAAGGTATGTGGTCATTCAGTGCTGATTAATTTTAGATATTTGATAAATTTTGGCATTGATTCAATTTGCATAACTGATTGTTTAATATTTGCATATTTTACTCAAGTCCAAAATACATTTAAAAATACTCTTCTTCAATTACACCTATTTACAACAGGTAATGATAAGTTAAAGAGTAGCTTAACTGATAGGCAGTTGATTAAAGCATTAATTACAGAAAAAAAAAAATAACTAGGCCAAATAGCAGCATGGGGCATTTTTTTTAACAGGACTGTAGCACCTCATTAAGCAAATCAAGTGAAGAACAAATTTCCACCTAATTTTTAAAAATAAAGTGAATAGACAGAGTTTCAATAGTCTAGCCTTGATTTTTTTCAACTTTTATAAAAATTAATTTATTTTATGTTCATTTATATCTTTTTTCACTAGCTGCTTATGCTAAACAAACAGTAAAAAAAAATATTGATAACGAACATGCACAGTCTAGTAAAAATAGAATGCAACACTGATCGTGACCCAAAATAAATGTTTCTTTCTTTCTGCATTTTAAGTTCATAACCTTCTCAGAAGAAAGCAATTAACATATTTCATCTTAGTTTTCTGGGTCTCATAATTTATCATCACTTTGAACATTTTTCTCTATGATGATGATTTCATTATATATGTGTGTATGTGTGTGTGTTTGTATGTGTGTGTGTGAGTGCTCTAGTTATACTCATTGGATATTATCATTTCATAGAGGTGTTCCCAATTTCCTCTGAAATTTTTCACGTTTTCACTTCTTTAGGCAAAGTAATATTTCATTAACTTTACATACCATACATTTTTTAGACATATTTCAATATAAGGGCTTCTTGGTTTAAAATATTTGGCAACTATAAAAACATTTGTTAAACTATTTAGCATATAAAGATCTTTTTTCCTCTTTCATTGATCTCTTTGAAGGCTAGCCCTAGTAGTATATCAAGGATTATGAATAGGTATTAGTCTTGTGGGTAAATTTGCAAGTTGATTTCTATAATGCCTTGATCAATTCAGAGCTCTACAGACACAAACTAATGCACCTATGTTCCTATAGTCCCACCAATTCTTCTCATTTCCAACATTTCATTATCTTTGCTTAACATTTGAGATGGAAACTCAAATTGGCTTTAATTTAGCATTTCCCTAATTATCTGTGATTTAGTACATTTTATATGTTTGTTGAAAGGCCATGGAGTCCTTTTATTAGGAAAATTTTATTTTTACACATTCAAATCAGTTCTTTCACGCAAGATGTATCCAAAGATGTTATAATGTGCATTACAATGTGCAAAGTTCTTATTTTAAAAATTCATTTGTTTTATATTTCCCCTAATTACATTTGTTTTTTTTAAATTCTATGTTCTCTCCCTTATCTTTACTCACAATTAGAAACCACATGTGAAATTATGCAAAACATTCCCATAAAAGTCAACTTGTGAAAGAAAACATAGCTCACCCTAACGAATATAAAAACTCTCAAGAATAAATAATTTAAAAAAAGTGAGAGAGAGACAGAGAAATAGAAGATGGTTCAAGCTATATTCAGATTGATTAGTTCCTTCTCTCGGTATGGATAGGATTTCTCATACGTTCTTCAGAGTAGTTTTGGATGATTGTACTACTGAGAATCACAATTTTCAAATGATGAAATTGAAACTATTTATACTCATATAAAAGACTGTTCCAAATCACTATTGATCAGAGAAAGGCAAATTAAGACAACTCTGAGATACCACTACACACCTGTCAGATTGGCTAAGATGACAGGAAAAAATAATCATGAAATTTGGAGGGGATGCAGGAAAACTGAGACACTGATGCATTGTTGGTGAAGTTGTGAACGAATCCAACCATTCTGGAGAGCAATCTGGAATTATGCCCAAAAAGTTATCAAACTGTGCATACCCTTTGACGCAGCAGTGCTACTACTGGGTAATATCCCAAAGAGATACTAAAGAAGGGAAAGGGACCTGTATGTGCCAAAATGTTTGTGGCACCCCTGTTTGTAGTGGCTAGAAACTGGGAAATGAATGGATGCCCATTAATTGGAGAATGTTTGGGTAAATTGTGCTATATGAATGTTATGGAATATTATTGTTCTGTAAGAAATACCCAACAGGTTGAATACAGAGAGATTGGAGAGACTTACATGAACTGATGCTAAGTAAAATGAGCAGAACCAGGAGATCATTATACACTTCAACAACGATACTGTATGAGGATGTATTCTGATGGAAGTGGATTTCTTTGACAAAAAGATTTAACTCAGTTTCAATTGATTAAGGATTGACAGAAGCAGCTACACCCAAAGAAAGAACACTGGGAAATGAATGTAAACTGTTTACATTTTTGTTTTTCTTCCTATATTATTTTTACCTTTTGAATCCAATTCTTCCTTTGCAACAAGAGAACTGTTCAGTTCTATACACATATATTGTATCTAGGATACACTGTGACATATTTAACATGTATAGGACTGATTGCCATCTGGGGCAGGGGGTGGCGGGAGAGAGGGAAAAAGTCGGAACAGAAGTAAGTGGAAGCGATAATGTTGTAAAAATTTTTTTTTCAAAATTAAAAAAAATGCTAATGAAAGTGACCTAGCTGTGCCAGACCTAAACTATTTATTTTATAAAGCAGCAGTCACCACAACCATTTGGTACTGACTAAGAAACAGAGTAGGTGATCAGTGGAATAGGTTAGGATCATAGACAAAATATACAGTAACTATAGCAATCTTATATTTGACAAACCCAAAGACCCCAGCTTTTGGGATAAGAACTCACTATTTGACAAAAACTGCAGGGAAAATTGGAAACAACAATGGAATAAATTAGGGCTAAACCCCCACCTAACACCAACAAAATAAGATCTAAATGAGTTCATGATTTAGACATAGTGATATTATAAGCAAATTCGAGGAACATAGTTTACCTCTCAGATCTATGAAGAAGGAAGGAATTTGTATTAAAAAAAAAAAAAAAACTGGGACTCATAATTGAACACCAGATAGATAATTTTGATTACATTAAGTTCAAAATTTTTGTCCAAACAAAACTAATGCAGACAAGATCAGAAGGGAAGCAATAAATTGGGAAATCATTTTTATATTTATGGGTTCCAATAAAGGCCTCATTTTAAAAATATATAGAAATGTGAATCAAATTCATAAGAATCCAAGTCATTCTCCAATTGATAAATGGTAGAAAGATATGAACAGACAGTTTTCAGATAAAGAAATTAAAATCATTTCTAATCATATGAAAAGGCACTCTAAATCACTATTGATCAGAGAAATGCAAATTAAGACAACTCTAAGATACTAACACACACCTCTCAGACTGGCTAGATAACAGGAAAAGACCAGAATGAACATTAGTAGAAATGTTAGAAAAGTGGGACATTAGTACATTGTTGGTGGAATTGTGGACACATCAAGCCAATCTGGAGAGCAATTTGGAACTGTGCTCAAAACATTAACAAACTGTACATACCTTTTGACCCAGCAGTGTTACTACTGGGCTTATATCCCAAAGAGATCTTAAAGGAAGGAAAGGGACCCACATGTGCAAAAATGTTTGTGGCAGTCCTCTTTTTAGTGGAAGAAACTGGAATCTGAGTGGATGCCCACGAGTTGAAGGATAGCTGAATAAGTTGTGGTTATGAATGTTACAGAATATTATTCTATAAGAAAAGATCAGGAAGATGATTTTAGAATGCCCTGCAAAGACTTACATAAGCTAATGTTGAGTGAAATAAGCAGAACAAGTAGGTCATTATACATGGCAACATCAATATTACATAACGATCAATTCTGATGAATGTGACTCTTTTCAAAAATGAGATGATTGATTCCAGTTCCAATGATCCTGTGATGAAGAGAGCGATCTACACCCAGCAAAAGGACTGTGGGAACTGAATATGGATCACAATATAACATTCTCACTCTTTTTTGTTGTTGTTTGTTTGTATTTTGTTTTCTTATCCATTTACTTTCTTTTTTTATCTCATTTCTCTTGTGCAGCAAGAAAATTGTATTAACATGTTTATACATATTGGATTTAACATATATTTTTACGTGTTTAACATATATTGAATTGCTTGCCATCTAAGGCAGAAGTTGGTGGAAGGAGGAGAAAATCTAAAATACAAAGCTATGCATGGGTCAGTATTGAAAAAATATCCATGCATATATTTTGAAAATAAAAAGCTTTTTAAAAAAGGCAAATAAAAAAACCATTAGAGCTTGTTATCCTTCTCACAGTTTGGGGGAGAGAATATCTAACCCTGAAAGGACTCTTAGATTTGAATTCCCTAGTAGCCTTATTTTCTTCCATATTGTTAAAATGAATGAATTTAGTCCACAATTGTAATGAAAAAAAGAAATGTTGGTTACTTTATCTTTGTCATTTAAACTATATTTTGCTTTAGCTTGTCAGAAAGCTGGCCATTAAATTTTTCAAGCTCCTGAGTCCTCCAGAATTCTTAGAAGAATCATATAGTATACCTGCTTTTTGATATTTAAATTTTCTTGTCTCAATGGGTATTCAAAAGAAATTGGGGAAATGGTTGCTAAGTGCTTTCAATAGATGCATTTTAAATAATTTTTCAAGAATTGTTATCTATATTGTCTAGCTGAGCATTCTCACCAAGTGTGGGAAAAGGGAAGCAAATACCTAAATAATGAATATCCATGAAGATAGAATGCTCCTTAAGTGAAAATTGGTGCTATCATGAATGATTTCCATTATACATTGAGGTTTTTGCATGTGTAAGAATACCTCTGAAAAAGGCAATGAAGAAAAAATGATATGCAGCATAAGTGCATAATGAACATATATACAGAGTATTAATGTCAAGTTTTAATAAGAAAACACAACTAATACATCACAACATTTCAAATCCAAGAACAGTTGAGAATATATCTGTTGTATATAAAAATAGCAACCTTGCAAATGTTTGTTTTATTGTTGCCAATACCTGCAATGCAACCCTGGCAGGTATTAGTTCTCCACCTGTGTGGATCAGAATATTGCCCTGGAGAGTTTACTTTATTTTGAATTTACAATTCCATGAAGAAAAAAAAAGATAACATTAAACATAATTCAAATATGATCAATCTCAAAAATAGTTATTTTGCTTTAGAACTCACTGTGAAAAAGCAAAGAAACTTGAGTAAATTTTTCTGGAGGTTGAATTTTACCATCTCTCCAAATGTAAATTGTGAATCTATGAAGGTCAAGGCCTTTTTATATGAAATGAAAACTTTCTTAATATAAGGAGAATTTCCAGTTTTATGAGAAAAGAGGGAAGCCTGTCTTCACATTAAAGTACCAGAGATTTTGGAGTCTATTTTTTGGCTTTACAAAACTTTTGAATAGATACATCTATATACCAAAGTTTTTTATACCAACAGTGACATTTATAGATATAATGAATTTTACTCCATGTCTACTCTCTGAGGAAAGTTTCCAAAGGGTCACACACCTTTCTGCAGATGTTTATGTGTATAGTTCCTATTGTTTTCATTTAAATGCCAGCAGTACTCTCCAGAAGACTTGGCTCAAGTGGACAAACTACTGACATTAATCAGTTTGCAAACATTGCCAGTAAGTTGGTTTAGAATTATAAGGAGAAAAGATGATATTTGGAACTTCTATTGGATCTGAATTAAAGAGACTTGTATTCATATTCCCACTCCAACATTTATTTACTAACACTGGTCACTTAATCAGTTATTTTATCTGTAAAATACTTATATTACTTTCCTCACTGTATTGTTATGGGGAAAGTGCTTTGTAAGCCTGAATGATATATAAATGTGAGTTAGCATTGTAATAGCAGAAGGATAAGACTACAGTCAATACCAAAACACAAAATCTATTATATACCACGAGTACAGCTGGTTTGCCCATATCTTGGATCTATGTTCTTCCATTGCTCATACTCCTCTCTTCTGGAATTGAAGATGTCGCCCTAATAACATGTAAAATTTTCTTAGCAAGACAACATTAACTGTTTGAAAAATTATGAATTTGTTTTGCCCTAGATATTTGATGATCATTGGACACCACTTTGGAGATGTCTGATGTTTGGTAACTTGTTTATACATATCTTTTATACCCATGGGCTTAATCTCTAAAACTATATTGAAATTGAAAAAGAAACTTTTAATAAGAGAAGAGAGATATGAGGTAGTATGTGTAGAAATGAGTGTGCAGATAGAAACACAAATTCCATGACTTGCAGGAAAGTCAATGTAATTGTACAGTTCTACTAGAGACCCATAAAAGACCCATTAGGTAAAAAATATTTTTAAGAAACCATAAACATTAATCAATGGATGCCAATTGAAGAGGATTCTGTTCAGTAGCATACCACAATAAATGTGAATTTTCTTTGTAAGAATTAATTGTTATTCCATGAGTGTGCTTAACAAAGACATCATAGCATAATGAATAGAATATTGACATAGAAGTCAGAAAGATTTGGCTCTAAGATAAAATTTTATACAATCAATATTGTTGAATTTATCATCTCTGATTTCCTATAGTCTTTCTTTAGTTAACGACTCACCCTTAGTCACAACTGTGAAGAGAATATGAATGCATCCTCTTCTACTTTTTTATGGTATGACATGCTATGGATATGTACTATATTAATTTTGAATTTAATTATGGAAACTAGTGTAAGACATACCCAATGTTTTCTAAGAGATCTGCTAATTTTCCTAGCAGTTGTAAAGTAGGGAGTTCTTCCAAATAATTTTTATTCTCAGGTTTATTGAAACAGTGCTATTGAATTCAACTATTTCTGATTATTCTTTATTTATTTCAACTTTCTGATTCCATTTGTCTGATCTTCTTTTTTATTTTTTTAAACCAGTACCAAAAGTTTTATATCAGAACTATAAGTATTTAGCCCATAGACCACATGTAGGCCACAACACCTCTAGATGACACAAAAATCAGATCAAAATATAATTAAGAATTATTTAATATAGAATTGAAATAATTTTAATATGTAGTTTTAAAGTCAATATGTGATCCACAAACATGTAAACATCTTTATTTCTGAAGGCAAGAGAATTGTGAGGGCATTGTGAGATTGATTTGCCATAAAAATTTAAAAATATTTTTGTTTACAATGACTACTAACCTACACGTGTACTTTCCCATTTGTACTAAATCTTTGTATGACTTCATATGCATCAAGGACAGTCTAGATAAGGATATTCATTTAGACCAAACAGGTTTTTATATGTAATATAAGGCAATAGACAAATAGCATGCTGATTTTGAAATTTGTATAAGTCAAAGAGAATAAAAGTTTTCCTGTGCTCATTTCTATTGATTGGTTATTTTTAAAGCACTTGATTCTTTAGAACAAAACATATCATTAAAGACATTATTCCCAAAAGATGTCATCAAAATAATGCAACATATTTTGAAAGCTTAATAACCTAAAATGCCTTTTTCTATAACACTTAGACCTTAAATTTTCAGCAAGAAATTAAGAGATCTATTCTCATCAAAGGTATTTGCTGTTGCATTGAAAGAAAAATAGATAATTAGATGCTGCATATTCTCCTGTGCATGGATGACAATCTGCTAGTTGCAACATTATGTGGAACATCATTGTAGTTCTTGGAAGAGATTCATAACAACTCAAAATAGTTTTGTACATCTAAATGGGAAAGAACTAAGCAGAAGAAAAATATATGTTGCTTAGTTAGTGAAATAACTTTGATGATGTATTTGGAAATAAAGACCATATAAAAGAACGATAAAAAGCATTTGCTATTCTATATAATTTTTTTTCATTTGTAATGTTTGCAATCAGTTAATATAGTGGGATGTTATACTCTCTACGTTAAAAACAAGATAACCAAAATATTAATCAATTTCTAAAAATCTTACTAAGATGGATTATGGGCAGGATTAACTAGTAACATAAATAGTGGAAAATAAAACCAATCTAAAGAAATCTTGTTAAGATTTTCAACTAATTGAAAACATTCAGGGCACTCAAAAATGAAAATGAAAGAAGCACTACAAGTGAAAAAAATTTAAAAATGTTTGAAAAATATAAGCTCCTAGATTTCTTTGTGAAAATAGCATTAGAGGGGAAAAACATCTAGATCTGATCAAGTAAAACATGTGTAAGTATGAAATATACTACAAATTGTATATTTGTCAAAATATTAAAGGACCAACACAAACATTATCTGTAGGAAAACAAAAGACATAGAAAGTAATTTATATTCTTATTAATATAAAAAGGTGATCAAGATAATGCCAATAACCAAAAGTCCATCTGCTTTCCCAACTAACACACACACACACACACACACACACACACACACAACACACCCCACACAACATTAAAAGAACTTAAATGCTAGGTACCTTGCTTTGTCTTTTCTATTGATACTGATGCATTGGCTATAATTTTGATATATTTTTGACAGAATGGAGAAGAAATGAAAAAGCTTCAATAAAAAACATAAATGTTAAAATTCACATAAAATGGAATTTTCTTAATCTTTTCCCTCCTTTACTCTCTGCAGCATTTATCTCTGCCAACCATTCTCTCCTTGATACCACACAATTCAAGTTCTCCTCCTGCCTCCCTAATGATTTCTTCCCCGACTCTCTTTCTAAACATGTAGGTATTGCTAAAGATTCTCTATTTAATCTGCTTCTGTATTCCTGATGGACTCTGATCAAACAAAATCATTTCTAACCCTACAGTTATTATTTCAGTACAGATGATGTTTTAGTTCATATCTCTATCTCAAAACTATTCCAGAAATTATTTGAGGTTAGTCCTTCTTTCTTCACTTTAGATGCACTTTAAATGTGTAAAACATAAATTCTTCTATTTCCCGCATCAATGCCTCCTCACTTCTCTATTTCTATTAATAGAAACATCATTCTCCTAGTTATGAATATTTAAAACCCCCATTATTATATTTAAAATTTTCTCCCCCATAGACCAAGTGCTATTTATTCTCTGTATTCACATTATCTTCCATTTATACCCTCTTTTTTTTAAAATTCCAAAGTCACTACTTTAGTATAACTTAATTATCATTTGCCTAGATTTTTGTGATAGTTATACTGCACTCTAGGCTTTATTTTATTTTATTTTTAAATTCTTAGCCCAATTGACCTTTTGCAGTGCTGTATGGTAATATTTATAAACAAAATTTCTATCATTTGTTTACTTAATAAAGCTCTTCAAAAGTATAATATTAAGTACTGAAAGAAATTTAGATGTCTTTATTTGTTATTCAAGGCCTTCTAACATGTTTTGTTTCTTTTACTCTTCCACTCTATTTATGAAATGCTTCAAACCAAGCAAATTATCTGTTAAGTTCCTTGTTAATATCTAGTGTTTTTCTATTCCCATTCTTTCTTCCTATGATAATAAATAATGAATATATATACAACTGGACAATTAAAAAAAGCTAACAATATTTCATTAAGTATGGACAGATGAATACATTAAGTTTATTTTTTTCTTCTTTCTTTCTCCCTTCTTTCAAGTTTTTCTTTCCTCTTTTTTTTCTTTCCTTCTTTCCTTCCTTTTCTCCTTTCTCTGTCTCTGTCTTTCTGTCTCTGTCTCTTTCTATCTCTTTGTCTCTCTAGTTCTGTTTCTCTCTTTGTCTCTGTCTCTCTTTTTCTCTTTCATCACTAGTCTAATGAAAAATGCTGTAGAAAATATTTATTCACTTTAGAACAGCATTTGATGTCATTTCTGGTATTTCTGTAGAAACTGTTGACCAGTATTATTATGTAAATCATATGTTTTAGGAGTGAAAAAATATTTCCAGTGCCATGACCTGGGAAACTGGACCATGTGAATTTTTTTGCTATTTTATCAATGATTTGCACAAAAGTATAGATTGCATTTTTATCAAATTATCAAATAACACATGCCAAGGAGTGGTAACTAATACACTGAATAAATAATTTTCCTAAAGGACTGATTTAATTTAATTCAATGATAATTAATTATCTTTTAGATACTCAAATATGAGACATTCCTCAAAGTATTTAAAATTCTAGTGAGTACACAACATATTATTAAGCAAATAAATGATAACATAGTCATTCATCTGCCTAAGTGAAGAGAAATTTTCTATAAGGACCTACCCACAAAAACGACATTGCAGGACTAGACCTTAAACTCCAAACTGCAAAAAATTATGCTTAAATATTTATAATAAAATAATTGGGATGAACTGATCAAGTAAAAAGACATTTATTTAGCCCAGGCATGTTGGTCCCTTAATATGAATCCTAACTAATAGCCATTTCCCATCATTTAGTGTCTCCTCCATCTTTGTCAGTCCTACCACTATATATATGTAATGTGATGGATAATATGCATTGAATTCAAGAAAGTTCACTTTGGGAATTTAAAGGCAGAAAAGGGCACACAAATTGACTATTTTTAAAGGCATTAGTAAGCAAACTGGTGATTGAAGATCCTGATGAAGGAAGATATTTTTCATAAGTAGCTTTTGTATATTTTATTGGTCTTTAGCAACATATTGACATAGAGATTTGCTATTCAATAATTTCAATAATTATCTTTTGAGCATTTAGCAATTCATCACAATGTTCTACATGCTCTCTCCTAAATTTACTCATTATGCAACCAAATTTGCTTAATTTTATTCACTAACATTTCATTAAAATAAATTAAATGATTCTGTTCTCATTAAAATGAAATCAGAAACACTACCTTGAGTTACAAAAGAGATTTTATTCTTCTTCCTATGATTTTTGCTTATTCATACTGACATATTTACATTTATAATATTATTTCTGTTGAAGTTATTTTGTTCTTACTCGATAATTTGTTTTATCATATATAGAGAGTTATTAGAAATGTAGTCACCACTATTATGACTAGTTGTTAACCATCATCATTAAATTTTCTCTCATCAGAGACTTTTGAATCTGAAGACTCAAATCAATTCTGTAATCATCCAAAAATATTAATACAATTTTGAATTATTTTATTTATTAAAGAATATCTTCCTTGTGTTAACCTGCTTATTCTTTTTAAGTTATCACTGTACAAATAACTATTTCACAAATTAAGTTGATTAACTATATATTCTGACTTCAAAAACCAAGATATATTTAAGATTGTGATAATATTATATTCTAGGGCTGCATCTATATGATACATTAATTCAGTTTCTAGAGTAACAAAATAATATTTATAATTGTGATTGTTAGTATCTTTTTTAAAACTTCATATTGGAAGTTGTGTTTTCAAATTGTTTGTTCTAATAAATTTTCATTTTGTAGCAGATAATGGGCAAATAGGTAGTACAGTGCATAAAGTACCAGTCCTGATGTCAAAAAAGCTCATCTTCTTGAATTCAAATCTAATTTCAGATACTTATTAGCTATGTGACTCTCGTCAAATTACTTAACCATGTTTGCTTCAATTTCCTCATATGTAAAATAATCTGGAGAAGAAAATGGCAAACTACTTCATTGCTTCTTCCAACAAAAGAGTTGAACATAAATAAAAAAAAAAGATTGAAAAACATTCATATAACAATATTTATTATTGTTATTTGTAACTCATTCTAATATTTCTCTTTTTAAATAAAAATATTTCTTTCTTATAGGATCCATCCATTTTTAATTTTGAATGCTGAGGAAAAGTATCAAGCCTATATAAGAAGAAAAGTAACAAGGGAAATTATAGAGTAATTGTGGAAAGGAGATGTATTCCCATATATTGGAAAATAAAGATAGTCAAAAAACATGGTCTACCAGAAATAAAAATGATGGGAAATATCAATATAAATAAAGCTTTTGGAGGGTTCTTTTCCTTTTTTTGTAAATAAATATCATTTATTTCATGGTATTTGGTGAGGAAAGAATTCATCATTATGATAATATAAAAATAAAGAAATCAAAATCCTCAGGACAGATCCAAACTTAGTCACTATATTGGACTTTCTATTTGTCATAACATTCTGAAAATCTTTTATAAATAGTTCTTAAAGACAAATATATATATTTAATATTAATTGAATTTGTTCTTTTTTCCTATGTTTAAATTACTCTGTAACTTTTTCAGTCCAAATCAAATTATGACTTCATTCTATACAGTTCTTGTTTATGTTTTCCACTTATTCAATCTCCCAAGTACACTTAGCATTCTGAGGGCTTTCTTTTATACCTCTTGACATTTAATTACCCATGGATTATAAAAGTTATCCATTGATTATCCCTCACTTTTCTCACTCCTATATGAATGGCCTATTTTTTCCAGTTTGGGAAATGATATATACTTATAAACAAATAGAAAATATATGCATAAACACATATGTGTATATTTATATAGAAATGTAATGCATTGCATATTTGCCATTTCTACACAATGTTTTATGAGTTAAATATTGCAGATGACTCAAGCCCACCATGAATATATCCAATATAATTTTGATTTAATACTTTGATTATTTGGAAACTGGAGCAAAATACAACTCAGAGTCATTCATCAAAATGAGAGCTGGTAAAGACCTTACTTTAAAATGCCAAGGTGATCCACTGCATCCACAGCCAACTCCAGTTGTCTTGACCTATTTCTTGTTGCTGGACTCAAAAGGCTCCAGAAGAGAGAGTGAGGCTGGTGACTTTGCACAATCCTTTTTCACTTAAATCCAATTCACTTGCAAGTTAGGACATCACCTTCTTAGTATAATTGATTCTCTTTGAGAATGAAGTTTTAATAATAGCCTGTGAGTAGTAATACCTCCCCTACTGGGGACCTAATATCCAGTTGGACAATTTTGCTCCCTTACTCACATCCTCAATTCATCTTTTATTTTTATTCATGTTTTTCCTCTTGTTCCTTCCTTCCTCTTATCCCTCCTTCCTTCTCTTTTTTCCTTCCTTTCTTCTTTCCTTCCTTTGCTTTTTCCTTCTTTTCCTTCCTTCTTTCTTCCCTTCATCCTTCCTTCCATCTTTCCCTCCTTCTCTCCTTTCTCTCCCTCTTATCCTTCTGTCTAATTAGAAAATAATACCCTTACCTGTGGGTAGTATGCTCAAAGGAATATAAATTTTGATTGCTGAAATCCCCTCAAGATATCTTAAAGTTTATGGGTGGAATTTTTTTTTAACAAACATGTCTTAAACACAAATAAATTTGGCTCTCATTGATTGGCCAACAATAAGTCCTATCCCGAGCCATATTTGATCATTATTTAGGTTGTGAAGATTTGTACAGAATGTGAACTTCAAAAAAAGAAGAGAATATATTGTAATTTGAAAGTTGCAGTTTTCAGGACATATGGCTCAATCCTTTATTTAAGGACTCTTTTGACAGATATAGTAATATTTAGGAACACTATTCCCTCTATTCTATTTCTTTCTTTCCTACTTATTAAATAATATATGTGTCATCTCTCTCTCTGTCTCTCTGACTCAGTCTCTCTCTCAATCTATTCTCATTTGCCTTTGTATAGAAATATAAAAATGCTATATATATTTATAAATATGTGTGTACATACATGCTTATGTATGTAAATGGAGGGATGGATGATTTATAGTGTCCTAGTTAACTTCATTTGAGTAGATGATAGAAAGTGAGATGGTGAGATGATGTTTATAGTTAGAAAGAAGAGCAGGGTAAAATCAACAAAACTGCTTTTTTCATCTTCATCATTATCACCACCATCATCATTACTATTGTATGTGTGTTCCTGTGTGTGAGTGTAAGAAAATAAGAATTAAGCCTCATGTTGGTTAATCAGTTATTGTCTCTATGTTCATTTAACTGAAAGAAAGCACTTGAGGCAGCTTTCCTTATTTTTCTGATTTCAGGAAATTATACCTATTCACATTTTTCCCTTTCAGCTTGGAAAACGTCTAATCATTCTGCCAATTGAAAATCAGATTACCTAAAAAAAAAGAAAATAAGAATTAATCTCACATTGCTATGTGACTCAAAGTTTACTAGACTTATAGAACTGGATAAAAGAGTTAATTCTGATACTAACTAGTCTTGTAGCTTTAAATAAACCTCTATACTCAGTTCCCGCATATCTAAAATGAGGAGCCATTGCAATATTTGAGCCATTTGCCTCATAAAATGTAGTGAAGTTATGAATGTTTATGTTAAAAATATTCATTAAGTTCCATTTACGAAAAACTGTACTAAAAGCTAAAAACAGAAGAATTGAAGCAATTCTTGCTCTCAAGTCATATTCTAATTGGAAGGGAAAACTAATATATAGACAGAAAATCAACATGGAAGATGGAAAATCCTGATTGTCCTTCAGATACATCATTAGGACATTGTGGTAAGGCAAGAGTTAATATAGGAACGTGCTTTACGAAGCAGAAAACATAAATGTGAGCATTATGACAATAAATTAATTCAGTATATACTTAGTAAAAGAATAATTTTTCCTAAAAATTTGGATATTTTTTTATTCAGAGCATCTTATTATATTACTGACAGAATTGCTTATTTCATAATCTTTAAAAATGCATATGGAGTTCACCACCCTTCTTAAAAGGTTCTCTAATTTGAAAGGAAAAAAATTCTCAGAGTTCTATTTGATTGATTGAAATTTATTCTTGTTTTAAATTATTATTGTTTTAGGTCCCTATCTCATGTAGGACAGAAGTGTTGACTCCAATATCACTATGTGTCAGCCCAGAAACTTTGACCTGTTTCATTTTAGATCTATGGCCTTTTCTGTTCTTTATTGAAGGCATTAACCTGTGCCATATTTAGAGATATAGTAAGGATATTTGTAACTGCCTTACTCCTAATTCAACCCATCTCCTGAGCACAAATAAGCCCATCAACTTCAGTTGCTTCCAACAACAAAGATTATAAGTAAATGTATACAAATGTTATTTGAACAGCTAGATTATACTCACGATTTTTCATTAGCATTTTTAAAATGCCTAAATTTCTTTTTTTCTTTATTTTGGTTTCTCAGTCTTGCTAATGTTATCCTGTTTGACTAATACAAATATGCAAAATCAGAATTGCTATAATTAATTTATTCATCAAAGATTGTGGTTTACTTAAATTCTAGCTATTGTTCAGATTAAGAAAAGAAGCTTTGTGCAAAGCACATACACACATACATATATACAAATTTATACATAGATAAACATGTATATATATGTATATATACACAGTCATATTTGTTAGTATGCCTACTATTATAAAGCATTTCACTTAAGATGGGAGTACAAAAAGTATGAGTTGATCAACCTATATTCTATTAAAAATAATAAAAATAGATCAAAAATCCCATTAATTGCCACAGGTCTAAACCAAAACTTTAGAGATCATAGTCAATAACCTATTAAAAGATATTTTACATTGTGCAAAGTACAGTTCAAGACCTAATTGACAAATAAAATGAGGATATTACAACCTCCAGGATTTCTGGATTCAGATAATAATAGTTTTATAAGCCAACTAGATTTAATAATTATCTCTAGTCCCAAAATACAATTGATTTCTGCTTAGCTACAAGAGATACTTGTTAAGAAAAATAAACAGAAGTGAAAAAATGAACTTATGTTTCATTAGTTCAACCCAACCGAAACTAAGATAAATTAAATGTATATAATGGTTTTCAAGAACTAGAGAATACCTAATTGATCACCATTTTTTCATTCTACATTTATTAATACATTCATCTTTTCACAAATATTTCTTTGTTTAAATATGTGCATGTTTTTCAATTGAGGCTTGAAAACAGACTAACATTGCTTCTCAGCCTTGAGGAACTATCATTAAGCTAGAAGATAGAATTCATCCATGCCTTGAGCTCATAAAGAAAATACAATTTACAGGAGATGGAGAGGATGTGGTGGAGGCATCAGTAGCTGAGCAATGTCTCAATTTGAGAATTTCTGTAATACTGGAAAAATTCTGATTTTCAAAATATCTCTCTCAGTGGGGACAAGACTTTTTGCACATCAGAAGGATTTTGTTTTTGTTTTTTAAAACTGCATGACCAATGACTAATCATCACCAAAATTTTTAATTTAAAAATTTTGGTGTAAAGATCAAAAATAAACACCATAGACTCACCTGTATTTTTCCCCATGGTTTTGGTATATCTCTGAACAAATAGGGGAGTTAAATTAGAAAATAATACTCTTTTCCAAAATTTATTACTCCAGGCTTGTTATTGATATTCTCACTAAGTCTTCTTCTTCTTCTTCTTCTTTCTTCTTCTTCTTCTTCTTCTTCTTCTTCTTCTTCTTCTTCTTCTTTTCTTCTTCTACCTCCTCCTCCTCCTCCTCCTTCTCCTTCTCCTCCTTCTTACTTCTTCTTCTTCCTTTTTCTTCTTTATCATCATAATCATAATGGCACACAGATTTTTTAAAATAAATTTTTCCTCTGAACTTTCAGATTCAGGAGTCCAACTTTTAACTGTTGAGCAATTAATAACAACTCTTATAACTACATTTTTCCCAGGAAAGTCACTATTTTCTCTAATTAATTAGATTCTTTCCTCAGTATTAGTTAGTTTTGTTTTGAACCACACTTTCAAATAAAATATAAGCTTTTTTTAACATTCATTTTCTTTTCTTTTTTATTATAGCTTTTTATTTACAAGTTATATGCATGGGTAATTTTATGGCATTGACAATTGCCAAACCTTTTGTTCCAATTTTTCCCCTACTTTCCCCCATCCCCTCCTCCAGATGGCAGGTTGACCAATACTCAACATTTTTTTCTTTTTTTTTTTTTTTTTTTTTTAATTATTATTTATTAACTTTATAAATTTTGAGTTCCAAATTCTCTTACATAGATTTCTCCTGCACCCATTGAGAAAGCACGAAATATTACATTAATCATATATATGAAATCTTGCAAAACATATTTTAATATTAGCTACATTGCAAAAAAAGCAAGAAAAATAAAGTGAAAAAAGTGTTCTTCAATCTGTATTCAGAATTCATCATAGAATAATAAATAATATTTATCATCATGAGTCCTTTGGAATTATCTTGGATCATTGTATTTATTAGAGTTACAAATTTTTATATTTGATCATTGTTAAAATTTGTGTTTTAATAAATGTTTTTATTTAAATAAAATCTTCTTCTATGACCACAAGGACAGAAAATATTTTTTATGAATCACTTTAAATTAATTTTTCTATCTCTTGGGTTTTTTAAATATACTTGATTTTTTATTTTATTTTATTTATTTTTTTTGCTTGAACAACTTTTTTTCATAGTAACTTTTTATTGACAGAATCCATGCCAGGGTAATTTTTTTTACTTTCCTTGCACTCCTTTGTTCATTTTTCCCTCCCCCTCCACCCCCCCTTGATGGGCAAGGGGTCAGGATGCTTGTTAATATTCCCATTTCCTAATACAATGTTTTCAGATCCAAAAAGTTTTCTTGTTGCAAGGGAGAATTAATTCGAAGGTAGAAGAACCGGGAAGAAAAACAAAACGCAAACAGTTTAATTCATTTCCCGTGTTTTTTTTTTTCCTTTGGGTGTGCTTTTCGTCCATCAGATCAATTGAAACTGAATTAGGTCTTTGTCCAAAAATGTCCATCGATTACTTCATACATATTGTTGTTGAGTATATAATTCTTTGGTTTGCCACTTTAACTGTCTTAATTTCCGCTTCTCTGTATTCATCTTGTGGTTTTCTTACAGAATAATATTTATAACATTCATATACCAATTTTCCCAACCATTTCCAATTGATGGGGCACCAGTTTCCCAGTTTGCTTTCAAAACAGGGCTGCCACAAACATTTTTCAACAGGTCCCTTTCCTTCTTTACTATCTCCTTGGGGTATAAGCCGTGAAACCTCGGATCAAAGGGTATGCACAGGAAACTTTTTTGGGCAAATTTCGATTGCTCTCCAGAATGGTTGATTCCAAGCTCCAACAACAATGTATCAGTGTCCCAGTTTTCCCATCCCCCAACACTCATATTTTTTTCCTCATTTAGCCAATCTGACAGGTGGTGGGATTCAGGTTGTCAATTCTTTTTGATTAATTGATTTGGAACCTTTTCATAGGTGGTTTTTCAATTTCATCATCGAAAATTGTCTGTTCATATCCTTTTGACCATTTATCAATTGGGAGAATGGTTTTTTTTATAAATTAGAGTCAGCCTCTATATTTAGGAAAGAGGCCTTTATAAAACCTTTAATTGAAGATGTTTTTTAGTTTGTTCTTTCTAATCTTGTTTAATTAGTTTTGTTTGTAAGTTTTTAATTTTATGTTCAAATTTTCTATTTTTGCTCAAAATGGTCTTGTTCGTCTTTAGTCACAAATTTCTTCCTCTTCGACAAGTCTGAGATAAACATCCATGTTCCTCAATTTTTTATAATTTTCTTTTTCAAATCTACCCATTTTGATTTATCTTGGTATACGGTGTTAAGTGTGGGTCCAGCCAATTCTAATAATTTCCAGTTTCCCACAGTTTTTGTCTAAAATTACTCCCAAAGGAGGATCTTTTTCCCAAACACTAAATTCTAAGTAATATTTTTGAAGTAATGAAATATTTCAGTTTTTATTTCCATCTTCATTGCCAATTAAATTTCTGACACACGTGCTTAAAAATCAATCTTGAGATTCTTTTTATGTGTAACAGCACTGGACAACAGAAAGTTATAGATAAATCAAAGGAGTTCACAGATTCTACTTGGAGAGTTCAATAATATAAATGCTTATGGAAATGGGAACAGGAAAAATAAAATAGCAGTTAACAATGTACTTAACCCATCTCATATTGCAGGAACTAAGTAGACAGAGTCCAGCAGCTGGAGTCAGAAATACATGGGACTGAATCTGATTCTGATACCTACTAGGTACAAGTCACAACTTAGTGTCTCCTAGGCTCAGTTCATAAATTATCAAAGATGCCTAGAATGAGGATGGTTAGGGAGATATATGGTGAGCTTGTCTGTGATCAAGTTGCATATGATAAATGCCCAGGGTCCATGTCCAGGAATTTGGAGTGGTGGCCAGTGATGGTTATTGGAAAATGGGATCATGATAGCATAAAGTTGGTGTGGAAATGAATGGATAAGATACTGAAAAATGATAAAATAATAAAAAAGATTTAAGAGCAGCTAAGTGGCACAGTGTATAGAGTACCAGCCCTGAAGTCAGAAGGACCTGTGTTCAAATCTGACCTCAGAGACTTAACACATCCTAGCTGTGTTACCCTGGGCAAGTCACTTAATCCCCATTGCCACAGGAGGAAAAAAGGAAAATTTAGGAATGAATTTATTAAATAACAGTCATTAGCAAAATATAAGATACAGAGAGAGACAGACACAGAGAGAGAGAGAGAGAGAGAGAGAGAGAGAGAGAAATGGTTGTTATAAGAAACTTTGTTTTTTCTCTTCATCAGTCATCAGTGTTTGTAGACATGCCAAAGTTGAACTCTAACATCATAGTACCTAAGGTATGAGGCATTATATGAGTTAGGTGAATTTTCACTAAAAGAAATATGTACAGATATATGCAAATGTTAAGGTGTATAGAAAATTTCCAAAAATTTGATAATTGAATCCTAGGATATAAACTTGGAAGAAATCTGAAATATTTTCTGGTCTAAAGAAATAATGTTATAGATGAAGAAACTGAAAACCAGATGCTAATTGTATTTAACAAGGTCACATACATAGTAAGTGGAAGAGTTATGTTATAAGCCTATTTTTTTTAACATCAAATCTCACAGACTGTTAATTACACTGTTCTCACAGACTGTTAATTACACTACAAATCATGTGTGTATATTCATGGATATGTCTATGTTTACATAAGTGTATTTATAAACCAATATCCATATACATGTGTGGATATATACATAAACATATTTAAATGTGTACATATTCATACAAATATGTGTATAAATCTATAAGCATATACATAGTTGTTATTCTTAGATATATATGTATATACAGAATCAAACATAGATGTGTCTGGGTATGTGTATGTATCCAGTACTCTTCCTCTCCTTTTGTTGGTAGGATTATTTTAAAAATTGGTATATCATTAAAGATCTTTCAAATTGTTTATCAAGAAAACCATCTTTTGCTTGATGTTAATACTAACTTTCTAAAGCCAGTTTGGAGATACAATTTACTCCTCAAATAGTTTGTGAACTCCTTTTGTATAAGAAAAGGTTAATTTTTCTTTATGCTATTATAATTTCGCATTGAGCTATTCCTGTTTCACTAAAGTAGAAAATTATAGCCTTCATAGAATTCGATTGATTATAATTCACATAGGGCTCAGGCAAGGCAAGATGTAGAAGGGATACAAAATTGAAAACAATACAATCCCTGACTTAAAGATCTCATAATTCAATAAGGAAATGTGAAATGTACATAAATGAATAAAAACCAAAGCAGAATTTCAGAGGAGATAAAAGAAAGAAGTATTAGGGAAGAAAATGGTTTTTTGAAAAGGAAATATCATGAGTAGAAGTATTCTTTTTTTTTTCCTCCTTTTTTTTTTATTTGGTTAATGGGTAATTTACAGATTAAAATTTTAAAACCCTTGTTCCTTTTTTTCACCCACCCCCAATTTTAGATGGGGATACCAGTAGATGTTAAATATATTAAAATAAAATTAGAAAAAAGTAAAAACCAAAAGTTTTTTGCTTTAAAAGAATCAGACCTGAAATATTTACAATTAGCGAAGGAAATCAAAAAATTTATAAATATAGGGATTGGGAATTAATGTAATGGTTTTAGTCATTCCCAGGTTTTCGGGCATAGCTGGGTCAGTTCATTACTGCCCATTGGTTTTTGATCTTTTTCGGATGGCCGGCCCATCAGAACTGGTCATCATATATTGTTGTTGAAGTATAAATTTATTCCCGGTCCCCCATTTCACTCAGCATCAGTTCAGAAGTTCTCCCACCTTTCTGAAATTATCCCATTTCACAAACAGTAAACCAAATTTTCATATACCACAATTTATTCAACCATTCTCCAACTTATGGCTCCTATTCAGTTTGTTTTTGCTTACAAAAAGGGTGCCACAAAATTTGTGCACATACAGGTCCTTTTCCTTTTTAAATCTTTTATATAATCCATAGTAACCTGGATCAAAGGGAGCCGTTTGATAACTTTTGGATAGTTCCAAACTATATCCAAAATGGTTGGATTCGTTCACAACTCCACCAACAATGCATCAATGTCCCAGTTTTCCCGCATCCCCTCCAACAATCATCATTATTTTTCCTTTCATCTTTTTTTTTTTTTATTTTATTTTTTTTTTTTATTTAATAGCCTTTAATTTACAGGATAATACATGGTAACTTTACAGCAAAAATTGCCGAACCTCTTGTTCAATTTTTTTCACCTCTTACCCCCCCCCCTCCCTAAATGGCAGGATAAGAGATGTTAAATATATTAAAATATAACTTAGATACAAATAAGTATACATAAAAAATTATTTTGTTTACAAAAGAATCAGCTGTTATTTTAAATTAGTTTGGGAAGGGAAATAAAGATGCAGGGTTAAATGAGGGACTGGGAATTCAAGTAATGGTTTTAGTCATCCCCAGAGTTCTTTTTTTAAGTTAGTTAGTTCATTATGCCCATTAGAAATGATTTGGTTGATCTTGTTCTGGGATGGCCTGATCCATCAGGATAGTATTCTAGTTTTTGTTGAAGTATAATGATCTCCCGGTCCTGCCATTTACTCAGCATCAGTTCTTTGTCTCCCCAGGCCTTTCTGAAATCATCCTTTGGCTTTCTTAAGAACGTATTCCATAATTTTAATACCACAATTTATTCAGCCATTCTCCAACGATGGACATCCATTCAGTTTCAGTTTCACCACTACAAAAGGGGCGCCAAAACATTGTGCACATACGGCCTTTCCTTCTTTTATAATCTCGGGATATAACCCAGTGTAACACTGCTGGATCAAAGGGTATGCACGTTTGATAACTTTTGAGCATAGTTCCAAAACTACTTCCAAAATGGTTGGATTCTTCCAACCCACCAACAATGAATCAATGTCCAGTTTTCCCCACATCCCCTCCAACAATCATTTTTTTTCCGTCATCTTAGCCAATCGAAGGTTGTAGGGTATCTTAGAGTTGTTTAATTTGCATTTCTTGATTTAAAATGCTTGGAGCATCTTTTTCATTGACTAGAAATAGTTTCAATTTCTTCATCTAGTTGTCTGTTCATTCCTTTGACCATTTTTTTTGCAGAATGGTTTGATTTTTTATAAATTAAAGTTAATTCTTATATATTTTGGAAATGGGCCTTTATCGAACCTTTGACTGTAAAAATTTTTCCCAGTTTATTGCTTCTTCTAATCTTTCTGATTAGTTTGTTTGTACAAAAACTTTTCAGTTTGGTATAACGAAATTTTCTTTTTGTGATCAGTAATACCTTAGTTCTCTTTTGGTCAAAATTTTCCCTTCCACAGGTTGGGGATAAACTATCCATGTTCTAATTTATTTGTTTCTTTTTACCCTGGTCTGAACCCATTTTGAACTTGAAAATTTTGTTAATGGATCAATCTTGTTTCATATTGTTTAACCAAAGAACAAAATTATTTCATCCCAAAATTGGGATCTTTGGGTTTTAAAGACAGGTTGCAATTTTGTTGACTGTTTATCCTTTGAAACCCAATCTATTCCACTGATCAACTTCTATTCCGCCAATACCAAAGTTTTGGGTAACGTGCTCTATAATAAATTTTTAGATCTGGACATAAGAATATTTGATTTTTTTTCAATTTTGAAATTTTACCTTTTTTTTCCATATGAACTTTGTTGTTATTTTTTCTAGGTCATTAAAATAATTTTTAGTCTGATTTTAGGTTTAAATAGATTAGTTTATAATTTATCTTTATTATATTTGTCCCTTTACCAAGGCATTTAATTTTTTCCAATTGGTTAGATTTGGACTTAATTTTTGAAAAGTGGTCTGTAATTTTACTCATAAAGTTTCTGATTTTCCTTGGAAGATTCAAATATTTTATATTATCAGGTTACTTTAAATGGAATTTCTCTTGTAACTCTGACTGTTGGATTTTTTATATATAAAGAATTTATGACTTATGGGTTTTTTTATAACCGCTTTGTAAAGTTGTGGATTTTTCTTTTAGCAGAAGGGGTTCTCTAAATTTTATAAAAGGAATTTGGCCCCATTGCCTATTCTTTTCCTTTAATCTCTTTCTCAGCTCTTATTCATAGCTAGCGTTTCTAAAAATATTAAATGTAATTGGTGGAACCTTGTTTCCCCAGATCTTATTGGGAATGGTTGCAGTTTGTCTCCATTACATATGATGTTACTGATGGTTTTAAATGTCTGCTTTATTTTAGAAACCATTTTTCCTATCCCGTTTTTAAGGAATGGATTTGGATTTTATCAAATGCTTTTTCTGCATCTATTGGATGATCATATGGCTTTTTAATTTGTTTTACCATGGCCAATTATATTGATTTTTCCTAATATTAACCACCCGTTCCTTTTCCTACTTGATCATGTGTATTATCTTTGGATGATTTTTAGTCTTTTTGCTAATATTCTTTTAAATTTAGCATCAATATTCATTTGGGGGAATTGGTCTATTTCTTTTCTCTGTTTTCACTTACCTGGTTTGGATCATACCATGTCTGTTCATGAGGAATTGAGGATCCTTCATTCCCTATTTTATCAAAAAATTTTATATAGCATTGGGGGCCAATTGTTCTTAAATTTTTAAAATTACATGTAAAACCATCGGTCCTGGGGTTTTTTCTTAGGAGTTGTTTAATTGCCGTTCTATTTTTTTCTGAAATGGGACTATTTAAGCAATTTACTCTCCTCAGTCTGGGGTCTGTATTTTTTGGGTATCATCCATTTATTGGTTATCGTTTATTGGATGTTGACAAAATTTATTATTTCTAATTTCCTCCAGGAAGTTTCCTTTTATTAAGACTACTAATTTTTTTTCCTTTTCTAAATTCAGTTTCCAAAGGCATCATTTTATTTTTTCAAGAACCAACTCGTTTTATTAATTAGTTCAATGTTTTTCCAATTTTTTTCTTTTAGAATTTCAAGTATTTGGATTGGGGTTTAAGGTTTTTTTTTTACTTCGTTTTAATTTTTTTTTCGTTTTTTCGGGCCTCTGGTTTTTCCCTTATTATTTGGGCAATCCCAATTTTTGGTGTGCTCTTTTTTTGGGGTTTTTAATTTGTATTTATTTCTTCTTACCTTTTTAAGATTTGGTTTGATGGGAGTTTGTTTAAACCTTTTTGGCTTTTTTAATTTTGGAATGGGTTTTTTTGGTTTGACTGGGCATATTTCTTGTTTTTTTTATTTTAGTTTTTTTTTGGGGTTTTTGGAATGGTTCCGGGAAGTGAAAAAAATATTTTTTTTTTTTTTTCAAAGATAAATACCTTTTTTTTATTTTCTTTTTTTTCTTTTTTTTTTTTGTTTTTTTGTTTCTGGGGTAAGGTTGAAATTTCAACCTTTGTTTCTTTTTTGAAATTTTATTTTTGGGTTGGGCCCAACTTGGGCTTTTTAAATTTGTTTGTTTTGTTACCCTTTTTAGGGGATGTTTTTCCCTTTTTTTTTTCAGATTTTTTCTTTTTTTATTGGATGGTGGCAACCCCTGGCCGGCTAATGGTTTTGTCCGCTTTTTTTACTTTTGGTTTTAAAAATTTTTAAAACCTATTGTGAGTTTGACGACCATTCTTTGCTTTTTTGGGGTTTTTTTATTTTTGGTTAAAACCCAATTGTTTTCCCCATTTCCCCCCAATTGTGTTATTTTTTGCCCCCCCCTTTTTTTAAATTTTTCCCTTTATTTGCTTATTTATAATTTTTTTATTTTTTTCCCTTATTATTTTTTTTTTTTTCCTTCCCGAAGGGGGGGAATTTTTAAACAAATGTAATTATTTTTTTGGACAAGGGGTATTTTAAATGTTTTTTAAAATTTGAAATGTAGTTTTTTTTTGTGGGTGGTTTTTTTTTTCCCACCCTTTTGCCATATTTTTCCTTTCTTTTTTGTTTGTAAATCCCATTGTTTTTTGTTTCCCCGTACCCAAAAAGTTATTTTTTTTTTTGCATTTTAGTTTTGGGCAAAATTTTTGGGGCGGTTTTTTCTTAGCCAAATTCTTTTTTATTAAATGTTTTTTTCCCTTGGAAGAAAAGCCGTTTGGGAGTTTTTTTTGGGAATTGTTTTGTGTTTAATATTTTGGTTTTTTTTTTTAGGGGGGCCGATTTGGGTGTTTTTGTGGCCCCTTTTTTAAAATTTTTTTTTTGGCGCTGTAAAATTTTTTTTTTCTTATTTGAAATTTTGAAAATTCGGGTTTTTTTTTGGGGTTTTTTTTAGGGTGTTCGGTTTTTAATCCATTTTTTGTTTATTTTGGGGTTTTTTTGATGATTTTTGTTGATTGTTTTTTTTTTTTCTTGTTTTGAAAGCCAATTTGATTTTTTGATTTTTCCGTTGCGTTTTGGTGATAATTTGGTTTTTCCAGTTTGTTATTTTTTTGTTTTTTTGCTGTTTTGGCCCAATGTCTTGTTTTTTTTGTTTAATTTTTTTTTTCTTATTGTTTTTTTTCTTCCGTTTGCCTTGAGTTTTGAAAAGTTTGGTTTGGTTTTTTCTTTACTTTTTGTGTTTTTTTTTTAAACCAGATTTTGGCTTTTTTTTTAATTACCTTTTTTGGTTTTTTCTTTTTCCAACGTTTTGGGTTGTTGTTTTTGGGGTTTTTTTCCTTTATTTATTTCCTTTTTGAGATTTGGTTTTTTGGGAGCATGGGGGCAGGATGTTTTTGGTTTGGGGGTTTTTTTGTGTGTTTTTTTCCTGGGGTTTTGCTTTTTTTTTATTTGTTTTGCCTTTTGGGTTAGGGGGGTTCCGTTTTGGGGGGGGAAAGATGAAAGTTTCCGGTGGGTTGGGAGTGTTTGGTGAGGTTTTTTCCCCCCAGGGGTGGATTGCCTGGGGAGTTCAAAGGTGGGTGGTGGGGGTGATGTTGGCAAGATTGGGGGGGTGTTGCCCCGTGGGGTTTTTTGGGACGTTTAAGTGATGGACCTAGAAGACCCGGGCCCCCGGAATTGCCCCAGTGTTCGAATGCTTGGCTGGGAAAGCTTTGGGGGCTTGTGGATTGGAGGCAAGTGTGTTCTGCCGTGGGATACCTGCCCGGAAAGATGGGTTGGGGTGTTTGTGTGAGATTTGCCTTTTGTTTGAGACTGTTTGGAATTTTTTCCCGTTGCCCGATTTGGCCCCGGAAGAACCTTTTTGGGAGACTGGATTTTTTTTAGGGGGTTGTTTTATTCTTTTTTAATTAGGGAAGACTTTTTTGGGCTTTGGGTTTATAAAGGGAAGGGGAAGAGAAAAGTACGTGTTTTTCTGTATTTTGGTTTTCCCCGGTGGTGGTTTTTTGAGGTTTCCCTTTGTTTTTTGGTTTTCCCAAAATAAATGCTAAAAAGGGTAATTAATTTACCGAAAATGGGGAATTTTGATGTGTTAAATTTTTTTTTTCTATTAGATTTTTTTTTTTTGGACTTTTGATGATTTTTAAATTTGGGCGGCCAGTTTTTGGAGGCAAGATTTGATTTGTTTGGACCCAAGCTGGGGGTGTTGTGTTAAATGGATTTGAAACCGGCCTCCCTGACTGGGCGAGTTTCCATTTGTGTCAAAACCCTTTTTTTTTTTTTTTGATTGTTTGTTTTTGAAATTAGTTTTTTAAATGAAATAGGGAAGATTTTCCTTAAAAGAAATTTTCCCTTTAAAATTTTTGTTTTTGTTTGCTTTCCCTTTGTTGAGAAATTTTTTTTTTTTTCCCTGTTTTCCTTTTCCCGTATTTGGGCAAAACCCTTGGAAAAATAAAGAAATGATTTCAGTGATTTGGATTCAATGTTTTTATTTTTTTTGGAAGTTGTTTGTATGTTTTCTTTGGCCCTTTTAATTTTATTGATGTTATTTAAACGGGCAAAGGGGAAATAAAATTTTTGAAAAAGCAAATTTTAAAATTTTTATGTTTGGTGGTTTCTACAAAAATAATGGGTTTGGTTAGGGAGGTTTTAAATTTTAGGGAAATTAGGGGCCAAAATGTAACTTGACTGGGAGGAAACTAAAAAAGGAAAAAGTGAAGTTTTTTTCAGTAGCATCCCTTCAAGACTTTAATGTTATGAAATGCCCGGGAGAAACAGTGGTGGTTTTTTGGGGAATGAAAATTGAGGGATTTTGCGTGGAAAAATATGAGGGGATTTCAAAATGTAAAGTTTTATTTTGCTTTGTTTTGCTTTTTTTTTTCTATGTTTTTGAAGGCTTAAAAACATCCTTAGAAGAGGTAAAGATTAGGCCTATTTATGTTTTAAAAATCCCTTTTTTTTAAAGATTTTTTTTTTTTATATTTTTAATAATGTCTGATTATGTTTTGGGGTATAGAATGTTTTTTCTTCCTGTTTCCCATCTTTATAAAGAATGAGTTGGAGAAAGGAAACACATAAAGCAAGGAGAATAACTAAGAAGTTGATACTAAGTGTGGGAGAGGAGGTGAGGGCCTCTATTTTCCCAATTGTCTTGTTTTTAATTTGATTAATTTTGTAATTACATATATTTGTATGTGTTTATATATATACACATATATACATATATAAATTATATATATATATATATATATATATTACACACATACACACACACACATATATATGTTTGAGTACTCCCTTTCCCTCTCATCTATAACTCCAAATTATTTTATATCCTAAATAATTCTCTTTTCCTTTTTTTATGTATCTGAAAAAATAAGTATCTCTTTATCCTGCCAAGACCAAACCTCCATACGTTTGATCTTCATTTAGTCTTACAGGGCCTGGTCCTTTGATCTCTCTCTCTCTCTCTCTCTCTCTCTCCAATACACACACATATATATGTATATACCTCTAACATATAAATTATGTATGCATATATAAATATATATATATACATATGCATACATACATATATACATAGATAATATACATAGATAATAATTATACACACATATATATCAGAGTAAGATCGTATTATATCTGTTTGTCCTCTATTTCTCCAAAGGTGGATAGTATCTTTCTATAAGTCTTTCCATACACTTTATAAGTCCATATCTTTCCATATATTTCTAATCAATTATTTTTGTTTTTTAATGAATTATTTGGAGTAAGAGGCTTTTTCCCCCCTTTCAGTATACTCCGCTAAAGCAAGTGGTAGTCTTCTCTATTCTCATAGTAACTTTCTATGGTGGATTGTTTTTCCTTTGCTTGTTCATTAAAAAAAAAAGAAAGAAAGAAACTTGTGTAGAGGGCCACAGATAGTTGGGGAACTCTGAGTAAGGTATTAAACCCTTTAACCTAGAGGAAACTGCTATCTGTGGCTCTCTACAAACTTGTTATTGTAATCATTTTTAGTCCTAGGGTATAGGAGTCAGTGCCTTTAATCTCAGATCCTCCGTCAGTTTTTCTCTGTGGTCTGGAACTGAAAGCAATAGCTCTATCATCCTGTAAATGCTCATACACAGCAGGATCCCTGACAAACTACTTCTGCACTCATTTGGTGGGTGTTGGCTCCTTCTCACTCTGGGCTGAGTCTCAGCAACACAGCTTGGTCATCTATGCCTTATCAGCAGAGGTTCCCTTAATCTTTCCCGACTCAAAACCTTGACTCTCCACCATGCTGAGTGGTGAAAATTCTTCTGGCTATGGCCTAGGCTATTTCTCAGTTCAGCTAGCTTAATTACCACCTGACATTTCAGTGGAATTAGTCTAAATGTGTTTATAATTCACATAAGCCAAACCTCCATCCTGGTATATTTTGGTGTTTTTCTGGGGTTGTCCCAGGAGGACCACTGCTCTGCTCCAACTCTTAGTTATTTTTACTGTTCTCCATTCATCCTGAGGTACTATTTTATCATATTTGTGGGAGAAAAATCTGGAGAGTTTGGAACTTTTTGACCTATTCTGCTATGTTGCCAGAATCCTCTTCTAGCCACCCACCCTTAAGGCTTATAAAAATACTCATGTTGGCTAAACATTTAAAAACAATAAAATGCCTTTGAAATGTTTATAAATACTGCCCAATAACCTTTTTGATATATCCAAATTATCTAGATGAATTAGTATTCCTGACTTGAAAGGTTTTAAAACATAAAATATGTTTTATTCTGAAGATATATAAGGGAAAAAAATAATTGGTCCATTTATCCTAGATGGCATGATGTTGTCCTGGAATAGAGAAAATCTGATGATATTTCAAGAAACTTTCATTTCTAGAATTCTGTATATTTAAAATTGTATAAATTGCTTGGAAACTTGAGGCAATGCATTTAATAAAATATTTGAACTTAAACATATTTTTGTTGATTTTTTTTTCATATCTTGTATGGATGACTTCTTAGAAGTTTGGATACAAAAGAGTGGGAAAATGTATAATGATAACTTGAAGGGATCACAGAGTCAAGTGTAGGTTTCTTAAATAATGATTTGTAACTTGACAAGATCACATAGACATTGAAGTAGCTCTTGTATAGGGAACTTTGAAAACAGCATCTTTGACTTCCTTCTTTTTCCTCATCTCCACTAGATCCAGTAGCTACAGGGGACAGACCTATCAGAGAACTCTTTAAAAAAAACTGATTGATTTCAATAAACTGTTCTAGATGCCTAAAGCAGATTAGTATAGATGCCCTGGATCTTTAAAGACTTGAGTGGAATTTTGTGGGAGTTAAGATCATCTTTTCAGACTAGAAGGACAAATTTGTTCCAGGAATATAGGTTGCTGTCACTGGAAATACATGCCATGGGCCAAATTCTGACTAAAGAAGGCCTCTTGATAAATGTACTGAGGGAAGTTCAGGAGCAGAGGATTGCATTAGAAAGAGAAGATAATACTTCTTAAGTATTTATTTGTATTTCCGACTGCTAAAATTCCTCTGGACATGTCTCTTACAATTTTGTTAAGTTATATAGACATTTATGTGGCTATATTTCATTTAAAAAGAACTGTCACTGAAATTCAGTTTTATAAATTTTTTTCTTTTTGTATATTGAATTATATCATGTTGATAATTTTGATATTTACAATGAAAAAATATAAATAAAAAATATCCCATACATTTTTATGTATTATAAAATGGAATTATTTGTAATTCTTTTGAAAACTGAAAGTAAACATAAAGTAACTTGAATTTATATCTGTTTCAAGGTATATTTCAAGAATGTACTGGCATTCTGATAATACTATTATTTGGAAAATACTTTAAATAATAATTGTTCAATTGCTGCAACACTTTCCTATAATTGGTTACTTTCCCCCTAAACTTTCACTTTGATTACATTCTTCCCATGTCTACCCCAGAGTAGCCAGACTCATTCACTTCTTCTCCAGATGTTACTCCTGATTCTGAACTTTTCTATCATCTTTTTTCCTCACAGATATAACCTTCCTTTTGTGTGTTGTCTTTCTTATTAGAAGATAAATTCCTTGAGTTCAGAGATTTCATTTTGTTTCCAATTGTATTTCCAATTTAGCACAAAGCTTGGAACATAAGTAATAAATGTATTTGTTTAGCTAAATATATTCTTGCATCAAAAAGTTTAAAATAAATGATATTAAACATGTGTCCCAGTCTTAAATTCAATAGTACTCTAAAAAGTCTCTTCAAAATTATTCTTTTGTTGAATAAAATTGATTTTTAAAATTTATACATTATATAGATTAATAATCTGGTAAAAAAAATTGTGTGATTAATTTGGTTTTATTTGAAAAGTAGGTCCCTTGTACATACATGCTAGACTATTGGTAATACTATTTCTTTAAAGATTTTGCGCTATTTCACCCACATTCTTTTTTTGTTTCTCAAACATACCCATTTTCTCTTTTGCTTTTCTCCTTTTCCATTCTTAATTATATTATGTCCTCAAATATTTCTACAGAAAATGCATGTATACTCATTTAGTAGAGTTTTTTAAGAGCTAAAGAGTTAAGAAAAAATGGAATGACAAAATGGTAATTCATAGCATGTATACTTAATTACTTCTTTAGTGTTTGCTTTGCTGAAACTTGAAACTTGTCTTTTTTTTTTTAACTTGAAGCACATATTTTGAGTTCCTGTTTCTGCCCTTTTTATGTTCTATTTTCTTTTAGATCTTGACCTTTGCCTCCTTTGTTGTGCTTGCTCTTAGAATATCCATTCCTATAGTTGATAGAGGAGATAGAAGAATTAATATTCTCATGAGAATTTTCTTAAATCCTTGTCCCTACAGTTTATTACTACCTTTTCTTTTTTTATATTTTACCCCAGTTCCTATGAAACATTCTGCTACCATGTTCTTTCAAATTTCTGTTTTCCCTAGGAACTCTTGATTTTTCTTTTTCTAGTGTTCAATGAGTGGTTTCTTCAAGCATAAAATCCATGAATTATGCTTATTATATGGTCTCCATATTCATTTGCAGAATATCTTTCTTCTCCCATGGAAGTCTTCTTAAATGAAACCTTCTATCACTGATATATATATGGGTGTGTGTGTATGTGTGTGTGTGTGTGTGTGTGTGTGTGATATATATATATATATATATATATATATATATATATATATATAAAACTTTTCTTTCTACCTCTTTTAATTTCTCCTTTTCTACTCATACATTCTCTTATAGTTCTTATTCTTCCTGAAGAAGGTTCTCCTACACCCTCTACTTGGGGAAAGGTAGAAGAAATCACAAGGAAAATATGTTATCATCTCCCAGAAAGCATCAGGTCTTTACCGTGCCCTTCAAGGCATACCCTCTCTCTATCTTGTCCCTTTTTAACTTATTTTTAGATGATGTTTTTCCCCATTAAATTTATACTTTTTGTAGGTATGGCAAGCTTTTATTTGTATCTCCAGTCTTTAGCATAGTACTTGACACATAGTACATGTTTTAAAAATATTTATTTGTTTTTTTTAATAAAAAAAATCATGGACATTTTCCTTCATTGATAAATTTTACCATATATTGTCTTATGCTTTCTTTCTCCAATATACCCATTAATGCACCATCCTATTCTGCAACTTTTTCCCACTATATTTATCTATCCTTATATTGAGAGAGAGAGAGAGAGAGAGAGAAAGAGAGACAGAGAGACAGAAACAGACAGCGACACATACAGAGAGAGACAGAGACAGAGAAAGAGAGAAATGGGGGGAGAAAAAGAGAGAGAGAGAGAGAGATTTACTCATTGTGGGTAATTTTAATGGTTAATCATGAGACTTCAAACCTGTTTCTTCACTGTCACTTATTTAACTTCCATTTTCACCCTTATCTGACTGTGCTTTAGTAAGACATTTCTTAATGTCTTATATTGTTATATTCTTTTTTTCATTGTTGCTGTTAACCTCCTGTTTCTCTTTTAAATTTTGTCTCTCCTTTTTTATATCAGATAATTTATTTCATTATTGGTACTTCCTCAGTTGCTTTGTTTATTTTTTTTTCTCTGTCTCCATTGTATGGGGTATTTTTAAGACAAATAATTTTCTTTTGACTAATTTTCTATGCAAGATTGCTTCAAATTCCTCTTCTATTCTAGGCTGTCTTTTTTAATTAATGGCTAGGTTTAAGTAAATCAGAATATGTCACCTCTTGTTAAATTTAAAGCTCTTTTATTATTTGGAACACATTATCTATTTCTCATTGAGGTTTCTGGCCAGTTCAAAATAATGTTGTGTTATTTAAATTTTACTTCTTTTATATTTGAAGATATTTACCTGAAGACTTGCAGAATTTATTATTTATCATTGTTAAAATTAACTACTATTTATCTTGAAGTTTGCATTTGGTAGGTATACATGATATCATTGCTTTATGGAAGCTGTCAGCTTCCTTTGTTTGAAATTTTATTTTCTGTGTTCAGAAGGTTTTAGCAGTTTTTTGTATTGTTTATGATATTATTCAAAATTTTTTGATTTGTGTTCTTCTAGAAGACTTATAATCTTTAAGTTGTACCTTTGTCACCTCGCTTCAAGTTTATGTTTTGTTTTTATTGAAATCATGTATTCTTTTAACATTATTACTTTTTGCTTGTCTGTTTCCAGATTATCCTTCACTTCTGTGTATTTTCATCCCTAGTCAATTGTTTTCTCCAGTCCAGAGAGAGGATTCACTTTTTTTCGATTTTATCAATTATTTTTCCTATTTAACCCATCAATTCTGCTTTAAAATTTTCTATTCCGTTTTATATTGTAGAATTTTAGTCCATGTTGTTTTTGAACCTTAGAGTCATTCCCCTTTGTTTAACAGTATTTAGTCATAAATATGTGGAATCAATTAATTGATCTGCACAGCAAATTTTCTCTTGTTATTAATATCTTCCTTGTTGATTTAACAATTTATGCTCGGTAACTTTAACCAAGTGGACTTCAACCTGAAATTGTTTTTGTATTATTTCCTTTATATTCCCTTATCTTGGATACTATTTCTGTGAGTCAAGATGGTGGAATAAGCAGTGAATCACTGAAACTCTCCCATGTTCACCCCACCCCAGCAAAGCAATAAGAAATCCTGAACCCCATTGTGGCAGAAGAATAGAATATCAACACTAGGCTCCCCCATGTGTCTCAGCATAGTCAGAGGAGTCAGCACACTCCATCTCCAGGAATCACAACATGTTTCAGTGTAGCCCTGGCAAACAGGTATTCTCCAGTGGCCAGATATCCATGTGTTCCAACAAAGCTCCAGACAAATACACAACTGCCAGCATACACTCTGCCAAGCTTCAGAGTAACCTCAACATACAGACAGCTTCTAGAAATGAGGACATCATGGGCCTCAGTGCTTTAGTGTAGTCTTGTGGAAATGCAGAAACAATCTGCTGGACCACAACCACCAGAACCTTAGCTTAGCATTAGGTAAGTTGCCCCAGACCCTTAGAATTAATAGGAATGCTGCCAGCCTCACCTCATTCCCTCTGTACAGCATTCCCTGAGCCTCAGGGCCACATCAATGAAGCAACACTGAGTAATAGGCAGGGCCTGCATCCACTGGCCTAAGAAACCCCTTCCACCCAGAAGACAGAGCTCAAAATTTAAAATAAGGAAAAAAAGCCACAAAATGAGTGAAACAATATCAACAAAAAGGAAACTGAATATAGAAAGTTATTCTGGTGATAGGAAAGATACAGACACAAACTCAGAAGTGGACAGCAATGTCAAAATGCCTATGGCCAAACCTTCAAAGAACCACTGGAAGTAATCTCAAGCCTCCAAAAAACATTTAGAAGAACTCAAAAAGGCAACTTAAAATCACATTAGAGAGGTAAAACAAAATTTGAAGGAAGAAATGAGAGTGCTGGAAGAGAATTATGAAAAATATGGTCAACAACATGGAAAACGACTTAAAAAGTAGATTAGCCATATGGAAAATGACATACAAAAATCCCCCGAAGAAAACGACTCCTTAAAAATTACAGTTCGTAAAATGGAAAATAAAGTAGAAAAATTAATTGAGGAAATGAATTCCTTAAAAGTTAGAATCGCATAAGTTGAAGATGATTATGAGATATCAAAATCAAGAACACAAATTCAAAAGAATGAAAACAATGGAAGAAAGCATAACATGTCACAAAGGAAAAAGAACTGACTTGGAAAATATATACAGAAGAGACAATGTCAAAATCATCAAACTCCCTGAAAGCCATAATCAAAAGGAGGACCTGAAAAGCATCTTTTAAAAATTATCAAAGATAACTGTCTTGGATCTTGGAATTAGGGAGCAAAGTATCAACCCATCACATCAAGAAAGAGATTCCCAAAGAAAAGATCTGGCTTTATCGCCAAATTGCAGAAATATCATGGCAAGGAAAAAATGCTAAGAACATACAAATAATCTATTTATTATATTAATATAATATATAATACAATTAATTATATAATATATAATTATATATAATAATTATAATTATTAATTATTATAATTATTTCCCCCACCCCCTCCCCCAGATGGCAGGATGACCATAGATGTTAAATATATTAAAATATAAATTTTTATATATATTTATATATATTATAATTATAATATATTATAATAAAAAATATAATATACAATAACTATATAATAAAATATATTATTATATAATATATAATTATATATATAATATATATAATATAATATATATATTATATATAATTATATAATACAATTATTATTCAAATATCAGGGAATTATAATAATTATTACACAGGACTTGGTAATAAATGTTAACAAATAAATTTATGAAAATATAAATTAACTAGATTAATTAATCAGATTGTAGAAGTACTAAATAACCCTATATCAGGGGAAATTTTTTTAAAGCTATTAATGAACTCCCTATGGAAATAAAAATTGCAGGTTTCACAAGTGAATTTAACCAAACATTGAAAGAACAATCAATTCTAATACTATATAAGTTATTTCAAATAATAGGCAAAGAAGTAAAACTACCTTTTAAGACACATAGCTGATACTGAAACCAGGGAGAACTAAACTACAGAAAGAAATATAAGCCAATTTCTCTAATGAATATTGATGCAAAACTTTCTTTTTATTAAAGATTTTTTTTAATTTTCAAAACATATGCATGGATAATTTTTCAACATTGACCCTTGCATAGCCTTGTGTTTCAATTTACCCCCTCTTCCCCACTTTCTTCTCTAGATGGCTAGCAATCAAATATATGTTATGCATGTTAAAATATATGTTAAATCCAATATGTGTAAACATATTTATACAATTCTCTTGCTGCAAAACAAAAATCAGATCAAAAGGAAAGAAAATGAGTAAGAAAACAAAATGCAAGTGAACAACAACAACAAAAGTGATTATGTTGTGATGTACATTCAGTTCCCCCAGTCCTCTCTCTGGGTGTAAATGGCTCTCTTCATCACAAGATCATTAGAACTGGCTTTAATCATCTCATTACTGGAAAAAGTCATATCCACCAGAATTTAGCATTATATAACCTTGCTGTTTCTGTGTACGATGATCTGATTCTGCTCACTTGACTTAGCATCAGTTCATATACATCTTTCCAGGCCTTTTTAAAATCATCCTGCTGATCATTTCTTACAAAACAATAATATTCTATAACATTCACATACCATAACTTATTCAGCCCTTCTCCAACTGATGGGCATCCACTACAAAAAGGGCTGCCTCAAACATTTTTGCACTTGGGTCTGTTTCCCTCCCTTAAGATCTCTTTGGGATATAGGCCCAGTAAAAACACTGCTTGATCAAAGAGGATGCACAGTTTGATAACTTTTTGAGCATGGTTCTAAATTGATGCAAAACTATTAAGCAAAATACTGGCAAAGCAATTACAGCGATATCGCAAGGATTATACACCATGATCTGGGGGATAGGTACTAGGAATGCAAGATTGATTCCATATCTTGGAACCTAATAAGATAATTGACCATTTCAATAACAAAACTAACAGAAGCCATTGGATTATCTCAAGATGCTGAAAAGGCTTTTGACAAAATAAAAAACCCATTCCTATTAAAAGCATTAAAGAGCATGAGAGTAAAGGTATTGTTGTTTAAAAAAGTAAGTCATAGCTATCTAAATCAACAGCAAGCTTTACCTGTAATAGGAATAAGGTAAAAGCCTTTACAATAATAACAGTAATAAAGCAAGGATGCACATAATTACCTCTATTATTCAAAGTAGTGCTAGAAATATTAGCTATAGTAATAACAGGAGACAAACTAATTGAAGGAATTAGTCAATGGGAAAACAAAAGTGTTATTACTCTTTGAAGATGATATATAATATATAGTTAGAGTATAGTTAGAGAACTCTAGAGCATCAACTAAAAATATTTGAAATAATTAATAACTTTAGCAACGTTTGAAGACTATAAACCCATATAAATCATTAGCATTTCTTTATATGACGAATATATTGTACTTAATGTATACTTAATTATAGTCTTCTTGGGGAGGAGGGAGAAAGGGAAAAAAGAAGAATAAAGTAAAAAAGTTCACAACAGAGAACAAAAGAAAACTCATAAAGAAAGAAAAAATGGATAGCTCTGACCACAGTGTTTAGTATTTATCAAACAAGCTTTCTTGAAATGGAATTTTATTGTTTTATATTTTGAATCTTCTCTTATGTTCTTCTCTGCACATGGCAATAATTTATTTTCCTGTATTTTATTTGTTTTTAAAATATTTATAAATTTTAAAATAAATATAAATTTTCATGAATATAATAATTTAATAAATGATCATTTAATTATGTAATATATTGCTAAAGCTACACAAATTTACAAGTTGTTTAGCATTTTCAATGAATCCATTTTTCTTCCTGGAATAAAATTGGAATTTTTTTTCAAATCATTAATCATTTTCCTATGTTTCTGTAACAATAATAATTATCATAGTCTTCTGGGAATCGAATTTCCAAATTACTCAAAAGGAATGGAGTGTTGCATAGTGATTATAAATAATAGACTACAGCACATTGTTAATCAGTCAATTTAGTTGTGTCCAACACTTTATGACATCATTTGGGGTTTTCTTGGCAAAGATACTGGAATGGCTCTTCACATCCTTCTCCAGTTCATTTTACAGATTAAAAACAGAGGCAAACAGGTTTATCTTAGCTCAGCTAAATAAGTTTCTGTAAAGGCCTGGAGAGACTTACATGAACTGATGCTGAGTGAAATGAGCAGGACCAGGAGATCATTATATACTTCAACAACAATACTATATGATGACCAGTTCTGATGGACCAGGCCATCCTCAGCAACGAGATCAACCAAATCATTTCCAATGGAGCAGTAATGAACTGAACCAGCTATGCCCAGAAAAAGAACTCTGGGAGATGACTAAAAACCATTACATTGAATTCCCAATCCCTATATTTATGCCCACCTGCATTTTTGATTTCCTTCACAAGCTAATTGTACAATATTTCAGAGTCTGATTCTTTTTGTATACAGCAAAATAACGTTTTGGTCATGTATACTTATTGTGTATCTAATTTATATTTTAATATATTTAACATCTACTGGTCATCCTGCCATCTAGGGGAGGGGGTGGGGGGGTAAGAGGTGAAAAATTGGAACAAGAGGTTTGGCAATTGTTAATGCTGTAAAGTTACCCATGCATATATCCTGTAAATAAAAGGCTATTAAATAAAAAAAAAAAAAGAATAGGAAAAAAAATTTTAAAAATTTTAAATAAATAAATAAATAAGTTTCTGTAACTGAATTCACAAAGGTAAGTCTTCTCAACTATAAACCTCACTGTTTTCCCACTGCATCACCTAGCTGTGACACAGTATATGCATATTAATATACACAATACATACACATAGCTGTGACACATAAATACTACTAATAAATCACATACTATACATAGTGATGATATTTCCAAGCAATTTTATGACTCCCAAGAGGATATGGAATGCTTTTGTAGTAGTAGTAAATGATAACAGGTAGAGAACTCCAGTCCTACAAGTCATCAGTGCAAAGGGATAAAACATGTGTTATGTTAAACTGCATCCAATCTTCAAACCTTCAAGTATAGCCCCAATCAGAATCAAACGTAATTGGAAAATATTTAACAAACAAATAGAAACAGAATAAAATATGCCACCCATAGATATTCTTATGTGCAGATTAGTATTTCCTATTTCTATTGGAGCTTGATATAACTGTTGAGGAGAATACCTTCCAGAGTTGTGGGACATCCTATGGAGGAAGGGAAAGTATATTTGCATTATGATCTATATGTCTGGAGAGAGACCAATATATGTAAGCTCCCAGATTAACTGTATGTGAATCTAATACTGAAAGATGAATTATGATTGTACAACAGAAAAAGGGCTGGGTTATTTTTTGATTAAACATCAACTGATAAAAATTCCAAAATTCACTTGAGTCTTTCTTGTAAATAGCATTTCAGTGGGGTAAACATCAATGGAGAAATTAATCTAAACACATTTATCAGTCATAGAATCATGAACAGGGAACAGACCTGTGGAAATATAATCAATATGTCAGCATGGTCTGGCTAAGTCACATTTTACAATAGTGAAGCAAAAATTGTTCCTATGATTCAAAACAAAACCTTGCCCTGCTAATACCTATTGCACAATTCATACATTTCCTCTCAAATGGGTCTCCATTGATGTTATAGTTTGTCTCGTATACCTCTTACTAGACTCAGAATTTTCTTCTCACACAGTGATTGCAGAGGAGTATTTCATTGTTCCACAATATATATTTTGACACTTCATATGTTTTTCATGGGCTTCTATAGTGCTTGTTGCCATAAAATCTGTCTTGTTTAGAGTGATAAGCACCTGTGAACTTTATGTCATTGTTTCTAGATTATTCTGTAGCACACAATAAGTGTATTGTAAGTAATAAACTACCTAGAAAGGTGCAGAGTTCCATTGTGCTCATTATATAGTATCAGAGAGTGACATCTGCAAAAATGATGGGGTTGCATGTCACTAGTGGTCTAGAAAGATAAATGAACTCATTGGTTAAAGGTCTAATTTTTCAGGATCATAGAAATGAGTATTGAACATTCTAGTTACATTGCTTTTAACAAGTACTATGATTTCCTTCATGGAAGAAACTTCCTAAATGGACATACTTTTCAACTGATAAAGATTGGAAAATTATCAGTAACTTTTATTCCTACATACTTTTTTCATATGTTTGTCATGATAACATAACTAATTTATGAAAAAAAAGAAGTCTTTCTGCCTTTGAAACCAAGTTTATCTATTCCATTTTCAATCAAAAATATTTATTAACATCTGTTATGTTTCAGGCACTATGTTAAATGTCTGGATTTCAGAGACAAAACAGAAACTATACCTTCATATGCATATAATACATAATACAAAATACATATAAGAATATTTTGTCATAAATTCTCTAGCTGAGGAAAGGGAGATGGATAAGGTGAAGACTCACATAGAAGATAGCATTTCTGAGCCTTGAAAACTAGACATTCTTAGAGATGGAGTGAGGTGAAAGAGCATTCCAGCATATGGGAAAGCCAGTAAAAAAGGCACAAGACTTGAGATACAAATCATATGTATGCATAACAGTAAGAAGCATAGTTTACTTCATCCATAGAGTAAATTAATGGAAATAATACATAAAGGGGTAGAATAAGAGATTACTTAAGGTTGTGAAGGCTTCGAATGCCTTACAAGGGTTTTAACATCTTTATCTTCAGGTTTCAAGAAATCACTCAGTTTATCGAATAGAAGTGATATAGTTTGATCTATATATTAGAAAATTCACTATAGCATTTTATCATCCATGAGGGATGGATTAGAGAAGGTAGTGCCATGTGGAAGGAAGATCAATTAGATGGGTAATGCAATATTCTATGTGAGAGATGCTGAGAGCCTGAATTAAAGAAGTACCTATGAGCAAGGAAGGAAGAGACAGAGGTTAAAAAGTGTCAATTGTGAAGAGAGTGAAAGTAAACCTACTAGCTTAAAGAATTCTTTAAAAACTGTCATATTTTTCAATAACTTGATTCTAGCCCATTTAAACTTCTAGGATTTGTTCAAATTGTTTTCTCATAAAAACAATTACAATATTACAAACAGCCCCTTGTGAACTTTTATTCTTACATTCTACTTTTTTACTATATCATCTTTAAATTTAAATGGTTATCTTTGTAGAAGAGTTTATGTTCTGTTTATTCCTATTTGGGCATTTATTCCTACCTGTTCTGCTTATAGCTAGCTGGGACTAAATGATGTAATTAAAGAATTTACAAAAAGAAAAGTCAAGTTGTGAAATGTTTTTTAAGTATCCACGTGGGAAGTACCATGCTAAGTACTAAAGATATAAAGAAAGACAAAACAGTCTCTGATCTAAAGGAGCTTATGATATAATGGAGTATAACATGCATAGTATAATGTAAAGAAGTATGTAAAAACAAGGTATATACTTGGGAAATCTTAAAGAATAGAGGAAAAGCAATAGTACTAAAAAGGAGGAACTGGAAAGAAGATATTTAGGAAAAGTTTCTTGTAGAAGGCAGAATTTTAGCTAGAATTGTAAGAAATCATGGAAGTCAGGAGGTAGAGATGAGGAGGGGGAGAATTAAGAAATGAGTGGAAAGTCAGTGAAATTCCTATGTTCAAAGATATAGTTATCTTCAAGGAGTAATAAAGAGACTAGCATCACTGTATCACAGACTATTTGGGATAATAAGATATACAAAATTGGAAAGTTCGAAGGAGTTGGATTATGAAGGTCTTTAATAAATAAACAGAAAGGAATAGAGGAGCCACTGAGAATGACTGACTAGAGAAGGGAAGTGGAAGAGAGATACTGACAGTCAGATCTGTCCTTTAGGAATATCAATTTGGTAGCTTAATAGAAGAAGGACTGGAGTGAAGAGAGATAAGACAGGAAGAACAACTGAAATGTTATTGCAATAGTACTGGCATGATGAAGACCTGTTCAAAAGTGGTAACCATGCCAAAGGAGAGGAGATGACAATTTATAGGAGATGTGCTGAAATATAAATTTTGTATTCGATAACTGATTGGAAATAAGATATTATAGTGAAAAAGTCAAAAGATCTAGAGTGATACTTAGGTTACAAGCCTGGGTGATTGAGAAATTATTGGGAATCTGATAGACAAGTCTAGAAGACAAAAGAGATTATTGTGTACTAGTCACACAGTTTAACAACAAGCAATTAGAAATAGGAGTATCAAAGTTATCAAAATAAATAAAATAGATTCTGATAAATGCAAAGAAAAATTTGCTGAAATAACCACTTTAAAAAAAATTAGAGTTCATAGTTCCATTAGCCTATAACCAATAACCCTATTGTACATAACTTAACAACTAACAAATACATCTAATAACTGCAGATCATTCATTATTTGCACTAACCAGCACCCACCCTATACATATTTTTGAGATGCTGTCATTTTTACTATCATGCTTATGGTAATCTATATTTCATATTATGGTGTATTCAGTTCGAAAGTTCTGTAATTTTTATCTTTGTATATCATTCTTGCTTCCCTCTAATACAGCACAAATTTACTTCCCAATGTATCTGGGTAATTTGGATTGACTATCTTATAGATATTCCCACCATAAAAACTTCATCATGATATTCAGAATAATATAGATTCCTGAAGGATATCCCATCAAAGTACAAACCCTATGAAAATTTATTAAAAATTGAAATATTTCAAATGCAAATTTGGCAATGCCTCACCAAGACAAACATCATTAAATTTGTAAAGGCTCATGAATCTGAGCACTGAAGATGGTGATGATGATGATGATTACAAAAACAATTTGGGAAAAATCCACTGAGCATTATAAGAGTAGGAATATGTGTATTGTAAAAAAAAACTCACTGACAAAAAAAATTAATTGAAAAAAATTCCCACATCTAATTTGGAACTGGAGTCCTATAAGAAGCTGTGTTTTTATTGTGTTGTTTGAAACACAATACTTAGCAGTTGTTCTCTTGTATTAAAACGGATACCAAGATGATCTTTAAATAGACAAATTTTACATAGAATATGTTAGTTGGATATTTAAACAGGAAAATGTTTTCTTCCTAAATTACATAGGTTAAAATGGAATAACTACATAGTTAAATTATTTATATTTGTTTTCTTTTGAAATAATGTTTGTTATATATACAATTTCCTAATTTGGATATAATTATCTCATATTTGAAACAATATGAAAGAGAAGACATGAGATGACAAGGAAAAAAGGAAGCTGATCATAACATGTTTAAAAAAAAACTTCAGAAAAATTGACATGGATTTTAGAGTTTTTCCCAAAATAATTTTAATCTTTTTAATAATCTCCAAATGCATAGTATATTGAAGAAAAAGTTTGAATGGAAAAAGTGGAGATTATAAAAGAGAAAATCACAAAATGAATAATGTACCCTTAATTATAGCAGTTCCTAAATTCTCCTTTTAAACATCTAATTAATAAATATTTCTATAACTTAGAATTTGAAATAACCTTAGAGATCACCTAGTTCATCTCAATTTTACAGAAAACAAAACTGTGTCATATGCAAAAATATCTGTAATTAAAAGTTATAAAGTTTTCATCTAAAATTATTCTCTATTTCTGTCATTTTCCATTTGAAGACAGACTTGAAATTTCAGTATTTTGACTCTCTTTGACCTCTGTCTCCTATTAATTATGGTTTTCTTGATTTCTTCCTCTAACTGCCATTGTAATATATCTCTTCCTTTTTACACCAAAATTAAACAATTTTGCTTAAACAGTAGTCATCACATCACTACAATAATTCAAAAAATACTCTCATTGATCTTATTTTCATCATTCTCTGATTTCTCTGCCTCCAAAAATATTTTTCCTAAGTTTTATATGCCTAGATCAATCAGACTCTCGCGCAAAAAAAGCCATGGGATAAAGTTGAGTGAATAAAGAAATAGTCAAAAACAAAGCCAAAATATGGAAATGGCTTGCAAGTTTCTAGAGGTTCTTGCTGTTAAAAAAAAAATAGAGCTCACATATCATCTCATATTTCACATATCATACAGTGATTTCAGAGACAGTATCCAATTTTCTGAAGAGGAAGAACTGGATGTTAGAGGAAATAACAAAACTATTTCAGAATCATTGTCAAGAAAACACTTGAATTCTGTAACCTTAGACCAGATTCAGTAATATTTTCAATACACTTTATATATATATGCTGATGAATTACTTTACTGTACCTCTATTATCACCTGCAACAAAGGTTGAAGAGATTGCAAATGGGAGTACATGCAGAAAATCATGACCTGGGTGGTAAGGAGACCCAAAACCATGGCATGCATGGGAAGACTGGTTGATATATGTGAGAAGGTTTAGATGATAAAACACTCAGAGGTCACATGGAAAAAGTCATCAAATATTTCTATAACTTAGAATTTGAAATAACCTTAGAGATCACCTAGTTCATCTCAATTTTACAGAAAACAAAACTGTGTTCCACTTAAGTAATTTCTTGTCATTTATCAAGCTAATATATAAGTGATTCTAGAAGGGCTATCATGCAGAAGAAAGAATCAATTTGTTTTTAGTATCAGAAAATTAAGCAAAGAGTAATGAGAATGCATTTTTGTTTTTTCTTCTCAGGTTCCTTCTAAATCGATCTTTCTTGTGCAACAAGATAACTGTATAAATAGGTATACATATATTGTATTTAACATAGACTTTAGTATATTTAGCATGTATGAGACTACCTTCCATCTAAGGAAGGGGGTGGGAGGGATGAGGGGAAAAGTTGAAACAGAAGTTTTTGCAAGGTCAATGAAGAAAAATTATCCATGCATATGTTTTGTATATAAAAAGCTAATAAAAATTAACAAAAAATAATAAATAGATTTGATTTAATGCATATAGAAAATTCTTATTATTGAGAGATAACTAAATTGGGATGAGATGATTGGGAAAGTTCCAAGTTTCTATCTCTAGAGATCATTAAATTGAATGTAAATCTTTCAGGTGTTACCATGGCTAACAAAAGCAGCACTAATTTGTTACAGGTGAATTTTTTAGAAACATAGTCAAATTTTGTTTCATTTCTGGGTTTGTCCAAATTACATCCAAAGATCATTTTGAAAGATCTATGAGTATAAATTAAAATACTGATTCTCATGACACACACAGACACACAAACACACACACAGACACTAAACAGTCTAATTATTTTACCTTTGCTATTTGAAGAAATTGTTGCTTTTGATTTTCATTCTTTTAAGTACTAATAATGTGACTAAACTGCCACCAACTAGCCTGCCCCTAAAAGAGATATACAATGATTCTGGCTGTGCTGCACATATTTTTCAACACTTTGCAATAGTCTGTCTCTCAAAATGACACAGCAGAATCACAATTGAAATGTGTTGAAAACTAAATAAACATTAATTGCAAACTTGGGTTTTAAAGTAATAGAAGAAATTGGATATTGCATTTTATAGACATTCAATTCTATCAAAAGTTTGATTTCTTACAAATAGAAAACTTTGCTAATTTGACAAAATACAATTTTAGATTTTTAAATTATTTTTATAGAATTGTAGTATGAGCTAATATGTGAAAGAATGTATGAAAGAATCAAAGCAACCAAATATTGTCCCCTTAGACAAGTAGCATAAATTGATATGTAGAAAAGCAGCATGAAAAACATTCTCAAATTAACTTAATTGACTTGAAGGGCAAGATGTGAAGATCAGAAGACAAAGGCTTTATATGAGTGAAAAGAATCCAAAATGCATTTTTGTGACCCCATTTGTGATTCTCTTGGCAAAGATACTAAAGTAGTGTCTGTTTTGTTCTTCAGCTCATTTTGGAGATGAGAAAGTGAGGTGAACATATTAAGTGACTTCTTCAGGGTCACATAGCTAAATGTCTGAGGCCAGATTTGAACTCAGGAAGATGATATCTTGACTTTAGGTCTGGCACTCAATTTACTGTATCGTCTAGTTGCCCCACTAGTTATCCCTTTTTTTTGTTATTTTATAGATATTTAATGAAGTCAGATAATGTAAAAAAAAGAGCACAGAATGAGTTTCAAAAGGTAGGTTCTAATTCTCATGCTACCACTTAATAGGAATATAATATAAATCACATAATTTCTTTGAATTTAAGCTTCCTCAACTAAAAATTGTGGATATCAATATTACTTTTTATATTCCACTCCAAGGATTCCTTTAAATATCTAAGGTGATACCTTATAGAAAATACCACTAAGAAAAAGAGTCCTTTACTATAGTTTAAAAATCACTAATTCATTTTGTATGAAGTTTTAAATGACCTCAAACCTCTTCCATCTGTAGAAGTCTTTTTCTTTAACAAGAACACATTCCTAGTGATGATATACAGTTTTGAAGCAAGGCACATCATGATTTCTAAAGAATCAAAACAATAAGGGGCAAAATGAGCAATGGAAAGACTCTAGGTTTAAGTAGGTTATAGTATGTATGAAAATGACTTCTATGTGATAACTAGCAAAAAAGATATCATTGAGGACAGCATATTATTACAAAAGGATATTAGCTAGCCAAGTTGTCTTTTTCCACTTATTTCAAAAAAGTCTTATCCACTGATGGAATAATTTCAAAGTCTATTTACTATTTTTACCAACATTTACTGAATTTGTTACAATTTATCAATGAATATTTTACAGCTTGTCTCCCAGAAAAGCACACAATATTGTGTGAAAAGATTAGATTATGGAGATATTTCATTTCCCTTATTTTGGATATTGAACGAGTATTAACGATGCCTAAGAATAGTATTAACAACATATTATTATCAAAAAAATTAGGATAATTAGGAAGCAATGCTATTTTAATCTTTTCCACAGGATTATTAAAGGTAATTTTTAAATATTCTTTGGATATCAGTATACCAGTCAGAAAAAATATTAACAAAAACAAAAGATATCTGGTAATTCTGGTTGTAGTGGCAAGGAACAATAAATTTTTCTGGCATGGTTTATTTCCTTGTTAATACACTTTTCCTTTTTTACAACTAATAAAACATCCCTTTCTACAATCTTCTCCATTTCATCCATGGTATGAAATGATCTTCTGTTTTAAATCATTTTGATTCAGCCACTGCCTGACTTTCTTTTGATATTCCCTCATGTACTTGTGCCAAGCTACATGATATTACAAAGAAATATTCTGATTGGTCAATGCATCTCACATATCCTTACTCCTTTCTGCGGGGCTGTTTCTAAAGTATCTTTTTTCATTTGTCTTCTCAACTTTGGCATATGAACCACACTAAAATCTTCTTTTAAATATAGACAAATCTTTGTTTTAGAAATGGCTTCATAGGTGATGATAGAGATGACCATTGTTATGCTAGAAATGCCCTTCTTGCCCCTAAACTTTGTTGGCTATCCTTTAGGTTATACTGTAGTTGTGTTATAACTGATCAAGATTAACTTTGAGGAATGCATATTTGTAAGACCTACTAGAACATGGTTCACAGACCAGAGGAGTAATAAAGGACCAAAAAAGTTATTTTTATTCAGTTTAGGAATAGAATGGTCTCTTCTGTGACAGATTTTCAATTCTTGAATAACTTAAGTGATGTTTCACACAAATTTGTCAGGTTTATGGCTACATGGTCATATCCAATCCTTCATGACCTTGTGGACCATATTGTTCCCAGGGTTTTCTTGGCAAAGATACTGAAGTGGTTTGTTCTTTCTTTTTCCAGTGGAACAAGGCAAACAGGAGTTAGGGCAGCAAGATGGTGCAGTGAATAAAGCATCAGACCAGGAGTCAGGAGGACCTGAGTTCAAATCTGGCCTCAGACCCTTAACAATTATTGGCTGTGTGACCCTCAGCAATGTAGTTAACGCCAAATACCTTAGATAAAAATAAATAAATAAAAATTAAGTGACTTGCCCATGATGAAACAGCTAGTAGGCCTCTGAGGCTAGATTCAAACTCATCTCTTCCTGACTTCAGGTCCAGCACTGTATCTATTCAGCCAAATAGCTGCCTCCAATCTGTCAAGTCAGCACGTTGAGTTCTTTCCACAATAATAATTCTCCAACTGGTAGTGCCATCTACCATAACTACACACTCTGGAAGAGTCTGTTATTAGAGTGTAGTAAATGAAGTTCTCTAAATCTTAGAATCAATTAAATCCTAAATCATTTGTGTTTTTGTTCTTTTGTTTATATCTGAGCTCTAATGATGTTTCCAACAATAAGATAAATGATTATTCAGGTTAATTGAATTTTCAACACAAAATAAGCTCAGCATACCAGCTATTTTGATCCAAATATTGTGATATCCTAGGAGACTAGGGTCTTTAGTTATTCCTAGTTGCTTAATTTTAGGGTTTACTCGCTTCCTTTATTTCTTCTTATACATTGCACTATATTTGATCTTTTTCACTAGTAATGGTAACAACAGCACCAATATTTCTATCACACACACTGTAATCTACACAGGAAGAGGTTATCTTCCAGTGAGTTCTGAAGTTCCTTATTCTATTCTCTTTTAAGTACTTTCATCAGTAGCCAATATTTTCATACACTGTGCTACATTTTATCCTTTCACCAGTAGTGGACACAGCAGTACTAATATTCCTATCAAAAGCACTATAATCTACACAGGAAGAGGCTATCTTTCATTAAGTTCTATCGTACTTTATTTTATTCTCTTTTAAGTACTTCCATCAGTAGCCAACCTTTCTACCCCAAAATATCATTTAGTTTCAAGAATTCATGAGCATATTCAACTAAGAAGCACTAGCCACAATATAAAAGTAGTAGAAAGTTCATTAAACTATTTAAAATTTAACCTTAAATTGTAGCTCTAAAGAATATGCTATGCTCACTCCCTAAGAAGAATGGTTAAGCTACAAGAATCCATTTTAAATTTTCATTAAAAAAGGTTAACTTCCTTAACTGTAAAAATTAAGACAAGTCTGTTTTGAAATGTCAATTCACCCTGTTTCGACAATTTTTCACTGCCCATAAACTATAGGTGACCATGTTGAGGTCTGATAATGCAGAACCAAGCGAGAGCTTCTTTGTTTCATATCCTGGACAGCTACTCCACTATCAGCTAGTCTGAAAACCTTGTTTCCTAGAACTTTTAATGCAGCTTTTATAAAACCTCAAACAACTCACCTACCAAACTCCAGATGAGGAATTTCCCTTTCAATGGAGATAAGTAAATGCTCTGCCACTTATAATCCTAGAACTTTGTCTGGGAGACTAAATAATCTGTCTGTAGTTTTGCTCCTAGTATAAATTTGAGCTCCAGACTTTTACACAATGCTACATATACTCTCAGAGGATTACACAAGTATGTGTCAAATTTAGCCCCTACAAGACATACACAGAATTATCCTAGATAATTATCAGATTGCAATTCAGCATAAGAGTATGGGGATATCACAAATATCACACAAATTATGGTATGTTTGTCTATTAGGGTTCTGAGATGATATATATTTGTTCTGGGTTTGGAGGGGGCACTTAGCAACATTATTTTCTCCCATGAGTGGTCTCCATTAGAGCTGGCACACCTTCAAAGTACATAATAGGAAGAGAGAGAAGAAAATTATGAGGGTAATGAAACTATGAAACCTATTATCTCATTGAACCAAGAATTGAACCTTACTTTTCTTTCATCATGAAATTATTTCATGCCAACTTAATGCAAAAGGACATTTTTTTAACAGCAAAGGAATGTGTGTTTGTCTATATGTGGGGTGTGGGAGAGTCAGAAAACATTAGCACAAGTAGTTATTCACATTCATAAATGCACTTATTTCTTTCCTTCCTCACCTCTCCCTTTACTACCCCATTATCAGAAAAATCAAAATTAATATATACACAAAGGGGGAAAACATTTATTTTTATTATTTTAAACATTTTCTTCTTTTTAAATTTTTAGTTACAAATAATCTTCCTCCCTCCCATTCTTTCTTTCACCCACTGAAAGAGCAAGGAACATGATAACTAATTACATAACTGAAATCATGCAATATAAATATGTGTATGCATATATATGGTATATTATTTAAAAGAAACAAGAAAGATAAAGTGAGAAAAAAATTTACTTTAGTTTGCACTCAGAGTTCTGCTCCTTCTCTAGAAGAAGAAAGTGTTTTGTTGTTTTTTTTTTTGATCATGAGTATTTTGGAATTGTCTTGGGTCATTGTATTGATCAGAGAAGTCAAATCTTTAACAGTTGATCAACATTGCTGTTACTGTGCATTATGTTCTCACTTTGCAAAAATTCATACAGATATAATATGTTTTTCTGAAACCCCTACCTGCATCATGTCTTACAGTCCAATAGTCCTATACCACAATCATATGCCATAACTTGCTTAGTCATTTCACATTTAATGAGCATTTCCTTGATTTTAAAATCTTTGCCACCACAAAAAAGTTAATATAAATATTTTTGTACATATAAATTCACCTCTTCTTCTTTGATTAAGATGACTGAAAAAAGAAGTTGAATTCTTTTTTTCTTTGATTTCTTTTGGGAATAGAATCGGCAGTGGCATTGCATGTGAAAGAGTATGCATAATTCTAGTGCCCAGTTCCCAATTGTTTTTCAATAGGATTGGAGCAGTTCACCATTCCACCAACAATTTATTAGTGTACTTAATATTTCCTTCATCCCATTCAGCATCTGTCTTTTCTGATAGGTATGAGTTGGTACCTCGGATGTATTTTAAATTGCCATTCTCTAATTCAGGGCTTCTTAAACTATTTCAACTCATGATCCAAAAATATTTTTCTCCCAAGAAGTTTTTACATGAACTGATCTTGAATCTAAGCCAAGGTGATTTTGGCAGGATTAGTGTGTGCATAATGCAAAATATGTAATCGTTATGTGTTCAGAACTAAGTCTGCAGTGAAGTTGCATGATGCAACATGGACAAATGCTGCCAAAAACACCTTGGATTCATTATGCATTTGATTGTGAATTAATTTTTGGTCATTCCATTCAGAAACCTTTTCCTATTGCCAGGATTTTTGTAATCCCTACATTCAGTGACATGACTCCAAAGCGAGTCATGACCCACAGTTTAAGAAGTTTTGCCCTTATTAATAATGGTTTAGAACATTTCTATTTTTTTTTTTACTATGAATAGCTTTTCTTCTACTAAAAACTACCTGTTACATCATTGACCATTTATCAATTGGATAATGGCTCTTATTTTTACAAATTCTACTCAGTTCTATAGTAAGCCCAAAAGGCTTATATTTTTTACTGTAAAAATAATAAAAATAATATTACTTCATTGCCTATGGTTATTTTAAACAAAATGTAGTTTCCCTGATTATAAATTTAAGTCAAAGTTTTCTTTTTCTTTATCTGATGTTACCATCACTACTTTTTTTTAAAGTTCAACTGAAGCATACTAGAATCTGTTCCAGCCTTTCATTTCCTATGTTTGTCTATCTGTTTCAAATTTTAAACATTGCTGTATTCTAGTTTCTAATTCTTTTTCTGTCCATTTTGGTTTTATGAATGAGATCATCCATTCATATTCACAGTTATGATTACTTAACTATATTTCTTTCTATCCCATTTTCTTGATTTTTCTTCTTTCTCTCTTTTTATTTTATCCCTCCTCAAAAAAATCTATTTTGCTTCTAACCCATGGCCTCCCTTAATCTTCCCTTCCTTTTATCATTTCTTTCCTTTCTCTTGCTTCTAATTTGCTTTCTTGTCTCTGCCTCAAACCTACCTCCACTCCCAAATATTCAAGCTTAATGTAACATTATTTGCTATCATTCAGTCCCTATTTTTTTCTTAACTCAATAAGAATGAAATATATTCCACTATTGTCCATGCTCCACCCCCAAATGATTAATGCAAGTTTGGGTGATATTGAGAGACACAGAATCAAGAATGCAGCAAAATCATACCTGGAGTTTTGTATTCAGTATGGAATTTCACATTTTTGGGCAAAGCATTGATAAAATGGAGATCTTAGTAAGAAAGGAAATCAGGGTAAAAAAGTGCCTTCATGTATCATTTGAAGACAATTTGAAGGCGCTGAGGAGGTTTAGCTTAATGAAGAGAAAACTGAAATATGACATGATAGCTTTCTTTTGGTTATTGGGAAAGCTGTCACATGAAATAGAAATCAAATTATTTTCCTTGGCCCTAAAAGGCAAAATCATGAACAATTTGTTGAGATTATCAAAAAGTTGATTTAGACTCTATGTAGAGAAAATATTTTTGGAGGGGTGGGAGGGTCAGGATCTTTTCTATCTCATTCAAGAAGAAAGTGCAAGAGCTACTCCCTGCTCTGATGAGCATAGAATCTTCGGTGTGTTCCGTGTTCAATCTGAGTGAGTTGTGCTCATTTTCAGCAACCCCTTTCATTAAGTCTGGATATCTAATTTGTTCAAATTGTTGTTTCATTAAAGATCTTCAATCAAAGACTGGATGCTTATCCATATATAAGTTTCTAGACTCAAATTATATCCTGTTCTGAGATTCTGTAATAATATGTCTGTTTATGTGCATTCATTAATGCAGGGCCTAAATCAATGTGGGTCTAAAGGAAGCTAAGAGTAGAATTAATGAGACTTTAATAAACTCTATTTTTTTCATATTATAGCTATTTATAATTTCATAGGAATGTTGAACTTTGCAAGGAACTCATGCCAGAGCTACACTGACAAATTTAATTAGAGAAATAAGAAAGTGATTGTATAATCTGTACTTTGTGATAAAAAAAAACAGATACAGACAGTATCTAACTTACTAACTAATTGAATTCTAAAGTTCATATGTAAGTCATTTGTTGGAATTCATTTATGCCCTCCCAAAAATACAGCAACATGACTTTTCATGAGGATTATGAAAAGGAAAAGTGATATCTCCCTTCTCCACTCCCTCACTCCCCAAGAAATTAAAGTATAACCTCTTTATTTCAAGATATTTGAACCCTAAATTATGTGTCTTACAGGATAAAAACATGCACTTTAGGACTCCACAAGTAGCTTTAGATGTATCTAAGGGGAATAACAATAAGTTCCTTATGCCTGGATACTCAAGGAAAAAAAATCTTGATTTAGATCTATTTCTTTTTTTTCTTCGTTTTCTTTTCTCCTCTCTTTTTGTATTCCCAGAACTTAGCAAAGTATCTAGCATATGGTATTTCATAGGTGCTTAATTAATGTTGATTGATTGATTGTTTTAATAACCCTTTGAATATCTTCCAAGATTTGTTTACTGTTAGTTATAATGGGAAATAGTAGATAACAAGGCCATCCCAACTCACTTCTTCATTTTTGATTGGTATTATATAAATAAAGATTCAAGAAGATACTAAAAAAGACCCTACATATACACATTACTGAAATAAAAATCATCTATATTTTAGGGAGAAAAAAGAACCTTTCTCCTGCCTCTAATCATCATATGATCATATGATAGGAATTGGACGGTCTGGTAGGTAAAGAACAAGATAATGATTAAAAGTGAGTGTCAAAAACAAAAACAAAAATAAAAAACAAAACCCAACCTGATTAATAAGATTCTGAGTGATAATTTCTTAAGATTACTATAAGTGGTATAAGTAATCTGTAGATACACATGTATGGGGCACTATACTAGATTTATATGGAAACAAAATATATTTATGTACTCTGTTTAAGATGAGTTTTAGATGGATTCATAATTATTTTTAATTCCCTCTATGAGAAACATCTGCAAGGTGATATCATCACTTTAGTCATAGATGATGGTTTTGTAATAAGCTGAATGAATACTATATTAAAATATAAGACTACAATAACATGATGTGGAGAAAGACCCTGGTTAGTGGTAACAGTGCCAAATATGGAGTTTATTGTACTTTTCAAAGTATATAAGATCAGATTCCCCAGTGAAGAATAACTCATAGTGAAAGGCACGGTTTCACACTGTTCTGAAACTACCATACTTCTTTAGAAAGTTTTATTTCAGGTGTCAGCTTTGCAATCAGTCACTTGTCTCGAAGTTCTCAGTCCTGCTGAGAAGCATTAGCAGCTTTCTGATAACCCAACACCCACTCTGAAAAAATGAAATGAATAAAAAACCATGTCACCATCAACTATGGCAACCACCACACCTACTTATGGAGAGAAAAATCTAGGCAAACTTATCTCAGCATTATCAATATGTGACAAGCTGACTGTCAAGGGTTTTCAATGCACTTGTCAGTTGGGAAACTTGCATGAGCAGAAGATGTCAACCTTCATGGAGACAGAAAACAATGGTTTTCTCCTATTACTTGTGCCAGGGAGTAAAACATATTCCTCATACTTACTTCTCTTTCCTGAAAAAGAAAGAAACAATAGGTTGAATCAAATATTTAAATCACTGAATTTTATTGATTTAAACCATAATTTACTTCACAGATATAGAAGAATGAGTTCTGTTGGGGTTAACATTTTTACCCAACTTCACATAGCTAGGATATATGGAGGCATAGACCCTTGATACCATTTGGTGTACTTTTTTTTTTTTTTAATAAATAACACTTAAACATTTTAAAAATTATATCAATCTATCATTATTTATTGTTAGCTATGCTTATCATTATCCATTGTTAAATGTGTTTATCTATATAGGTAAACAAATCAATGCATATCTGCATGGATTTATATACAGCCTCCTTTCAAGAAATTAAAATGGAATCTCAAAAAATAGTAGTGAGGTATGTTGCAATGGAGATTCCTTTTGAGAATATTTTGAATTTAAGGACTTGTATGTCCCTTTAAACTCTGCTATTCTATCATTCTGTAATCAATTAAAGAACACCTTTGAAATAGCAAAAGCAAATTAACTGAGTTACTGGATCATTAGCTCTTAGAAATTGAAATGGAAGAAAGACAGGAAAGAAGGAAGGCAGGAAAATGAGGGAGTCAGGGAAGAAAGAAAGAAGAAGGAAGGAAAGAAGAAAAGAGGGAGGGAGGGAAGAAGGGAAGGAAGGGAAAAAAATCACTCCTTAAGCATTTATTATGTGTTCGGAAGGAGGAAGAAGGACTTATTCAATAAAATATAAGTCGGATAGTGCTAAACAATTAACAAAATTATTCCATTTGGTTTTCACCAAAGCTTTGAAGATGGATGTTATTATTATCATGATTTTACAGTTGAAGAAACTGAAACATATGGATGTTAAGTAGCTTGCTCAGGATCACACAGCTGGTAAATGTTTGAATCTGAATTTGAAATCAGATCTTCCTTACTCCAGGCCCATTCTCTAAACACTCAATGACCTCTCTACTTTTAAGGTCACTGTATCCAATCCTTTAAATATTCAAATGAAGAAGCTTAGACCAAGAGAGGTACTGTGATTACACAGATACTATGCATGAGTTAATATTTTAAAACATATTCAGAAGTAGTAATAATATTATAAATATAGGAAATATTCAGGTAAGTTGAAATCAGGGATATGACTAAAGTAAGTTTTAAGCCAGATCTTGAAGATATGAATGAAAATAAGTTAGCATTATGAATAACATTAAAGGTGTGAATTTTACAACAGAAAAAAAAATGAGAAAAGTTTAAAAATAAGTAAAGGAAAAAGGCTAAGATAAATTAAGCTTTGCTATGTTGGAGAGTAATGGAAATGAAGTTGACTCCTCTTGCTGAGGATTTCATAATTCAAAAATCCATTATAAATAACAAAATTATTAACTAATATGAGCAGAAAAATACATTATATAAGAAGGGAATGAGGACATTATGTATGTGATATGTATAGTGTACCTGTGAAGTATTCAGAGTCTTTGGAATGGAAAGTTCAACACTAACTGGAAGGTATTAAGGAAGGCTTCATGGAGGAGGAACTTTATAAAGGAGCTTTAAAAGATAGGATTTTAATAGATAATGAGAACATGCCATAGATGTGACCTAGTACGAACTAAATTAAGAAGGTGAGAAAGGGTGTTACAAAAACAAGGAATAAGTAAATAGTACATTTTGAAGGTTTCCAAAGAGTATATGGAACTTAATTTTTTGAAGTGAGTGTGAAAATATTAACGTGACAACTGTATTTTGAGATAAAAAACACACAGAATTTTTTTTCTTTAAGTGAAAATGTGAACAAAACTTATGAGGCAGAAATGGATAAGGGTGAAAGTGAGTATCTATTGCCAAGCCCTGAGAAACAATGGAATGGAGGGTAGTGGAAAGAAATCCAATTTTATTATTTCAGAGTTAGTGAGGAAAGGAGCTTTAAGTCTGATACTTGAGGGATGCCATTGGGAGCTTGAGAAGAAGTCTTGTTTTGGAACAATTGAAGTGGAGGAAGAAATAGGAAATTAAATTTAATGTTGTGAGCAATTGAAAGCCCCTGTGAGTCAATTTTAACTAGAGAGTAATGTGACCAAAAAAAAAAAAAAAAGCATTTTAAATAGATTAACTGAGCAACACTATGTAAAGTCGACTTGTGGAAGAAAGAATTAGGGAAAAAAGCTGAGAGTTGATTTCAGTCTTACAATAGAGAATGAGAAAATTAAGAGGAACCATTAAATGCAAGAGATTATAAAGATGAAAGTTCATAGGTGCAAGGGACCTAAAGAACAACAAAAAAATTTATATGGATATAATCAGTATTGGAACAGAATTGAGAAGACAAGTTCTACTATCAATTCTGGCACTTACTTCCAGTGGGACTTCTTTTATGATTGGGAAGAATAATACTTTCCTCATCTAATTATCTGTGTTTTATAAAAATTAATGAGAGAATGTGTTTAGCATTATTCTTATTTCTAAATTTAAGAATAATTTTATTCATGTAGATGTCCAATGAAGTCTTAATTTGATGCCATCTCTTGGATTTTGGAAGACTATGCTAATACGATACAAGTGTTGATAGATATTACCAAGTTCAAATGACTTGAAAGATGTCAAATAAGCCCTTATATCTGAAGATTATCATAGGTAATTTTGGAAAGGGTTTTTAATTTTTAAATAAAGACACTGAATTATTATAGTGAAAAAGCATAATATTGGTATATAGTGAATTTTTTAGAACTGGAATAAAACTTTATTGGAATAACCACAGTTTTCAAAGTTTTTAAGATTTGGAATAACTGTCATGAGTTAACTAGTTTAACCCATAATTAATAGGATGCTCTGATACAAAGTCCCTAACAAGTGATCATCTAGTTTGGAATAATACTTCTCTAATAAATAGGAATTTACTGTTTTCCATGGTATCTCATTCCATTTTTAGATAGTTTAAATTTGGTGAAAGATTTTCTTGTCTAAAGTTTAAAAATTTACAAATCTGTTAATTTCCCCCATTGCTCCTAGTTGAGTCCTTTAAAGCCATAAAGAATTATAATCTCTATTCCATATGCTAGCCATTGAGATATTTGAAAACAATCATCACTTCATCACTAAAATGTCTTGGTATAAAGAAACACAGATGGCAGAAGTAGTTTTAATTCTTGTCTTTGTATCCTCAACATTGAGCATTATTCTTGAAATAATATTTCTTTAACAAGAATGCAAATTCCTGTGAGCAAGAATAGCTTACTCCTCAACACTTATCTTCAATTCAATGACATTGACCTACTGGCTCTTTCACAATTAAAACACTCCATCTTTCAGCTCCAGGCATTTTCTCTGGCTGTCTGACATGCCTGGATTGTTTTACACAAAATTCCTATTGCCATCTAGTAAGTTATATATTGTTAAATATAAATTAGCTACAGTATTTATCCAGAAAAAAATATGATTTGTCTGCCTAAATATGTTTGTAGCCCTATGAAGCATCTTAACTTATATGTACTTTACTACGTTTGTCTTTTCATTTTTTTTTCTTCCCTCCTCTTTTCCTTCAACATATTCAACAGCTGGGTCCATGAGTGGGAGATGTTTGACAGTTAAAGAACCTTGATGCCAAGATCTGAAATAAATTTTTTAGCAGGAACATCTGTGTCTGTTACAAAGCTCTTGGCTGATTCTTTGGCATGGCACTTGGATGGGTCTACTGTGGCTGTTGACTTCAATGTTGGCTATGTTAATACCTATGTTATTGACTCTGGTGACTCTTCAGGGGAATCAGATTTCTAATAAACTAATGTTAATGCCTTGATCCTAAGATTTCACAATATCCCTCCTAATAACTTGTGCTGGTAAATTTTGTTCCATTTTGACAAGAAGAACCTGAAGAAAAATCATCCTTTAGTCTAAGCACAAGGACAAATTAGGTGTCAGCATTGTACCAGCTGTGCCAAAATCCATATCCATACCCTATGCTTTATATATTTCTTAAATTCTACTAGAAGTGCTTAAAATAAAAAAGAATTATTTTCAGAAAAAGAGCAGAGAGTTTCCTATTAGAATAACTGAGTTAGAATAAAATGCTACTTATAGATTGAGGGTATTTATTTTAAATAAGAATAGAAAGTCTATCACTGAACAGGTTATGAATTCATAGATTTAGGCTAGAAGAAACTTTGTAGGTATTATAATCCAACAACTTCATTTTACACATGAGGAGATTGAGGCCCTTGAAGATGAAATGATTTGCTGAAAGTTATACTAATAGCATAAGTGTGAGAGCAACAGTTCACATGCAAGTAACCTGATAACAATTCAGTGTTCTTTAAAATTTACTCCTTTGAAAAAAATACAAAATAAAAATTTTATCTCTTTGCATTTCAGGGTAAACTAAATTAATTTAAAAGTTGAAAAATACAGCAAAATTGACGCAAAATTATATATATATATATATATATATAATATATGTCAATATATGAAGATAATTACCATAATTATAGCTATGAGATTTACAAAATACTTAATATATATTGACATGTAATTTCATAATAATCTTTTGAGGTATGTTTTATCATTATCTCCATTTTATGTGTCATCATAATGAAGCTGAAATAGACTCAATGACTTGCCCATTGTTAGACAGATGGTAAGTCTCTGGTACAGGATTTGAACTAAGAGCTCCTCAATTCCAAGTTAAGTATCCCTTCCACTCATTTCCTCACCTAATGAGTTCTATATATTTGATAATATTTTGGTGCATATTTATTTCATTCTTTTTCAAAATAAAGAGAGAACATGAAGGATTCAAATCCAAATTCGACCCTAACCAACTCTGACCTGAAGATAGAGAATTCAGCTTGGTATTCCTAACTTCTTATCTTAAAGTAAGAATGCCTTTTTTATATTTTGGCTTATATCTTAATTTTCTTGTCTTTTCAAGTCCAATAATTAATTTCAATGTTCAACAAGAAGTAATTATTTACACAGTCGATTACGCTATACATTTTACTATGCAGTTTTCAACAACAACCACAAAAAAAAATCTATCCTAATTGAAAACCCTGCTTAATTTGGAGTGAAATATCATTAGATGATAATATGAAATATTGTTAATGATGAAAATATAATTAGACTATCTAGGACTAAAGTCAGATTTTCAGTCTTTGAGATCAGATTAAAAAATCTTGAATTAAATATTTGGATTTAAAAAAAAAAGAAAAAAAGAAAAAATCTAAACAGAAAAAAAAGGTCTCAATGAACCAAATCAGTTCCATTTGTTCAATAATGAATAGAACCAGCTACACTCAGTGAAAGAACTCTGGGAAATAAGTGTGAAACACTACATAGCATTTCCAATCCCTCTGTTTGTCTGTTTGCATTTATATATATATATATATATATATATATATATATATATATGTGTGTGTGTGTGTGTGTGTGTATAGTATTTAACATATACCTTAACATATTTAACATGTATTGGTCTACCTGCCATCTGGGGGAGGGGGTGGAAAGAAGGAGGGGAAAAGTTGGAACAGATGGTTTTGCAAGGGTCAATGCTGAAAAATTACCCATTCCTATATTCTTGTAAATAAAAAGCTATAATAAAAAAGAAAGAAAGAAAAAAAGGTCTCTCATTATTTCCCATGATTCAAGACTCTAATTTCAGAATAGATAGCATTGTCTTAATATAAAACACTATATTCAACAGTAGGGAATTCAACTAAATGATTCATATCACCTTAATTCTATGGGTTCTATTTTCTTGAAACTAAATTGGAACAATTTTTATTTTTTTTAAAGTAAAAATCCATTGCAAGTTAAAAGTTTAAAGGTCTTTGAACTCCTATTTGTTAGTTTTATTTTTGTATTTTTTAATGGATAAGCCACAATCTATATTCTTGAATGTCAGTGCCATCATTATTCTCTTGCCATTTTAAAAATAATGTCAACTTTTATAAGAGTGGAAGTAATGGGCTTGTAATGAGGCCACCTTTTTACAACTTGTTAATGAGGTCAGCCTACTTTTACATCTCCTATGTGATTAAGTTTTTACACCTCCTTTGAAAAATCACTCCATAATTTTATAAAGTAATTTAAAGAACTTTTTTTTTCTCATACTCCTATAGAATTTCCATTTCTTTAATTTTCCTCCAAACCTTTACTGATAAATTAGTATTTATTGTTCTGGACTGAGTATCTAATTTGGCCTCAAATCATACATGCTATGAACATTTACCATTCACTTTTTTCTTAACTAATCATTCAAATTTTACCTTATATTTGTCTTTTGGATTCCTTCTGCTAGAGTTATATATACATATTTTTAATTTGGGACATGGCATCGTCTACTCATAGAAAAGGGCATCAAGTTATTTGTCATGTAAGTTATTGTTACAAGTTTCTAAATCACCTGGTCACTTCAAAATATGTTTTGTAAGCGTATTTCAAAATAAGTTATGCCTTGTAAACGTTTACTTCCAGAAGAAAAAAAGTAAAAGCAATGTTGAAAAGCAGAAGGAGATAATTTGCGTAAGAACATATAAGTATTTGGAGGAAGTAGTAGTTGAACAATGATTCTTCACTTACAAATATTGCACTATTTTAACTATTCCACACTCTCATTTTGAGAGAAGACAGTTCATAATAAAATAAAACTGAAAACAGGACAGATTGTCATTATGTAATATTAGAAAAGATTCCAAATAACCCAAAGGCTTATTCAACAAAACAATCATACACTGAAAAAGCACATAATTTGAAGTGTTGTTTCCAAATAACAAGGAATATAACATTATATCCAAATAATTTGCAATATCACATTTCTCTCTGTGGGTATTTTTTAAGCCAGATTAGTGATTTTTATAAGAATAGGGAGTTAGTTCATAGGAACTTCCTTTCAATGGAAATTGGCAGATTAAGCTCTACAGAGGTTTGAAAACTATATTGGTCACTTAGAGGCTAAATTACATGTCAGAGATCACATAGCAAATGTGTGGATCTGCCCTTAAATCTTGTTAACTTTGAAGTCAGCTCTTTATCCATTATACTATACTATTTTGCACATGTGTATATGTTTCTATATTATCTCTTGTCTTTTTATAAAAAATATTTCCTTTTGGTTGTATTTTTTAAATTTTGAAGTCTCTGGATTGGGCTCTTCAGATAGACTAGATACATCATGTAACTGTCACTTTTTCTGCAACCATGAAAGGATCAATGATTAGTGAGATCACCAGACAAAGGAAAATGGAAAATGAAATGAATCATAGAGAAATTTAGGAAAAAAATGTTTCAATTTAACTGAATTACCCCCCTCCACATTTGATTATACATTCCTGTTCATTGAGTATTGGACCCTTTTTCCCCCTTTATTCCATGACAATGTGTTGTAATGATTCCTCTTAGAATCATATCCTCAAAGTACTTTTCATCAATGTATTTCTAAAACAATAACACAGTAGAACTGCCACTTTGTGTAATTGTTCAGATGCATCAGATTCATTACAAAGTGTAAATTGTTAAAAAATTGTTTTTGAGGATTTAGAAAATGCTTAGAAAATATTTTGAGTTTTTCTGGTCACCTCAGTACATATGACCTTTAATTACTGTTTGGAAGATAGAATTAGATAGATGGATGGAAAGATAGACAAGGAGACAAATGATAGATAAACAGACTCATATAAAAAGGGAAACATATACACAAAAATACATAGATTATATATGTGTATGTGTATGACCATATGTATATGTATAAAACAGATACCTTTAGTATTATCCCCAAATCATTTTTTAAATCAAAGTATCTTTAAGGGTACAGTTTATGCTATAATACCTATACATAATAATTATGGTTTAGTTTTAATACCATTTGAATGAGTGTTACTTGGTTATGTTGTTTGAAAATATCATCTTTTGAAAGTGTAGAGGAATCATTTGGATGGCATCATAAGTCTTTGATGCCAAGCCTGGAAACTATTCTTCCAAATGCAGCATCTGGTTCCCTGGCAAAATTCATTGGTAGTTTTTCAGCACCTCTAGGTCTGTTACATGGTTGGCTGCTTTTGAGTACCAATTTCCATTCCACTGAAAATGAAGGTCTGTATAAATCACTGAGACCTTCTGTAATGTTGATTTAAGCACTGGTTTGGAAACTGAGACTCCATATATATTTTAGATAGACATGGCATGTCTGTTTGCTCAAATATTCCCATACATATCAATGTGTCTGCATAGATATGGAAAGGGAAAAAATCCATTGCACTCATATAGTAGATAAAGAGCTATTCTTGAAGCCAGGGCATGTTCTCAGATCCTGCCTCTGACACATTCAAGTTGTGTGACTGGAAAAATCACTGAACCCCTCAGTACTCTAAGAGAGAGGTGTCAAACACCTGGACTGGGGCACTCTGAAGTGCAGAACCAGATTAAAGTTTAATTGGAAAATATTTGAGAAAATAAACAAACATAAATATAATGTAGTTAATGTTAATATGTGGCTTTCTAAATCAATATTAGCAGTGGTCGTTATATATTGTTTAGAGACCCTATTTCTATATGAGTTTGACTCCCTTGCACTTAGCAAGGCTCTGATTTTAAATTGTAGAAAAGGTGTTTCTTTCCATACCCAAGCAAATACAAATACAATGGCAATTTTCCCTATCATACAGCTTAGTAAGTAGAAGACATAGGATGCAAGCCTAGATTTTTTTATTCAAAGCCAAATATTCTTCTTACTTTTTCTGCTCCAGTAGAATGTTATTAATACAACTCACATTTATATAGTATCTGTCTTCTAGATATAACTATGGCATAATAGATAAAAAGGCAATCTTGGAGACAGGAAAACCTAAGTAGGTTCAAATCCACTCTTACATATAGAGGTTATTATATAACATTCAAGTAGTCATCTCTCAATTCTGTAGGAAGCTCTCTAGACAGTACAAAGGGACTGACTTGACAACAGTTGAGAGTGTCCTCAACTGGGAGTTCCTTACACAGGTAGATAGATAGATAGATAGATAGATAGATAGAGATTCTACTCTGAACTTCACTCCTAATTTTCTGACTTTCTCCATCAACCCACAAGAACTTTCTCATTGATATCACTCTGCTCATATGTCCTCCTCACCCTTCAAATTCATTAAACTCCTGGCCTTCTTATGATGGAAGTATACTCTATCTCTTTTGGGCCCTTCTTCTGATTGCTAAATATCTTCTCTCCTAGATCTTTCTTTTTCAAGAAAATGTCCAGGCCAGCTATGTCTCCATTTTTTCTTAATTCCACTTATGATGCGCTGTAGAATAACCACATTGACTTTCCACTACGTACAATACTAAATAAAAAAAAAAAACAGTGCTTATTATATACCAAGCATTGCATTAAGTCCTAAAGATGCAAACATAAAAACTAAATGCATTCTCTGCTCTCAAAAAGTTTGTCTTTTATCAAGGGAAAAAACACGTATAATGATATATGAGGAAAGCACCAGCAGTTAAAAGAATCAGCAAAGTCATCATATTGAATAGCATATTTTGTCTGGAACTTGAAAGAAAACAATAATTCTATGAGGAATAGTTCAGGGAATTTCCCTATTATTGCATGACCTAACCCTATAGAACTTTCCTGGTTTGGATTTGTTCAAAAATCCATTTAGCAAATACTATGGCTATGATTAACCCTTTTCTACTTGGAGACAAAAGAAAAAAAAAAAGGAAATGGTATGTACGGAGATAGTGTATATGAAGATCATAAGTAAAGTACATTAAAGGCAATAGCAAATGTTAAGAAATGAGTTACTATAGGAGAAAACCAAAAGCACAAAGTTAATACAAAGTCAAAGCTAGAAGTTCACAGAATGCTCCAAGGCAGAAAAAAGATGCTAAGGAGAAATAAGTTTTATGTATCAAGTTCAAGGTTCCAATGGTGACAAGAGTCAAACTAAACTAAAAGAAAATATGATGAAATGGTTCAAGTTTTAAAGCACTTGTAAGTTTTAAATACAAGCTTACAATTAGACTCTCCACTCAAATTCCCTTCACCTGGAAAGCTCCTTTTGCTGCTGCCTTCATTTACTAACATGGAACCCGTGGGATATGATACAATAATAAGATTGTGCCCAATGTTTGGAGGGGTTATTAAATTTATACAGAAATAAGACAGTTAGTATGCAGGGAATAGGGAGAAGGAACACAATGAAAGTTATGTTTTCAATGACATACATGCAGTATCTGAAGTTTCAGTACCTATTATAGGAACGTCACTGAATGAAGTGTTGTAAAATATGCAAAATGAGAATAAGATGGACTCTGCCATAAAAGGAAGAATAGAAGATGGTAAATTAAAATGGAAGTCTGAAAAATTTACAAGTGGTAGAAATAAGGAGGCTGATATAAAAATAGAATATTAGAATATTAAACACATAGAATTTTCCTGCCCTATTAAATACTTGATTAATTGAATATATGTAATTTCAGCTTAGAAATTGCATAAAACCTAAACATTATTAAATTTTATATAGATCCCAGATTCTTAAACTGTGGTTCTTGACATTATATCAAATCTTTTATTGAATGTGGACATCACAAAATTATGATTTATTATAAGTAAATATTTGATTTGCATACCTATTTTATACCAATATACCTGGGGTCACATAAAAATTTCTCAGGCAAAAAGGTGATACAAGCAGAAAAATTTTAAGAACCCCTGATGTAAATGATAGAAAACTTTAAAGGATGAAGAAGAGAAAAAATCAGAATGTCCATTTTTAAATAAAAATCATTAAAATGAATCTTTTGAAAGTCATTTAAATTTGTGAGTAATACTCATCTAAGTCTAGAAAATGGTCAAGTTCTTGTCATCTTACATACTATAATGCATTTTATATGTATATACTTTATGTTTTACTATATTTAGTTAACATTAAAAGGAAAGAAAAGCTGTACCTAATTAGTCAATTGGATTTTAGAGACAAATTTGGGGAAGTAGAAGAGCAACAAAATATTTTATACAAAGCAGCCATATTTCTAATTCATCCACATAATGCTACTACTAGATCCATAATAAACCATATGCTGTTTAAATAAGAGGTAGAGTTCTGATGGACCTGGCCATCCTCAGCAATGAGATCAACCAAATCATTTCCAATGGAGCAGTAATGAACTGAACCAGCTACGCCCAGCGAAAGAACTCTGGGAGATGACTAAAAACCATTACATTGAATTCCCAACTATGCTCAAAAAGTTATCAAACTGTGCATACCCTTTGATCCAGCAGTGTTACTACTGGGATTATATCCCAAAGAGATTATAAAGAAGGGACAGGGACCTGTATGTGCACGAATGTTTGTGGCAGCCCTTTTTGTAGTGACTAGAAACTGGAAATTGAATGGATGTCCATCAGTTGGAGAATGGCTGAATAAATTGTGGTATATGAATATTATGGAATATTACTGTTCTGTAAGAAATGACCAACAGGATGTTTTCAGAAAGGCCTGGAGAGACTTACATGAACTGATGCTGAGTGAAATGAGCAGGACCAGGAGATCATTATATACTTCAACAACAATACTATATGATGACCAGTTCTGATGGACCTGGCCATCCTCAGCAACGAGATCAACCAAATCATTTCCAATGGAGCAGTAATGAACTGAACTAGCTATACCCAGAGAAAGAACTCTGGGAGATGACTAAAAACCATTACATTGAATTCCCAGTCCCTATATTTATGCCCACCTGCATTTTTTATTTCCTTCACAAGCTAATTGTACAATATTTCAGAGTCTGATTCTTTTTGTACAGCAAAATAACGTTTTGGTCATGTATACTTATTGTGTATCTAATTTATATTTTAATGTACTTAACATCTACTGGTCATGCTGCCATCTGGGGGAGGGGGTGGGGGGGTAAGAGCTGAAAAATTGGAACAAGAGGTTTGGCAATTGTTAATGCTGTAAAGTTACCCATGCAAATATCCTGTAAATAAAAGGCTATTAAATAAAAAAAAATAAAATATAATAAAAAAAAACATTGAATTCCCAATCCCTATATTTTTGCCCACCTGCATTTTTGATTTCCTTCACAAGCTAATTGTACAATATTTCAGAGTCTGATTCTTTTTGTACAGGAAAATAACAGTTTGGTCATGTAAAAAATAAATAAATAAATAAATAAATAAATAAAAGGTAGAAGAATATAGTTCAAATGATGCTGAATTGGTTTTCCAATTGGTTCAAACTATATCACTGTTATTTGCTACCTTGATCTCTTTGAGATTCAGCTTCAAAATGTATGAAATGAGGAGAATGAACCATATGGTTCCTTCTAAGTGTAAAACTATGATGTTGTTGAAAAATTGTTCCACATTATTGATTCAGACATTGGTAAACTGCATCTTTAACCTAATCTTAATATAACTAGAAATATAGAATATATTAAACAACTCATAACCTTTGGACCACTGAATGAGTCAGTAAAGATCATAAAGAGACTCAGAAAGTTTGAGTACTTATTTAAGATTTCACATTTTCTTAAATAAGAAAAAGTTTTCATTTGCAAGATATAAATTAGAAAATTTTTATCAGATTATCTCACCATCTTCATCTATCTTTGTCATTGGTATGAATAAGAATACCTGGCCTATGTGAAATTACTTTATTGATCTAGCAGATACTTGGTCAATTTCTCATTTCTACAGAAAGGATAATCCACCTCACTCTCACAAATTCAGGCACCTCTAGATACAGTCATATGAGTAATTAACTAACTAGGAATTTCTGCCTCGCTGTAAATTCTCTTTAACCCTAAATACTTCAGAATTTTGGTATTAGGAAAGATATAGTAAATGTAAGCAGAACCTATGGCTTTGAAGCCATGTTCCATACACTATTTTCCCCAAATAGAATGACAGAGTATGGTGATTTTTATTTATGTAGACACTTTATAGCATGAATAAAACACAAGTTAAAAATAATTTAAATAGTATTTTCTTTATATAGCTAAATATGATTGTTCAGTTGTTTCTAGCTTTTTGTGACTGCATTTGGGTTTTGTTGGCAGAGATGCTAAAGTGCTTTGCCATTTCCTTCTCCAACTTATTTTACAGATGAAGAAATGAAGCAAACAGGGTTAAGTGACTTGTCCAGGGTTACATAGCTAGTAAGTGTCTGAATATAGCTAAAATGTATTTTGATGGATAAAAATAGCCTAGAAAGATAAAGGAAAAAAATGTAAAGACCTAATGTGTCTGTTTGAAACATAGTAGAATAAACTTTATACTGGCTTTATACTGCTACGGAAATGCACACACACATATGAATTAAAAATGAATATAAGAGAAGCACAGTGAGAGAATAATTTCCCATCATAAAAAAGTCATCATCTGATCTAACATAGGCCATTAATTACCACTTGGTATCTCTTTTTAAATAAATAATAATATAGCTTAAGAGAATATTCTGCTAGGTTGTTGTCCATAATATCGAAAATTTAAACTAATTAGAAAATCTGTGGAATCTAAGGTTTCCTTTTAAGGATATATTGACTAGAAGAATAAGAGTAATAGTAAATAAAAGTCAAATTGCATAGACTAAAATAATAACTATTTTCCTTGCTTCCATTCTCAATTTATTTATTACACACAGCTGCCAAAGCAGTTGACCTAAAATACAGGTGAGGAACATGCTCATCCCCTACTCATAAATATTCCTATTTTCTATACAGGAACTTCTCTAGTATACCTATCCAACTACCTTATCCTTATTTCTAAAGTCCCTCACAAACTGGATCCAACCCATTTTTCATAATTGTCACACTGTTCTTCTTCAAGTACTCTATGTTCCAACTAAATTGGAATACTTCCAAAATTTTCCTGGATTCTTATATTGCTTTTCATTTAGGAAGACCTATACACCATATGCTTACAGCTCATTTCCTCTACATGGGCACCCAATGAAATCCTTCAAAGACAGCCAAGTTGTCTCTTCCATTATGAAGCTATTTCTAATCCAACCAACTAAAAATTACGTCCCCTTATTTGAAGCTACTCTTAGAATATTGAAAGGATATTGTCTTTGTCCTTCTGATATTAAACTTGACAAAATATGTATTTTATTGGAATGCACAGAGCTTATAAATTCAATTTCAGAATAGGTTGTGTCAGACACATATTAGACACTTAATAACATAAATATTTATTAAGCATGTATTGAATATGAAGCATTTTGTCCAACTATGGAAGTGCTGAAATTTTAAATAAAACATCAGTCCTACTTTAAAAGGGCTGCGTTTGTAACTTCCAAAGGGAAGGAAGAGGAATAAATAAGCATTTATACAGCATCTACTACATGACAGGTACTATACTATGGGCTTAATAACTATCTGTTTTGTGACTCACAACAACCCTAAGAGGGAGATACTGTTTTTCTTCCCAGTTCACAGTTGAACAAGCTGAGGCAAACAGAAATTAAGTTATTTTCCCAGGATCACAAAGCTAATAATGTCAGAGAAAGCATTTGAACTTAAATCTTTTCTTTCAGGCCTAGTATTCTTTCCAGAGAAGGGCTATATCTCAGAAACTACTTATTCTAACCCAGTCATGAAGAAGAGTTCTTCCTAGTATATTCCAAATAAGTGGCTAATTAAGCTTTAAAAATTCCAGGAATAAGTAATTTATTCAAGTTAATAAAGGTTACGAAAAATGTTAAGAATAAATTAAATATGACTGATACGATGGAAAAGTAAAAATACATAACTGATTGTTGTCAAAACATAGGAATATAAAAATCTGAGATGTTGGAAGTGATTGGAATTCAAGAGATAGCAATAATATGAGTTCTGGCCATGGAAAGAAAGACTGTGGTCAAAATGATAGAGAATGAGGTTGCTGGAGCTTTGGGAAGTAAGGATTTTTGTGGTTGAATGTCAGATTGAATTGAATTCTATTAGCTGAATAATAATAGGCCATAGACTAATTTACAGATGATCAAACTTAGTTAATCATTTCTCTAAAAGCAAGGAAATAATTCAAGATGATTATACTTTTGTGGTTTCATAAAGTACTATGGATGTTTTAAATGGCTCCATTAGTTTCCTTGTTCAATATAGAACATGATTAAAATGTACATATGATTTATGAAGTTTATGCATGATTGGTAGAATGTCTGTTTTAACTTCATGCAAGATGGAAACGTGACAAATTGAAGTGCTTCTGGAAGTCCAGTAGAAATATTGCATTGCTAGAGTAATAATATTGATAAAACTTTAAAATTCTGATTACATTGATATTTTACTACTTTGATGTATACAAATGCTGAATATCTCATGCAATATACCCCAATGACATTGCCACTAAAACACAAAGACCCTTTTAGGGAAATTTGAAAGTATTTGTTTGTGCCTCTCAAATTTCTTTTTTTTTTTTTTTATTTTTTTTATTTAATAGCCTTTAATTTACAGGATATATACATGGGTAACTTTACAGCATTAACAATTGCCAAACCTCTTGTTCCAATTTTTCACCTCTTACCCCCCACCCTCCCTAAATGGCAGGATGACCAGTAGATGTTAAATATATTAAAATATAACTTAGATACACAATAAGTATACATGATTCAATAATTATTTTGTTGTACAAAAAGAATCAGACTCTGAATTATTGTACAATTAGCTTTGAAGAAATCAAAAGATTGGTGTCATAAATATAGGGACTGAATTCAATGTAATGGTTTTAGTCATCTCCCAGAGTTCTTTCTGGGTTAGTAGTTCAGTTCATTACATGCTCACATTAGAAATGATTTGGTCGATCTCTTAGCTGAGGATAGGCCTGATCTATCAGGACTGGTCATCATCTAGATTGTTGTTGAATATATAATGATCTCCTGGTCCTGCTCTTATTTACTTAGCTAATGTCAGTTCGTCGTAAGTCTCTCTCAGGCTTCTGAGAAATCGATCTCTGTGATCATTTATAGAACAGTAATATTCCATAATTTTCAATCCACAAGGTTATTCAGTATTCTCCAATGATGGACATCCATTCAGTTTCAGTTTCTACCACTACAAAAGAGCTGCGTACAAAATTCGATGCATCATGGTCCTATTCTTTTTTATATCTCTTTGGGATATAATCCAGTAATAATATCTTGGATCAAGAGGTATCACACAGTTGATAACTTTCAGCATAGCTTCCAAACTACTTCCAAAATGGTTGGATTGTTCACAACTCCACCAACAATGAATCAATGTCCCAGTTTTCACATCCCTCCAACAATTCTATTTTTCCTGTCATCTAGCCAATCGACAGGGTGTGTAGTGTATCTTAGAGTTGTCTTAATTTGCTCTTGATTAATGAATGACTTGGAGATTCTTTCATAGTGACTAGAAATAGTTTCAAGTCTTCATCTGAGAATTGTCTGTTCATATCCTTGGACCATTTTCAATTGGAGAATGAGTCGATTGTTTTATAAATTGAAAGTTAATTTCTTATATTTTGGAAATGAGGCCTTTATCAAACCTTTGACTGTAAAAATATTTTCCTAAGTTATTTGCTTCTCCTTCTAATCTTGTCTGCATTAGTTTGTTTTAATAAAAACTTTTCAGTTTAGGTATAATCGAAATTTTCTATTTTGTGATCAGTAATGATCTCTAGTTCTGCTTTTGGTCATAAAACCTTCTTCCTACAGGTCTGAGAGGTAAACTATCCTATGTTCCTCTAATTTATTAATAATTTCATTCTTTATGCCTAAGGTCATGAACCTCATTTTGACCTTATCTTGGTATCGGCGTTAATATGGATCAATGCCTAGTTTCTGCCATATTAGTTTCAATTTTCCAGCATTTTTATCAAACAGTAAGTTCTTATCCCAAAAGCTGGTATCTTTGGTTTGTTTATCGAAAGACTAGGTTGCTATATTTGTTGATGTTTTATCCCATTTGAATCCTAATCTATTCCATTGATCAATAAATCTATTCCTTTAGCCAATACCAAATAGTTTTTGGTAACTGCTGCTCATAGTATAGTTTTAGATTGGACAGCTAAGCACATCATTTGATTTTTTCATTAATTCCCTTGAAATTCTTGGACCTTTTGTTTTCCATATGAACTTTATGTTGTTATTTTTCTAGGTCATTAAAATAGTTTTTTTGGAGTCTAGATTGGTATCAGTGCTCAATCAAATAGATTATTTGGTTTTAGGTATAGTTGTGTCATCTTTATTATATTTGCTTCGCCTTATCAAGAGTATTTAATATTTTCAATTGTACTTAGATCTAGACTTTAATTGTGTTTAAAAGTAGGTCTATTTTGCATTTCATAGAAGTTTCTGATTTTTCCCTTAAGATAGATTCCTATTTTTAATATTTTATATTATGCTGTAGTAGTTTACATTAAAAATGTAAATTTCTCTTTGTATACTCTGACTGTTGGATTTATTAGTGTATATAAGAATCTGATGACTTGATGTAGGTTTATTTTATAATATTTATCTTCAGCATACTTTAGCTAAAGTTGTGGATTATTTCTAATAACTTTTATATTAGTAATTCTGGGGTTCTTTAATGGATATTATTAGATACTGTTTGGTTTTCAATCGGCAGTTAAGAGTGATAATTTGGTTTATTCCTCATTGCCATATTTACTTATTCTTTAATCTTTTCTCAAAATTCTTATATCATGCTAGTGTTTCTAATACAATATTAAATAAGTACGGTGATGTAAAGTGGGCAACTTTGTTTCCATCAGATCTGTATTGAGGAATGGTTTGCAGTTTGTCTCATTACATATGATGCTTACTAGATGTTTTGAGATAGATCTGTCTTGATTATTTTAAGGAAAAGTCCATTTATTCCTTATCTATAGTGTTTTTAATAGGTAATGGTATGTTTGGATTTTATCAAATGCTTTTTCTGCATCTATTGAGATGATCATATGGTTTTGTTAATTTAGTTATTGAGATGGCTAATTTATATTGATAGTTTTCCTAAGTATTAAACCACCTGATTCCTGGTTATAAACTACTTGATCATTAGTGTATTATTCTTGGATGATTTTCTTGTCTTTATCTAATATCTTATTTAAGATTTTAGCATCAATTCATTAGTGGAGATTGGTCTATAATTTTCTTTCTCTTTTCAAGCTACCTGGTTTAGTGTATCAATGTACCATGTCTGTTGTATAGAAGGAATTTGTGAGGACTCCTTCGTTCCTATTTTAGTCAAATAATTTAATATAGCATTAGGCCAATTGTTTTTTTAAATGTTGTAAAATTCACATAGTAAATCCATCTGGTCCTGGGGATTTTTCTTAGGAGTTGTTTAATTGCCTGTTCTATTTCTTTTTCTGATGGGACTATTCAACTAATTTAGCTTCTTCCTTGTAGTTCTGGGAAGTCTGCTATTTTTTGGAGTAGTCATACATGTTCATTAGGTTATCAAATTTATTGCTAAAGTTTAGATAAATAACTCCTTATTATTTCTTAATTTCCTTCATTTGGTGGAAAGTTCTCCTTTTCATTTTTAAGACTACTAATTTCATTTTCCTCCCTCCTTTTTTCTAATCAGATTTACAAAGGCTTATCTATTTTATGGCTTTTTTGCATAGAACCAACTCTTAGTTTTATTAATTAGATCAATAGTTTTTTTATTTCAATATTTTTAATTTCCCCTTTTCATTTTAATTTCATTTTAAGTATATTTGATTGGGTTTTAATTTGGTCTTTTTTAGTTTTTTTAGTTTGAGAATTCATTAATCTTTTTCTTTCTCGTTTTATTCAAGTAGTCTAAGGATATAAAATTCTCTTATTACTGCTTTTGGCTGCATCCACAATGTTCTTTTTGGTATGATGTCTCTTATGTCATTTAGTCATTTTTTATTCTTGAAGTTTTTGAATGATTATTAATTTTGTATTCATTTATTTATTTGCTATATTTCACTTGATAGTTCATATCTTTAAGATGGATTGTTTTAGTTTCAATTACTTTTGGTTCTATTTTCTCTAACTTTTTTTGTTGTATGTTAGTTTTTGATTTGCATTCTGTCTTGATCTTTGAAAATTGAGCAAGCATTTAACTACTTTCTGCTTTCTTGCATTTAATGTTTAGTCTTTATGTCCTAGGATATATGGTTCATTTTTGATTTTTATTATTATGTTTTTTCCATGAACTGCTGAGAAGAAAGTATATTCCTTCTTATCTCATTTCTAGATTTTCTTCTAAAAGAGTTCAATGATACTGATTTTTCTATATATTCATATTTACTTCTTTAATAAATTCTTTTTGATTGTTTGTTTTGTGGTTTGATTTTGTCTAATTCTGATGTAGTGCAGTGTTGAGATCTTTCCTTACTATTACTGTTTTGTTGTCTATTTCTTCTTGCTAATCTCTCTTACTTCTCCTTTAGGAAGTTGATGTTTGCTTTTTTCAAATACCATGTTCTTTTTTAGGATTGCAGTTATATGTTTATTTTCTATTTTTACTTGACATTTTTAGTTCTTTAGTTGTTTATGTTTTATTAGTACCATTTTGTTTTAGCAGTTGATGTATTTTTTCCTTTCTCTGTTTTAGGTTATTTTTTGTTTAGTTTATTTCGTTAATTTCTTTAGCTTTTGTCTTGGAGAGTTCATTGATGATAAGGAGCGTAAGCTACCTGCTTTTTTGGTTATTCACCTTGAATTTTTTGCATAATAGATTTTGCTCCAGCCTTTTACTTTTATTCTTCTATATGCATCCTACTTTAGAGTTGGTGTTTTCATTTGTAAAATTCAACATTATGTTGTTAGGAGTTCTGACTTTTTGATCCTTAATGTAGTCGTTAGTTCTAGTCTGCCTCTCTCTTATGGAGAGTGTTCTCATCCATTTACATTTACTGAGTTTGGTTATGAATTATAAATCTGTTTTCACTGCCATCCTAATAATCTTCAGATTGTTTTTATTATTCTTGCTTCAGCCACAACCCTCTTTTCCCTTTTTGATCAACTTATGTGACACTTCTGCTTGTATCACGAGTGATTATCCTCTTTATAATCCCTCCTCTCCCTTTGAGTCTTTTCCTCTTACCTTTCCTTTGATTTCTCTTCTTTACTTTCTCCTTTATCCTCTCTCCGTTTTAATGAGGCCGAGAGGAATTTTCTAAAAACAAATGTCAATTATTTTTCTTTGAGCAACTCTGATGAGAGTAAGATTCACCAATGTTCTCCCTTTCTAGAATTCTAGATATGATAGTTTCTTAGCCTTCTTTGTGGGATGTGGCTCTTTTATCCCTCCTTCCCACCTAGTTTCTCCTATCATCCCTTTCCATATCTACTATCCTTTTCATGTTAGTATCAGTACAATCCAAATTATATTGTATTCTTTTGTATTCCACAACAGAAATAAATTCTCAAGAGTTATTTTTACCTTTTCTGCATCTCTTGAGTTCTATTCTTGAGAGATCAAATTTTTGTTTAGTTCTGTTTTTCTTCAGAAATCAAATGGAATTCATTTTGTTTCATTAATTCCATCTTCTTCTGGAAGAAAATGCTCAGTTTAGTGAGTGTAGTTTATTCTTGCTGCATCTCAAGTTCTTGTGCCTTTCGAATATCATATTCAGGCCCTTCTTTCCTTTAATGTAGAGGTCAGCCAAGATCTGTGGTGATCCTATTGTAGCACCTCAGTATTTAAATGAGTTTCTTTGGTTGCTTGTAAAATCTTTTTCCAAATCTGATAGTTCTGAAATTTTCACTAATATTCCTTAGAGGTTTTTATTTTAGATTTCTTTCAAGAAGGTGTTCATGAATTCTTTCAATAGCCTATTTTTACTTCTGATTCTATTACATTCTGGGCAGTTCCTCTTTGATGATTTCTTGTAAAAATAGTATCTAGGCTTTTTTTTCATCATAGTTTCGGAAAGTCCAATCAATCTTCAGATTATTCTCCCAGATCTATTTTCCAAGTCTGTCGTTTTAGCAAGTATTAGATAATTCGTAGGTTTTATCCAGTTTGTCATTTTTTGTTTTGCTTGACTGATTCTTGCTGTCTCAATGCATCGATTAGTTTCAATTTGTTCAGTTCTAATTTTTAAAAATTATTTTCTTCATTAGCTTTTTTTACTTCTTTTCTGTATATGTCCAATGAGTTTTTGAATGTATTGTTTTGGTCTGTGGAATTTTTTTCCATTTCACTAATTTTTTTTTTATGAATTATTTTTTTTCAATTCACTAATTTTGTTTCCCTGCACTTCCTGAGAATTTTTAACTTTTCCAATTGTATTTCAGGAAGTTGTTGCTCTATTTAAGGCTTCTCTTTCCTTTCCCCATTTATCTTCTAACTCTCTTGAGACTTTTAATGGCCTCTTCTATGAGAGCATTATGTAAAGGAGGACAGTCTGATGCATTTTGCTGTTTGAGGTCTCTTCAGGTTTGCTGACCTGCTCTTTTCTGCATAGAGCTGTCGATTGTTCTTTTCATCTTTTTATTCATGTTTTAAAGCCTTTAGGGTAGGTCTCCTAGGCAAGGGGTTACCAGCCTCTGCAGAATAGGGAGAGATGTAAACGGATTTCGGCTCCAAGGTATGGAGTGCTCTGTGTGAGAGTTTTCCCTTCCCCAACAGGAGTGGATTCAGCACTGCGAGCTAACAAACTGCTTAGTAGGCTGAGTGGATTATCGCTTGCCTGGCTAGAGACTAAGTGGTGAAAGTGTCACCGCCCAGGCTGGAGCCTCTTGTGGGACTGTGAGTATTAGCAGCTGAGCGCAGACGCAGAAGGCAGACAGCCACAAACTCTGCCAGCGTCTCGCCTGATGCAAATCGGCCCTGAAAAGCTCTATGGCCCCAAGCCGAGCTCCCCCCTGCGCAGATTGGAGGCTAACCCGGGCTGCATCCTCCTGCCGTGCAGGATCACAACTGCCCCAAGGAAAAGCCCCTTACTGCGGGTTGGGGCTGCGCGCTTGTGCTGAGATCTGTGCCTTCACTCTCGGTTTGAGACTCTCCTCTGAACCTAATTTCTTTCCCAGTCTGCGCCGATCTCCCCCCTGGCCCCGGAACCAACCTTTTTTGGCGAGACTGCAGATTTTTTCGCGAGTGAGTTGTTCTACTCTTATCTTTATGAATTGTAGCAGTCAAGACTATTTTTGAGGCTCGATATAATATTGATAAAGAGGGTAAGAGAAGAGCTTAGAAAGACGTGTGTGTCTTCTCCGCCATCTTGGCTCCGCCCCAGTGTGCCTCTCAAATTTCAAATAATTCCAAATACCTTAAAACCTATTTTCTCTAGCAATAAAGAAGATTGTTTGATGCTCAAAGATTCAGTGTGGTTTTGAGTCACAAAAAGTCAAAAAATATATAAAAATATTAATAAAATATACAACTCTTTGCTATAGAATTGTTGCTTTTTAGATATCTCTGATTTCAACAAGCCAGTCTGATGGTAGTTAATCCTGATGAATTCTTCAACTTAGAAAATATGAAGTGATTCGCTTAGCAAATTAATATAAAGGTTAAAATATTTGAGTTATTAATATTTTATTTTAATAGTTTCATTGATTTAGATTTATCAATAATTTTAATTTATAAAACATTGGATTAAAATGACCTGGAAATTTTCTCTTATTCAACATTCATACAGCTATATTTTCTTATTACAAAAATAGCCAAAGAAGCTGTGGTATATACACTTTAGCATTCAAGACTCTCAAAGACACACCAATGCTCAAAATACTTTACTGGAAAAGATTTAGAGTCAGATCCCTGATTTCTCCCATACATAGATGAGTAAGTTTATTTAAATTTATAGTCTACATCAATTCAATTCAATTCATTAAAAAGTTATTAAGTACCTACAGTGAAGCAGATGTGATTTTCTTTTCTATCTTTCTCTCACTCCTCTTCTGTTATCTCTCCTAGCTTTTGAAAACAGAAGATATTTCTTAGCTTTTAACTTTGCCAAAAATTATAAAAACTGCAATGCCAAGTTAAATATTTAAAAATTACAAATGACATTTTATAGTATTCTCCACCTTCACCATAGAAAAGGGACTAATAAGAAGACATATTGAGGGTTTCAGAAAAAACTGGAAAGATTTAAATAATGTGATACAAAATAAAGTAAGAAAAACCAGAATAATGGATATAGTAACAATAATATTATAAAAATTATCAACTATGAATGACTTAGTAACAGTGATGAATAAATTGATCTACATCAAATTAAAAAGATTCATGATGAAAAATGGTAGCCATCTCCAGTCAGCAAACTGAAGGATTCAGAGTACATATTGAAACATATTTCCTCTTTATTTCTTTTGCCTTTTTTTAGGATATGGCAATTACAAAAATACACTTTGCATGACTTTATGTTTATAATGGGTGTCATTATTTCTTATCTAATCTCACTAAATCGTTGAGGCTCAGGAAGGATAGAATTTGTAATTGAAAATATTTCTTTTAAAAGAAAACACACCACCATCTGCAAAGTTGTTGTTTTTAAGGCATAGTGCTTGGTAGAAAGAGTAGTATCTAGCATGCCTATGGATATCATCCTAGCTGACAAGACAATGAATCTGAGGGGGCAGAGCCAATATGGCGGAGAAGGAACACATGACTTTCTAAGCTCTTCTCTTACCCTCTTTATCAATATTATATCGAGCCTCAAAAATAGGCTTGACTGCTACAATTCATTAAGATTAAAAGTATAACAACTCACCAGCCGAAGAAAATTTGAAGTCTCACCAAAAAAGGTATGTGCTCGGGGCTGGGGGCGGGGGAGGAGATTAGCACAAGCAGGGAGAGAACTAAGGCTCTGAGCAGAGCCCAAAACCAGAAGTGAGAGCACAGATCACAGCACAAATTCCCAGTCCCAACCGGAGTATGGGGCTTTTCCTTGGGGCAGTTGCAAACCTGCACAGCAGGAGGGCACAGCCCAAGTTAGCCTCTAATCTACACAGTGGGGGGCTTGGTTTGGGACAATAGAGCTTTTGCAGAGCGATTTGTGTCTGGGTAGAGACTTCCTGTAGAGCCAGGCTATCTGCTGGTCAGCTGCTAATGCCCACAGCCCCACAAGGGGATCTGGCCTGGGGCAGTGACACTTACACCACTTAGTCTCTAGCCTTAGGGCAGTTGCTAAACCACACAGCTCAACTGGGCACTTTGATAGTCAGCCAGTGCTAAATCCACCTACAGTTGGGGGAAGGGAAAACTCTCACTCAGAGCACTCCCATACCTCAGAGCCAGAAGCCAGTTTACATCTCTCCCTGCTCTGCAGAGGAAGCTGGTAATCCCCTTGCCTAGAAAGCATACCCTAAAGGCTTTAAAAAATGAATAAAAAATGAAAAGAACGATTGACAGCTACTATACAGAAAAAGAGCAGGTCTGAAAACCAGAAGAGACTAATAGCAAATATGCACCAGACAATACCCCAGAGAGGAATGTTACCTGTCCCATTTTACATAATGCTTTCATAGAAGAGACCATTAAAAGTCTAAAAAGAGAGTTAGAAGAAAAATGGGGAAAGGAAAGAAAAGCTTTACAAGAAAGCAACAACTTCTTGAAATATGAATTGGAAAAGATAAAAAATTCCCAGGAAGTGCAGGGAAACAAAATGTGTGAATTGGAAAAAGTAAAAAAATCTCTGGAAAGTAAGACTTGTGAATTGGAAAAGACAAAGAGCTCACAAGAAAGATCTGTGAATTGGAAAAGGAAAATAATTCACTAAAAAAAAAAAAAAAATTGGTGAAATGGAAAAAAGATTCCATAGAGCAAAACAATTCATTTAAAACCTCAATTAGACATATATAGAAAGAAGTAAAAAAGCTAATGAAGAAAATAAATCATTAAAAATCAGAACTGAATAAATAGAAACTAATGATTCATTGAGACAGCAAGAATCAGTCAAGTAAAACCAAAAAAATGACAAACTGGAAAAAAACATGAAATGTCTACTAGGAAAAATGACAGACTTGGAAAATAGATCTAGGAGAGATAATCTGAGGATTATTGGACTTTCTGAAAATTATGATGAAAAAAAGAGCCTAGATACTATTTTACAAGAAATCATCAAAGAGAACTATCCAGAGGTAATAGAATCAGAAGGTAAAATAGGCATTGAAAGAATTCATCGAACTCCTTCTGAAAAAGACCCTAAAATAAAAACTCCAAGGAATATTGTGGCCAAATTTCAGAACTATCAGATTAAGGAAAAAATATTAAAAGCAGCCAGAAAAAAAAAAAACAATTTAAATACCAAGGTGCCACAATAAGGATCACCCAAGATCTGACTGACTCCACATTAAAGGATCGAAGGGCCTGGAATCTCATATTCCAAAAGGCAAAAGAACTTGGAATGCAACCAAGAATAAACTATCCTGTTAAGCTGAGCATTTTCTTCCAAGGAAGAAAATGGTCATGTAATGAAACAGATGAATTTCATTTGTTTCTAAGGAAAAAAACAGAACTAAACAAAAAATTTGATCTCCAAGCATAGAACTCAAGAGATGCAGAAACGGTAAAAATAACTCTTGAGAATTGTATTTCTGTTGTGGATATACAAAAAGACTACATGTATAATTTGATTTCACTGATGTAACATAAAAAAGGGAAGTAGATATGGAAAAGGGATGATGGCAGAAAAGGTGGGAAGGGGGGGATTAAAAAAAAGGGAAACCACATCCCATGAAGAGGCAAAGAAAACTTATCATATCTGAGGGAATTTAAAGACGGGGAGAAACATTGGGTGAATCTTACTCTCATCAGAGTAGGCTAAAAGAAAAAAAATAATTGACATATTTGTTTTAGAGAAAATTCTCTCTTGCCTCATTAAAAAGGGGGAGGGGAAAAGGGAAAAGAAAAAGAGTAATAAGGGAAGAGTACAAGAAAGGGGAAAAGATTCAAAGGGGGAGAGGGAGGGATTCTAAAGAGGGTGAGCGTCTGATACAAGTGGGGCACATAAGTTTAAAAAGGGGAAAGAGAGTTGGGGGGCAAGAAATGTAAAGTATAATCTGGGGATATTAGGATGGCAGGAAATACAGAATTAGTAATTTTAACCGTAAATGTGAATGGGATGAACTCTCCCATAAAGAGGAGGCAGATAGCAGACTGGATCAAAAGTCAGAACCCTACAATATGTTGTTTACAAGAAACACATTTAAAGCAGGGAGATACATACAGAGTAAAGGTAAAAGGCTGGAGCAAAATCTATTATGCTTCAGGTGAAGTCAAAAAAGCAGGGGTAGCCATCCTTATCTCAGATCAAGCAAAAGCAAAAATTGATCTAATTAAAAGAGATAAGGAAGGAAACTACATCTTGCTAAAGGGTAGCATAGACAACGAAGCAATATCAATACTAAACATATATGCACCAAGTGGTATAGCATCCAACTTCCTAAAGGAGAAGTTAAGAGAGTTGCAAGAAGAAATAGACAACAAAACTGTAATAGTGGGAGATCTCAACCTTGCACTCTCAGAATTAGACAAATCAAACCACAAAACAAATAAGAAAGAAATTAAAGAGGTAAATAGAATATTAGAAAAATTAGGTATGTTAGATCTTTGTTGAAAATTGAATGGAGCCAGAAAGTAATATGCTTTCTTCTTAACAGTTCATGGAACCTATTCAAAAATTAACCATATATTAAGACATAAAGACCTCAAAATTAAAGGCAAGTAGGCAGAAATAGTAAATGATTTCTTTTCAGCTCACGATGCAATAAAAACTACATTCAACAAAAAGTTAGGGGGAAATAGACCAAAAAGTTTTTGGAAACTAAACAATCTCATCTTAAAGAATGATTGGGTGAAACAGCAAATTATACATACAATTTATAATTTCACTTAAGATAATGACAACTATAAGACATCATACCAAAATTTGTGGGATGCAGCCAAAGTGGTAATAAGAGGAAATTTTATATGCTTAGAGGCTTACTTGAATAAAACAGAGAAAGAGAAGCTCAATAAATTGGGCTTGCAACTAAAAAAACTAAAAAAAGACCAAATTTAAAAAAAACCCAAAATACTAAATTTGAAATTCTAAACTTAAAAGGAGAAATTAATAATATTGAAAGTAAAAAAAAAACTATTGAACTAATTAATAAAATTAAGAGTTGGTTCTATAAAAAACCAATAAAATAGATAAGCCTTTGGTAAATCTGATTAGAAAAAGGAGGGAGGAAAATGAAATTAGTAGTCTTAAAAATGAAAAGGGAGAACTTTCCACCAAATGAAGAGGAAATTAAAGAAATAATAAAGAGTTATTTTGCCCAACTTTATGCCAATAAATTTGCTAACCTAAGTGAAATGGATGACTACCCCCAAAAACATAGACTTCCCAGATTAACAGAGGAGGAAGTAAATTGTTTGAATAGTCCCATTTCAGAAAAAGAAATAGAAAAAGCTATTAATCAACTACAAAAAAAAGCTATTAATCAACTCCCTAAGAAAAAAATCCACAGGACCAGATGGATTTACATGTGAATTCTACCAAACATTTAAAGAACAATTGGCCCCAATGGTATATAAATTATTTGATAAAATAGGGAATGAAGGAGTCTTACCAAATTAGAGACCAATCTCCCTAATGAATATTGATCCTAAAATCTTAAACAAAACATTATCACAAAGGTTACAGAAAATCATCCCCAGGATAATACATTATGACCAAGTAGGGTTTATACCAGGAATGCAGGGCTGGTTCAATATTAGGAAAATTATTAGCATAATTGACTATATCAATAACCAAACTAACAAAAAAACATATGATCATCTCAATAGATGCAGAAAAAACATTTGATAAAATCCAAAATCCATTCCTATTACAAACACTTGAGAGTATAGGAATAAATAGACTTTTCCTTAAAGTAATCAGCAGCATCTATTTAAAACCATCAGTAAGCATTATATGTAATGGGGAAAAACTGCAACCATTCCTAATAAGATCAGGAGTCAAATAAGACTGCCCACTATCACCATTACTATTCAATATTGTATTAGAAATGCTAGTTTTGGCAATAAGAGTTGAGAAAGAGATTAAAGGAATTAGAGTAGGCAAAGAGGAAACCAAATTATCACCCTTTGCTGATGATATGATGGTATACTTAGAGAACCCCAGAGATTCTACTAAAAAGTTATTAGAAATAATCCATATCTTTAGCAAAGTTGCAGGATACAAAATAAACCCACATAAATCATCAGCATTCTTATATATCACTAACAAAATCCAACAGTCAGAGTTACAAAGAGAAATTCCATTTAAAGTAACTACTGATAGTATAAAATACTTAGGAATCTATCTGCCAAGAGAAAATCAAAAACTTTATGAGCAAAACTACAAACCACTTTTCATGCAAATTAAGTCTGATCTAACCAATTGGAAAAAATATTAAATATTTTGAATAGGGCAAGCAAATGTAATAAAGATGACAATACTACCTAAACTTATCTATTTGTTTAGCGCTAAACCAATCATACTCCCAAAAAACTATTTTAATGACCTAGAAAAAATAACAACAAAATTCATATGGAAAAACAAAAGGTCAAGAATTTCAAGGGACTTAATTAAAAAAGAAAATCAAATGAAGGTGGCTTAGCTGTACCAGATCTAAAATTATATTAAAAAGCAGTAGTTACCAAAACCATTTGGTATTGGCTAAGGAATAGATTAGTTGATCAGTGGAATAGGTTAGGTTCAAGGGATAAAACAGTCAACAACTCTAGCAACCTAGTATTTGACAAACCCCAGCTTTTGGGATAAGAACTTACTGTTTGACAAAAATTGCTGGGGAAATTGGAAACTAATATGGCAGAAACTAGGCACTGATCCACACTTAACACTGTACACCAAGATAAGGTCAAAATGGGTTCATGACCTAGGCATAAAGAATGAGATTGTAATTAAATTAGAGGAATACTGGATAGTTTACCTCTCAGACCTGTGGAAGAGGAAAGAATTTATGACCAAAGAAGAACTAGAGATCATTACTGATCACAAAATAGAAAATTTTGACTATACCAAACTGAAAAGTTTTTGTACAAACAAAACTAATGCAGACAAGATTAGAAGGGAAGCAATAAACTGGGAAAATATTTTACAGTCAAAGGTTCTGATAAAGGCCTCATTTCCAAAATATATAGAGAATTGACACTAATTTATAAGAAATCAAGCCATTCTCCAATTGATAAATGGTCAAAGGATATGAACAGACAATTCTCAGATGAAGAAATTGAAACTATTTCTAGTCATATGAAAAGATGCTCCAAGTCATTATTAATCAGAGAAATGCAAATTAAGACAACTCTAAGATACCACTACACACCTGTCAGATTGGCTAAGATGACAGGAAAAAATAATGATGATTGTTGGAGGGGATGTCGGAAAACAGGGACACTAATAAATTGTTGGTGGAACTGTGAACGAATCCAACCATTCTGGAGAGCAATTTGGAACTATGCTCAAAAAATTATCAAACTGTGCATACCCTTTGATCCAGCAGTGTTACTACTGGGCTTATATCCCAAAGAGATCATAAAGAAGGGAAAGGGACCTGTATGTGTACGAATGTTTGTGGCAGCTCTCTTTGTAGTGGCCAGAAACTGGAAACTGAGTGGATGCCCCTCAATTGGAGAATGGCTGAATAAATTGTGGTATATGAATATTATGGAATATTATTGTTCTGTAAGAAATGACCAACAGGATGTTTTCAGAAAGGCCTGGAGAGACTTACACGAACTGATGCTGAGGGAAACAAGCAGGGCCAAGAGATCATTATATATTTCAACAACAATACTATATGATTACCAATTCTGATGGACCTGGCCATCCTCAGCAATGAAATCAACCAAATCAGTTCCAATGGAGCATTAATGAACTGAACCAGCTACACCCAGTGAAAGAATTCTGGGAGATGACTAAAAACCATTACATTGAATTCCAAATCCCTATATTTTTGCCCACCTGCATTTTTGATTTCCTTCACAGAGTAATTGTACAATATTTCAGAGTCCGATTCTTTTTGTACAGCAATATAACGGTTTGGTCATATATACTTATTGTGTATCTAATTTATATTGTAATATATTTTACATCTATTGGTCATCCTGCCATCTGGGGGAGGGGGTGGGGGGAAGGAGGGGGAAAATTGGAACAAGAGGTTTGGCAATTGTCAATGCTATAAAGTTACCCATACATATGACCTCTAAATAAAAGAGTATTAAAAATAAAAAATAAAATAAAATAAAATAAAAAGACAATGAATCTACAAGTTATCATAGGCTTTGGCTCAATGGTACTGTGCAGCTGATAGTGGATGTAGTATGATTGTAAATAGTGTGCTAAACTAATAATCCAAAATTGTATATTCAATCTAAATTTTAAAAGCCCCATGGGGCATTTTTAATTCATTCCTCAAATCTCTCCATGCTACAAAAATCAAGTTGTTATAATTCTGTCATATTCCACAGATGGTGTCCTTGAGTAGTTTCTAATGGTATTAAAATAATGTGTCCCAGAGAATTGTTTTAAGAAAATTAACTTTGGCACCTTGTAATTGAGAGAATTGAGATACTTCAGTGTGATGCAGGAAGCCAGTCTTCATCAGCAAGGGTTCTATAAGCAGATGAAGGGTTTTATAGATTCAATACAGTAGTCTCACAATGTAATAAAATGTATTTCATTACTCTAAATTGTTTTGCTTTTGTTTAAAAATGTATGAGAAAATGGAAAACAAAGATTTTTAATAGTGCTTTCCATTTTTGACTTTAGGTCTATAAAATATTTGTGTTTCATATACATCTAGTACTTTATTTGTGTTTCATATAAATCTTGTACTGTTCTCATAATTGCCCTAGAGAGAGAATTATTTGCTCTGAAGAGAGAATCTCTATTTTCAGTCAGAATTTTAAGCTTGCTGACATTGTTAAAAAGGTGAAAATTTTACGCTACATCATTTTCATGTCTTTGAATTATTGATGCAAAATAATTATAACTCATTCATTTCTGTCTATTGGCATTTCATCTCTGAATTTTTAAGGATTAAAAGCAAAAATTAAATAGACATTTTGGTTAAAATGTCTTTTTGCAGTATTGAACATTGATGATATTGTGTTATCATGCTTCTTTAATAAAGAAAATAGACAATACTTCCTAGCACCTAGACTTTATTGATATTTCAATTGCAGATGCTTTTTTTAAAAAAAATATGCCAACTAAAATTGATTACACTAAAAATGAAGGCCTGATCTATTGAAGATGGCTTGTTTTTTTAGAAATTCTGATATAGCTTAGATGACACAAAGAGAAGAAAAATCAAATCTTAAAGAGATACAGAGGCAGAATGTAAATAAGTAGTAAAGTTCTTGGTTGTAGCACTTTCAAGTTATTTCTTTGCAATCCAATTCTAATAGAACTTTCAAAAAATCTGTCTCTGGAGTCAGAAGTACCAGTATGTGTGTTACCTAGTTTATTTATAACCTCAAGCAAGTAATTTAACTTGCAAGTTTTAGTTTCCTCATTTGTAAAATGAAAGTGTTGAAGTAAATGGAGTTTGTAGTCCTCTAGATACAGAGCTGTGATATATTTAATGATCTGAAATGACATATCCTATATTCCCATATGAGTAAAAGTATAACTCCCTGCATTTATTACTTAAAATCACTTTTAATTTCTATTATCTTATATGATTTCACAGTTATAATGCAAGATAATTAGGGATCATTATAACCATTTTATTGACCAGGAAATTTGTGACTTCCCAAGTTTTGCAGTTACTAAATACCAAAGCTATTATTAGCTCTCAGATCTTATGATTCTTCCTCCAGTGATCTTTCTGCTATATAAGGTTGCCTCTCCTAAGAAGGGAAAATTACATCACTGCAGATGCATAAATATTCAAATGGATCTGTTATATCATGTGGATGTTCCAAGAAAATTGAAAGTCATTTAAGACTGCCCATCATGTGCAACACTTTTTCATGGCCTGTCATAAGTTCACCTAAAGAAGAATCATAGTTCTCCTCAATATGCTGAAAACTTTCTTTGATTTCTCCTGAAAGTCAAAGAATATCAGTAGAACCTTCTAGCTATAGACCTGTCATCTTTTAAATTCACTACATAATCAGTCCACCTTATTGTTCCGACACACATTTCCAGATGACAGAATTTACTACTGTTCTTTAATGGTTATGCATCATAACTTGTTCACAGTCCACCCATCATCTTCCACTCCAATGCTGTCTCTAATATTTATTTACATTTCTTCTATTATTTCAGATAATCAGAAACAATGAAATGCTATGTTTATGCAGTTTTAAAGGTTTATGTGTTCTCTGTGGGGGGTGAGTGTAGCATTATGCTGCCTTTTCTGGAGTTTTTGTGAATCTGTGAAGATGTTTTCTTAAGGATATTTTCAAAAGTGATAATTCATCATATAAATACCATTTCCCACAACTTCATCTGAATTCTTAAATCTCACTATCAATGTGAAGAATATGAAGTCTGTGTGATTAATCTATCTATTAACTCCTTTATTTACCAATCCCTTATTATATGCCAACACTACTAAGCCTAGTGGATGCAGAAAAAGGTAAAAACAATTTCTTTCCTTCAGAAGTTTACTTTCTAATGGCATGTACCATGTAACTAAGTAATTACAGAAACAAAGAAGACAGAATATAAACATATTAAAAATTGTAAGACCAGTCTCTAGTCTTTACAAAGATTGGGGAAAACCTCCAAAAGGGAGGATTTGCATTGAATCTTGAAGAAGTCAAGGAGGAAAAGAAAAAGAAATAAAAAGATAAAATTCAAGATATAAAGAACAGATGTAGAAAAAAAGAGAAAATAAGAGATTGAGTGTTATGTTTAAGAAACATCAAGTAGGTCCCTACTATTTCTCCACAGAATGAAAGGATGGGAATATATTCTTAATATACTGGAAAAACGGGAAGTTGTTAAGATATGAACTGCTTAAAGTGGGAGGGAAACAAAACAAAACTTTATTATTATTAATTAGCTTTATTATTATAATTCTTATTATTTATTCTATCTGCAGGAAAGTTAGTTGAGGTTTTGTGTATCCTCTGTGCTTAGTACATTGTGTCAGACCTAGGAGGTGGTTGACTGACTAGTTGACTGACTAAAAGGAAAATCATTCTGGAAGGTGTTATGGAGAATAGATTTGAAATCACTGCATTTTCATATTCAAATGCTGTAACAGTTTCAGAGATAATAATAAAATATTTCTCAGAAAGGGTAAGGGAGATTTTCACTAGGTAAAATCAAACATTTCTTGATATTAGCCTTTTGAAGAAAAAATGTTGACCTAATGAAGTCGATCATGGCAAGAAAATAATATCCTAAGGAAGATGAGTAATTTGAGAATGATCCTACTGCTCATGATATATGTGCTACATATATACATATACACATATATATGTATATATGAAACATATCTGTACTTTCTAGTAAAGCTTTATAATTTGAGTCTCTTAATGATGGTTAGCTTAAACAATTTTACAAAGTATCTTTTCCCTACTTATCCTTTGCTTTTTGGGCTTTCCAAGTCTTTGTAATAAATTACCATGAAAAGCTGAGAAAAATATAATAGAAACAATTTTATATTGGGTATTCTGAGAAGGGGACAAAAGCACAAACAGATATAAAAAATAAAAGAATGAAAAATACATAGTGAGGAAAAGAAGAAAATACAAGACTAGTTCCCCTAACTCATATTATATTCACTGCATAAATCACATGATTTAGTTCTTGGGGATAATTGTTCTGAGATTTTTTTTTATGCTTATGGCAGATGTGTTCTTGAAAAATTATGCCTGTCGTAGAAAATTTGGAAAGAGTCCTAGAATCCCCAATTATGCAAGAGTTATAGCTCATATAAGGGACACCTACTGTTTTAAAGGGGAAAGTGGGATTTATAAATTTTCCACAAAGGAAGTTCTGTCTGAAAGATTTAATGGGACTGGGAGTTGAACAAAAGATATTCACTCTGTTTTTTTGTTTTTCTGACACCCATTTTGTCAACACCAATTAATTATTAAGTGCCATGGTGGTTTGGAATCCCAGTATAAACATTTTATTCACACCTCCTACATGCACCTGATGTGCTGTTCTATGTAGGAATACATGGAGAATATGGGCATATTGCCAGATGTTTATCTTTTCATGTCTTTGAATGTACTTAAGACAGGTACATAATATTGTTATGTAAGACCCCTAACTTTAAGTGTCAATCATATATATTATGCATACAAATGAATATTTGGAAAATAATACTTTGCCAAATATTATTTTTCACTGTAGCTCATTTTGTTTTTACTTGACTTTAAATATAATACTGTATAGCACCTGAACATGACATCCCATTCAGCAGTGCTAAGTAATATTTTTATGTCCCAATAGAAATATGACACATAATTGGAAAGCTCTTGGCATTATTTTACAGTACATGGTCAGCATAATTGGCTCAAATTAAATTAGGATCTATATTATCATCTACATCCACATTGTAATTAGCCATTGATTCTAACCTTATCAAGAATGTGCTTTATTTTAGTGCATAATCCATATACAAAATCTCAGAAATGGAAATCTGTGTGTATAGAAGCATCATTGAATAGCAGATAAAGGTACAACTTGGATTCATAAAAACCCAGGTTCTACTTGGTTTCTGTTGCACACTAGGTGTGATCATATATCACACAAAGCAAGGTAACTAACCATATAGGTAATAAATATGAGTCAGAAGTTAAACATAGACTCTGATGCTAAATTCAAGGAATTGAACTCTAGACCATGATGTCTCTTGTGAGACTTTATTGTGGAGTAAATTTGCTTTTCACGCTGTTTTTAGTTTATTTAATGGGTTTGTGTGGCATTTAGCCTCAGAAAAGCTAAAGTGATATAAAACCTTTCAAAATCATTTTTCAAACTTTCAGTTAAATTTCAAATTTTATGATATGAATATAAAGTGTATGTATGTATGTATATGTATATATATATATACATATATATATATAATCCTATCATAAAATAAGTCACTTTCTATATGTATGATGTTTGCCAAATCATTTGAGCACTGATTTCCTCACCTATTAAATGAGGAAGTTAAATTAAATAATATTTCAATTCTGTTCTGACACTAATTTCTATGTTTCTATGATATAATTAATCAATGTCAGAAATAGCAACTTTGATATAGGTATTATCAAAGTAAGAAATTGTATGTGTAGGGGGGAGTAACAATTTTAGATGATCTATGAATATAATAGGCAAAATCAATGGACAGCTTCTTTCACATTTACCACTATAATATTACAGGTCTTTATTGGGCTACTTTGCCTTAACTATGATAATTATGTCCTAAAATTTCTCCATCATAGTACTCTTTAAATTCCAACTCCTATGGGAATAGAGAAATCCAGGATTCTTTAGAGGTGGCTACTAAAGTTAAATAAAAGCCTTTCCTACTCCAAAGAGTAATGTCAGAAGGTCAGCTGACTGAAAAATAACTTATAGAAGAACTCAAAAAAGACTTTAAAAATCAAATGAGAGAGATTGAGGAAAACATTATTAAAACATGAAAAGATCAAGATTAGGAAAAGATTAACTAACTAGAAAAGAAGATCAAGAGTCTAAGGAAGCAAATGTCTTTTTGAAAGTTAAAATTGGGCAAGGGTAAGTGAAATTATGAGACCAAGAAATAATAATATAAAATATAAAGAATGAAAAAATAGATAAAAATGCTCTCCTTCTCAACATCCCATCAGAAAAAAACAATGGATATGGAGAACATATCAAGAAGAGAAAATATGAATAATTGTACTACCTGAAAGCTACAATAAAAACAAAACAAAACAAAACAAATAATAAAAGAAGTGTTATAACAAGAGGGGAGAGTAGAAATAGAAAAAACATTCATAGATCACTACCTCAAAAAACATCCTAGGAGAAAAATCTACAGGAATGTAATACCCAAATTCAAAAATCCACAGTCCAAAACAAAAAAAATTACAAGCAGCAGCAACAACAGCAACAACAACAACAAAGCTAATTAAAATATTCTGGATCCACAATTAGAATCATATAAGAACTATCGGTGGCTACTATAATGACTGCAGTACTTGAAATACAATATATCAATGATCAAAAGCTAAATTTTCATCTGAAAATACCACATGCAGAAAAATATATCATAAACTTGAAGAAAAAGAAATGGATATTCACTAAATTTCCACTTTCAAAATTTCATTGCAAAAAGAAACTTAACTTAATAGAAAATGTGACATATAAGATCTAAGAGAAAAATAAGGCAAACATCAAAGATTAATTTCAAGGGATTCAATAAGAACAAAACTTTTATAGTTTATATGTGTAAATATAAACCATATATCTAAGATTGTCATTAGTAATTGTGTAATTGAAAAGAAAGATTAAGGTCGAGCTGAATATGGTGTGATTTTAAAAAGCAAAGCTACATAAGAAAATGTAAGAACAGTAATTATGTCATATGAATGAAGTGTGAAAGCAAAAACTGATGCAGAGGAATTAAAAGGGGGAGAAGGATGGGTAGTTCTAAGATCTGCTCAAATAAACGAATTAAAGGAACCATATAAATCTTGAAGGATATAAAGCTCTTCTAAATTTATGAAGAAATAAGAGAGGGAAGGATATAGAATAAAGTGGACTATAGAAGTGTGTGTAGATTATTGAGAATGTGATAAACTGTGTAGAAATAGGAATGGGATTAACAGGGGGGTAAAGTGTGTGGGCTGTGGAAGAGAACAAGAGTGGGATCCTTGTGGAGATCAAGGTTAAATAATAGCAAGGCAAGCTAGTGGGTTAAAGTAAAGTAGAAGGCTCAGAAGAGATAGAAAATAAGAGGCATACAGAAACATAATAATAATGATCAAGAGTAAGAATTTAGCAGGAAAAAAAAAAAGCAAGGACAGAAATCATTGATCTCAGACAAAGTTAAAATTATAATAGATTCAATGAAAAAAGCAAAATGGAAACTATATTGTCAGTCATACTAATATTGTTTTAAACCATTCAAAACAGCTATTTAGTATAAGATTAGAATATTCTTGTGGCATAGGAAATGAAGAGTTGATGGATTTGGAAGAGTACAATACACTTGGATTTAAGTAGGTTGATGCTATCCACCTTCATAGGAACAGAGGAAAAATAAATGTAATTCAATCTTACATAGATGTATTTGAATATACATGTGTAAATATTGATATAATTATAGGTATCTATTTATGTATATATATATATGTTTATTATGTATAGATATATACATATGTGTTTACATAAATACATTTACACACACATAAAACACATAAATATACCTGTGTGTAATTGTAGCCTGATAGGATGATGGGGGAGAGAATAAGGTTAAAAAATATACAACAAAGAACAGAAGAAAAGATGGACAGTTCTGAATATAATGTGTTCTATTATTATATAAATTTTCTTAAAATGGAAATTAATCGTTACATATTTTGAATCCTCTTTTATGCTCTACTGTGCACATCCCATTTTTTTCCTATTTTGTATTTGTTTTAAACAAATAGATGCATTTTTTTTAATTGGAAAGAAATAGGCATGGACCCACACTTAACACCATACACCAAGATAAGATCAAAATGGGTTCATGATTTAGGCATAAAGAATGAGATTATAAATAAATTAGAGGAGCATTCCTATGTTTACCTCTCAGCCTTGTGTAAGAGTAAGGAGTTTGTGATGAAAGAAGAAACAGAAATCATTATTGATCCCAAAATAAAAAGATTTTGATTATATCAATTTAAAAAGCTTTTGTACAAACAAAACTAATGCAAACAAGATTAGAAGGGAAGCAATAAACTGGGAAGACATTTTTACAGTTAAAAGTTCTGAAAAAGGCCTCATTTCCAAAATATATAGATAATTGACTCTAATTTATAAGAAATTGAGCCATTCTCCAATTTGTAAATGGTCAAAGGATATGAACAGACAATTTTCAGATGATGAAATTGAAACTATTTTTACCACTACACACCTGTCAGATTGGCTAAGATGATAGGAAAAGGTAATGACGAATGTTGGAGGGGATGCAGGAAAACTGGGACACTGATGTATTGTTGGTGGAGTTGTGAATGGCAACCATTCTGGAGAGCAATTTGGAATTATCCTCAAAAAGTTATCAAATTGTGTCTACCCTTTGATCTAGCAGTGTTACTACTGGGTTTATATCCCAAAGAGATATTAAAGAAGGAAAAAGGACCTGTATGTGCCAAATGTTTGTGGCAGCCCTTTTTTGTAATGGCTAGAAACTGGAAATTAAATGGATGCCCATCAATTGGAAAATGGTTGATTAAGTTGTGGTATATGAATATTGCAGAATATTATTGTTCTGTAAGAAATGACCAGCAGGATGTATACAGAGAGGTTTGGAGAAACTTACATGAACTGATGCTAAGTGAAATGAACAGAACCAGGAAATCATTATATACTTCAATAACAATATTATATGAGGATATATTCTGGTGGAAGTGGATATCTTTGACAAAGAGAAGATCTTAATCAGTTCCAATTGATCAATGATGAACAGAAGCAGCTATAACCAGAGAAAGAGAAAGAAATGAATGTGGACTACTTGCATTTTTGTTTTTCTTCCCAGGTTATTTTTACCTTCTCAATCTGATTTTTCTTGTGCAACAAGAGAACTGTATGGATCTACACATATATATTGTATCTAAGATATACTTTAACATGTTTAACATTTATGAGACTACCTGCCATGTAGGGGAGGGGAGGAGGGAAGGAAGGGAAAAGTTGGAACAGAAGTAAGTACAAGTTGCTGAGTTGAAAAATTACCCATGCATATGTTCTGTCAATAAAACGCTATAAAAAATTAGAAAGAAATAAGCACACGATTCTTAGTAGTAAAAGTGAAGAAAAAATATATTACAAACAAAAGCAAACAAGAAATATCTATCAACAGGAATGCAAATGAGTCAGTTTGCCTGGAAAAGAGACTTCATGAAAAGGAATAAGGTTTCATTTAATCAATAAGTATGTTTAATATTTACATCAAGAAAGGCATAGTGCTAGAAAATTGTATCTAGAAATAAAAGAAATATACCCCTTTCTCTCACATTTTTATGAGGGAGATAAAATACAAAAAATTATGTACCTATAAGACATGTACAGAATAGATGGTCTTAGCGGGAAGACACTATCAGTGTGAGAATAAGAAAAGATGGAATTGTGAGCAAAGTCTTAGAGGAATTCAAAAGAACTAGGAATTGAAAGTCAGGAAGGAGAGCATTCCAGGTATGGAGGATAACAAGGGAAAAGTCAAAACATGATATTGGAGGCACGTGTAAGAGAAGAAAGTGTAGAAAAATTACAAAAGCAGAAATAATTTTTTAGATGTCAAACAGGATTTTATACATTGTCTTAGAAGTTTATAAAGGAAGTTTGTGGGGGAATCATTGGGGGAGGTGTGAAATATTTATATTTGCATTTTAGGAAAACCACTGGCAACAGAATGGAAGGTGGATCAGAAAAAGGGAGATATACATGTATAGAATTAATCAAGAGAGATGACAAATAAATCCTTGGAAATATGTGATATGATATAGAGGAAGAAGTGATAAAGATCCCATAAGATCCCATATAGAGCCTTCAGAAAAATCTGTGATTAGTGGACATGAATTAAATGAAGATCCTGAAATCAAGACTGAGAAGTATGTCTTGAAACACTTAATTCATTTTTATAAACTAGTTCTCTTTGCATGGTTTATAATTTTAATAAAATATAACTGAACACATATCAAGTAATGTGAAATTTTATATAAAATGGTATTCTCTATGCATAATAACAAACACTGATGCATACTTGAATTCAAAAATGGATTATCTGAAATCCCTTAATGTACAATTTGGAAATATTTAACCAAAACATAAAATAAAACATCTTTTCAAATAAATCAATAACAGTAAGAATATGTAAGATATATTTGCATTCTGTTTTTCAAAGATCTTCTTTTCTTACAAGATATTAAATGTATTAGTTTGTAAATAACTCTCTTGTCTTTGGCTTATTCACTGTTAAACATTAGATGTGTTCCCTATCTGATTGATTTATTAATGCTTTCTCTTGTCCCTTTCCCAAAAGTTTCTAATTAGGAAACAGTGATTTTAGGTTTAAATGAACTATATGCAAAACCCCAAATTCTAAGATGTGTCACTGTTAAAACTTGGAAAAGATATCCATTATTTTTCAAGTTGTTTTAAAGTCAATCAAAAGCTTAGTAAGTCTTCTTAAAAAAAAAAAAAAAAAAAGCTTTTTCATTTTCAAAACATATGCATAGTTTTTAACATTCACCCTTGCAAAACCTTGTGTTCCAAATATTTTCTTCCTCCCTTCCACCCACCTCTACCCTAGACAACAAATAATCCAATATATGTTAAACATATGCAATTTTTCTATACATATTTTCACAATTATCATGCTGCACAAGAAAAATCAGATCAAAAAAAGAAAAATGAGAAAGAAAGCAAAATGCAAATAAACAACAAAAAAGTGAAAGTACTATGTTATGATCCACACTCAATACCCACAGTCCTTATCTCCTCTTCTAAATTCAACCATGAACAGTGATTTGGACCAAATGCATTTATTAAAGGGGTGGAAATGAAACTGAAATGACAAAAATGGAAGGTATGTATAAGAAACTGAAAAGTACTTTGGGGTAGACAAAATATTTTCTGCATATTTGTTTCCCCATAACACAAGATACACTTGCAATCAAGATGTAAATATTGTCTCTCTTGCCTTACAATCTGATTAAGTTATTAGAAATGTTACCAACTGCAAAAGATTTTCTGGGGGTGGGGGAAAGCCAAAATCCCTGCTGCATCATGCCTTTCTTGAAAAGACTCTCTTAAGTAGGAATTTGAACAATACCATTCTTCTGGTTCATCTATCATTCAAAGGAGAAGTTAGTGTGTGCACATAGTTATATGTCAAAGGGAAAAACCATAAATACAGAAGTCAGCTATAAATTGTCCATTTCATCAAATTCTCTTGGCATTCATCACAGATTTCTGTTTTACTCAAAATACAATACTTTTTTTTTTGAAAATTTTGAATTGGGCTGAGTAAGATTCTTTGGCTGGCACCATTCACAGATGGAGGCAGAAAAAGGGATGATATTAATGGGGTGAGGAATGGCAACAAAGCCTCCATAAGAAGGGAAGCTTTAGGTGGTACTTGTATATAGATGATCCTATTATAGAAGATAAAGTTGTAGATAATGAAGATGTCAGTAAGAAACTTGTCACAGATCCTGAATTATTTGAGTTGCTAAACTTTGGATGTGACTTTCTTCCTCCCATCAGGAAAAAAGCTATTATCAGATAAGTCTATTATAAGATATAACTAATTTTCAGACTATCCTGTTGGAACTCTTTAGTCTATCCCTCAAACGTCTGTGCATCTTCAAACAACCTTTGAGATGTTGATTAACATATCTTTAGACAGGTCTGGGACCTCTTCTGCCAGGTGCTTTCAATCTGGCTCTTTGAGTTCTCTGGCACTTCCTCTCTCTTTGAACCTCCCTCAGAGTTTGCTCCTTTGCACCTGAGAAATCCCCAAGGCTATATTTCCTCTATAAAAGATCTAATTATGATAAAGATCTTTGCTAATTCACTTCTGGACTAAGCCACTATGAGATACTCTCTTTCTCTTCTTTATAGTGTGTTTCCTTTACTGGCAGCTTTCTCTTTACTTAGCTAACTGGTCATTCAAATGTGCCAGTCAAAGGCTTACTTCCACCTCACAGAGTATATCCTTTCTCCTGGTTAATTATGTCCCCAAGGAAACCTGCCTTTTTCCTTGCTAACTATATGCTCTTCCAACTTTATTTTTGCTATTGCTGGTTCCTATTTTACCTCTTATTTTTGTCTGTAACCTATTTCCCTAAATAAACCTGTCTTTTGCCAAAGAGAATGGCCATTGTGAATTTGTCACATAATCACTTGAACCTCATCGTTTGATCAAGTGTTCTTTACTGCTTTCAAATGCAAACAATTTTTATTCCTTCCTTGTTAAAATTTTTGCTTGTTTTCCTCTCTTCCTTGGAGTGATGGTGAGACTCAGAACTTACTCAGTCTTTGACATTGATAAATTGGTTTCTGTTTAGTTTGCCTCTTCTCTATGTACTCTTTGGCAATTTTCAATGCCTCTTTTAATTTTGTGGGAAATTTAAACTATGTTTTCTAGTTGGTTAATAAAACATCATTGAACAGTGTTTTCAGTAAGAGGTGAGAGAATAAAGATGTGCCTTTATTTCTATGCATTCTATTTCTCACAATTAGTCAAATTAATACATTAGCAAGATTAGATGTCCCCTGCTTCAGACACTTACTTTATGCAATGACTTATGGTTGCCCTCCTCCCCCCTTCCCCTCACCCCGTTTGAGTATCAGGGAACACATCCCCTCAAGCACCATCTGATTCTGCAGTAACTGCTAGAAACTTTGCTTGAAGATGAGGTCCTGTAGTGTTCATGTTTCATTAAATATCTAATGACCAAAGCAAAGGATTCACTGGCTGTAGTGAAGGTAGATATGATAATACAAAGAAAAAGAAGCATTTTAACTACCCATTGAAAACCCTAATGTGAGCTAGGACTTCTGTAACCTCATAATATCATAGATCTAGAGCTGCAAGAGATATTAATATATCTCTTTAATAATTTCAAATAATAAATTTGAATATAATACTCTTGCTGTATATATGAAAAAACTGAGTTACAGAGAAGTTTATAACCCACTTAGTTACATAGCCATTAAACCTAAATCCAATACTCTATTTACTATTATTCTATGTTGTCCATAAATCACACAAATTGAAGCTAGCAGAATAGCCATGATTCTGACTCATGTAATCTGAATTCAAAGCTTGTTTTTCAACAACAAAATTTCTTAAAATTTCTATTATGATCATCTGTAGGAATCATATATTCTGACACTTGAATAGACAATGTTTGATATTATTATTGTATTGCTCAATATTTGGAAATCTTGTGTTGCAAAAAACACTTAGCACCATACAAAGCATATGGTTTGTCTTCAATAAATGCTTGATGATTCAATGTCATTTGAATCAGAACAACCTATTTAATGGTCATGATATATAAAATAGAGCACCTTCATTCACAAAATGACAGAGAAGCTGGAGAGATGAAGGCAAGGCCAGATGTTGTGCTCCCTTTACCATATGTTGTTGGACCTTTTCAGAAAGAAATGCAGAAAAAACAGATAAATAGTAATCTTCAATCTGGCATTACTGGAGTTTTATTTTTCACTTCAAAAATTTTATTTTGGCTTCCTGGTATTATAGCAATGTTATATTTCCAGTAACTAACTTTAAGATGTAACAATCTAGAAGACCGAAAAAGAAAAAAAAAGTGCTTATTTCTCTTTTATATGTCTTAAAAATGAAGGCAATATTCAATTTTTAAATTGGTATTCTGAGATCCAAATACATGCAATTAAAGATATTTGTCAATGGTATAAAATAAAATATTTTCATATTAAAGAAGAAATGATGAGATCAGATGGTTATGGTCTTAATTCAATATTGGAGACACATTTTGCATACACTTCTCTCATCACTAAAATAAATTTTGGGAAACGTTTTCTTTGGGGAAATGTATTATCTCTAAAAGTTTACATGAATAAAATAGTAAAAGAACATCTCAATGAACTGGGCATGCTACTAAAAAAGCTAGAAAAAGACAAATTATGAATTTTCAATTAAATACAATCTATTTTGCCTAATTGTATGCCAATAAATCTAACAAAAGTAAATGAAATGAATATTTACAAAAACACAGATTGTCCATATTAATAGAAGAGGAAATAAAATCAATAAGAAGAGGAAATAAGAAGAAAAAAATAAAATCCTATTTTAAAAATCAATGAACTTTTTTTTTCTTTTTTCTTTTTTTTTTTTTTATTAGTATAGCTTTTTATTTACAAGATATATGCATGGGTAATTTTTCAGCACTGAGCCTCGCAAAACCTGTTCCAACTTTTTTCCGGCCTCCCCCCCCATCCCTTAGATGACAGGTAGACCAATACAGTTAAATATGTTAAAGTATTTTAGAAAGATGGGAGAAGACAGGTCTTTCTAAGCTCTTCTCTTACCCTCTTTATAATATTATATCACCTCAAAAAATAGTCTTGACTTCCAATTTGTAAAGATAAGAAGTAGAACAACTCACCGGCCGAAGAAAATTGCAGTCTCCCAAAAATTGGTTCGGGGCCAGGGGGGAGTTTCCCGACTGGGAGAGAAATTAGTTCCGAGGAAGTCTCAAACCGAGGGGTAAGGCACAGATCCAGCACAAGGGCATCCCCAACCCGCAGTAAGGGGCTTTTCCTTGAGCTGGATCCCACGGGGGAGGAGCCCGGGTTACCTCCAATCCGAGGGGGGCCCCCTTGGGCCATGGCTTTTCCAGGGCCGTTTGCATCAGGCAGGACGCTGGCAGGTTTGTGGCTGTCCATTCTCGGTCAGCTCAAAACTCACATCCCACAAAGGCCCCCTGGGCGGTAACACCACCAAGCCAGGAGGGGCAACAAATCCCTCACCCTACAAGCATTTAACCCCGGCTGAATCCACCCTGGGGGAAGGAAAACCCACCCAACACTCCCATACCTAGGGAAATCGGTTTACATCCCCTGTCGGAGAAACTGGAAACCCCCTTTGCCTAAACCCCACCCAAACTTTAAACAAAAAAAAAAATAAAAAACAATCAACCTATCAAAAAAAAACAAACCAAAAAACCTCAAACAGCAAAAACATCAAGCCTTCCAAAACCCCAAAAAACCAAAAAATTCCTAAAAAGTTGAAAAAATAAAGGAAAAAAAAAAAAAAACTTCCAAAACAATTAAAAAATTAAAACCCAGGAATAAAACAAAAATTGGTAATTGAAAAAAAAAAAAATTAGGAAAGAAAAGTGAATTAAAAAAAAAGAAACTAAAAGGGAAATTTGGGAATTGAAAAACAAAAAACCCAAAAAAAGAGATCAATTGAAAAAAAAATAATTCATAAAAAAAATTAGTAAAAGGAAAAATTCCACAACCAAAACAAACCCATTAAAAACTCAAGCAAACAAAAAATAAAAAAAACTAAGAAAAAAAACTTTAAAAAAAATTAAAGAAAAAAGAAACAATAGCAGAACAGAAAATCATCAAAAAACCAAAAAAAGACAAACGAAAACCAAATTATCTCTTGCAAATACAGACTAAAATGACAGAAAACAAAACCCTTTCCCAAAAACCCATATGAAAAAAAAAAATTAAACATTTTACAAAAAAAAACAAAAGAACTGCCCAAAAATAAACAAAGGAAAAAGGCATTGAAAGAATTCACAAACCTTCTGAAAAAAAACCCCAAAATAAAACCAAAATAAGGGCAAAACAAACTTCAGATTAAGGAAAAAAATTTTTACAAGCCCAAAAAACCATTTAAAACCATGCCAAAAAAAATCACCCAAATCCACTTTCTACATTAAAGGAAAGAAGGGCCAAAGAATTCCGAAAGGCCAAAACAAGAAGAAAAACACCCCTAAAACATTTTCCCCAAAAAATAAAAGAAACAAATGAACCATTTTTCCTAAGAAAAACCCAAACTAAAAAAAAAAAAGACCCAAAAAGCTCAAAATGCAGAAAAAAAAAAAAATTAGAAATTTCGGTAAACAAAAAATAACAAAAAAATAACTAAAACTAAAAAAGGGAAAAGAGATATGGAAAAATGAGGCAGAAAAGGTAAGGAATAAAAAAGGGAAACCATCCCAAAAACAAAAAAACTTATCAACAGGGAATTTGAGGGAAAACATTGGTGAACCACCCTTCCTGAGTTCTCAAAAAAAAAAATTACATTTGTTTTAAAAACCTGCCCCATTAAAAGGGGAAGGAAAAAGGAAAAAAAAGAATAAGGGAAGGAAGGGGAAAACCCAAAAAGGGAAAAAGAGGAAATACAAAAGAGGGGTACAAATTTAAAAAAAGGGGGGACAAAAAAAAAACACAACTTTTTAATCAGGAAATACAAAGTAACAACCGTAAAAAAAACCCAAAAGAGGAAAGGGAAGCAGACTTTTTCAAAAGTCAGAACCTTACAAAGGACAAGAAACACATTTTAAAGGGGGGAACAAGGAAAAAGTTGGCGGAGCAAAATCATTACCAGGGAAGCAAAAAGAGGGTACCATCCTTATTCCCAACCAAAAAAAAAATTGACAATTAAAAAAAAAGGTAACCATCCCTAAAGGGTAAAAAAAAACAAAAATAAAAATATAACCAAATTATTTAAAAAACCCAAAGGAAAAAAGAATTAAGAAGAAATAACAAAAAACTTAAAGTAAGATCCCAACCTTGACCCAAAAGACAAATCAAACCACAAAAAATAAGAAAGAAAAAAAATAAAAAAAATATTAAAAATTAGGATGTTATTTTAAAAATTAAAAGAAAAGGAATATTTTTTTAGGTTAGGAACCTACCAAAATTTTTATTAACAAAAGACCCTAAATTAAAATGCAAGAAACAGAAAAAAAATGCTTTCTCTTTAGATATGATGCTAAAACCCTTAAAAAAAGGGGAAATATTTTTTTTTTTAGCCAAAAGCTAATGAAATTTTATTCCAGATTACTATAAAAAAGAGAAAGAAAAGTTAATAATTGGAAAACTAAAAAACTAAAAAACCAAATTAAAACCCCAATCAAATCTAAATTGGAAAAAAATTAAAAAAAAAATTAAAAATTGAAAGTAAAAAAATTGAACTTTAAAAAATAAAATTTCAGAAAAGGGCCCCAAATCTTTTTTATTTTTAAAAAACCAAAAAAAAAAAAAATTTTTCCAATAAAGCCAAAAATCATAAAAAAATTTAAAATAAAAGAAGACAAAAACTGCAAAAACCCAATTCCCCCAAATTTTAAGAATTTTCCCTTTGGGAAAAAGTTTTTTGAAAAAAAAGGGTTTTTTTGCCAACTTTAATCAAACCGGTTAAAACAAAAAAATTTAAAAATTTTATTGTGTTTTAGAAACGCTAAGCCCCTTAATAGCAAAAATAAGAAGGGTGGAAAAGGAAAAATTAAAAAGAATAAAAATTTAAAAAAAGGCCCAATGAGGAAAAAGCCAAAATTTATTCACTTTTTTTTTTTGCCATTTAAAACAAATTAAAATGGGTAAATTTAATAAACTTTAAAAAGGGAACCCCAAAAGAAAGAAATTCCGGGTTTAAAAAATTTTGGTAAGAAAAATAAAAAATCACCCAACTTTTTTTGGGGGCAAAAGTTTTGCCCCTGGGTTTTTAAAAAAAACCCCAAATAAGTCATCACATTCTTATATATCACTAAAAAATCCAACAGTCAGAGTTACAAAGAAATTCCATTTAAAGTAACTACTGATAATATAAAATATTTAGGAATCATCTGCCAAGGGAAAATCAGAAACTTTATGAGCAAAATTACAGACCACTTTTCACACAAATTAAGTCTGATCTAACCAATTGAAAATATTAAATCTCTTGGATAGGGAGAAATATAATAAAGATGAAAATTACCTAAATAATCTATTTATTTAGGCATACCAATCAGACTCCCAAAAAAAAAAGGTCAAGAATTTAAGGAATTAATAAAAAAAAAATCAAATGATGGTGGCTTGCTTACCAGATCTAAAAAATACTATAGAGCAGATTACAAAACTTTTGGTATTGGCTAAAGGAATAGATTAGTTGATCATGGAATAATTAGGTTCAAGGGATAAAAAGTCAAAAAATAGCAACCTAGTCTTTGAAAACCCCAAAGATCCCAGCTTTTGGGATAAGAACTTACTTTTGATAAAATTGCTGGGAAAATTGGAAACTAATATGGGAAACTAGGCATTGATCCATACTTAACCCGCACCAAGATAAGGTCAAAATGGGTTCAGACCAGGATAAAGAATGAAATTATTAATAAATTAGAGGAACATAGGATAGTTTACCTCTAAACCTGTGGAAGGGAAGGTTTTTAGACCAAAGAGAACTAGAGATCATTACTGATCACAAAATAGAAAATTTCGATTTACAAACTGAAAAGTTTTTGTACAAACAAAACTAATGCAGACAAGATTAGAAGGGAAGCAATAAACTGGGAAAATATTTTTTGTCAAAGGTTCGATAAAGGCCCATTTCCAAAATATATAGAAATTAACTCAAATTTATAAAATGCTTCCCTCCAATTGAAAAATGGTCAAAGGATATGAACAGACAATTTCGATGAAGAAATTGAAACTATTTTGTCATAGAAAAGATTCCAATCATTATTAATCAGAGAAATGCAAATTAAACAACTCTAAGATACCACTAACACCTGTCAGATTTAAGATGACAGGAAAAATAATGATGATTGTTAGGGGATGTGGGAAAACTGGGACATTGATTCATTGTTGGTGGAGTTGTGAACAATCCAACCATTTTGAGAGAGTTTGAACTATGCTCAAAAGTTATCAAACTTTATACCCTTTGATCCACAGTTTACTACTATTTTCCAAAAAGATTATAAAGAAGGAAAGGGACCTGTATTGCACGAATTTTGTGGGGCCTTTTTAGTTGAAACTGAAACTGAATGGATGTCCATCAGTTGGAGAATGGCTGAATAAATTGTGGTATAGAAAATTATGGAATATTACTGTTCTGTAAGAAATGACCAACAGGATGATTTCAGAAAGGCCTGAGAGACTTAATGAACTGATGCTAAGGAATTGAGGGACCAGGAGATCATTATACTTCAACAATACTAGATGATGACCAGTCCTGATGGATCAGGCCATCCTCACAAATAGATCAACCAAATCATTTTAATGGAGCATTGAACTGAACTACTATCCCAGAAAAAGAACTCTGGGAGAGACTAAAACCATTAATTGAATTCCCAGTCCCTATATTTATGCAAACCTCTCTTTGATTTTCAAAGCTAATTGTACAAAATTAGAGTCTGATTTTTTGTACAGAAAATAATTTTTTGGTATTATATTATTTGTATCTTTTTATTTTAATATTTTAAATTCACTGTCATCTCCATTTAGGGGGTGGGGGTAAGAAGTGAAAATTAAAAAGAGGTTTGGCAATTTTAAAAAAGTTACTGATGTATATATCCTGTAAATTAAAGACTATTAAATAATAATAAAAAAAAAATAAAGTATATGTTAAATACAATATATGTATACATATCCATACAGTTGTTTTGCTGCACAAGAAAATCAGATTTAGAAATAAGGTAAAATTAACCTGAGAAGGAAATAAAAAAAATGCAAGCAGACAAAAACAGAGGGATTGCAAATGCTGTACTGTGGTTCATACTCATTTCCTTTAGTTTCTTCACTGGTTATAGCTGGTTCTCTTCATTATTGAACAAATGGAACTGATTTGGTTCATCTCATTGTTGAAAAGAGTCACAGCCATCAGAATTGATCATCATATAGTATTGTTGTTGAAGTATAAAATGATTTCCTGGTCCTGCTCATTTTACTGAGAATCAGTTCATGTAAGTATCTCCCAACCTTTCTGAAATCATCCTGCTGGTCATTTCTTACTGAACAATATTTCATAACATTCATCATTCATGTACCATAGTTTATTCAGCCATTCTCCAATTGATGGACATCTATTCAATTTCCAGTTTCCAGCCACTACAAAAAGGGCTGCCACAAACATTTTTTTTGCATATAAAGGTCCCTTTCCCTTCTTTAACATCTCCTTGGGATATAAGAACAGTAGGAATACTTCTAGATCAAAGGATAAGCATATTTTGATAATATTTTTAGCATAATTTCAAATTGCTCTCCAGAATGGCTGGATTCATTCACAATTCCACCCACAATGAATCAGTGTCTTAGTTTTCTCACATCCCCCCCAACATTTAGTATTATTGTTTCTTGTCATTTTAGCCAATCTGACAGGTATATAGTGGTATCTCAGAGTTGTCTTAATTTGCATTTCTCTGATTAATAATGACTTGGAGTATGTTTTCATATGGCTAGAAATAGTTTCAATTTCTTTATCTAAAAATTGTCTGTTCATATCCTTTGACCATTTATCAATTAGAGAATGGCTTGATTTCTTATAAATTAGAATCAATTCTCTATATATTTTGGAAATGAGGCATTTATCAGAATCTTTGACTGTAAAAATGTTTTCCCAGTTTATTATATGCCTTCTAATCTTGTCTATATTAGTTTTGTTTGTACAAAAGTTTTTTAATTTGATATGATCAAAATTTTCTATTTTGTGATCAATAATGATATCTAGTTCTTTTTTGGTCACAAATTCCTTCCTCTTCCACATTTCTTACAAGTAAACTATCCTATGTTCTTCTAATTTATTTATAACTGCATTCTTTCTGCCTAGATCATGAACCCATTTTGACCTTATCTTGGTGTACTTGTGTGGGACAATGGCTAGTTTCTGCCATACAAATTTCCAATCTTCCCAGCAATTTTTCTCAAATATTGAATTCTTGTCCCAAAAGCTGAGGTTTTTGGGTTTGTCAAACACTAGATTATTAAAGTTATTGACTATTTTGTCCTGTGAACCTAACCTCTTACACTGATCAACTAGTCTATTTCTTAGCCAATACCAAATGGTTTTGGTGACCTCTGCTTTATAATATAGTTTTAGATCTGATACAGCGAGGCCACATTCATTTGATTTTTTTTTTCATTAGTTCCCTTGAAAATCATGACCTTTTGTTCTTCAAGATGAATTTTGTTGTTATTTTTCTAGGTCATTAAAATAATTTTTTGGGGGAGTCTGATTTGTATAGCACTAAATAAATAGATTAGTTTGGCTAGCATTGTCATTTGTATTATATTCACTCAATTTATCCAAGAGCATTTAATATTTTTCCATTTGGTTAGATCTCACTTTATTTGTATGGAAAATGTTTTATATTTCTGCTCATATATTCTGGACTTTCCCTTGGCAGATAGATCCCCAAATATTTTATACTATTGGAAGTTACTTTAAATGAAATTTCTCTTTGTATCTCTAACTGTTGGATTTTGTTAGTGATATAAATGATTGCAGATGATTTATGTGGGTTTATTTTGTATCCTGCAACTTTGCTAAAGGTATGGATTATTTCTAATAGCTTTTGAGTAGAATCTCTGGGGTTCTCTAAGTATACCATCATATCATCTGCAAAGACTGAAAATTTGGTTTCCTCATTATCTACTCTAATTCCTTTTATCTATTTCTCAGCTCTTATTGCCAAAGCTAGCCTTTCTAATGTAATATTGAATAGTAATGGTGATAGTGGGCAACCTTGTTTCACTCCAGATCTTATTGGGAATGGTTGCAGTTTATCCCCAATACCTATGATGCTTACTGATGGTTTTAAATAGATGCTACTGACTATTTTAAGGAAAAGTCCATTTATTCCTATACTTTCAAGTGTTTTTAGTAGGAATGGATGTTGGATTTTATCAAATTTTCTTCTGCATCTATTAAGATGATCATATGGTTTTCGTTAATTTGTTTATTGATAGTCAATTATGCTAATAATTTTCCTAATATTGAATTAGCCCTGAATTTCTTGTATAAATCCTATTTGGTCAGTGTATATTATCCTGGGGATTATTTTCTATAATCTTTTTGCTGATATTTTATTTAAGATTTTTGCATCAATATTCATTAGGGAGATTGGTCTATAATTTTCTTTCTCTGTTTTCAACCTGCCTGGTTTAGGTATCAATACCATGTCTGTGTCATAAAAGGAATTTGGTAGGACTCCTTCCTGGCCTATTTTTTCAAATAGTTTATGTAACATTGGAGTTAATTGTTGTTTAAATGTTTGGTAGAATTCACATGTAAATCCATCTGGTCCTGGGGATTTGTTCTTAGGGAGTTGATTTATTAATCATTTTTTACATTACAAATTACAAATTAAACATTAATTTGTTCTGCATCTTTTTCTAAAAATGGGCCTATTTAAGCAATTTACTTCCTCCTCTGTTAATCTTTGAAGCCTATATTTTTAAAAGTAGTCATCCATTTCACTTAGGTTATCAAATTTATTGGCATAAAGTTGAGTAAAGTAATTCCTAATGATTGCTCTAATTTCTCTTCATTGGTTGAAAGTTCTCCCTTTTCATTTTTAAGACTAACAATTTGATTTTACTCTTTCCTTTTTCTAATCAAATTTACCAAAGCTTTATCAATTTTGTTGGTTTTTCATAAATCTGTCTTAGTTTTATTTATTAATTCAATAGGTTTTTTTTACTTTCAATTTTATTAATTTCTTCTTTTAATTTTAGAATTTAGTTTAGTATTTGATTGAAGAGTTTTAATTTGCTCTTTTTCTAGGTTTTTTTTTTTAATTGCAAGCCAAATTCATTGATCTTCTCTTTCTCTATTTCACTCAAATGAGCCTCTAAAGATATAAAATTTCCCCTTATTACCACTTTGGCTACATACTACAAATTTTGGTATGCTGTTTCATTGTTGTCATTGTCTTGGGTGAAATTATTAATTGTGTCTATGATTTGATGTTTCACCCATTCATTCTTTAGAATGAATTTATTTAGTTTCCAATTACTTTTTGGTCTATTTACCCCAGCTTGTAATTTTTATTGCATAGTATTCTGAAAAGAGTGCATTTGTTATTTCTCTCTTCATTTAATTTTGAGGTCTTTATGTCCTAATATATGGTCAATTTTTACATAGATTCCATGAACTGCTAAGAAAAAAGTGTACTCCTTTCTTTCTCCATTCAGTTTTCTCCAAAGCTCTATCATACTTAACTTTTTTAATATTCTATTTACCTCTTTGACTTTTTTCTTATTTATTTTGTGGTTTGATTCATCTAATTCTGAGAGTACAAGGTTGAGATCTCCCACTACTATAGTTTTGCTGTCTATTTCTTCTTGCAACTCTCTTAACTTCTCCTTTAGGAGTTAGATACTATACCACTTGGTGCATATAAGTTTAGTATTGATATTGCTTCATTGTCTATGCTATCCTTTAGCAAGATAAAGTTTCCTTCCTTATCTCTTTTAATTAGAGCAATTTTTTTATTTTTGCTTGATCTGAGATAAGGATGGCTACCTCTTTGTTTGACTTCACTTGAAGAATAATAGATTCTGCTCCAGCCTTTTACCTTTAATCTGTATGTATCACCCTGCTTTAAATGTGTATCCTGTAAATAACATATTGTAGGATTCTGGCATTTGATCCACTCTACTATCCTCATCCACTTTATGGGAGAGTTCATTACATTCACATTTACAGTTAAAACTACAAATTCTTTATTTCTTGCCATCTTATTATCCCCATATTATGCTTTTCTTTTTCTTTCTCCCCTTAGCTCCCTTCCCAGTATTAAAATTACGAGCACTACTTGACTCACATAGCTCTCTCTTTAGAATTCCTCCCATTCCCTTTGAGTACCTTTCCCTTTCTTATAACTTTCCCTTATTACTCTTTTCCTTTTCCTTTTTCCTCTCCAACTTTTTAATGAGGTGATAGAAGTTTCTCTGTAAACTACGTATGTCTAATATTTTCTCTTTGAGCCAAATCTGATGAGAGTAAGATTCACACAGTGTTCCTCCTCCTCCCTAAATTCCCTCAGATATGATAGGTTTCCTTTGCCTCTTTGTGGGATATAATTTCCCTCTGGTTATCTCCCCTTTTTTCTTTTTCTGATACTATCCCCTTTTCACTTTTATTTCCTTGTTTTTTTTTTGTATTATAACATTAAAATCAAATTATACACACATTTTTTATGTAAGCCCATAACATAAATACAGTTCTCAAAAGTTCTTTTTTGTCTTTCATGCTTCTCTTGACTCTTATATTTGGAGGTTAATTTTTTTTTGTTTATCTCTGTTTTTTTTTTCATTAGGAATAAATGGAATTCACCTGTTTCATTGACTGCCCATCTTCTTCCCTGGAAGAAAATGCTCACCTTAGCTGTGTAGTTTATTCTTGGCTGTATTCCGAGTTCTTTTGCCTTTCAGAATATCACATTCCAAGCCCTTTGGTTCTTTAATGGGGAAGCAGCTAGATCCTGAGTGATCCTTATTTTGACTCCTTAGTATTTGAATTGCTTTTTTATTTCTGGCTGCTTGTAATATTTTTCCTTAGTCTGATAGTTCTGAAATTTAGCCACTGTATTCCTTGGAGTTTTTATTTTGGGGTCTCTTTTAGAAGGTGTTTGATGAATTCTTTCAATGCCTATTTTATCTTCAGATTCTATTCTATCTAGGCAGTTCTCTTTGATGATTTCCTGTAAAATAGTGTCTAAGATCTTTTTTTCATCACAATTTTCAGGAAATCCAGTCCTCAGATTAACTCTCTTAGATCTATTTTCCAGGTCTGTTATTTTTCCAGATAGATATTTAACATTTTTTCTATTTTTTCTTTTTTTGGTTTTTGCTTGACTGATTCTTGATGTCTCAACAAATCATTCATTTCTATTTGTTCAGTTCTGATTCTTAATGAGTCATTTTCTTCATTAACTTTTTTTTTTTACTTCTTTTTATATATGTTCAATTGAGTTTTTAAATGGGTTGTTTTGCTCTATGGATTTTTTTTTCCCATTTCACTATTTTTTTTAACTGAGTTATTTTCTTTTTCCAATTCACAAATCTTACTTTCTTGGGAGTTCTTTACCTTTTCCAATTCACATTTCAGGAAGTTGTTTTATTTTCCCATTTTATCAAGTTTTTCTATTAATGAGTTATATGCCTTTTCCATACTCTCTTTCAGAGCTTCTCTTTCATTTCTCCAATATCAAATATCTAGAAGTCTCTATGCCAAGACAAATCTAGGAAGTATATTAACACCACTACAAAACACTTTTTACATGAATAAAGTCAGATCTAAACAACTGGAAAAATATTAATTGCTCATAAACAGACTGAACCAATATAATAAAAATGATAATTTTACTTAAAATAATTTATTTATTTTGTGTCATACCAATTAAAGCTATCTGACAGATCTAGAAAAAAATAACAACAAAATTCATCTGGAAGAACAAAAAGTCAAGAATATCAAGGGAAGTAATTATTAAAAGTACAAAGGAAGGTAACCTGAAATAGCATATCTTAATCTATATTACTATGCTGTAACCATCAAAAGTATGTGATACTAACTAAAAAATAGGGAGGTGGATCAGTGGGACAGACTTAATATAGAAGAGAGCAGCCAATGACAAAAGTATTCTAATGTTTGATAAACCCAAAGATTCCAGCTTTTCAGATAAGAACTTACTTTTGATAAACAATGTTTGGAAAATAGGAAAACAATAAGGCAAAAATGAAGTATAGACCATCATCTCACACTGTGTAAGATAAAGTTTAAAGGGGTGCATATTTTAGATGTAAAAGGGGAAACTATAAAGAAATTAGAAAAGCAAAGAACAGTCTAACTGTCAGACCTATAGGAAAGGGAAAAATATTCATCAAATAAGAGATAGAGATAATTACAAATGAAAAATAGGTAATTTTCAGTATGCTAAATTTAAAAAGTTTTATATAAACAAAAGCAGTTCAAATAATGTAGAAGGAAAACAGAAAGCTGGGAAACAGTCTTTCAAACAAGTGCATCTGAAAAATGCCTCATATCTCAAATATGTAGAGAACTGAATCAAATTTATAATAATAATTAAAGCCATTCCCCCAATAGGTAAATGGTCAAAGGTAGATTTCGGAGAAAAAAATCAAAGCTATCAGTCATATGAAGAGCTCTAAATCACTTTTGATTAAAGAAATACAAATTAGAACAGTTCTGAGATACTACCTCACATCTATCAAGTTGAGCAACATGACCAAAAAAGAAAGAAAGAAAGAAAGAAAACTGATAAATTTTGGAAAGGTATGGGAAAGTTGGGACACTAATGAATTGTTGACTGAATTGTGAACTGATTCAGTCATTATGGAGAGAAATTTAGAGCTATGATCAGAGGATAACCAAATTATGCATCTCTTTTAACTCAGCAATACTACGATTGGGCCTTTATCCCACAGAGATTATAAAAAGGGGAAAAAGAATCTACATATGGAAAAATATTATAAAAGTCCTTTTCATGGTAGCAAAATATTGGAATTGAAAGCATAATAATCAAATGGGGAATGGCTGAATAAGCTATACTATATGAAAATAATGAGATATCACTGTGCAATGTGAAATGAACAAGAAGATTTTAGAAAAATTTGGAAAGACTTATACAAACTGATGAAAAGTGAAATGAATAGAATGAGGAACATATCGTACACAGTATCAGCAACATTGTGTGATGCTCACCTGTGAATGAGTAACTTCTTCTTAGCAAAACAATGATAAAAGATAATTACAAAGGGCTTAAATAGAAAAGTGCTAGCCATGATCAGTTGTAGAACTCATGGATTCTGAATTCAGATCAAAGCTTACTTTTTTCATTTCATTCTTTCTCATGTTTTTTTTTTTTTTATTTTTCCTTCTGACCTGCTTCTTCCTTAACAATTATGATTATATGGAAATATATTTACATACATAAACATAATGATAGACAGTTTGATCTAGTTTATAGAAGTGATAATATGTAAAATGTTATCTTTATCAGAAGAGGGGAAGGGAGGGAAAAATGATGTTAAAATCTGTCATGTAGCTGGGGAAAAATAAAATATTATTACTTAAAGGAATCTTACCTTTTACAGATAAAATGACTATAGACAATAGAAACTTTTTGGGAATGTCCTTGCCAAGACTGACCCAGGAACTATAAGAACTCAATTGCAAAAAATTTGTGTATACAAATGAACTCAAATATAAATAACTGGAGAAAATATCAATTTGTCATGGTTAGGCTGATAATAAATATTACAATTCTACCTAAATTAATTTACTTATTCAGTGCTGTCCAAATTAAACCACCAAAATTATTTTATAGAGCTAAAAATAATAATAAAATTTATCTGAAAGAAGTCAATAAGAGCGAGGGAATTAATAAAATGAATACAAAAGAAGGTGGCTTACCTGTAACAGATCTAAAAAAATATTATAAAGCAGTAATAATCAAAACTATTTAGTATCATGTAAAACAGAGTGGTGGATAATTAGAATAAGATAGATACATAAAATACAGTGGATAATGACTATATGCGCCTACTCTTTCATAAACCTACAGCCTCCAACTTCTAGAATAAGAATTCATTATTTCAAATATTTTTACAGTCAAAGGTTCTGATAAAGGCCTCATTTCCAAAATATATAGAGAATTAACTCTAATTTATAAAAAATCAAGCCATTCTCCAGTTGAAAAATGATCAAAGGATATGAACAGACAATTCTCAGATGAAGAAATTGAAACTATTTCTAGTCATATGAAAAGATGTTCCAAGTCATTATTAATCAGAGAAATGCAAATTAAGACAACACTAAGATACCACTACACACCTGTCAGATTGGCTAAGATGACAGGAAAAAATAATGATGATTGTTGGAGGGGATGTGGGAAAACTGGGACATTGATGCATTGTTGGTGGAGTTGTGAACGAATCCAACCATTTTGAGAGTACTTTGAACTATGCTCAAAAGTTATCAAACTGTGCTATACCCTTTGATCCAGCAGTGTTACTACTGGGATTATATCCCAAAGAGATTATAAAGAAGGGAAAGGGACCTGTATGTGCACGAATGTTTGTGGCAGCCCTTTTTGTAGTGGCTAGAAACTGGAAACTGAATGGATGCCCATCAGTTGGAGAATGGCTGAATAAATTGTGGTATATGAATATTATGGAATATTACTGTTCTGTAAGAAATGACCAACAGGATGATTTCAGAAAGGCCTGGAGAGACTTACATGAACTGATGCTGAGTGAAATGAGCAGGACCAGGAGATCATTATATACTTCAACAACAATACTATATGATGACCAGTTCTGATGGACCTGGCCATCCTCAGCAAGGAGATCAACCAAATCATTTCCAATGGAGCAGTAATGAACTGAACCAGCTACGCCCAGAGAAAGAACTCTGGGTGATGACTGATGACTGATGACTGAATTGAAAATTGAAGGGATGCAAATCAATTGTGGTACGGCTGAATAAGGTATGTATTATGAATGTAATAAAATATGATTGTGATATAAAAAGGATAAACAGTTGGATTTCAGAAAAACCCTGAAAGACTTATATGAACTGATGATGAGTAAAATGAGTAAAACCAGGAGGACATTATACATAGTACCAGTAACATTGTTCAATGATCAAGTATCCAAGGAAAATCTAAAGGACTGATAATGCAAAATGCTCTGCACATCTAGGGAAAGAACTCTGAAGTCTAAATATGTATTCAAAAAAATGCAATTTTCACTTTTATGTACTTTTTTTTCCTTTCTTTTGTTTTTCCCTTTTATTCTGATTCTTGATTTCACAAAATAACTAATGTGGAAATATGATTAAAATAACTTTACCTATAAAACCTATATCAGATTGCTTCATTGGGGAAGAGAGGAATGGAGAAAGGTGGAATACAAAATTTTGTGAAAGTAAATGTGGATAACTATTTTACATATAATTTTAAAAATGAATACTATTAAATGAAAAAAATAATTAAAAGAAAAGAAAATTTGAAGAAATTTCCATTGATATATAAAACTATCATTTGGTTTTGTCTTCTCAGGTATTCTATATTTTAATGATTTAAAAGAAAAATAAGGATTATCAAGGGAGAATTCCTATCCTATATAGCAAAAACAATAAGGAGAATAGAAAAAAAACCTTTCATCTGTAATTAGAAGCCTTACCAATGTCACAAAAGAGAGAATAAAATATGAGGGATACAAATACATAGAAATAAGGAATAATCAAGAAGAAAAACTGTAGAGGACTGAAATTCTGAATCAGATAAGAGAGCACTTAAGGCTACCTATTCAATGTGAGATAACTCTATTAGCATATATTTAAATGATGGCACTTCTCACCATCAGTGCTTGCTGAATGTTGATGAAATAATCATAGGCAAGGAGAGAGAGAAGTCTGGGTTACTTGGTGGCCAGACAAGGAGGAGAGAAACTGGAGATTCCAGACTTCAGAATCCAGGAGAGATCTTTTACTTCTCCCCCTAAAGACCAAGGACTTTGACTCATTCTGACTCTGGCCGATCCAGAGGCCCTCCAGAATTATTCTGGACATTATAAAAAACAACAGCAAAAATAAAAACCAGTAACATTGAAAGAAATATGCTAACTGTGCACGTAAACATATTGAATTCAAAGATAGGTTTTACATTTACCTTTAGAATCATAGCTCTCCAAAGAAACACAACAGCATAAAAAACATTAACTGGATAATAAATGAATTAATATAAGAAAATTGCCAATAACTCCAGAACATAGAAACTTAAATTCCAAATGTAATTCTGCAAATAAATTTCAGTTAAAACAAAACATAGCTACAAATTCCAAACCATTTAATGGTTAAATGTAATAATTTAATTCAGGAAAAAATGTTTTGAAATGCATCAAAAGAAAGAGCTTCAAATAAAAAGGTAATGACATTGAAATTTCAAGACTTCTCTACAAACATTGTAAAAAGAAAAAGGGGACTCTGATGTACTGATGAAGAAAATTTCTCAAATTCTCCTCCAAATAACAAGGAACCCATTTCAGATTTGATTCAGGACCAGAAGAACAAGAAGTCTGTTTCTCTGGAGTGGAAAGTGAGGTCCAATAACAGATAATAAAATATGGGAATATTAGAGAGATAATAAAAAATGGGAAAATAGAACAGAATGTGATACATTTTAATGAGAAAAATAACAGATCTGGAAAACAAATCAAGAAGAGAAAATATAAGAATTGGACTTTCTGAAAGTTGTGGTCAAAAAGAGAACCTTGATACATAATGTAGAAAATAAACTTAGACCATTATCCTGAAGAGATAGAACATGAGGGGAAAATAAATCTATAAAAAATTCACTGATCATCAGTACAAGAAGATCTTTTGTGGAAAACACACAGGAATTTTATTGCCAAATTTTGAAACCCTCAGATCAAAGAAAACTTTTTTTCAAAAAAAAGAAAAAAAATCAATTCAAATATGCTGAAGCTACAATTAAAATTATACAGGACTATCAGCAGCTACAATAAAAGAACACAAGTCCTGGAATCATATCTCCTGACAATCAAAAGAACTAGGCCCGTGACCAAAAATATGATATCCAGCAAAATTAGTTATAATAATTGAGAAAAAATGGACATTCAACAGACTTAAAGATTTTCAAGACTTTCCATCAACCAAACCCAAATGTTATAGAAAATTTTACACATGAGGCAATATCAAAGATCAATTTCAAAGAACTCAACATGGAAAAATTGTTTAAAAATGGACAATTTTTTTGTTTTTACATGGGAAATGCATACATGTTTAAGATTCACAACAATAAAAAGGTAACTCAAAAGAAAGACTGGAAGTTAATATAAAAATAGTAATTATAAAAACGAGATGCAGCATTAGAATATAAATGAAGGCATTAGAGGGAGAAAAAGGGATCATAGTTGTGAAAATCTACTCCCATCAGGTATGAGTTTAATAGGCAACACTGCATTTTTACCATGAAGAGTATAACTCACTCCAAAATCTGTAAAGAACTAAGGAGGCAGGGATGGGCAGCTGAAGAAGCAAAGAATGAGGCAAGAAGAAAAGGGAGGAATCTTTGGGTAGGAGAAATTTAAGTAATAGCAAGGCAAGAAGAAGAATTAAAATGAAGAGTAAATCATATAGGAAAGATATGTGTGTAAGTAAGTGGTGTGTTTGTGTATGTGTATATGCATATATATATATATATATATATATATATATATATATATATACATATATCTTGTCTTAACAAAAACTTGTTTGGAGGTGGGGGGAGATGAAATGGGGAAAAAGAATAAAGTAAGGTGCACAGCAGAGAACAAAACAACAATTTACAAGGAAGTAAAAAAATGAATAGTTATGAATATAATTTGTTTTAGTAATACAGACTTTCTTGATCTGGTAATTTGTTGTTATATATTTTGAATCCTCCCTGGTGTTCCGCTGGGAAAATAACAATATTCTCTTTTCTCTTATTTTGTTTTTTACCAGAAACCATATTTTTAAAAAGGCCTGGAAGCATCTTTCAAGAAATCAATGAAAATTGCCCTGATATAATAGAACGAGGGGGCAAAACAGAAATTGAAATAAGCTACTGATCACTGCCTAAAAGAGATCCCCAAATGAAAACTCCCAGAAACAGTCAAATTCCAAAGCTCACAAATTAAGAATAATGTATTGCAAGCAACCCAAAAGAAACAAGCCAACTACTGTGAATCTATAATCAGTTTTATATATGATTTGGAAGTTTCCACATTAAAGAACCAGAATGCTTAGAACATGATATACTGAAAATCAAAGCAGTTAGCAATACAACCAAGAATCTACACAGCAAACCTACCCCACTACTCTGCAAAACTGAATATAATTTTTCAGCACACATGGAAAATTTATGAAATAGAGGACTTTCAATCATTTCTAACTAAAAAAAAATTGAACTGAATAAAATATATGACCTCCAAATACAAGATTGAAAAGATACATAAAATGGCTTAATGAAGAAATGATGAAAACATGAGAAATTCAATTAAATAAATCTTTAAATTTATATATGGCAAAAATAGTATTTGTAATTCTTTAACAGCTTTATTATTTTAAGAGCAATTAGGAGTATGTGCACACGGAGGATGTTGTGCCTCTCCAGGCCAATTCACCTGCTTAACTGCAGAACTTGTGGCCATCTTGACTGAGCTTTACCTCCCTCCAAGTGCCAGCCAGCAGGGCAAAGACTGGGGAGAACTGGAAACAGGTGTGCTGGGTATGTCCACAAACAGGATGTCTAGGGTTGAGGTCTTGTCTCTAGAGGATGGCAAATTTCTCTTAGTAACCCAAAAATATTTTGTCTTTTCATGTCCTGCCTGATTTATCTGCCTTTTGTTTCCCAAGTACATTGTTGTTTCAGAGCTTAAATAAAGAATATTGCTATAATAAACATCTTGATCTTCAATACTGGTAGCTCTCTTTTCTTGTTTCTATAGTCACTGTAAGAGTCATACAGCTAGCTAGTCTTTGGCAATGCACTGCCCCCTCAAAAGTCCCCTGCTCAGAAACCATTCAACAAATAAAAGTTTGGGAAGCATGTGAATTTTTTAATCCTTTTTTTTATTTTTTTCTTTTAAATTTATATAATGGACAATAAAAACAAACTACCGTAAAAAACTAATAAATTTTGATGGAAAATTTTATGAATGGGATTCAACAATTCTAAAAATTTGGAATATGCTCAAAAAAATAAATTTGGCCCTTTTGATAAAAAAGGTTTTCTTAAAATACTAAATCTAAAAGGTAAAAAAAAAAAACATGGGCAAAAATTTTTGGGCAGCCCTTTTTGTAATGCAAGAAACCCGGAAACTGATGGTACCCCCCACACGGGAAAGCTGAAATGAATAGTAAATTTTTGTTCTAAAGGAAAATCAACAAAGATGATTTCAGAAACAAAACCATGCTGATACTTGAAAGAATAAAGATTTATCAAGAAACAAAAATAAAGATCAACTCTATACTAGCTCTCTTCCTTCCTTAATTCTTTGTAAAATCTTCAACCAGGGGGCTTAATGAAATTTCCCAAATATTTTCATTTTCTTTCCTTTACGTAATTTTTACCTTTCCCTCCTTCCCTTTTTTTTATTTTTTTTTTTATGGGTTTTTATTTTAAAAAATAATGCATTGGGAATTTTTTCACATTGACAATTAAAATCTTTTTTTAAAATTTTCCCCCCTCCCCCAACCTTCCCAAAAGGGCAAAGGTAACCAATAAATTTAAAATGTTAAAAGTTTTTAAAAATAAAATATATGAATACATATATAAGTTATTTTTTCAAAAAATGGAATTTTAAACAAGACAATTAACCTAAAAAAAAATAAAAAATATGCCAGCAAAACAAGATTGGAAATCTATGTAGGGCTCTACCATTTCCCCGGGTTTTTTGTGGAAAGATTCTTTCAAGAAAGGAAAATGGAACAAAATTTGGTTTTCGTATTGTTGGGCCCCATCCTCAAATTTCATATTTTTAATTGAATGGGCTTTTAGTTGATACACTAAATTTCCCAATTGTGGGTAAAAAATGGGCTGTACCTTATTAAAAATATTAAAAAAATGGTCCCTTCCACAAATTATTTTTAAGGAAATGGATTTTTGGTGGGTTTAGGCAAGAAAAAAAATGGGGAGGGTTGGGTTTGGAAAATGCTTTGTGTGGCTCTTTTCAGGGTTTTTGCACAATTTAGCCGATTCTTTCCATTTTTATGAAAAAAGGACCCCAACCTGTTCCCTATCCGTATTTAAAAAAAGTTTCACATTTCGCCCAGTGGGAACAATAAATTGAAGGGGCTTGGGTTTGGTTTAATGAAAAGGAATTATTTTTAAAATAAAAGTAATCTTTTTGGCTAAAATACAAATGTGTAAAAGATTCCTCCCCTCCCACCCGATGGTTATAAAAGCTTGTGAAGAAAACAGGGATTAAACTTGGGCGGTGGGAGATTTGTGGGTGTCCACTCCCTTGGTTGGAAAGGAGCAAATCTCTCAGATAACTGGTCCCCTGGTTGGACAAAAAATTCCTACCCCAAAGAAAATGGTCCTCCATTCCAATTTTGGGAGTTTTTTATACAAAAAGGAATTGCCTAAGCCACCAGAAAAAAAAAAACCTGTAGCTCCTTCTACCCCCAAATTAGATATTTTTGGAAAACAATGGGAAATTAATGACCATAACGGACATAGACTTAAGGAGCAATTGGGTATTCCCCTGGGGAAAGAGTTGCCCCCCAGGAGGAATATTGTCCCTCCCCGTTCCTCCAATAAAGGGGGCATGGGGGGGTCACCCAGACCTCCCCAGCATCCCCCAATTAGAGTAGACTACAAGAGGCAGAAGGCCAAAGAAAAGGGTGGAATCCGGGAGCTTCAGCCATTATTTTTGTAATTTTTTCCCTTTTTGAAAAAAAATTTGGCCTTTTTTCCCATAAAGAAATTTTCCAAATTTTAAAAATCTTAAAAAACAAACCAAACCTCTTTTTTTAAATAAGGGCTACAAAAAAAATTCAGCTTTTATGTTAAGATACGGTTACCAAGGGTAAGCCTTTTTTGAAATTTGTCTAATGCTAAAAAATCTATTACAAAAAAATACAAATGGTTCCAAAAATAAATAAAGGGCCGAACCCTTTGCAAAGGGGTTTCCTGCAAAAGAAATTCCCAAAAAACCCAAAAATTTTTCAAAAAACTCGCCAAGGGCTTTAATTAAAATTCACTAAATGCCTTTAAAAATTACGATCCCAATCCCAACAAAGGGCCTTCCAAAGGGCCCGGGCATTTTAAAAACCACCTTTAAACCATAAAAACCCTAATTTTAACAATTTTAAAAAAACAGGCTGGGGGAGGCGGCAAAAAACAACCAAACCCAAAAATGCCCTGGGCCCTTTTACCTCACCAGGGTTTCAAAATTGCCCAAAAACCCGGAAAACCAAAAAGAAAAGGGAAATATTTTCGCGGGACAAGTCCCCTGGAAGGTAAATCGCCCTTGAGAACCCTTTCCCGGAAGTTTTCCCCCGGAATCTAAAAATGCCACCCCCGATTTAGGGGGGAAAATCCCGCACCAAACCCCTGAACCCCTTCCCAGCCCAAAAGGGGGGAATCCCCCCAACAAAAAATTTACCGAACGTAAAGAAAAAAGCCCCGAAGGGCCCCTAAAGGCCTTCCATTGAAAAAAGGGACCCCAGTGGAGGGTTTGAAAAGGGCCAAAACCCTGAAACTTTCCGTTGAAAACCCCCAAACGGGAAAACCAAATGAAATGAAAACTGGAAAGGAATTTTAAGGCCAAAAATTTTCCCCCAAGGAAACCCAAAATGGGAAACAGCCCAAAGAAAAGAAAATGAGAGTAAACCCAAGAAACCAAAACTTCCCAAAATTCCCCAGTGGGGGGTTTTAAAATTATTTATTTCAGAAACCAAAACCCATTTCCTAAGGGCCTTTTGGAAAGTTTTTTTAAAGAAATAAAAAAAATTTTTTTAAAAAAAAAACTGCCGGAAAAACAAACCCAAGGAAATTTTCTTCTCCCAAAAAGGGATAATTTTAAACCCATTTAAAATTTTTGAAAAATTTTTTAAAACCCCCCGCTGGGCCCAAATTAAAAAATTTCTGCTCCCAAGGGAAAGGAAACAATCCCAGTTCAAACCCGGGGGCCTTTTTAAAAAAGGGAAAACAAACCCAAAGTATAATTACCCAAATTATAATGGGAAATTTTAAACCAAACCCAGAAAAAAAACTAAATTTTGAAAGAAAAATTTTAAAATTAAATTTAAAAAACCCAAATCTTTTTTTATGAAAAACAAAAACCTAACACTTAATTTTCAAAATTTAAAAAAATAAATTAACAGTACCTTAACCCACCTTTCATCACCGAATAATTGGGGAAAAAGAAATTTAACATGGTAAATTTTTTCTTTTCCCTTTTAAAATAACCAAAAATAAAGCATTTTTCCCAAAAAAAAATTCCTTCAAAGGACCAATTTAGGAATAAACAAATTTTGGCCCTTAAAATCTCCCGGCTAACATAAAAATTATAAGTTACCAGAAAAAAATTTCTTTTCCCTTTTAACAAAAATAAAAAAATTTTTTACTTGGGAAAAAAACAAAATAAAATTTTTAAATATTCCTCAAAAGAAACACTAAATCCATAACCCAAAAAATTTCAAACCCATCCCATAATAAAATTAAAAAAAAAAATATAAATACCCCCCAAAATTTCCCCCAAATATTTAATGCCAAAAAATTTAAAACAAAATAAAATAAACCTTTAAAACCCTTATTTTAAAAATTCCAAAAATTTTTAACCCATATAAATTAAAAAAAAGGAAACCCATTTAAAACTTTTAAATTTTCTTTAAATCCATTTTGGGTAAAATATTTTAATTTTTAAAAACCCCCAAAACAATTTAAAAACCGAATTTATTAAAATAAAACAAAAAAGGGGCTTAAAAAAAGAACTTGTAAAATATTTATTTAAAAAAACCCAAAATCAAATAGAAAACAGAAAATATTAATCCTCCAAAAAAAAAAAAACCAAATTTAAAAAGAAAACCTAATTCAACAAAGATCACTGCCTCAGACAGGTTTTATAACTCACAAAGGTCAGGTAGTCAACACTCCCTATCTTTGATAATCGCTATTGATGTGGAGAGACCCAGAAAGTGGTGAATGGAAAAAGGAGAATTAACGTTTGGGAAGGGTTTGTTTATTCTACAGGTGGAAAGAATCAGATGGGGCCAACAGCCTATTCGCCTTTCCACAAAGAGACGACAGACCCCGAAACAAGGAAAGACCCAAAAATATCGGTGGTTCTTTGCTATTGTGCTCACCATTGAAAAAGGTAGTTATGGCGTTTGATCATGGACCAAAACCTTAGGAATCATTGGATTTCTAGCTAGGATCAAAACCTCAGGAACATTGATTCTCTGAGACATAGGAGAAAACTCTCAGGAACTTGGATTCTCTGAGAAAATGATGACAAAAACTTTCTGCTGGAATCATTGGATTCCCCTAAAATAAAAAAGACTTTGCAGGACTTCAAAAACTCAGGGGATCTTACCTGACATGGAAACAATGGCAAAGATTGGTTTTGGACTATCTCGGCTGCTGAAGAAGGTTTTTGGGATTGTTTACATATCCTCTTTTAGGACTTCGATCTTTTCCAACACCATGTTGATTTAAGTTTCTATTCTGCTACTTTGAAAATTCATATTGTTAACCCTGGGGCACGACTGGGAGGGTCATCCCAACTCGCGTTTTTGTGCTTGTGTAATCCTCCCATGCTGAATTTGTATAAAAGACCCTTCTCCCCAGAAACCCGCCCCCATTTCCCTTTGGTGCTTTTCATTTCCTTTCCTGAGATGTCGGTGGGGCGTCATCTCCTTTAGTGTTTTACCACCTTTCCTGAGAAGTCAGGGGCTTAATCACCCCCTTTTCGGTGCTTTCACCCTTCCCTGAGAAGTTAGGGAGGCTTGATCACCCCCGGGGTTGACCTCCTAAGTCAGGGATGGCATGCCACCTGTGTTCTAAAATAAAAAAGGGGAATGAAGGACTGAGGTTTGAGTTGATACTATTTCCCTGTAGGCTAAATAGTTTGGGCTTTCTTTAATACAATGATTGGATAAAGAATGGTCCCCCCCTCTGGGCAAGTCCTGAGTGTGAAAATGCTTTTGGTGGGTGGGAGAGAGAGACAGGAAGAAAGTGGGAGAGATTGGGCGGTTCGAGACTCCGGCTGGGTTGTGGCCCTTAGGCTTCTTGACTAGCTGCACACATTGCTATCTGATTCTCTTCCACCTCCAATCCTTTTCACTGAAAAAAGACTGACAGTTTTCCCTAACCAATTCCTGATCCTTGATTTAAAATACAAACTTACATTAAGTCTCCTGGTTCTGCTATTTCCTAGTATCCAGTTCATGTAAATCTTTCCAAGACTTTCTGTATTCATCCTGCTGGTCTTTCTTACAGAACAATTTTATTCCATAACATTCATAAACCAAAATTTATTCAGCCATTCTCCAATTGATGGGCATCCACTCAATTTCCAGTTTCTGGACAATACAAAGAGTGCTGCCACAAACATATTTGCACATACAGGTACCCTTCTCTTCTTTAAGATCCCTTTGGGATATAAGCCCAGTAGTAACACTGATGGATCAAAGAGTATGCACAGTTTGTAATTTTTTGAGCATTGTTCCAAATCGCTCTCCAGAATCACTGGATGTATTCACAATTCCACCAAAAATGCATCAGTGTCCCAATTTTCCCACATTCCCTCCAAAATTCAGCATAATCTTTTCCTGTCATTCCACCCAAGCTGTTAGGTATGTAGTGGTATGTCAGAGTTGTCTTAATTTACATTTCTCTGATTTAAAATGACTTCTTGCATCTTTTCATTATGGGTAGAAATGCTTTCAATTTCTTCATCTGAAAATTGTCTGTTCATAACTTGATCATTTATCAATTGGAGATTGGCTTGATTTCTTATAAATTGAGTCAACTCTGTATATTTTGGAAATGAAGCCTTTCTCAGAACCTTTGACTGTAAAATTGTTTTCCCAGTTTATTGCTTCCCTTCTAACCTTCTTTTCAATTTGATATAATCAAAATTTTGTATTTTGTGACCAATAATAATCTCTAGTTCTTTTCACAAATTTCTTCCTCCTTCACAGGTTTAAGAGATAAACTATCCTGTGTTCTTCTAATTTATTTATAATCTCATTCTTTAAGTCTAGATCATGAACCCATTTTGACCTTATCTTGGTGTATGATATTCAGTGTGGGTCAATGCCTAGTATCTGCCATACTAATTTCCAATTTTCCCAGCAGTTTTTGCCAAACAGTGGATTCTTTTCCCAAAAGCTAGGGATTTTTGGTTTGTGAAATACTAGATTTTTAAAGTTATTGACTATTTTGTCCTGTGAACCTAACCTATTCCACTGATCAATGAGTCTATTTCTTAGCCAATACCAAATGGTTTTGGTGACTGCTACTCTATAATATAATTTTAGATCTGGTACAGCTAGGCCACCTTCATTTGATTTTTTTTTCTGTTAGTTCACTTGAAAATCTTGACCTTTTGTTCTTCCAGATGAATTTTCTTGTTATTTTTTCTAGGTCATTAAAATAGTTTTTGGGGAGTCTGATTGGTATAGAACTAAATAAATAGATTAGTTTAGATAATATTGTCATTTTTATTATATTTGCTCAACTTATCCAAGAGCATTTAATATTTTTTCCAATTGTTTTGATCTGACTTAGTTTGTGAGGAAAGTTTTTGTAGTTTTGCTCATATACTTCTGGACCTTCCCTTGGCAGATAGATTCCCAAATATTTTTTATCTGCGTTCTTTAAAAGACCAACCCTTGGTTTTTAGAAATATATATGAATGTGATGACTTTGGTGGGTTTATTTTGTATCCTGCAACTGCTAAAATTTGGATTATTTCTAATGTTTTGGTAAATCTTGGGGTTCTCTAAGATACCATCATATCATCTGCAAAGAGTGAAAATTTGGTTTCCTCATTACCTACTCTAATTGCTTTGTCTTTCTCAACTCTTATTTTTGAAGCTAGCATTTCTAATACAATACTGTAATGATGATAGTGGGCAACTTTGTTTCACTCCTGATCTTATTGGGAATGGTTCCAGTTTATCCCCATTACATATGATGCTTACTGCATCTATTTAAAACTACTGATTATTTTAAGGAAAAGTCAATTTATTCCTATCTCTCAATTGTTTTTAATAGGAATAGATGTTGGATTTTATCAAATGCTTTTTCTGCATCTATTGAGATGATCATTATTTTGTTATTTTTTTGATATATAATTATGCTAATATTTTTAATATTAATCAGCCTGTTCCTGGTATAAATCCTATTGGGTTGGTTTATTATCGGGGATGATTTTCTTAATCTTTTTGCTAATATTTTATTTAAAATTTTAGATCAATATTCATTAGGAGATTGATCTTAATTTTCTTCTCTTTTTCCCCACCAATTTTATAATCCATTCTTTAATAAAAGGAATTTGGTAGGAACTCTTCCTTCGTATTTTTCCAAATGTTTATATAACATTGTAGTTAATTGTAGTTAATTGATCTTTAAATGTTTGGTAGAATTCACATGTAAAACATCTGGTCCTTGTGATTTTTTCTTAGGGAATTGATTAATAGATTGTTCTATTTATTTTTCTAAAACAGGATTATTTCAGCAATTTACCTCTTCCTCTGTTAAACTGGGAAGCCTATATTTTTTAAGGTAGTCATCCATTTCACTTAGGTTGTCAAATTTATTGGCATAAAGTTGAGTAAAATAATGCCCAAGTTTTAATTTCCTCTTCATTATGGGAAGTTCTCCTTTTCATTTTAAGACTAACCAATTTTTTTTTCCCTTTCCTTTTTTCTACATTACCAAAGGGTATCTAATTTTTATTTTTTCAAAAACCAACCTTGTTTATTTATTAATTCAATAGTTTTTTTTTTAACTTTCAATGTTATCAATTTCTTCTTTCAATTTTAGAAATTCAAGTTTAGTATTTGATTGGGGGTTTTTAATTTACTCTTTTTCTAGCTTTTTAAGTTGCAAGCCCAATTTACTGACCTTCTCTTTCTCTATTTTATTCAAGTAAACCTCTAATGATATAAAGTTTCCCCTTATTACCACTTTGACTGCACCTCACAAATTTTGGTATGTTGTCTCATTGTTGTCATTCTATTGGGTGAAATTATTAATTGTGTCTATGATTTGCTCTTTCTCCCATTCATTCTTTAAGATGAGATTATTTAGTTTCCAATTACTTTTTAATCTATTTACCCCTAGCTTTTTGTTGTAGTGTTTGTTGCATCATGACCTGAAAAGAATGCATTTACTATTTCTGCCTTTCTGCATTTATTTTTGAGGTTCATCCCATTCACATTTACAGTTAAAACTACTAATTCTGTATTTCCTGCCATCTTTTTATTCCCAGATTGTGCTTTTCTTTTCTTTCCCCCTTATGCCCTTCCCCAGGATTAAATTTAAGGGCAGCACTTGCCTCACACAGCTCTCACTCTTTAGAATCCCTCCCACCCCCTTTGCATTCCTTCCTCTTTCTTATACCTTTCCCTTATTCATTTTCTCTCTTCCTCTCCCACTTTTTAATGAGGTGAAAGAAGTTTCTCTGTAAACCAAATATGTCTAATATGTTTCTCTTTGAGCCAAATCTGAGAGTAAGATTCACATAATGTTCCTCTCCCTCCCTAAATTCCCTCAGATATGATACATTTCCTTAGCCTCTTTGTGGGATGTAATTTCCCTCTTTTTATCTCCCTTTTTTAACTTTTTCTAATAACATCCCCTTTCCACTTTTATTTCCCTTTTTTTGTATTATAACAGTAAAATAAAATTATACATGTGTTCTTTATGTATGTCCATAAAAGAAATACAGATCTCAAGAGTTCTTTTTATCTTTTATGCTTCTCTTGAGTCCTAGATTTGAAAGTCAATTTTTTTTTGTTTAGCTCTGGTTTTTTCCTTAGGAATAAATGGAATTCACCTGTTTCATTGAATTGAATTCTTCCCTGGAAGAAAATGTTCAGATTAGCTGGGTAGTTTATTCTTGGCTGCATTCCAAGTTCTTTTGCCTCTTGGAATATCAGATTCCAACCCCTTCAATCCTTTAATGTGGAAGAAGCTAGATCCTGAGTGATCCTTATTGTGGCTCCTCGGTATATGAATTGTTTTTTTTTTTTTTTCTGGCTGCTTGTAGTAATATTTTTTCCTTAGTTTAATAGTTCTGAAAAATCTTGGAGTTTTTATTTTGGGGTCCCTTTCAGAAAGTGTTTGATGAATTCTTCCAATGGCTATTTTACCTTCTGATTCTATTACATCTGCGCAGTTCTCTTTGATGATTTCCTGTAAAATAGTGCCTAGGCTCTTATTTTCATCATAATTTTCAAGCAGTCCAATAATCCTCAGACTATCTCTCCTAGATCTATTTTCCAGGTCTGTTGTTTTTCCAAGTAGATATTTAACATTTTTTTCTAATTTTTCATTTATTTGGTTTTGCTTGACTGATTTTTGATGTCTCAACAAATCATTCATTTCTATTTGCTCAGTTCTGATTTTTAATGAGTTATTTTCTTCATTAGTTTTTTTTTTTTTTACTTCTTTTTGTATATGCTCAATTGAGTTTTTGAATGAGCTGTTTTGCTCTATGGAAGTTTTTTTTTTTTTCCATTTCACTATTTTTTTTTACTGAATTTTTTTCCAATTCACAAATGCTACTTTCCTGGGAATTATTTATCTTTTGCAATTCACAAATTCTGTTTCCCTGCACTCCATGGGAGTTGTTTACCTTTTTCAATTCACATTTCAGAAAGTTAATTTCTTTTTCCACTTTATCAAATTTCTCTTTTAATGAGTTATATGCCTTTTCCATACTCTCTTATAGAGCTTCTCTTTCCTTTCCCCATTTTTCTTCTAGCTCTCTTTTAAGATCTTTTATAATTTCTTCTAGGAGAGCTTTGTGTGAAGGGGACCAGCTACATCCTGCTTTGGGGTTTTGTCTGGAGATTGGCTGCTATCAGTCTCTTCAGGTTTGGAAACTTGCTCTCTTTCTGGTAGAAGCTATTTATAGTTAGAGTTAGCTTGGCTTTTTTGTTCATTTTTTAAAAAAATGCTTATGGTCTGCCTTTAGGTCTTCCTGTAGAGTTTCCTCTACAGAACAGGGATAAATGGACAGTAATTATCCTATAAATGGGCTGCAAAGAGCGGCCAAGCTGCGGAAGTGTGACTTCTTTGGGCAAAGTCCCACAGGAGAAATTTTGCTACCCTGGGCAGAGCCCCCCCACAGAAGAAGAAATCCACATTCTGGATTTTTGAGGGGATAACCTCTACCTTTGGTGTTTGTGTAACTTCTCTGCTGATCTACTGCTTTGCAGCCAAAGCAGAGCTGACAACCTGTGGTAGAGTTCTCTCTCCCAATTCTCCACCCCTGAGACCACTCCCCAGCCCTGGTCTGCTCAGTGTGGGCTAGTCTCTGTGTTCTGCCTTCCTGCCTGTGCTTACCTACTCCCACCTGATCAACACAGACCTTTTCTGGTGATCTTCCGAGTTATCATTGGTTGGTAATTTGCTGTACTCTGGATATTCATGGAATTTACCAGTCAAGCACTATTTCTGAAGCTGATTTAGGTAATTAGTAAGTGAAGTTAGAAGGGAGCTCAGGATGAAATGTGTGTCCTTTCTGCCATCTTGGCTCCATCCCCTTTTTCTTTTAAAAGTTAAAACATTCATATCCCTATATGGGAAAATGATATGTTTAATTCTTAAGAATTGTGCCTTTGATATGAGTATATTTAGAGAATGTACATATAATTTGATTTTATTGGATGACATGAAAAAAACTAGAGGTGGAGAGGGGACTATGTTAGATGAAGAGGAAAGAAGTAAATTGTGGTAAATTACATCTTATGAAGAGACAAAAAAAAAAGACCTATTACAATTGAGAGAAAGATTTGGTAAACAAACACAATATTAGATTTATTTAACTCAAAGAGAAGCTTCCCATCCTATGGGGAAGTAGGGAGGAAAAGAGGAAAGAAAAGGGAAAGGCTAATAGAAGGGAGAACAGAAGGAGAAGGAGAAAGCATAAAAAGGGGGAGGAGCTATAAAAAGGGAGGGTTGTTTGAGGCAAGTGATGATCAAAAGCAAAAGAGTGGGGAGGAGGGAAAGGGGAAAAGGAAAGAGAAAAGTATAACGGGGAAAAATAAGAAAGGAAATATTGTATGAAGACAATATATGAAGGCAGGAAATACAGAGTTAATAATTTTAACTGAATGTTAATAGAATGAACTATCCTTTGAAATGAAACCAGATAACAGATTAACTTAAAAGCCATAATCCTACAAAATGTTGTTTGCCAGAAGCACATTTAAAGCAGAGTGATACAAACAAAATAAAGGTAAAAACCTGGAACAGAATCTATTATGCTTCAGCTAAAGTGAAAAAAAAAAAAAAAAAAAAAGCAGGGAGTTGATCCTGATCCCAGATCAAGCAAAAGCAAAAATAGACCTAATTAAAAGAGAAAAGGAAACTACATTTTGGTACCATAAATGATGAATCAACGCTAAACATATATGCACCAAGTAGTATATCATCCAAATTCCTAGAGGAGAAATTAAGAGAGGTGCAAGAAGAATTAGAAAGCAAAACTATATTAGTGGGGGATTTCAAACTTGGTTTCTCCAAATTGATAATAGATAATAGATAAATAGATAAATTGAACCACAAAATAAATAGGAAAAGTTAAGGAGATAAATAGAATTTTAGAAAAGTTAAGTATGATGGACTTTTGGAGAAAATTGGATGGAGACAAAAGGGAGTACACTTTTTTTAGGTGTTTCATGGGACTTACAGAAAAATTGATCATGTAAATTAGGGTATAAACACCTTAGAATGAAATGCAAAAATAGGCAGAAATAGTAAATCAATCTTTTTTAGATCATGATGCAATAAAAATTATATGTAATAAAGGGTCAGTGAAAAATAGACCAAAAATTAATTGGAAACTAAATAATCTAAGCATAAACAATGAGTGGGTGAAAACACAAAGCATAGGCACAATAAAAAATTTCATCCAAGAGAATAACAATAATGAGACAGCATATTAAATGTACAGGATGCAGGCACAGCAGTTCTTAAGGGAACTTTTATATCTCTAGATGCATATTTGCATAATATAGAGAGAGAGAAGATCAACAAACTAAGCATGCAATTAAAAAACTAGAAAAAGAACAAATTAAAAACCCAATTAAACACCAAATTTGAAATTCTGAAAATAAAAAGGGAGATCAATAAAATGGAAAGTAAGAAAACTATTAAACTAATAAATAAAACTTTGTTTTCAATAAAATGGAAAGTAAGAAAACTATTAAACTAATAAATAAAACTTTGTTTTATGAAAAAAGTAACAAAATAGATAAAGCTTTAGTTAATTTGATTAGAAAAAGGAAATGAAGAAAATCAAATTGTTAATATCAAAAATGAAAAGTGTGAACTTTATACCAATGAAGAGCAAATTAGAGTAATTATTAGGAGTTATTTTGTCCAACTGCATGCAAATAAATCTGATAATCTAAGTGAAATGGATAAATATTTAGAGAAATATAGATGCCCAGATCAACAGAGGAGAAAATAAATTACTTAAATAGTCCTATTTTAGGAAAAGAAATTCAACAAGCTATTAATAAACTCCTTAAGAATAAATCTTCAAGGCTAGATAGATTTCCATGTGAATTCTACTGAACATTTAAAGAACAATTAATTTTAATAATATGCAAACTATTTAGAAAAATTGAGCAAGAAGGAGGCCTATAAAATTTATTTTATGACACAAATATGATGCTGATACCTAAACCAGCTAGGGTCAAAACAGAAAAAGAAAATTATAGACCAATTTCTCTAATTAATATTGATACAAATCTTTTTAAATGACATAGTAGCAAAGAGAATACAGCAAGTTATTACCAGCATCATACACCATGATGTATTGAGTAGAATTTAGACCAGGAATGGAGGGCTGGTTTAATATTAGCAAAAACTATTAGCATAATTAACTATATTGGTAACCAAACTAATAAAAATAATGATTATCTCAATAGATGCAGATAAAGCATTTGACAAAATCCAATACCTATTCCTATTAAAAAACAATAAGGAGTATAGAAATAAATTGAGTTTTCCTTAAAAATGATCATTAGCATTTATTTAAAACCATCAGCAAGCATAACAAATAATAAGGATAAACTAGAAACATTCAAAATAATATCAGGGGTGAAACAAGGAAGCTTAATATTACCATAACTATTAATGGATATATTAGAAATCTTAGCTTTGGCAATAAGAGAAGACAAAGAAATTAAAGGAATTAGAGTAGGTAACAAGGAAACCAATTACCACTCTTTGCAGTTGATATCATCTTATACTTAGAGAATTCCTTAAAAGCAACTAAAAAACTACTAGAAAAAAATTCACTACTTTGGCAAAGTTGCAAGATATAAAATAAATTTATATAAATCATCAGCATTTGAATATGTTACCAACAAAGTCCAGCAGCAAGTGATAAAAAGAAAAATTCCATTTTAACTAGGCATTGACCCCCAACAATACCCTACACCAAGATAATATCAAAATGGGTTCATGATTTAATGATAGTATAAGTAAATTAGAAGAACAAAGGATAATCTAACTCTCAGATCGGTGGAGAAGGAAAGACTTTGTGGCCAAAGAAGAACTGGAGTACATTATGGAATGCAAAATGGGTCATTTTGATTATATTAAATAAAAGGTTTTGTACTAACAAAACCAATGCAGACAAGATTAAAAATAAAGCAATAAATAGGGGATGGAGTTTATATCCAAGTATTCTGATAAAGGCCTCATTTCTAAAATATATAAAAATAAAATAAAATATAAAATAAAATAAATAAAATAAAATAATTCATGAATTGAATCAAATTTATAATATTTCAAGACATTCACCAATTGATAAATGGTCAAAAGATACGAACAGACAATTTCTGATGAAGAAATTAAAACCATTTTTAGTCATATGAAAAAATGCTCTAAGTCATTATTTAATTAAGAAAACTTTGAGGGACATTACACTCCTCTCAGATTGACTGAGATGACAGGAAAAGATCATGATGAATATTGGAGGAAGAAAACTGGGACACTAATACATTTTTGGTGGAGCTTTTAATCCAATCATTGTGGAGAGCAATATGGTACTATGCCCAAAAGGCTGCCAAATTGTGCATACCCTTTGATCCAGCAGTATCTCTCCTGGGCCTTTGTATGAACACAAAGAGATCATAAAAAAAGGGAAAATGACTTATATGTGCAAAAATGTTTGTAGCAGCTCTTTTTGTAATGGAAAGAAACTTTTCCCATCAATTGGAGAATTGCTAAATGAGACAGGGTATATCAATGTTGTGGAATACTATTGTTTTGTAAGAAATGACCAGCAGTATGATTTCAGAGAGGCCAGGAGAGACTTACATGAACTGATGCTAACTGAAGTTAGTAGAACCAAGAAATCATTATACACGAAAACAACAATATTATGTGATGATTGATTCTCATGGACAATGTCTTTTTTGAACAGTGAGGGGAGTTGGGACAGTTCCAATGGTCTTGTGATGAAGAGAGCCATCTACTTCCAGAGAGAAGTCTGTGGGAATTAAAAATAGTATTTTCACCTTTTTTATGTTGATTGCTTGCATTTTGTTTTCTTTCTCATTTTTTTTCTTTTTGATCTGATTTTTCTTGAGAATATGATAATCATGGAAATATGTATAGAAAAATTATTAACATAATTACTTGCTGTCTAGATTACTTGCTGTCTAGAGGAGGAGGTGGGGAGAAAGAAATGAGAAAAAATTTTGGAGCACAAGGTTTTGCAAATTTGAATGTTGAAATTTATCTATGCATATGTTTTGAAAATAAAAACCTTCAATCAAAAAAATTTATTTTGGTAAAATTCAAGTGAATGTGTTTTCTACTTCACCATCATGGCCTCCTCAAATACTTTCAGAGAGAAAAGTAAAACTAAAGAGATTATTTACCTTTCAAACACCTCAAACAATAGAAGTGAACCAGGAAAGAATAGTCACAGAATTACAACATTTGAATGAATGAAAAATACAGAAAAAAGAGAGACCAATTAATTCTAGAGGTCATGAAATTAAGAAAGAGGTTCTAACATAAACAAACACCAAAAAAGATCAATGATGAACAGAGTGAGGGGAATTGTTTGTGGAATGGAGCACAAAATGAAATGTGAAACTGAGGACTAAGGACTAACTGAAGCAGAATGGAAAGGCACATATGAAATGAGAGGAGAAGATCAGAAGTAAGGCCAAAAGATACAGTGGGATGCCTAAAATAATATAATAGTTTCTTTACTTCAAAAGAAGGAATTGTAAATTTAAAAGTTCCTGCATAGACATTAATGCATCTATGATAAAAGGAAAGTGGTAATCTTAGCATAGTGTTTTATATTTATAGTAGATTTTCAATAGATACTTATTAATTAATGGACTACAACAAGTTCTGAAATTATTATCTTTATTATTTGCTTCAGTAATCTATTTATCTTTATTTATTTGACTGGTTCATCTATTGGGTATGGTAAATTGGTATTACAGTAGAATCATTGATTCGAACAACAGTTTTGTTCTGTGTACTGTTATAGAAAAGTTGAGCTGAATAAAATGATTTATTATTGCAAAAAGATTTTACTTCTGTAAAACATTATGCTCTCTGTGTTACCTTGGCAAAGCCACTTCCAACAGTCTAGAAGATCTCTTACATATCTATTTAGTTCTACCTAGTCTATAAATCTACATGGATTTGTTTATGTTGCTTTTGCCTAACTAACAAAATGAATATCTGAAACTCCAAAGTTAAAAATGAGTTAAATTAGGGGTTACTTATTCATTTTACAAATGAATTCTTAGATTACAAAAGCATTCAACTCAGGGTTCTTTTTAATAACAGTTCCCTTATTACATGCAAGTATTCATTCACAGATCATTAAGTACTTGACACAAAGACCTAAGAGCAGAAGAATTTAAACCGAAAGTATTAGGAACCACTGCCAATTTCAACTCTGAGAGAACTGTTGTCACAGTAAATTTAATACAATTTATTTGACTCAATACATTGTATAAAGTGAAGGATATCTAGGGTTTTAAATGAAGCATGTTGTCTTACAAATAATTAAATCACAGTTAATCTAGTACTGGGACTGGAGTCAGGTAGACCTGAGTTCAAATCCAGCCTTGGACATTAGTTATGTGATCTACCCTGGGCAAATCACTTATCTGCCTCAGCTTCCACAAGTGTAAAATTATGATAATAACAGCATCATCCAGATTTCAAAATAAAATCATATTTGTAAAAATTTAGCATATTGATTAGCACATAGTAGGCATTTAATAAATTCTTGTTTCTTTTTTTCCATTCTTCTAGGTGACACTCTTTAAATCATATGCATATCTCTAAAATATTTCTGATAACCAAATTATTTGAGTGAATTAGATTCATGACAGTTGAAAATGTCAATCTTAATTTTCTTATAAAAGAAATATATATATATATATAATATTAATAAGTCTTAATAATTTATGTTTTCCCCCTTGACATAAGGTTTGCATATATAAAGTTGACTCAAAGCAAAATATATTAATTTTGCTTTGCATTTTATACATCTCATCAGTATGATTACATGATTTTTTTTTTCTTTTGGACACAGTGGTATAATGTAGTTCTACTGTATACATGCTTTTAATACTGTCTATGCTATTATTTTATATGATTGGCACAAGGATTAGGGAAAGGAAGACCAGTCATCAATTAAATTAATTCATATTTACATGAATTAATTAATGATTATTTGTATTTATATGAATAATCAATTATAATAAGCTTTTGAAAAATGAAAGTGCATTTTGTACTGTGTGATTTGGTTATATCCAGAATTGTCTTATCAACACAAAATTTTAAGATACAAAAGACCCTTTGGGACTTAAGGGATAAGGGAGAAAAGTTAATCTCTTTTTCATGTTGATACAGAGAACCTGTTTTGTAAATGAGAAAATGAAATTTAAAATATTATCATGGTCTAGGTGACCTGGATAATTTCTTATTATGTTGGAAAATGCATATAGACACATGGTTGAATTCCCTGTAGGCCAAAAGAAATTAATAAGAACTAATTAATAAGAAATTAATTATCTATGCAATAGTCAAATTCACTTTGTCTTGTATAAATTGCATTTAATTTTATTGTCCTAAATTGTTATTGCTATGAGAAAAAAAAAAAAAACGTGATGATTCAGCCCTGTATTTTAAATGTAATTAATTTAATTTAAATTAAATTTAAATTTGAAAATATGAAATTGAAGCTGATGTAAATGTGGAATTAAAAAAAAATTGCCTTCAATTTGCCAATACATGATATCACAATAACATAATGTTGGCATAACTTTTTAAAATAATAAAACATTTTTAATTTAGATTTTTGAATTAATTGTTATAGAGAAATCCTAGAATCTAAAGTCTCTTTACTAATGCATACATAACTTCTATTCTTAAATACTAGCCTAAGGATAAAGAATTTAGTTAATTTGCTCTGTCACATAGTTTGTATGGGTCAAAGACAAACTTAAAACTTGCATTTTCTAATTCCACAGTTGGTGCTTATATTCACTGTGCTATACTGCTTTTCAAGAGAAAATAAATTTAATGGAAAAAATAGAATTGAAAGAAATGGCAAAGGAACTTAGGCACATGTTTTAGATATTTAAATATGGAGATTATTATGTCAAATTTGGATCAAATTGTTAATCCCATTTTATTGCAACATTGAAGTGCATAGGCTTTTAAAATGTTAGCAAGTACAAAAATGATTAATAACTATTCTTAGTACTGTGCAAGCACTAAGCTTAATATGAAGAGAGAGAGAGAGAGAGAGAGAGAGAGAGAGAGAGAGAGAGAAAGAAAAAGAGAGAGAATACATCCAGTGTAAAGAAAGGAAAAGGAAAACCAATTACCTAACAACTTCTGGGTAGGATGACAGACTGTAAGCAAAATGTCTCTTTGCTGCAAATCTGCAAAGCAAAAATATCTGGCTTTTATAATTAGTAGTTCACTTTTGATCATGCTTTGAGTTTAGCATAACCAATAATGAGTGACATCTTTGTATGCATGACATTATTTGTGAAAGGTAGGAAGACAATTAAACTGAAATGTTCCTTTCCCTAAAGAAGCTTATGTACAGACTCATATGACATTGATGTAAATGTGTACACCTACATGGCAAGGGGTAATTAACAATGAGCAAACACAGCAACTTCGTGATCTATGAAAAAGTTCCATAATTTGATGGTGGACAATTCTATAAGTTGATCACTTTGGGATGTAATTAAATAAATATCCTAAAATGCTTATTCTGGAAATATTAGTGTGATTTCTATTTTACATTTTCATTTTAGCAGTGTTGCTGACCTGACATTCTTAGTTCTCCTAGGCCAAGTATGGTTTAGTTTGTAATTAATGATTTTGACACTTTTTAATCATTGCAGTTCTAATTTCTGCCTCCCTTATAGCTGTGCTTAGTTTCTCACAGGGCCATTTCAACTACTCATCAATTTAACTAACCAATTCCCAACAGAAAAATTAGAAACATGAACATATTATTACCAATTGTGCCTATGAACTAGAAATAAAGCTCAGCTAGAGGAAAGTCGATATTTAAGTGGATTCATTTCAATTCAATAGTCTTCTACTCTGTACCAGACACTGGAAATGCAAATACAAAATTGAAATAGCTCCTATCCTCAACTAATATATTCCACCAAAAAGAGATAACATGTACATAAATAAATGGATACAAATTTTGTGCAAATTTCAAAATACAGTTATTTTTAAAAATGAAAATGATGTCCCAAGATTTTCCAAAGGCAATTAGCCCTTACTGTAGCTATGTGTGAAGATATAGAAAAGATATTTTTTTGCTGGAAGTATGAATGGCCAAGAACTTAACCCAATCTAGTCTGTTGAATCAGGAAAGGTTTGGTGGAAGAGGTGGCTGAACCACACATTGAAGTCAACTAAGGATTCTCTGAGATCAAGGTAAATAAAAAATATGCTCAGAATTGTGAAATGGCATTTCCCAAGAAAATACCAACATTAGAGGTCTGATGAAAAGTAAATACAATCTGGGTTGTAGGGTTAAGAAAAAAATTATCTTACTGTATCACTCCTTTTTTGACTAGAATATATATATATATATTGTAGTAAGCAAGATGAGTTATGTTTAGTGATAATAAGTCAGTGGGAAGAGCTTCAAATTTGTCTTTTGGATACCAAACTTTTCTAACATCACAGCTGAAATATAGGAGATGAGAGCCACCATAACATGACAAAAGCAGATTTGATTCAGTAGAAGTAGGTGATAATCTGGGCTCTGATGTTTTTCAGTTGTGTAAACCTGGTGAAATCAACTTCTTTCCTAAAAACATTTCTGAAGATCAGCTTCAGCTGCAAGAAAAGAACCATGTTGGTATCATCGAATTCATAAGGTCAATGAAATCTTCATAAGCTAAACAAATTTGTGTTGCGATGATGATGATGAGGGTGATGGTATTAATGATGATGACTAAGGTCTCAAAGATCAGTATGGCTGTTCTCTTATTAAAGAAAACTATAAGGGATTCCCCAACAGAAATCTAAAAAGTAATCCAGTGTCCTCTGTGGTTGTTCAGTCTTTTCAATTGTTATTGAAATAATGTTTATGACTTCATTGATATAGGGAATCGATATTCTTACAGATAAAAGTCCCTCTACCTATCCCATCTTGAAGAATTATCTACCCGAGTTAAGGAGATTTCTCCAAATCAAAATGGCCAGCATTGGTCAAAGGCAGAAATTAAATCTTAGTCTTCCTAACAGTGAGGTCAGCTCTCTATTGATTATACAATGCTGCCTCTAGGCCATGCAAAAATTCTTATAAGGGAGCAAAGGCCAATATGATCAAATACCCTTTCAAATACAAGCTACAATCATTTGTATTTTGTGTTATTTACCTTCAACTGACTTTTATATATAGTTTCACTTAAAGGACCCTTCAACTTTTAAATAAAATCTTATGTAATTTTCATAAATTATTTGTGAACACATTTGCCCAACTTGCTGCTCCAGTAAAATCAACCTGATATTCCCTAGGCACCTTTAAATGCCTCATCTATGCTGTCCCTATTTATAAGGGACTTGCTCCTGAACCTTATTGCTGAGATGATTCTAGTACATACCACCACTTGGTGATTTGTGACAGATTAGTAGAAAGCAGGAGATTTGAAAGAGAAGTTATTATTGATGAGCAAAATTAAAATAATGATTAGGAGTCATTTCTATTAAATCATATTATCATTTAACAGTACTATTTGTAAAATATAGGATTTGTTTTTATCCACACATGAGGAAGAAGAAAAAAAAAATAACTATATACTATTTATAAATACCCATCCAACAAATTGTGGGAAAAAATCTGATGGTGTGTGTCCCTTATCATTGGTGCTGTCAGTTCTTTTCATCCTTCTATTTTGTAGTAAATAAGACCGTACTTTTATTTAAGAGATGGGTGTACATTGGATGCCCTATGTATTTTTAAAGCCTCCTTTTACTGACTTTCATGTTGCTTTACTTAGAATTATAATCATACTTGAGCAAATGCTTGTTCTGTCAAATAATATTTTGGTGCATTTTGAATGTTCAAACCTAAAAATATTCCCTTACTGGGGAAGAGAGGTGTATAAGTGTCCGAAGAACTGAACAAAATTGATTAACTCATAGTTCTTGAGTTAATGCTAAGAAAAAACATTCGCTTCTATGGAAACAATTTAGTCAGTCATGTACCACAACTTGTTCAGCCATTCTCCAGATGATGGGCATCTACTCATTTTCCAATTGTTTGCTACTGCAAAAAGAGCTGCTACAAACATATTTGTATATGTGATTCATTTTCCCTCTTTAAGATTCATTAGGATACAGATACAGTAATGACAATGTTGAGTCAAAGTATTTGCAGAGTTTGAAGGCTCTTAGGGTATAATTCCAAATTGCTCTTCAGAATGGTTGTGTTATTTCACAATTCCACCATTAGTGTCTCAATTTTCCCACATCCCCTCCAACATTTATCATTATCTGTTGCTGTCATCTTAGCCAGTCTGAGAGGTGTAAGGTGGTACCTCAGAGTTGTTTTAATTTGCATTTCTCTAGTCAATAGTGATTTAGAGCATTTTCCCATATATAACTATAAATGACTAATTTTATCATCCTAAAATGGTTCATATTTTTGACAATTTATCAATTGAGGATAACATTTTTTATCTTATCTATTATTTCTAACATGTCTTCACTTTAACTTTCACAATCCTTCAAAGGTTCCATCATTAATATCCAACAATATGATTACCTTTTTGACTATGGCATTCAAAGATCTATCTTCTCCCCGGCTTATCCCTAGGCTTTAGAAGAATCTTATGAACTTTACATAATCAAAGGATTTGGGATTCTTCAGCCTCCAAGTTTCTCCAGGCAGCAACAGCTGACAAGGAATGTTTTCATCCAAAACCCAGAATAAATTGAAGATGGTGAAGAGAGGCAGTTTTAAAATTTTACAAAAAGCACAACAGAAAAGTTATACCAGAGCAAAGAAGAATAACTTGAAAAACCAAAGGTAAAGGACTGCCAGATGCTGTGAGTTATTCCTTTTGGTGTAAGTATTCTAAACTTGATCCCATTTCCTTGCTAGACTATGTATATACTAATGAAAGAATTTATATATCTTTGGAGAGGATGTTTTATATAAACTTTTCTTAACACTGCCATTTTAGTAAATAACACTTTCTAAAAGTGCATTAGGTCAAAATGACTAATTTCTTTTATTTTTTATCATAGAGAGAAGCAAAACTGTCAGGCCTGTTGGGACTTATAAATTATAGTGGATAAAACATACCCCATTCATTTAGGGTAAATGTTGGACCCTTATGAAAGACATGTTTGGTGAGATCCAATGTTCCATTTCCAGTGTAAGTTGGAGAGTTACTCAATAGCAGGAGTTCTTAACATTTTTTGAGTCATAGATTTTATTTTTGGTTGTCTGGTAAAGTTTGTATATCCTTTACAAAATGATTTAAATACATAAAATAAAATATATAAATGAATTACACACACATACACGCATATATGTAAACCACATTGGAAAACCTGAGGATGCAAGCATGGTTGAAACATTGGAATCAATTTCTGAGAAAAACTGAATAGGAATAAAAGAATACATAGGAGAGCAAGCCCCTAAAAGTTGGTCCAAAAAGAAAAATTTTCCTCAAATATTAACATAGATTTGTAGAACACATATAAATATTGATGTTTTAGTGTCATGTTTATGCTAAGATTCTCTCCTAGAGTTGGAAATATAGAAGAGAAAATTAGAAAAAAAATCACTATAAAATGATAAAGTGCATCAATTACATTGAGATATATTTCAATGAATATTAATGAAATATTTAAAATATTTAAAAAAAACAAGTTCATGGACTCCAGGTTAGGAATAACTATACAATGTGCATTCTGCTATATTAAAATCATGGGAAGAGGAGGCAAAGAAGTTGGCACTTCTGAAATAACTGGTTTTAATGAATGTACATCTTTTTAAAAAGTTTTTAATTCACATCTTAAATGTCTGTTTATATGAATCTGCATTTGTTTAGTCTGATTATAAAAGCCACACTGGTGCCTATTATATGCCATGTATAATGGTTTCTCCTTCATCTTATTTATTATTCACAGGATAGGTTTATTTGCTTCACACTAGGCTGGTGAATCAGGTTTATTGTTTGGTCACAATAAAAATAGTACACTCTCATGGCATAGCCAAATTGTGTCACTTTTAATTTGAAAGAACTCTTTAGTCCTCTTTAGATTTCACATTAATACTATTATTTTTACTTTTCTTTATATTAAGAACCTCTTCTGCAGTACCTTATCCAGAGGCATTAGCTTTTCATTTCAAAAAGACATATAATAAACTATTAATTAATGGTTTTTCAATTGGTTTACAATCGAGAACTGATAATAAGCCTTTTGTGTCTCCATTTTGCTGTGGTGGCATTATGCTTTAAAAAAAAAAAAAAAAAAAAAAAAAAAAACCTGAGCTAACAACCAGGGAAAGTTACGCTATAGCTTCTGATAAGCTCCATGTAACAAGCTTGAGAAGCACTTATTTGAATTGCCATGAAGAGTGTACCCAGTGGGTTAGGGGATAAGATTTATCACTGCTGATGCGAAGCAGATGACATAAACTGTAGAGGAATGAAGTGGACAGGTTACAGAGTCAAATTTCATTAAGCTGTCTACTAGAGGGATGAAGCATGCAAGGCCATCATAAAAAAAAAAATACCCTTGAGTAATAAGAAATTTGTTTTTACTTCCTTTTCTGATAACAGTGACACATACACTTGCTTTAAATAGGTACTCTTATCTTTTTATATATATTTTAATACCCTCATATATAATGAAGTTATTTCTAAACATTTTTCTTGTAAATTAGAAAAAACTGTTATTTAAGAACTATTCTGAACGCTTATAATCATTAAATGAGAACAATAGCAACAAGAAAAGTTTTAGTGACTATTTAACTATAAAAAGTTGATTCAGTTGTTTTTCTCAAATATTAGCTTGCCTACATAAGACTCATATTAACAATTATGCCTCAGTGTCACCAATATTTGGAAATACAGTAAAAGAAATAAAAAAGTAGAAAATGAAATTTAATATTGTTTTATAACTGAAAGATACATGGTCAGATTTTAATTAGCAAAGGGTATGGGGAATAATGTTATATCTTTTATGCATATAGTTATATATAATTCAAATTACTTATAAAAATAAATTGGTATGTATCTTTATAAGTACTGATGATTCCCCAGATAATATAATTTATTCAGATTTTCTACCAAACACCATTTATCGCCCTACCCCTATATTATAGTACTGTACAGAATAGTAAATTGTGTATATCAGGGTGTCTTAAAATTTTTCTTCCCATGACTACTTTTTCTCTGAGATATTTTTATGTGACCCTGGGTATAAAGGTATATAAAATGGGTATACAAATCTACAATTTACTGATTATAAAGTATAATTTCAATATCCTCACATTCAGTTTTGAGATCCCATATGGGGTCATGAACTTCATTTTAAGAAGCTGGAATAGATTAATGCTCTAGAAAATTGGCAGGATACTGTCCAAATCGACTAAAATAAAGCAGAGAATGTCATTTATAAATGCATTGCATATAAATAAAATTATAGTCATTAGTAATGAGTTTTTAATAGCCCTCAGAAAAAGGAATATTATCTTAATCTATCAGACCTCCACATAACATGCAATGTTGATGTATTAAATGAAGAGCTAGACTTAGTCAAGAAAAATTTTGTTCAAGTCCTTTGTCTCACATATAATGATTCTGCTAAATTGGGCAAATTATTTAATCTATATCAAAGTTGCAGAACAGTTGCTGATACATAATATGAGTATCACTGTCATTGTTGGCCATCCACAATACCAAGCAATAAAAAAATTACCATGTGCTAAATGATTATAAGAACATCAAGATTATTAATACCACTACCTCCCTTCTCTTACTCAAGGCAAATGATTCACTTTTACCCAAGTTCAACATCACTCAAAGGAGCAATTCCAACCAAGAAAGGGCTAGCCATCACCATTAACTACCATCCATATTGCCAAGGCAGGCTAACTATCCAATGTTTGTCCTAACTAACTCAGTGAGGAAGGAAGATATAGAGGAAAGGAAAAAGAGGACAGACAGACAGAAACAGAGACAGACAAAGATAGAGACAGACAGACACAGAAGGAAACAAAAAGGCAGAAAGAGACAGAAATAGAGAGACAGAGAGGTAAACAGACAGAAACAGAGACAGAGAGATGGAGAGAGACAGAGGCAGAAACAGAGAGAGAAAGAGAGAGGGGGAGACAGACATACAGAAACAGGAAAAGAGACAGAGACAGAGAGAAATCGAGCGGTGTACGTGCCAAGAATGTTAAACTCCTGACATTATTTTGGCCTTGCTTTCTTTTAAACCTAATTTAAGAAAACTCAATATGCTAACTCCAGTAGCCTCAGTAATTGTCACTCCCCACCTCTGAAATCACTAGCCTTACTTTCAGTTAGTCTCCACAACCATCATTCTGAGTTGCACTCAGGAGTTTGCTTTTGTACACCTAACTTTCTAATCAACCACAGCTGCTGAAGTCCAGGAAAAATGTGTTTTCAACACCAAAGACCTTGATACAATCAAATTATTGCTCACCAAAAAATGGATATGGCTTTATTAGCCAAACAACAATAAATATTAATTAGTTATTGATTGTATGATTAATATATTAATAAATTCGTCATTATCTTTTATTGCCACTAAACTTCAATGATTATTGATCCTTTACATCTTACTTGCAGTTAAAACCATCTATTAGAATGGAAGTCCCTTGAATACAAGAACTTTCTTGCCTTTTTGTTTAGCACAATAATCCTCATTTAAAGAAATAATATTGTCATTCCCTCTTTTTTTTCTTCCTCCCTTCTTCCCTCCCTCCCTTACTTTACTTTCTTTTTTCTGTCTTCTAAAATCATAACAAGACTATTAGCATTTCTAAGTGGGAGTATTTAAAGCATTTGAAGTAAGATATTATGATCTCCCTAGGTATTCAAATAAAAAATCCCAAATAAATTCTTTACATGATATTATTTTTCATATTTCCTACTGAGATGACTCTTTTATTTTGTTTGGATGCTACTCAAAGTGCAGTATATGAAATTTGAAATTCAAATGTAGTCAGATAAGAAGGGAGTACAGTGGGATCATAATTCTTTTTTTCTGGACACTTTGTTTCTATTAAGGTAGCCTAAATGCAATATATTGCACTTTTGTTTCATACTGAGCTCATGATCAGTTAAAACCTTAAAGTATTTATTCTAAGAGCAGCAAGGTAGTAGAGTGTATGGAAAGCTGGGTCTAGAATCAGAATAATAATCTTCCCTATTTTAAATCCAGCATTAGATAATTACTATGTGATTCTAGTAAAATCACTTAATCATGTTTGCCTCAGTTTCCTCATCTGTAAAATGAGCTGAAGAGGAAACTATGGAGACTGGATGTGAATCAAAGGTTAGGATTTTCACCTTTTCTTGTTGTCATTTGTTTGCTTGTATTTTTTTTCTTTCTCATGTTTTCCCCCTTTTGCTCTGATTTTTCTTGTACAGCATGATAAATATGGAAATACATTTAGAAGAACGCACAGATTTAATCTATATCAGATTTCTTGCTATCTTGGGAAGGTGGGTTGGTGCTATCTCGGGAGGGGGGAAATGTGGAACACAAAAGTATTGCGAATGTTCAGAACTATCTTTGAATGTATTTACAAAAAAAATACCATTAAAATAAAGTAACCAAAAAAAATTTCTCCAAGAAATGGAGATAGATATAACATTATTGCCTCACCTCCTGGAGTATGAATCATCTTTTATGTACTTATAAATATGTACATCTCATTAATGGGTTTGGTCACGTTACTTTGCTTAAAAAGAAAAACTAATTTCCTTGTTAGAAGAACAATATTCAGCAGCAATCACATGGAGAAAAAGAAAGGGAAAAAAAACTTACCAAAAACTTTAGAGAAAGAAAAATTTAGAACATCAATTGAGATTAAAAACAAGAATTGGAGGAAGTAGTTGGTCAAGTAGGAGAACTCAATGAATGGCTTATAACATTAGGCTATTGAGTTGTTCCTCTCTATATATGTGCTTCAGTCATGAGTGTTTCATGAGTATGTTCTTTAAATGTATGCTTAGGCAGGCTAAAATTACTCTCAGTCTTTTTTACTATATATGTTTCCAAATATATATCAATTCTACTTATTAATGAAGTAAGAATTTATGGGGGAAATAGCATTTTATTAATGAAATAAAGTTGTTGGTGTTTTGGGATTTATTTTTAGAGGGACATTAGGTATGGTTTGGTTTTACCTTTGGTAACTTTTCTTTTTGGTTGCTTTGAACTAAAATGTCCCTTTATTATCTAACCAGTAAAAGTTAGCACATTGGTGGCAACTTATGAGTGCATTTTAGAGTCAATGTAGAATCAGAGAGCACACAAATTTCACAGATTTAGACATGGAAGGATGCTCACAGATTATTTTGAAAAACTCAGTCATTTTATAAAAAACTCAAATGCAAGGAGTATTGGTAGTCAGCATCTAAAATAGAATTTGAACCCATCTGCTGGCTCTACAGCAAGCACTCTTTCCATTATCCTCAGGATTGCTTTGTTTGGGGAATGTTTGAGAGTTGCTAGCTATCTTTTGGTGCAACGTTCTGTATGAGGGAATTCTTATTTATTTATGAATTGGGTTGAAAGATAGCTTCTTATTCTTTCTAAGTATGAGATTCGGCAGCTTAGTAGTTCTATTTTTTATGTTTTATATTCATATTTTGGGAATCTTAGGTTTTGCTAGTAAAAATTACAGCTTGCAGTAAAGAGGAAAAGGCTGGTCTAAGCATTAAAGGTGAGTTTAATATAAGCCACCCCAACTGAGATAAAATTAAAGTACAGAATAAGCTGGTAGCAAATATGAGTGAGGGATAAAGTGTATTAGCAATATGAGAGCAGGAAAAGTTTAGTGCCCCAGATTCTCTACCACAAACAAAATCAACTCTAGTGCCAGATCTAACAAGTAGTTTTACTTTTTTGTTGTTATTAATAGGACTTTAAATTTCTATTTTTTCCAATACAGTCCAGCTACATATTCCTCGGTAAGTGTTGCATTGATACCTACCCACAACTAGGCAAAAGGGTAAATTAGAAAAGGATTATCAGCAGTATCAACAATACATAGACAATACATGTCTGTGCTTGCAGATAGAAGATATAGGTTCTCATCCATCTATAATACATAGACGTATATGTGTGTATGTGTGTGTGTCCTCAATATCCTGGGTAATTCTTTAAGAATAGAAATCTAAAAGAAAATGGCAGAATATACTGCAAGCAAGGCAATCTTCATCTGGCAATAACTTGTTTAAAAATATACAAACAATTTTTAGTATTGCTCTTTTACCTTCTAGCTTCCTAAATATAGTTTTATAAAAAGATGTGCAACTATAATGGGTCCATTATTAGATCATTTTGATTATATACATTGTTTAATGCAATCAATTTCCAAATAAGATAACTCTGAGGTACCATTACATACCTCTCAGATTGGCTAAGATGAAGGAAAAGATAATGATAAATATTGGATAAGATGTGAAAAAAACTGGGACACTAATTCACTGTTTATGGGTTTGGGAACTGATCCAACTATTCTGGAGAGCAATATGGAACTATGTTTAAAGGGTTTTCAAACTGTGCATACCCATTGACCCAGAAATGTCTCTACTGGAACTATATCCCAAAAAGATCATAAAAAAGAGAAAAGGACCTATATGTGCAAAGCTGTTTGTCAGCCAGTTTTGTAGTAGCAAGGAACTGGAAACTGATTGAATGCCCATTAGTTGGAGAATGGCTAAATAAGTTATGGTATATGAATGTTATAGAATATTATTGTTCTATAAGAAACGATCAGCAGGATGCTTTCAAAACAAGGTCTGGAGAGATTTACATGAACTGATGCTGAGCAAAGTGAATAGAATCAAGAAATCATTGTACATGACAACAACAAGATTTTATGATGATCAATTGTGATGGACTTTTTTTTTCAACAATGAAGTGATTCAGGCTAATTCCAATAGATTTGTGATGGAGAGAAACATCTGCATCCAGAGAGAGGACTATGGGGACAGAATGTGGATCACAATATAGTATTTTCACCATTTTTGTTGATGCTTACTTGCTTGCTTTTTTTTTTTCATTTTTTTCCTTTGTGATCTGATTTTTCTTGTGCAGCATGATAAATGTACCTGTAGAAGAACTGCATATATTTAACATATATTGGATTACTTGTTGTCTAGGTCATGGGGCATGAGGAAGGGAGGGAGAAAAATTTGCAACACAAGATTTTGCAAGGGTGAATGTTGGAAACTATCTTTGCACATATTTTTAAAATAAAATGATATTATTAAAATATATAACAATAATAATAACAATCCCTGCAAAATAATTCAATCAATTTAGGGAACCTTTTATTCCACAAAATAAATGTCTTTCTTCTATTAAATTACTTAGGACCTTGGAGACCATCTAATCTGACCTTCCCCATATTACAAATAACAGTGACATCATTGGTTCAGTCGTTAACTTTGGCCTCTTATCCTCAATCAGGTCTCTTCAAATTTAAGTTATTTTGGTTTCCATTTCCTCTAAAGATGGCTTTTCATCTTGAACTTTTTAAAATAAAAATAACTATTTCATGCTAAATTTCCAATAAACCATCAGTTCTATCTTGTATTATAACAAGCACTTTTGACTACTTTGCAAATATTCTTCTACTACTCCAGGATGCCATTGTTTTTCTGTCTCATTACAAAACTTCATCCCTTTTCAGTTACTAAAGTATAAAAACCTTTTGGGAAGACTAACACCTCTGTCTTTGTCTTAATCAGGAGATAATTATACCCATGGGACTCTGGCTACAAATATATACCATGAAACTCTGACCTATATACAACACATCAGGGAGTACAAAAGAAAGCAGTGCAAACGTTTTCTTACCAAAGTTCAAATGAACCTCATTGTGTTTTTCTTTCCAAATCTGCTTTATGTTATTGTGTTTCCTTAGGCCAGAGTTTCTTCATTTTTGTTATGGTTGTTCATGGACAAATTTGACAGTCTGGTGAAACCAATAGACTTTTTTTAAGGACATTTTTTCTCTCAATGCATGAAATATAATACTTATGGTTACAAAGCTTATTATAGTGAAATAAAGATGTGTTTTCTCACATCTATTAATCTCTTGAAACCTATCCTTAGACTTGCATGAATTCCAGGTTAAGAATCCATACCATGGACTTTTCTTGATAAAATCTAGAAATCAATCTAATGCTTCTTTAGCTGACTTTCTGAACACATCAATAATTCCTATATCATCCATTGTTTCTTTGACCCTAGTTTGCCTATGTAGATTTAAGTTACTGATCTATCTTTATCCTTCTATCACCCATACCACAGAATAGTCTTTAGGATTCCTCTTTCCTGTCTTCTTCAACCAGGGCTTTAATATTATTTCAGACATATGATAATATATGAATTAAAATGTTCTAATCATGAGAACTATCTGTTATCATGAAAGTACCATACTCAATGAATTGTTGTTTATCTGCAAGTTATTGAATTCTCTGCTTTTTTCAATTTAAAGTAGTTTTATATACTGAAAAATCAAGACACCAATCAATTTGAGGCACAGTTCCTGAAAATCAATTTTAAAAAAAGATTATAAAGTTTAGACTTTACTGCAAGAATGAATACATGAATTATTGTTATTCTTGTTCAACCATTCAGTCATATCCAACTCTTTGTGACTCCTGGGACCATAGTTTCTATGGGGTTTGCTTGGCAAAGATTCTAGAGAGGTTTTCCATTTCTTCCTCCAGTGAATTAAAACAAAGTGGTTGAATGGCTTGCCCAGGATTAACAGGTAGCAAGTGTCTGAGATTACATGTAAATTTAGGATTACCAAACTCCAGACCCATCATTCTATCCACTGAGTCACCTAGCTACTTCCACATAAGTATGTTACTGATGTTACTGATTTATCTTCAGAGACAGAAGGGTGTCTCTTTAATAGTGGACTGAGATTCAGAAAGATACATTTTTGTTATAAAAGCTGCCCCCCAATAAAAAAAAATTAACTATGAAGCAGTTTGTCTCTTCTTACTTTTCTGTCTTATCTTCTATTCCTTGGATTTCGAGCCCAATTCTAGAAAGTACAGGGAATAAGAAGAGAAGTAAATCATCCTTTACTTAAAGATTTTGTTTACAATAATTCTGTTTACTTAAAGGAAGTAAAAAGGAGCCTAAAACAAGACAGACAAAACCATGTCATGAGAAACCAGATTTGGATCTTGGAAACCCTCCATATTACCTAAGCTCATTTGGATGATTCATGTCTGAGATAAGCAAACAAAACAAAACAAAACAAAAAAAACCCTACATACTGTCTTTAATTTCTATAGAAGTCAAATTATTTATGTATTTTACTTTTTGTTTTTGTAAGCATTAATTGGAGCTAGGGAATAATTTGCATTTTATAAAGTCTACTATTAATATAGTTTCTACTATATCTGATACCCACTTTGCATAATGAATATCTCAAAGGAAATAGGGAATAATGGTTCCCAATAGGTGAGAAATTAGCCATATCATACCAAATCAATACATTAGAAATTTTCCTGGAAACATCCAGATTGGGGAAGTATTAACTCTCCAGAATCAAACCTGGTTCACATGAATTAAAGTCCTTAAAGAGTGAGGGAAAATAACTCATAGGCCAATTGACATGGAAATTTCATGAAGTAGATATTGAATGTAAATCAAGTAAACTACTGAAAGATCACTAGCTTCCCAAAATCTTCTCCTTGATGTTGAATAGATTGCTGCTTAAATAAATAAGAAAATGCTAGCAGTAAAAACACGTAAGGATGACAAAGGGTCCTAATGGAGCATAAATAGTCTTTCATTCTGGATGGTTTGAACATAGAGAAGAGAAATGAAAAGCAGTAGAGAGTTGTAAATGTAATTAAACTGGTAGCTGAGGCTGAGAATTAACCTCAATGGCTAATCAAGCATAAGACAAGAAAGTTAGAAAGTGACCTAGATGACCTGATGTCAATGGAAACATTTTCACCCTGAAGCCAGTAAAAAATTCTTAGTCAATCAATTCTTTACTTTTTCATTTCACTTTGCTCCTTCTTGCCTGTTAGGCAAAGCTGCTGGCAACAGGAATTTTCACTTTTCCTATTTGTTTCCATGTGTAAATTTAAATTGTGATAAAACATGGTGGTCATTAGCCCTAAGTCTACTTAGTTATTAAATAAGTGATACAAAAGTTAGAAGGAAATTTAAAACTTAATCCCTTTGAAAGGACTTATTACTTTTACTTTAATGGAAGTTGGAGGGAGTAGGAGGTAGTAATGACTATATAGGAATTAACTTAGACTCTGAATTGGATGGAAAATTTGAATACAGCAAACCCCTGAGTTTGCTGATTGGTGGCAGAGAGAGAATTTAGATATAACAATGGGAAGTATGAGGTATTCTAACTCCTCTTCTAGGATTGATAAGTCAGGTGCAGGAAGAAAGATGAAAACCTTACTGGAAAAGAAAGATTAGTATACCATGCCAAATATGGCAAGCTAGGCCAATAATGAATGACTTCATGACTCTGGAAATTCTGTCAATAGAGATTGGGTGCCTCTGTCTTTTGTAACCTTTTAAAGTATATAAAATGTCTTTCTCTGCTCACAAAAACTAAAGAAAATCATGGAAGAACTTCTGTCCCCATGTTTAAAGTTTAGAAAAAATGAGAAATTTAAAACTTTTCTCCTCATATTAAAGTGCATTCAATTCCCAGAACTAATTCTACTACACTAAGATGTTAAGATCCTTATATCTGTATGTATTTTTTATACGTCTCTGCTTATAAGAGTTGTCAATTTCATACTTCAAGATTAAAAAATCAACTAAAATGTCTTTGATAAGTTTTATTATGTCTTTTCAGAGATTAGGAATTGAATATCTTTTTTATTGATATATTCTTTGTTAACATAAAATAGCACATTAAGTTTTATAAAATGATTTTCTCACATAATCTCATACAGTATGTTATACAAATATTATTGTTACCATTTTAGAGATAATAAAATGAAAGGTCAGAGAGGTTTAGTACTTTTCCAATTATAGGCAGCTAGAAATAGTTGTGGCTAGAGTTAAAAAATAGTTGAAGATTAAAAATTCCATTTTATGGAGAAAATATTATATTGAGTTGACAATTACCCAAGGGGGATAAATAATGTTATTGTTTTCAAGCTGTTTAAATAAAAGGAACATATTTTGAACTATAAGGTAAGACCAAGAACAAAAAGCTACATGATCAATTTAAACCAATGACTTATAAGGAAACATGTCTCACAAATTTCTTTTGAACAATTCATCCTACAACAGTATTATACATACTGCATGAGTAGGTTCCTGGTTCAAATATTTGTGTAATATGATAGAGTTTGTGATATAAAAATATTGACAGTGATTTATGAATATTGATTTCCAAGATCCACAACATAGACAATATTTCTTTCTTTCTTAAGTAGTTCAAAAATAAAAATAGTGAATTACTGATTTTGAGCTGTCTTAATTTTTGGTAAAATATCAACAGTGTGACTTTCAGATGTATTTTTTCCAGTAGGAACGATCTGGTGAAATTCAAGTTTGAACAAAAATATATAGCTAACATTAAAGATTCAGACATTAAATCTGTGGACAGACGTTGACATTTGGAAAAGAAAAACTCAAAAGTGGAAAAATTGGAGGCCTCATTTTGAAATCCCAATATTATACTAAAAGAAATTAAATAATTCTGAAAAGCTTTGAAACTCCCAATTTGGAGATATAATATGATCACATTGAGATTACTTTTAAAAATTATTGCCATGGCATATCTTTTTTACCATGGGAAATCATTATAAAATATATAAATTTTCTCATTGAAATTCTTTAGGGATAAGTTTAAATCTATTTCTCAGATTTGGTTTTCTGGCACACAAAACTCAATGCTGATTATTTTAAAGGTCACAATCATTTGCTTAAAATTTTCCCCAAAATTTATTATTTTTGTTTACTTAAAAATAAAATATATGGGACAGCTAGATGGTTTAGAGGATAGAACATCAAAGAGAGAGAGAGAGAGAGAGAGAGAGAGAGAGAGAGAGAGAGGAGAAAGAGGGTGTTTTAGGTTTTAAATTTTATAGCTTATAATTGCATTAAAATTAAATTTTTGGGACTCAATGTAACTTGGTGTGTGAGTATATGTGTTGCTGGAACTATATGTATATGTGCAGTAGTCACATATGTGTATTTGTATATGTTTATAGAATGATTATAAATGAATGTATATATGTGTGTCTATATGTTTTACTCATATTTGGATATTTATATAAGAATGGATCAATTGACAGAAAGTTAGATGGATGGATAGATGTAGACATATATAAAGCAATAATAATAGTATCATAAATTTAGGTATTTAGTCTAGACTCATCATTTGACACATAAGAAAACTAAGACCAAAAGAGTTTGTATGACTTTTATTTTATTTATTTTTATTTTCAATTGCAAATTATATTCCTCTCCCAAATCAATTTCAACTCCCTGATAAATCAAAAAAAAAAAATACTATATCCACCACATAACCAAGCTGTGGGGGGAGGAAGCAAGGAAATCAAAGCTTCAATTTACTCTTGGCATCCATTAGATCTCTGTCTGGAACTGGGTGGAGTTTTCCATAATTTGGAATTGTCATAAATATCTCATACCTATCGGATGGGCTGACATGAACAGAAAAAGACAAGAGAAATGTTGGAAGAGATTGGGACACTAATGCATTATTTGTGGGATTGTGAAATGATTCAGCCATTCTGAAGAACAATTTGGAACTATGACCAAATGTCTACAAAATCTGACAATACCACTACTAGGTTGGTCTATATCCCCAAAAAATTGTTTTTAAATTAAAGAATCTAAATATACAAAAATATTTGAAGTATATTTTGGGGAATGTGTAGAAATGGGTTTGGTTGCAAAGACTTGGAAATTAAAGCATTATCCATCAGTTGAGGAATGTCTGAATAAGTTGTAGAATACAATTGTAATAAAATACTATTTAATATAAAATAATGAGAAAGATGATTTCAGAAAAAACTTGAAAAGACTTACATGAATTGATACAAAATAAAAGGAGCAAAATTAAGATAAGAAAAGATAAGAATGTACATAGTATCAGTAATATCATACAGTGATCAACCATGCTTGATAGATATTCTCAGCAATACATTAACATAAAGCAATTCCCAATGACTCATGATGAAAAATACTATGCACATTCAGAGAAAGAACTGATGAAGTCTGAATATAGAACTAAGCATACTATTTTAAACTTTCTTTACTTTTTCATGTTTTTATTTTTGTTCTATGCAAGAGAGAGTAAATAGAGAAAAAAAATAAAGGATTTCTGCAAGAAGAGGTTAGGATTTTAATGATAATAACACAAAAGTGGATCAAAAGAAACAGGCTAAAAGGAAGAAGAAATGGCATAAAAGTAGAGGAAGGATAAAATATTCAGGGGAGAGCATGTTTGACAGTGTTGACATTTTCTGAGACAACTATCATTATGAAGAATAAGAAAAACAAAATATTAAATTAAGAAAAGTACTTGTGGAGAAGTTTTCATCTTGTGTTGAAGTCTGAAATGTTATTAAAAGAGATTGGTAAATGGATTGAAGGTGAACAGAGGGAAGCAAAGAATATAATCGAATATGTTAGTCATTTCTATTCCCAACAAATGTTTTGTATAGTTCTTATTGTGTTTAATTTTTAATTAATCAGAGATGTTTGATGAAAATACTGTCAATCAGCAATCCTTTATCTTATTTTTATACTTAAATCTAATTTATTAGATTATTAAAGTACATTTTTCAATTCCAAAATCTCTCCTTTTTCTACCCAGTGTCCAATCCCACAAGAAGGCAAAGAAAAAAAATTAATTATGTTTATTTGAACATATATGCATATGTGTATATGCACACAGATGACTGTCTTAAGCACCCAGGCTTAAGCACCCAGTAGAAACAAAAAAAAAAATCTCTTGGTACCTCTGTGTTGTTTTCCAACAGCTATCTTCAGAGAAAGAGTTCCTTTTTTAGATGTTTATTACCCCAGTTCTCCTCTTCTTTGTTTGATTTGAGCAGTAATGGAGAATAGATTCTATAAGAGTCTGACTGCTAATAGGAACAGAAATGCACTTGTAAATAAATCAGCAAACTAACTAGATCACTATTTAAACAATCTGGACACTTGAAAACATTGATTGAATAAAACTGACTATGTTCTACTCAAATCAGTTATACTCCTACTTTACTGTTAGGAGTGCTAAAATTTAAAAAAAAAACAAAAACAAAAACAACACAGAGAATCAACTCTATTTAGGCTAATTCATTTGACTTTACTTAACCTTTTTTGCTTCATACAGAAGTCAGTGAATCACTTGTTATGACTAAAATGTATTGTGCTACTTATGTGTACTTGGACTTAAGCCTTTTTAGACCAAAACTGAAAACATGGATGCTAATATCATTGGCTTTTATAAAAGAAATTTTGATTCTTTTGATTTTTTTATTTAGGATTTTGAGTTTCTCAATTTTATAAAGAAAAAAATGATAGCATTACACATAAGCAAATAAATAGCTTCTATGAAACACAATGTGTTTTTTAATTAATTTATCTATTTTAATACACATCATTTATGAATCATGTTGGGAGAGAAAAATCAGAACAAAAGGGAAAAACTATGGGAGAGAAATAAAACAAAAACAAGAAGTGAACATAGCATGTGTTGATTTACAGTCAATCTTCATAGTTCATGTTCTGGATACAGATGGCATTTTCTCTCCAAAATCTATTGAGATTTCTTTGGATCACTGGACCACTGAAAAGAGCCAAATCTTTCATAGTTGATAATCATACACACTAGCTGTATTCAATGTATTCCTGGTTCTATTTATTTTGCTCAGCATCAGTTTGTGTAAATCTTTCCAGGGCTTTCAAAAATCAGTTTGGTCATCATTTTTTATAGAAAAATAATATTGCATTACTTTCTTATGCCACAGCTTGTTCAGCCATTGCCCAATTTATGGACATCTACTTATCTTCTACTGATATTCCACACACAAAAAAAGCTGCTATAAACATTTTTGCACATGTGGGTCTTTTTTCCTTCTTTAAGATTTCCTTGGGACATTGGTAGTGGCAGGTCTCTATTCAATTTTTTCTATCAACATCCCTAGTTTCTTTCTTGTTTATTTTGTGATCTGTCTGATTCTGAGAAGGGGAGATTGAGGTCCACCACTAATGAAGTTTTTGATGACTGTTTCTTCTTGTAACTGGCTTAATACATTCTCTAGAAATTTGTGTGCTCTTGGTGTATATGTGTGTGTGTGTGTGTGTGTGTGTGTGTGTGTATATATATTTAATATCCTTACTACTTCTTTTTTATGGTATCCTTTATTAAGATGTACTTTCCTTCTTTATCTCTTTTAATTACATCTACTTTTACTTGTAGTTTATCTGAGATCAGAACTGCTACCCCTGGTTTTTATTTAACTTCAACTAAAGCATAATAAATTCCATTCCAGCCTTTTACCTTTACTCTGTTTGTATCTCTATGTGTCAAATATATTTCTTGTAAACAACATATTGTAGGATTCTATTTTTTAATCCACTGTACTATTAACTTCCCTTTTATAAGAGTTCATCCTATTCACATTCAGTTATGATTAGCAGATCTTTTTTTCCTTCCATCACATTTTCTCCCCTTTATATGCTTTTGTTTAGTAGTGTTCTCTTTTTTTGCCCACCTCACCTACTAGTTTATCTCCTATTACCCCTCCCCACTTCTCTTAGTAGTGTTGTTTTAACGCATCTGTCCACAACCTATGTTCTATCCCCCTTCCCTTTCTCTTACATTTCCCCCTAATTTTTCTGCACTTCCTTCTATCCAGCTCCATCATTTTCTTTCATCTTTCTTCTCCTAATTCCTTATAGGGTTAGGTAAATTTCTATGCTCAACTTAATTATTAAGTTCTTTATGCTCAAAGCCAAAACTGAAGAGATCAACCTTCAGATAATGGTCATCCCCCTCACTTTTTCCCTCAATTGTAATAGTTTGTTTGTTTTTTTTTTTGCCTCTTCATGTGATCTAATCTGTACCATTATACCCATCCTTTTCTCTTTGTCCAGTACAAGCCTTTTTCCCATCTCTTAGTGACTTTCTTTGATATCATCATATCAGAGTTCATTCATAACCACATCTTCTTTCTGTGATCTACCCCTCTGCCTTTCCCAGTACCAGTTACAGTTTTCAAAAATTGCAGATATTATTCTCCCTGTTTATTTTTCTATGCTTCTCTTGAGTTCTGTTTTTCTAATGAGGTATTTCATATCTTTTTCCATTTTTCTTTATTTTTAATTTGATTGATTCTTCATGCCTCAGAGTATTTAGCTTCTGTTTGCTTCATTCTATTATTTAATGCAAGATTTTCCTCAGTTATGTTTTGTGTCTCTTTTCCCAGTAGGCTAATTCTACTTTCAAAGGTGTTTTCTTTGTTGTATTTTTTTTGCATTTGGCCAATTGTACTTTTTAAGGAATTGCCTCCTTTTTCCAACTATTGACTCTCTCTTGCATACCTCTCATTTCTTTTTTACGTATTTTATTTGCCTTTTCCAAGAAGCCTTGTTGGGCTTGAGACCAATTCATATCAATCTTTGAGATGTCCTCTGTGAATATTTTCTCCTCATCTGAGTTGATGTTTTGGGCTTTCTTGTCACCATAGGAGCTTTCTATAGTCAAAGTTATTTTCTGTTTCTTGCTCATTTTCTATGCTTTTGTTATTTCCTCTTTGTGAAGTCTGAGTTAGCTCCCTTTTGACCTCAGGATCAGCCAGAGTCAGGGTCATCAAAAGTCCTTGTCCTTTAGGGGAGAAGTAAAGGAGATGGATGAAATTACTACAAGCTCTCTACCTACCTACCTCCTTTCTCCTCATTCTCTCCAAAGTGACTCTGGCTTGTCTTACTCCCTAATCCCTCCTATAATTATGTGTATACACCAAAAGATCAATCCAGCACAAAATAGTGAGAAGGGCCATTTTACCAAGCATATGCTAATAGAGTATTGTCCAATAGGTAATTAGCCTGAAGTGCTCTGTTGTCTGATTTCAGTGCACCTTTTCAGAGTTTCAGCCTTTTGCACCTCTTTTTTTTTTTTTAATGGTGGAGCTCTGCTCCTGGGGCAAAAGGAGTGCTGTCCCAAGCTTTCTTGCAACTCTGAGCCTTGACTTTGAGCAGAGGGTCCCCCTTGTGTTTACAGGATACAACTTTGAAAATTGTTTTCAGGACACAGCCTGGTTTCCCAGAGTTTGCCTTCTGACCTGGGACTAAAGGATGTCACTAAGACCCCCTCACTGACTTTCTGTCAGTTCTGATTGTCTGAGCTAGGTTGAACACCATTCTTGCCCCAGTGAGTATGACTTTTCTTGAAGTTTTTCCATAGTCTATATTAAACTGGGAATTTAATTCTGTTAGGGTTCTTACAAGGTACTAAGTGGAACTGAGAAGACAGTGGTTAAATCTAGTTTAGCATTGATTTAATCCTATAACAAATAATGGTTTCCTAAGTGATATAATGATTGGTGGGTACTCAATGTGGGATATATAAGGAGGAGTTGTCAGGGCCAGAAGAGAAGAGAAAATGCACTAGAAGCTTTCTGAGGCTGAGACAGATTCATTCCGTCTTCCACCTTTATGCTGGCTGGAGGCTGAAGCTGGCAGAGGCAAAGGACTAGTGACAGGAGCTCTCAGAACCAAGGAGAGAGATAGGCCTCTAAGAAAGCTAACTGGGTCCAAAGAAGGATACAAGTCTTTGAAGGAGACATAAAAGGATTTGGACTTTAATCCCTGGCTGCACTTGTGATTACTGAACTGAAACTAAGGCTGCCTCCAGAAGCCCCCAAAAAACCTGCTCCCAGAGGACAATATATTTTAGAGAAGAATATTACATTTTGGTGCCCAATGTGGCATCCCTCTTCGGGTGCCAAAATGTAATGTTCTTCTCTAAACTATAATGTTCTCTGAGAGTAGGTTTCTTGGGGGATTTCTGGGAGAAGCCTTCATTTCAGATTCAGTAATCACCCCAAATGCAGCTAGGAGTTAAAGTCCAAATATTTTATTGTCTCCTTCAAAGTCTTACCTCCTTCATTTGGGGCTCAGTTAGTTTTTCTTAGAGGCCTTCTGTAGTCTTGGTTCCGAGAGCTTAAGCTGCCTTCTCTGGCTTTTGAAAATCCTCAACTGAATCTGGGCTGAGGCTCCAAGTGCTTCTAGTGGGTTTGTCCTTTCTCGCCCTGACAGCTCCTCCTTATATATCCCACACTGAGTATACACCATTCATTATATCATGAGGAACCATTATTTTTTATAGGATTAAATGAATGCTAAACTGGATTTAACCACTGTCTCCTCAATTCCACTTACTTGGCACCTTGTAAGAATCCTAACATAATTCCATCAAATTCTATTCAGAGACTTGGTTTCGTGTGGTTTTCAAAGGAAAACTGGACTTGAGCATCTTCTGGACTTCACTTTGCTATCTTGGCTTTACTACAAGTTTTGTTTTGTTTTGTTTTGTTTGTTGTTCATTGATGTAGAAGTAAAGCATTTGTCGTTGATCGCAACTGATAACAAGGAAGATCAAGACACAGAATCAGAAGAAAATAATATCAAAGGAGCTACAATCAAAGACTTCTCATATATTATCTGTCTTTATGTTTTTGGTCCTGATATTTCCCATCTGTAAATTGCTTTCCATGGCCATTCAATTTTCTCCAGAAATGTCTTATATCTAACTTCTAAAATTATAGTCATTGCTTTATCTAATTTATAAAGTTAGATATGAGACACTTCTGGAGAAAATTGAATGGCCATGGAAAGCATTATTCTCAGCTGCATATGGTACTTTTACAAAAACTGACCACACATGAAAGCACAAAAATTCACAATCATATAAAAAAGCAGAAATATTAAATCATTTCCAGACCATAATGTAACAAAAATTTTCTTCAATAAGGAGTTCTGGAAGTATAGATATTTTACAAAGTGGAAACTAAATAACTGAATCATAAAGAATGAGTAGGTAAAAGAATAAATCATATTGATTAAAATTATGAAAACAATAAGAAAGCATACCAAAATTTGTGGGACCCAGTCAAAGCAGTACTTAGAAGGCAATTTTGCATCAATAAAAGAAAGAAATATTAGATTGATAATTTGAATATGCAACCAATTAAAAAGCAATGTATTTTATAAAAATTACCTAATTAAAAATCTTAAATTAAATGGGAATTCTGAAAATCTAAGGACACATTAATAAAATTGAAAGTTAAAAAAAATGAATAAAACTAGGATCCAGTTTAATGAAAAAAACAATAAAATAGATAAGCCATTTTTAAATTTGATTTTAGAAAGAAGACCAAATTACTAGCTTTGACAAAAAAGTGCAAATGTTCTACCAATATAGATAAATTAAAGCATGAGTAATATTTTTGCCCAATAATATGTCAGCAAATGGACAATTTAAGTGAAACAGATAAATATTTAAAGTGCATAAGTCGCTCAGGTGACAGAAGAAATAAAATATTTAAATATCTATACCCTATAAAAAGAAATTGATTGAACAACCAATGTGCTCCCTAAGGAAAAAAAAATTCTAAACTAAATGGATTCACAAGTGAATTCTATGAAATACTTAAGGAACAAGAAATTCACATATTAAATAAAGTATTTTTTAAAATATGTGTAAGTAAAGAGTCCTACAAAACTCCTTTATGAGACAATATTGTATTAATATCTAAACCAGGGAAAGCAAAAAAAAGAGGAAATATTAAGTACCCTAATGAATAATCTTGCAAAAAAATTAAATAAAATACTAGCAAAGACATTACAGTAATGTATCACAAGGATCATACAATAAAATCAGATGAGATTTGTATCAGGAGTGAAAGGTTAGTGAAATATTAAGAAAATTATAGGCATAATTGACCAAATCAACAAGAAAACCAATGGAAATCATATTATTATTATGCAGAAAAAAGTTTTTCACAAAATACAATACCCCTTTCCTATTAAAAACACTTTCCTTAAAAGGATAAGTAATATTTATCTAAAGCCATTAGCAACCATTCTCTGTAAAGAGGATAAGATAGAAGCCTTCCTAATACAATCAGTGGTAAAACAAGAATAACCATTATCACATCTATGATTCAATATTTTAATAGAAATGCAAACTACAGCAATAAAATAATGCAAAGTATTTTATTAAATAATAATAGACAAAGAGAAAATCACTGTTTGCAGATGATAGAATCAACTAAAAAAACTAGTTTGAAAGTGAATAAATTTAGCAATTTTACATATCATCAACAAAACACAATATAAAGAGATAGAAAGAAAAATTTCATTTAAAAATAACTGTAGACAACAGAAGGTGCTTGGGTGTCTGTTTGCCAAGTCAAACCCAGATATTGGATGAATACAATTACAAAATACTATTCATAAAAATAAAGGTAGATCAAACTATTAATGAAGGTAATTGTTTATGGGTGGGCTCAGATAATATAATGAAATGACCATTCAACCTAAATTAATTTACTTATTCAGTGCTACATCAGTCAAACCACCAAAGAGTTTCAAGTTGTGTAACTTGAAAGAAATAATAACAAAATTTATTTGGAAGAACAAAAGGTCATGAACATCAAAGAAATCAACAAGAAGAAAAAAATTAGGGAAGAAGGCTTAGCCTTACCAAATTTAAAAAGATAGTACAAGGCAATAACAAAAAAATAAAATCTGATACTTCCTAAGAAATAGGTTAGGTACAAAATACACACTAGCAAATGACCATAATAACCAATGTTTGATAAACGCAAAAATCTAAACTTATGGGATGAGAAAACATCATTCTACAAAAATTTCAGGGAAAATATGAAAAGTAGTTTGTTTGTTTTTTTTTTTTTTGTAAAGGCCTCATTTTCCAAATATATAAGAGCCATTCACAATGAACAAATAGTCAAAGGATATGAACAGGCAGCTTTCAGAAAACTAAAAGCTATCAATATCAACACAGAAAAAATGATCTGAATCACTATTGTTTTGAGAAATGGAAAATAAAACACTTCTGAGATAAACCTTATACCTGCCAGATTGGATAACATGACAGAAAAGGAAAATGATAAATGCTGGAAGGAATATGGAAAAATAAGTACACTAATGTACTGTTGGTGGAGATGTGAACTGGTCCAAACATTCTGGAAAACAAATTTGAACTTTTCACAATGTGTCACAGTACTCTCCATATCCTTTTACTCGACTATGGTATGACTAGCTCTGCAGCACAAAGAAAAGAATTTATATACAAAACTAATTAAAGCAACTTGGTTATTGTGTTAGCAAGGAATTAAAATTAACAAGATTCTCATTAACTAGGGAATGGCTGAACAAGTTATGATATAAGGTTTTAATAAAACATTATTATGCTATGAGAAATGATAAACATAATAGGTTGACAAAAAGCTGGGAAGACATATTAACTGATGCAAAGTAAAGTGAATACAATCAACAGAACAATGTACAAAGTAATAGCCATATTGTAACAATAATTAACTATGAAAGATTTAGCTACTCTGATAAATACAATAACCCAAAAAAATTCCAAAGGATGAAAAGTGATGCTCTGAGCATAAACTGAACCATACTTTCTCCCCTCCATTTTGATCTCTTTTTTTTTGCTTTTGTTTTAGAATATTTTATTTAGTTTTCTGTAATATAATATGTAAATGTCATTTGAATCATTTCACACATAAAAGTGGCATCATATTCTTTGGGGGATGATGGTGGAAAAAAGGGGAAAATTTGAAACAATTTTTTTAATAAATTAAAAATTAATAAACAAAAGAGAAAATTACATAAATGTATTATATATAGACCATATTGTAACATTGGTTTTCATATATCAGAAATATTTGTGAAAAGCAGTTCTTTACCATTAAGAATGTGTTCCAATTGCTGAATAATCAATTAATATAAAAATCATCAGATATATTGTTTGCAAAGCAATTAATTTTCTTATGATAATGTTATGTACTATTTGCTCATGCATCTATATAATTCTTTTTCATTGTCTTTAGAAACTGACAATGTATTTCACTTAGTTATCACTTTCAAAAATAAATTCCTTATTACACTAAAAAGTCACTTCTATTTTAGTAAACTTTATTTTCCACTTATTCCAAATAAATAAAAATGAATTTTAAAATTTCTTAATGAACATTGTATGTTTGCATTTGTAATTCATCATTTTGCTTCTGGGAATGTGATAATAAAATAGCATATTTAAAGTGAAAAGGTTCTTATATATTTCCTCACTTAATTTCTGCATTTATAGGTGAACAAATGGAAACCCAAAGATGTTGAAGTAGTATGGAGTTGAAAAGAGAAATAAATTTATGTGTCATTGGAAAACAATGGCATTATTCTACAGGAAATATAAATTTGAATTCTATTCAATTGATATGGCACTAGTAATTCTTTATATTCATTTAACAAGTGGGAATGCCTGGTGATTTTTTCCATTCATTTATGGAAAACATGTAATGATTCTTTTTAGGAATGTGTCTGAAAAAATAAAGCATTATTTTATTCAGTTTATAAGCAGGTGGCTTCAGGCTACCCAGTTGTAAAATAAATGACATGTAACAAATGTATACATCATAAGCCTATTTATTAGTTTCCTTGTTTGGGGATCTTGTAGCAAGGAAATCCCATACAAACTCTACGACTGGAATTATAATACCAAACAATAAAAGTTATTCTCATGTTATTTATCCTAGCATTTACCACATCCTTAAATTCCATTTCATTACTTGATCCTTCATTACTCTTCTCCCCTCATTTGTACATGCACATACAATCACCTCTGCACACATATACATATATACTAAACACATGCATACAAAGATTCAGGAAAAATAATAATTATATAATTATAATTCATCTAATAATAATTCACCTAACTGGTTGCTGAAGGTCAATAGAGGATATATATTCTTATAGCTAAAAGAGTATATAGATCAGTCACCTACTGAGTTACAGGGAAAGCAGAAATCCTAGTGCCAGTCTACCTCAGTCTCATTTAGTTTATCAGAATGAAAGAGATTAGCAATAGATCACACACAAACATACAGACACACACACACACACACACGCACACATATTAATAAGAATGCTGGGTATGATGCCAACAAACCTGGATTTATTTAAATTTGGCTCTGACATATTACTTATATGAATTTGGATAAGTTATGGACTAAACGGAGCCACAAATGTCTAAAGAATAAAATGACAATTATATTTTGGACTTCTTATAAAGTAGAATGATAAAAATCCTTTTTTCACAATCTACCATACTGCAGAGTTTCAAGTTTGTTTTAGGGAGAAAAGAGAATAAATTTGAATAATAGGGATGCTGAATAAAGAAGCTGTTAACAGACAATGAGGAGCTAATGTGTGTGTGACTTATGAGAGAGGAAGACAGATGTATAATGTGGAAAGGGCAGTAGAACACATACAGATAGCAAATGATTATATGTTGATAAACTAAAGTTCTTAAAGGTAGACAGAAAAAGGGAACTGAAGATGTTCCTTATGTGTAACCTACTGTTTTAGGACATGCACATCATTTATCTTTTATTCTTTCAGTAGCTCCCAGAATTCCAAATTTAGATTGTACCATTTCATTTTGAGGTCCATTTTAAGAAACATAGTTTTAAAATAATGGAGAGGAGAATCTTGTAAAAATGTAAAATTTTATATAACATTTGGTGAAACTAAAACTGAAATTTTATTCTTTCATTTTTTTTCATAAGCTCCTCTACACCAAAACTATTATGTTATTAGTGTACAGAATTCTCAATGAGGAAATGCTGATAATCAAGTATTCTTCAATTTCTAGATTTAGAGAGTTGCTTGAGCTTTGAATTTCAAAGTTAAATGAGTAACAGTGTAATAGAGGATAATAGAGGCATGATATTTCCAAGGTCAGACCTGAACCCTAATTTTCCTGAACCCAAGTTAAGCTCTCTTATTTGTTTTGCCACCAGCTTATAAGAAAAAAATATAGATAGATAGATATAGATAGATACATACATACATATGCATATACCCATATATACATATAAATGCGTACATATATGTATACATATAGTAAATTCATGGGTATCTTTTTATATCAATCTATATGTAGAAATTCAAGATTTTTAGCAATTAAATTACTTATTTTTTAAACTTTAAAGTACATTAAAGCTTTTGATACATTTTGTATTTTAACATGTATATACATATATATGTATATACCATACAGACCCTATAGTATATGCCATATAACCACAAAGACAATATAAACATATGTGAAATAAACATATGGTACATACCCTGATGTTCCTGAATCTAAGTTTGACTCTCTTATTTATTTTCTTACCAATTAATGTACATACCTATAAACACATGCATGCATATATACATATGAACCCGTGCATCTAAATATATACAAATATACATATGTGTTTTTATATGTTAGAGCAAATACAGATGTAGTTATCTCTTTCTATCAATCTCTACATTAAAATTTAAGGTGTCCAAAATTCTTAGTTTTAAGTAATTAAACTAATTTTTAAAGTTAAAGTATCCTAAGACTTCTGAAACGCCTTGTATTTTAACATGTGTATATACAAACATATGTGTGTATGTATATATGTATTAATAAAGACAAAAACATATGAGACATACGCATATCATGTGCATTGGAAGTTCTTGTAATGAATGTATGATCGAATCCATCATAGGAGTGATCAAATGATCAATAGAGTTGTTTGGTATGATGAATTATTGTCCTTTGGGGAAGAATACTGCAACTTATTTCAAGTAGAATTAAAGGACATCCAATCTTGGAAGAAAAATATCTAGATATAAGAATTATTAAATAAGAACTTGCAATATATAAGTTACCAACTGGAGATAATGCAAATCACAAAGTCCCTGTCCTAAAAAAAGAAGAAATTTTTGGGTATGGAGTAGAGAAAATCTGACAACAAGAAGGTGAAGTTTAGTGAGTATGATGAAATGGGAATGAAGTGAGTGTGACCAAAGCCCTTTGGGAAATGTTGGTCTCTGCTGGGGACTCACAAATCAAGAGGTCAGACTAAGTGCAGATGTATCTTGAAGAAACAGCACCCACTAGCAAGGAGTAGATAAGTTTTTTTCTTTGTTTTGTTTTGTTTTTTATTGAATTAACAAAAGACAGTTTACTTAGCCATAACAGAAGAATATTCAACAATAATTAAGGTAACCCCAATATGATAGTGCTTAATAAAGGGACTTTTTCTTAGTAAATGAGAAATAGAATGCTTTTTTTTTTTATTTAATAGCCTTTTATTTACAAGTTATATGCATGGGTAACTTTACAGCATTAACAATTGCCAAACCTCTTGTTCCAATTTTTCACCTCTTACCCCTCACCTCCTCCCCCAGATGGCAGGATGACTAGTAGATGTTAAATATATTAAAATATAAATTAGATACACAATAAGTATACATGACCAAAATATGCTTTTGCTGTACAAAAAGAATCAGACTCTGAAATATTGTACAATTAGCTTGTGAAAGAAATCAAAAATGCAGGTGGGCATAAATATAGGGATTGGGAGTTCCATGTAAAGGTTTTTAGTCATCACCCAGAGTTCTTTCTCTGGGTGTAGCTGGTTCAGTTCATTACTGCTCCATTGGAAATTATTTGGTTGATCTCCTTGCTGAGGATGGCCAGGTCCATCAGAACTGGTCATCATATACTATTGTTGTTGAAGTATATAATGATCTCCTGGTCCTACTCATTTCACTCAGCATCAGTTCATGTAAGTCTCTCCAGGCCTTTCTGAAATCATCCTGTTGGTCATTCCTTACAGAACAATAATATTCCATAATATTCATATACCACAATTTATTCAGCCATTCTCCAACTGATGGGCATCCATTCAGTTTCCAATTTCTAGCCACTACAAATAGGGCTGCCACAAACATTCGTGCACATACAGGTCCCTTTCCCTTCTTTATAATCTCTTTGGGATATAAGCCCAGAAGTAACACTGCTGGATCAAAGGGTATGCACAGTTTGATAACTTTATGAGCCTAGTTCCAAACTACTCTCCAAAATGGTTGGATTCATTCACAACTCCACCAACAATGCATCAATGTCCCAGTTTTCCCGCATCCCCTCCAACAATCATCATTATTTTTTCCTGTCATCTTAGCCAATCTGACAGGTGTGTAGTGGTATCTTAGAGTTGTCTTAATTTGCATTTCTCTGATTAATAATGACTTGGAGCATCTTTTCATATGACTAGAAATAGTTTCAATTTCTTCATCTGAGAATTGTCTGTTCATATCCTTTGACCATTTTTCAATTGGAGAATGGCTTGATTTTTTATAAATTAGAGTTAATTCTCTATATATTTTGGAAATGAGGCCTTTATCAGAACCTTTGACTGTAAAAATATTTTCCCAGTTTATTGCTTCCCTTCTAACCTTGTCTGCATTAGTTTTGTTTGTACAAAAACTTTTCAGTTTGGTATAATCGAAATTTTCTATTTTGTGATCAGTAATGATCTCTAGTTCTGCTTTGGTCATAAAGACCTTCCCCTTCCACAGGTCTGAGAGGTAAACTATCCTATGTTCCTCTAATTTATTAATAATTTCATTCTTTATGCCTAGGTCATGAACCCATTTTGACCTTATCTTGGTGTACGGCGTTAAGTATGGATCAATGCCTAGTTTCTGCCATATTAGTTTCCAATTTTCCCAGCAATTTTTATCAAACAGTAAGTTCTTATCCCAAAAGCTGGGATCTTTGGGTTTGTCAAAGACTAGGTTGCTATATTTGTTGACTGTTTTATCCCTTGAACCTAATCTATTCCACTGATCAACTAATCTATTCCTTAGCCAATACCAAATAGTTTTGGTAACTGCTGCTCTATAATATAATTTTAGATCTGGTACAGCTAAGCCACCATCATTTGATTTTTTTTTCATTAATTCCCTTGAAATTCTTGACCTTTTGTTTTTCCATATGAACTTTGTTGTTATTTTTTCTAGGTCATTAAAATAGTTTTTTGGGAGTCTGATTGGTATAGCGCTAAATAAATAGATTAGTTTAGGTAATATTGTCATCTTTATTATATTTGCTCGCCCTATCCAAGAGCATTTAATATTTTTCCAATTGGTTAGATCAGACTTAATTTGTGTGAAAAGTGGTCTGTAATTTTGCTCATAAAGTTTCTGATTTTCCCTTGGCAGATAGATTCCTAAATATTTTATATTATCAGTAATTACTTTAAATGGAATTTCTCTTTGTAACTCTGACTGTTGGATTTTGTTAGTGATATATAAGAATGCTGATGACTTATGTGGGTTTTTTATAACCAGCAACTTTGCTAAAGTTGTGGATTATTTCTAATAACTTTTTAGTAGAATCTCTGGGGTTCTCTAAGTATACCATCATGTTGTCGGCAAAGAGAGATAATTTGGTTTCCTCATTGCCTATTCTTATTCCTTTAATCTCTTTCTCAGCTCTTATTGCTAAAGCTAGCATTTCTAATACAATATTAAATAGTAACGGTGATAGTGGGCAACCTTGTTTCACTCCAGATCTTATTGGGAATGGTTGCAGTTTGTCTCCATTACATATGATGCTTACTGATAGTTTTAAATAGATGCTGTTGATTATTTTAAGGAAAAGTCCATTTATTCCTATACTCTCAAGTGTTTTTAATAGGAATGGATGTTGGATTTTGTCAAATGCTTTTTCTGCATTTATTGAGATGATCATATGGTTTTTGTTAATTTGGTTAGAATGCTAACTTTTAAAAGATCCTATTTCTGTCCCTTTTATTGAATATCAGTGTGTGGGGGAAGCCCCTGGAACAAATCATTATGTTACTTTCTGAGAAAGATAAGAACTCCACTGCAGTGACTTTATATGTGTCAGATGTAGTGGCCCCAAAAATACTCTTGTAGTGACATCTAAGTTGAAAAATCATAGTTCTTCATTTAGCTTCTTTACAATCATAATGGTATCCACTTGCAGTCAGTCCTTCTTTACATTAAATGAGGATGCTTAGTGTCCTTTCTGGTTATGTCTATATGTCTATGTGGAGTTGTGGGATGAATGTGACTTCGGTAGTAAAATGCATATCTACTTACAATCCCCATCAGAGAAACAAAATGCTGACAAAGCCATCAGAGATGCCAAAAGGAAAAAAAATGAAAGTAGGGGGAAAAAACTGTCTCTGTAGAGTGTGACCACAGGCAGTGGCTTCAGATCTGAGGTACTGATTGCACTGTGGTTATTGTTAGGGAGAATGAGACAAATATTATAAATGAGATGACAGTGTTCTAAAATTAGGGATTTTACAATTTGTTTATTGACTGGAGGTATGAGAGCTTTCCAGTGATTGCCATTGGGCTAATCAATGAGTTTATTTTCCAGTATACTATGCAGAAACTTGTGGTCAAAGAAATATGATAAACCACAATGAGGAAATCTGAATTTTCAATACCATAGTATTCTTTTGCAAAAGAGTTTCAGATCTTCATATCCAATGAATTAACATGTGGTCATGCTTATTTAAAAAGAGAGTCTTATTCCACTTAATAGCTCATACATTTAGGTAGCCTAGCTAGAATAACTTTGTACACAGAATTCTGATTAAAATACTTAAATCATTTCTGCTTCAATACACTTGATAACTAGTTTTGCAATTTAGTGTCTGTCTTGGTAATGTTCCCAGCAGGTTATTAACAATTAATTAGCAATACTTCTCAAAAGCTATCAGTGTTTGCCTACTAATTGCAGGGTAGGAAAATGGAATTTCCCTTTGTAAATAAATTGCAATCATGATAATTTGTTTTAGATAAGTCACTATATATTTTGCTTTTTTTTGCCATAACAGAGTTATGATCAGGAGGCATAAATAGTAGTTATAAGTTTTGAATAGAACTACTTAAGTGTTATGTAATAAATATTAGATACAATCATTTTTCTTTCAACCACACCTTCTCATTTTTCCCATCTTACATTTTTTCTGCAGCAATATGACTTTTCACTTAGTTCCTGATTTGTAGGTGAAGCTTTGTAGGAGTCCAGTATTGATTAGCAATTTTAAGTGCAAAATGAGCCTCAAAATACAAACTACTTTTGAAAACATTGGCTTTGTTAAAGAAGCATATTCTGTTAACATTGCAGGAAGTATAATGTACAGCATTCTTATGGTTCTGCTTACTACATTTTACATCAGTTCATGTAAAATCGTCCAATATTTTCAAAAATAATTCTATCACCTTTTTAGCTTAATAATATTCCATCACAATCATATACAATAGTTATTCAGTCATTTCCCAATTGAAGAATATTCCCTTAATCTCTGATTCTTAGCTACCACAAAAATGATCTACTATATTAATAGAGTATGGTCCTTTCGGTGCTTTCACCTCCTTTCCTGAGAAGACCAAAGGAGAACTTGAACTCATAATTGAACAAAAAATTAATAATTTTGATTATATTAAGTTAAAAAGGTTTTATACAAACAAAATTAATGCAGACAAGATTAGAAGTGAAACAATAAATTGGGAAAAACATTTTTATATTTAAGGGTTCTGACAAAGGCCTCATTTCTAAAATATATAGAGAATTGACTCAAATTTATGAAAATTCAAGCTATTCTCCAATTGACAAATGGTCAAAGGATATGAAGAATTTTCAGAAGAAGAAATTAAAACCATTTGTAATCATATGAAAAGATACTCTAAATCACTATTGATTAAAAAATGCAAATTAAGACAGCTCTGAGATACCACTACACACCTCTCAGATTGGCTAAGATGGCAGGAAAAAATAATGAATGTTGAAGGGGATGTGGGAAAACTGAGACACTGATACATTGTTGATCAATTGTGAATGGATCAACCTCCCTGAAGAGCAATTTGGAACTATGCTCAAAAAGTTATCAAACTGCATATCCTTTGATATCCTTTTCTACTGGGTCTATCCCTAAGAAATATTAAAGGAGGGAAAGGGATGCACATGTACAAAAATGTTAGTGGCATCTCTTGTAGTGGCAAGAAACTGGAAACTGAGTGGATGCCCATCAATTGGAGAATGGCTGAATAGATTATGGTATATAAATGTTATGGAATATTATTGTTCTATAAGAAATGATCAGCAGGATGGTTTTAGAGAGCCCTGGAGAGACTTTCTTGAACTGATACTAATGAAATGAGGGGAACCAAGAGATCATTGTACATGACAATAGCTGTATTATATGATGATCAATTATGAATGGATGTGACTCTTTCCAGTAATGACATGATTGAGGCCAGTTCCAGTGATTTTGTGATGAAGAAAACCATCTGCACCTAGAGACTATGGGAACTGAATGAAGATCACAACATAACATTCTCACTATTTTGGTGATTGTTTGCTTTCATTTTGTTTTCTTACTCATTTTCTTTGCTTTTTTAATCTGTTAGGCAATAAAATAATTGTATAAATATTCACCTATGTTCAATTTAACATATTTTAACATGTACAACAAAAAATAAATAAAAACAAAAAGATCTAGAAAGTGCAAAAAAATGAAAAGATTAAAAATGTCTATCTTTTACCTAATATAGAACCTAGAACATTGTAGGCACTTAATAGGTGATTACTGATTGATTGGAAAAAGATAGGAATAAATGGAATCTTTCAAATATTTCAAAAAGAAAATATTAAAAGTAATTTGAAGAAGCAAATGGAAACCCTAAGCATTTTCAATTAGTTGAAGAGTATCTTCAGAATGGAAAAAAATATAACCAATTGCTCTGGTAGTAGCAAAAATGTTTGTCAATAGCAGAATGTCAAAATTGTAACACAATACATTAATCTATAACCTGTATCCATGACTGAACAGAAGGGCATTAACTAGTGCATATTGGCCCAAAGCTATTACTTGAAACATAGTACTATTTTTAAAAATAATAATTATAGTGTTTTTTTTTAGTTTTCAAAATTCATGCAAAGATAGTTTTTAACATTCATTCTTGAAAAATTTTGCTTTCCAAATTTTCCTCCCTCCCTCCTGCCTTCTCTCTCCCCTACATAGCAAGCAATCCAACATATATAAAACATGTACAATTCTTCAAAACATATTTCCACATTTGTCATGGTATACAAGAAAAATGAGATAAAAAAGGGAAAACAACAAGTAAATAATAAAAAAAAATGAAAATACTGTGCCTTGATCCACATTCAGTCTCCATAGTTCTGTCTCTGGATGTGGATGGGTCTTTTCACAACAAATCTATTGGAGTTGTCTTGAATCATATCATTGTTGAAAAGAACCAAGTGAAGGTTTAAAGTCTTTAAATACACAGGTAGAAGATGAGTTTCTTTAATGATGAGATTTAGGCTTGGTGGAGATGTAAAAAGAGTTTAGTGCAGTAGAAAATTAAATCAAGTATCAAAACATTTATGAATTTTCGCAAAGGAAAAAAAGAGTTATAAGAACAGAATATTAATTTAAGAGCAGAACTGACTGAGAAGGAATGAACAAGTAATTCTGATCAAGACTCACAGGAAATGGCTGAAAAGTTGTTATTTTAGGTATTAAACTTATTTCGGTGTAAATAGTTAAATAAATATTTAGAATCTGCTTCAATTTCTTCTACTGATGCTTCTATTGATGCAACAGCTCTTTGGTCATTTATTTTCAGAATCTGATAATATTAGTTTGTCATTAGTTTGTAATACTTATATGTATATGCAGAATCATTGATATATATGTTGTCTACAATAATACAACCCACAGTTCAGTCATGCTTAATTATTAATAATTAATATTTAACTTTTGTCTGCATCTTTCCAAAGACTTCTTTGTAGAATTCCACCTTGTGCTTCCTTATTTGCATCTGAAACAATGAGTACAGTCAATAAAACACCTTGTTTGGAATCATGAAGAGATAAGTTCAAATTTTATTTATGACATTAGCTTTCTGATCTAGGCCAAGTCACTTCATCCCTATTTGCTTGAATTTTTCATCTATAAAATGAGATATACTGGAGAAGGGAATGGCAAACCACTTGGTTATCCTTGGTAAGAAAACATATGAATAAACCCATAGGATCATCAAGAGTCAGATATGACTCAATGAATGAACAACATGGTTTATCAATAGGTTTTTTCTCCACATTCTTGCCATATCATCAGTTCATATTTCTTTCAGGTAATAAATTTATTTGATTGTATCCTGTAATCTTGATTATTTTGGGGTGTCTTTATTTAGTTAGTGTTGCAGCCTATATGCACTTATTATAAATGACTTTTAAACAATCTCTGATCAATCATTACATTAATTGGTCAGAATAACTTATATTTTACAAATTAATGATAAGAACATACTGGTTGAATTTGAATTAAAAAGGATAGCCAAATAGTTTTTTATGAGCTTGAGGTCATTTAAGGAACTATGTAATTTCACAAAATCAATTTAGTCAATTCTCTTCCTCCTAAATAATTAACCATTTATTGCCTATATTAAAAATACATACACATAAATACACACACAAATTTACAAGTTGGCTATTTTATTGCATACTATAAAGTGTAATTATAATATTATAATGTGGAAAATATTCTTGATTGACTTGTTTTTTTTTCCTATATAAATACTTAGTCCATTATACATCTATTTTTCCTCATAAGACTGTATTATTTCACAATATGATACAACCAGAACAATATCATTTTCAAACACAAGCATCTGGAAAACATGAACATCTATAATAAATCCCTTTGCAACTTGCACTCCATAGGAAAGCCCCTATAACTGTGACAAACACTTCTGGCAAAAGTAGGTCTTACTATATTGTGTTTTGCCTGGTAGTACTGATTAGTGTTGTTGAACAAAGTTCATATGTTGTTATATTTTTTAAATTATCTTGAATAAATTTGATATATTGATGGGAGTGGCTTTAAAGAGAGCTTTCAAAGCATTTTGGAGTAATATTCTTGTTCAAATCAACCAACTGTAAATAAAGCACTTTCATTGCGCATGTGTGTTCTATCATGTTAGAGTTCAAATCAAGTGAATTCAATATCTACAGCTTAAAGAACTGATTTTAAGTTTATTAGAAGTAAAAATACTATGCATTAATTTTTTCTCATTTTTTGTTGGCCCAGTTTGGAATTGATCCTAAAATGTCACAGGTTTCTAATTTCTTGGATCTCTAATCAAATTTTCATTAAGACTTTTTTCCATTCCTTATTTTCTACTACTTTATTAGGTGGTACTGCTCTTTATAGAAGTACACTCATCATTTACCAAAGAATTATATAGATTAATTTACTAAACTGTTGCATTTGGCAAGTGTTTGTTAGTTAACATATTTTAGGCTACTTAGTCTTCTTATTGTAAATTATTTTTAGATTTTCTATTTGTTTTTTTTTCTTTTTCTGTCTTTAGTCAATAATTTATTTACATATTCATTCATCTAATTTTTTTCTTTTTCTTTTTCTTTTTTGTTGTTGTTGTTTAAGACTAGGTCTTTTTATCACTCAGTGTGGAAGAGCAGGTCTAATCCCAGTACTGATTTACATTATTTGTTAATTTACACAAAAGATATGACTTGTTCTATTTCCAACCCAGGTATTGTTTCCCCTTGTTAGGCAACCTGGTAGCACATATTCTCTTGGGTACTCATCATGTTAATGATGAACTTAGTTTGAACATCTGGTCCACTTAACCTACTGATGCTTGAAACTCAACTCAAGAGATTCACCAGCTTCAACCTAAAAGAGATTGTAATGGGATCTTAAACTTGCCTATCAGTAATATGTCTAGATGAAAGTATTACAATCAACTTGAAATCCAATTCTCAGTTCTTTTCTGATTTTTTTTGACAACATCTTTAAAAAATTAAGTTATAAACAGAAACAGAGCCATCCAATAAAGTAAAGGCAGTAACTAGCCCAAACTCTCCTAAATCCCATCCAAACAACTTTAAAATAACACATCAAAACATCTGAAGTGGTAGAACTAACAAAAGGACATCATGAAAAAATTTTCTAGCCTGTGACAACTTAGAATGTTGCCAGGAATAGCATGCCTTACAGAGATGAGAATAGAGTTCAGGGCAGTATATACCCCAGTAAGTTAGTGTAGGCTTTGGGGAAACTGAATGGAGAATGGTAAGCTCTGGAACTCTCAGGCCACCCAATGAGAAGGTAGTTGGGCAGCTGGTCAGAAGGAAATTAAAAAGGACATTTTGTTGGCACCAGGTGCAGGAATCTGTTTGCACTGCCCACAAGGGAATCTGAGATCTCCCAGAATGAGAAAGAATACTAGCATACAAGATTTCCAAACTACCAGGGAAGGGAAATCTTGGCCATAATTTCATGGCAGAAAAGATCATTTATAGATACTCACACACTAGGAGAGCAGTGACTACACCTCTCCTTAGAGGTATTGGAGGAACTTAAAACTTACAAGTCTCCAGAATTAGTTCTGAAAAAGCAACACAAAAACATCTGAAGCTTGAGATGGTACCTCCTCCGTTTCAGGAATAAACTTAACATTAACAAAAAAATAAGTCAAGAAATAGACTGGAAAATAAATAAACCACAAAAAAAGAACCTGATATTGGAAATGTCAAAAAACTATATACACATAAGTGTGTATGTATGTATGTATGTATGCATGTATGTGGGTGCATGCACATAGATGCATATGTAGGCTTACATGTATCTATATGTATGCGTATATGCATGTATATGTGTGTGTGTTTGTACATGTGTTAGAAATACTATGTGTATGTATATGCATATATGTAAATAAACATACATATCTGGAAGAAGTCAAAAAGGATTTTCAAAATCAAAGAAGAGAAATAGAGGAAAACTTGGAAGTGGGAGTGATGAGAATGATAAAAGAGATTCATGAAATAAGAGTCAACAGCTTGGTAAAGGAAATAAAAATGTGAAAGAATGTAGAAAAATTTGCTGTTGAAAAATAACTCTTTAAAAAAAGTAGAATTGGCCAAACTTAAGAGGAGTCATAAAAGTTTATATTAAAAAAATTCCTTAAAAATTAGAATTGAACAGGCAGAAGATAATGACTCCATGAGACATCAAGAAACAATAAAACAAATTTTAAAAAAGAAGTAAATTTGAAATATCTCATTGGAGAAACATCTAAAGTGAAAATAGATTGAGGAGAGATAATTTAAGAATTATTGAACTGTGTGAAAAAAATAATCAGAAAAGGCTGTTAAGGAAAACTGCTCAAGAATTCTACAACCAGTGGATAACAGAAATTGAATCAATCCAGCAATCACCTCTTGAAAGAAATCCCAAAATAAAAATCCCTGGAATATTTTATTCAAATTACAAAGCTCCCAGGTCAAAGAAAAAAATCACAAGCAGCCAAAAAAAGAAATAGTACAAATATTATAGATTACATAAGATTTAGCAGCTTTTACATTAAAGGATCAGAAATCTTAGCATATGATATTCCAGAGGGTAGAGGATCCAGGTTTACAACCAGGAATCATTTACCTAGGAAATTGAATATAATCCTTCAAGGGGAAATATATATATATATATATATATATATATATATATATATTTAACAATACAGAAGGTTTTCAAGCATTCTTGACAAAAAAATCAAATCTGAACAGAAAATTTAATTTTCAAATACAAAATTCTAGATGCAATAAAATGTAAATATAAAAGAGAAATCATAAATGATTCAATAAGGTTAAACTTTTGCATTCTTACATGGGAAATGATATAACATAATAATAATAATAACTTAAAGGTGAGATATAGGGTTGCACTAGAAGCTCAAGATTCTAGATTATGTCATGGTTATAATTATATCTTTTCTTCCATTATATCTTTTCTTCAAGGAAGCAATAAATCAATAGCAATAAATCTAACTCTAGAATTTGGTTGATCAGAGGACTACAACCTATCACAAATTGGTATTCTTAAGATTTAATAGTATTCTCACTACCCTGATAAATCTTTTTGCTCCAGTCCTTTATTCCTGATTTTTGGAGGGAAAGGAACATCATTTAGTGTCAATAAGTATACTCCTTTTATTTATTTATTATAGGTAAAGATATTTTCATTGTATTTCATGCATTTCCATTTCTACTTATTCTAATTATAACCATGAATTTCTGTTTTGTCCCTAACTAAACATGGTCCCGAACATCTGCATTCTTTCCAATATTTATGAGGTGCTCTGTATTTCTTGCCAAATCTAGTCATCATTCTGATCTCAATATTGTGACCTTATAAACAAAATTATTCTCATCATCTATATGACTCTATAGCCACTTTTCTATAGTCATGGCCGTCAACCAAAGAAAAAGATAACATTTTATCATGAACTGCATCCACAGAGGAAAAAAAAAAGTAATATAATTTGTGATGATATAAACAAACTGATATAAATCTTATTGAATAAATTATTCAAAAATAAGTTCTCTATATGCTAAATTTTTGTCATAAAAATATGAAGAATGTGTTTTAAATTAACAGCTTTTCTAAAATAATGGCTCAAGAGTTTAATAAATTCATTTGATCATACTTCAAATGCTGCCTGTAACAATGTATAATTTTATATCAGAACATTTTGTATTAAGGATATGATGTGGAATATAGATAGATAGATAGATAGACTTTAATGTCTATTAACAGAGTACTTTATTACCTATACTGTACTTGGAAGCAGTATACTGCATTTAATCTGGCCTACTACTTTTTTTTCTGTGTTAGAGAAAGGCTCTATTGAACATGAAATACTAATGTCTATTCTCAAATACTGACTTTTACTTAAAATGCATTCATTTTACTTTTAAAAATTTTACAACTTAACAATTAAAAAATGAACCATTTCAAGCAAACTGGTGAAATGTAGTTCTTCACTAAAGGAATTTTTGGAAAGGTAAAGAGAGAATGTATAGAATTTTAGAGTTCAATTTTTAGATTTCATAGATAGAAATATGATGATTAACTATAATTTTAAGTGCTTCCATGTAGGGAATCTTTGTATCAGTGAAATTGGATGTAGCATAGAGATTCTCATACAAAGGAGAAGAGTGTTAAAAATCAATAAAGAATCCAAGACAAGCACAGATCACTAGGATAAAATCTTGGAATGCAATTCAGAACCTGTGATTTCTTGGAAAATTTGTCTTGCACTTCCAAACTCTTAAAGCTCTGTTAGTTCAAAAAATACAAAAAGCATTTTTAGCAAAAATCATCAAGATAATATGTTTATATATATATATATATATATATGTATGTATATACATATATGTATAGTATTATAAATATATTGGAAGTGTTTGAGACCAATAAATGTATTGACAGAACTCAGGTTTTGATCTATTCTGAATTACTGAAAAAAACATTTCTTCTTAATACCATGTGCTGCTGCTTTTTCTTCATATTTTCACAAAATGGTGCCCATTGATCTGAAATTCACTCTTTGGACAAGTTGTGACATAAATGGTTTTCACTCATTTATAAGTTATATTTTTTCTCAAGTCTGCCTCTATTTAGAAATAAGTTAATTTGGTCATTTTTATTAATGTTTTATTTGAAAAACGTTATAATAGAACAAGTTCTCATGTACTCAAAAAACTAGGGAATACAATTTCACATAATTATTAAATGCCTACAATATTCTAGGTATCATGATCATCAACTAATCTGTAAAGATGAAACAAAACACAGTCAGTAAACTTACAATTTAATAATAAAGTCCAAAAATACAAAATAGACTATGAATATACTTAGATTGCATTCACCCCAAAGTGTCATGGAAGTAATATTAAATAAAGAAGGATTCCCACTGAGGCACCACAGGAGGCTTCTTTGATGAGGTTGCCTTTGAAGTGGACTTCACATGAACCAAAATATTCAGCAGGGAAAACTGAGAGATGAGGATCAATTTTATATAATAGAAGGTACACAATATGAAAAACAAAGTTTTTGGAGAAAATACATAAAAGAGTGGGGGAAAGATTTATAAGAATAAACTATATTATCATTTTTAATATTTTGAATTAATAGTTTAGGAAATTACTATATTGTTTAGATAGATTTAAGCAAAACATTTGATAAAGTACATTGGACTAGTAATGTGGAAAAGATGCAGAGATGTGACAATAGTATTGCTAACTAGATTCCAAACTTGCTGAATTTGCATGCATTGAGTAGTTTTTAGTGAGTTGATGTCAGTTTAGAATGAGATTTCCAGTAGAATAAATCAGGGATTTATAAGTAACCTGGTGTAATTCAACATTTTCATTAACCATTTGAATGAAGGCATAAATAATATGATGATAAGATATACAGATGACAGAAATTGGAGGGTATAACTAATGCACCAAATAAGAGTTAACATTCAAAAAGATATTGGTGTTGAACATTGAAACAAATCAAATAAGAGAAAACCTAATGTGGAAAATCTTGGATTAACATTTCAGAAATTGAAGATAGGAAATATGGCTAAACAGGATCTCATTTAAAAGTATCTAGATTTTAATGACAAAACTCTGTGTCAGTCTTGAAGAACTACTTTCTGCTGCAGCCTTCTGGAGTTCAGGTATTTGGGTCTGTTTATTGGGTTTTCTGAACCAATTTACTAAAGTAAATATCCAGACAACCTCTCCCTGAAAAGAGGAAACTGTTATGATTTCAGGGTATGGAACTAACAAAGATCAATAGAATATCCCAGACTAAGATTAATTCTATTTTTTGTCTATCTTTTATTATTTCACATTCTATATCTCAAATCAAGAACTTTTTTGGGGGGAGAATTGTAATCAAAACTCAGATTGTGAGCTTATGAGCCTCAAAACCAGAGTTATATATGCCTTGGAGGTGAGGAATCTGAGGTAAGGGTTCCATAGATCATCTGTTTGCTATGAAAATGAATATAGTTAAAGTTGACATTACTGACTTTATTATTCATATCTACAGTTAAGAAAAAAAAATGTAACTTTTAAAGTTTGAAATTTAAACACAAAACCTTTCTGGTCTGCTGCAATCTATCTCACAGGATTTTCATGATATAAGATCTTTGTAAATTATAAAGGGCAATGTCAATTATTATCATACTTGTATAATAAAATATAGCATTATTTTCTTGACATTTAATGAATTTCATATTTTGGCACCAATCTACCAACCTACATTTTTAAAAGCATACTTCATAATACTTTTCTTGACACTAATCATATTATACCTACTCACTTTTCTACTCCACGTAATCTCAATTCTGTTCTTTCAATTCTATTAAAATTGATCTCACAAAGGTCACTAAATCCAGTGACCTTTTAAAATCTCTATTCTCTTTCAGCTTGTTATGGGATATTCATGTAGGTAACTGCTGCCAAATATATATTTTCAACAATGAAGATAAGGCAATAATTTATGGGTTTTTATTTTTATTATTATTATTATTACTATGGTCAGGCATAGATTAAGGTCTTAGAGAAAATCTGAACAATCATGAGGATCCTAACAAAGCTTACTATAGGAAAAATAATGTCATTGACAGAAACAATTCTTCCAAATATTTTGTAATCTTGTACATTCTTCTTAGGATATAAAAATTAAAGAGAAGGTACATCCATAATTCTACATACCTAAAAGTTAAATAAAATTAATTAAAAAACATAAAAATTGCATACTTTCCTAAGGAAACAAACTTTGTCAAACAATAAACTAAATCAGGTTGCAGACTAAACTACAGTTAGAGGACTCATGATTAGGCTAATTGAGGAGGATTTATATGTCATCAAAGAGTCAGACAATTGAAATGTTTCCTCTGGCTTCTTATCTTAGGAATACTTTAGTCTCTTAACTAAAATTTATATCCCCTGAGATAGTTTTTGGTCAAATGAGGTTAATATTAATAAAAATGTAGTAGGAATTTAAAAAAATAAGAAAAAAAATTTCCATGACAGTCTCTATGTAGCTTTTGGCATTGTTTGTGATCATTTGCTCCTCTACTGAATTCTTTCTTCCTTTAACTTTCATGGTACCAATGTCTCTTATTTTTCCTATTTGCCTGGTGATTCCTTCTTAATTTCTTTTTCTAGTTCGTTATCCATCTCCTTCTCCCTAAATTCACTTAAAATCCAGAAAGATAATGCTTCCTTTTCTTTTTTTCTGCTGCTCCATCTCCATCTCCATCCCTCTCTCTTTCTTTCTCTCTCTCTCTCTCTCTCTCTCTTTCCTTCTGTTTTCTCTCTCTCTCTCTCTCTCTCTCTCATCTCTCTGTCTCTGTCTCTCTCTGTCTCTCTGTCTCTCTGTTTCTCTCTCTCTGACACACACACTCTCTGTGACACTCTGTGTGTGTGTCTCTCTGGGACTCTGGCTATCTGTGTGTGTGTGTGTGTGTGTCTCTGGGACTCTCTCTCTCTCTCTGTGACTCTCTGTGTCTGTGTGTGTGTGTCTCCCTGTGTGTCTCTGTGCATGTGTGCCTTTCTGTCTCTGTCTCTGTGTGTGTGTGTGTCTGTGTGTGTGTGTCTCTGTGTGTGTGTGTGTCTGTGTGTCTCTGCGTGTCTCTGTCTCTGTCTCTCTCTCTAATTCTCTGTCTTACTCTCTCTCTCTCTCTCTCTCTCTCTCTCTCTCTCCCTTTACCATTACCTCCCTTTCTCTATCTTATTCCCTGAAATTTTTTTGTGTTACTTATTCATCTGTGTCCATGTTATGTATAGTAGTAAGAGAAATTTAAGTTCCTTGGTACTAGAGTCTGTCTTCCTATCTCCAGAGTATAACATAACAACTTAGTCATAGTAAAGAAATACTAATCAGAAATCTAATTTAACTATTAGGAATACATTATTCTATTTAATTTGCCAAAGACAGTATAAATAATTCCAATACTTTAGCATCCACAAGTAAAATAGTAAAAAAAATATTGAACCTGGCTCTCAAATATTATATCTGGTATGGTAACTGGTTTAAAATCTCAACAAGGTCCATTATGAAAGTAATTTTCAGGTGTAAACATTTGGGGGGGATAATTCTAGATATATCTCTGATAATGAGCTAATATTCTCCAAACCAGACTTGATATGATCAGAATAAGCAATAAAAATCATATTGTAGGTTTTGACTAGGGAATCACTTAAACAGAAGGAAATTTTTGTGAACTCTGAATGAAATGTTTGTTATCATATGCATCTAAAATGATCCTATTTGAGTTTCCTTTGAAAGATGTATAACATAATGTTAAAACTTTTACATAGATTATTATACAGCAAGTTTATAATCCATAGAAGAATAGAACTGATTTAAAGAAGAATTGATTTTAAAAAGTCTATTGAGCAAGTAAAAACAAATTGAACTTTAAGAAAACTGGGTCATTAGTTCAAAATACTGAAATAATAAATAATTCTAAAAGGGTGGGGGAAAAAAGAATTCATAAGGAAACAGATTTAGAATGTTTGTCAATTACTCTAACTATAAGAAAAGATAAAAGACATAATAAAAGATGAGGTGAATGGCCAGACTATACATCTCAATTTATAAAGCTAAAATTCATGGCATGTGACAGACAATCAACAACATGATTTCCAAGTCAGAGAAAAGATTATCACGAGATATATTGAATCTGGCCATATAGCAAGAGTAGTAAATAGTAGTAAAAAAAATTTATAATGTAGAAGACCACAAAATAGCACAAATATTGCTACTTTTTTATTGCATGAATTGACCGATTGAATGAGGTCATTTAATGAAAGCAAGAAATGGGTCTTGAAATGTAAAGTGTCTACCTTATTAATGAAATGGAGGCCTACAAAGTAAAAAGTTCTGCTATTGCATATAGAAATCCACAATTTGTTGTTGTTGTCATTGTTGTTGTTGAGAACAGGAAATGATACCTTTTCCTAGAAATGAGGCAGTTGTTTGGATTTTAAAAAATAGAAAGGAAAAATAGACAGACTCATGATGAATGGCAAAATAAAAATTCTACTATTCAATGTTATTTTAAGAGAAGGAAAAAAAGAATACAGACAGATAAATTAGAAAATAGAATGAGAGTGCTGGAAAACAACCTAGAAACCAAATATTAAAGTTCCTCATTTTATAAATGAGGCAAATGAGGTCATGAATAGGGGAATGACTTGCTTTTGGTCATACAGTGAAATACTAACAAAGCCATAATCAAAAAATTCTTATCTGGATTCCTAGTTCAAAACATTGAGTAAAATTAGGTGGACTTGACCTTTAATTCTGTCTCTGATTCTTATTACCTGCATGGACATAGAAAAGTCACTTATCAGTTGGACTCTATGACCTTTAAGCTCCATTTCAACTCTTTATCTATGATTTTAATATACTGTTACACACACATATATGTGTAATTGTATTTTATAATTTTATATATATATATATGCATATTTTTATAGTTTTATAATTTCAGGTAATTGCATTTTATAATTTTCAAGGCTGAAGTTTCCCTAATTTGATTTCATACACTTACGATAAAAGTGATATGGTAGAAACAGAAGAATCTGTGCAATTTATACATATATTCCTTTTCCATTGATTCTATTTAGTAGAAAACCATGTTTAAGATCCTGGCAGGCAAGGTCAATGTCAAAATTCATCTTTGTTTCATCTATAAAATATAACTTTGACACTATCATGTAGTAAATATATTTAAATGCCTATTGGTTTAAATAGGAATGTTTTATTACTACGGGGATTTTTGTTCATTGTGATATAGTCTATACTATAGCACTGAGTAAAGTATCAAAATATTGCAATTTCTTAAAACTGGTCTCTAAAATCCTTTACATGCCTAAAATTTGAAGTCTACAAATAACAGAAGAATCTATGTGTTTTCATTAAGTCATAATTGAACATAAGATATCCTAATTGTAGAAGTACCATTTAGAAAATTTGCCTTTAAAATTTTCCCTTATACATAGATACTATTTTAGTCCATATGTTGCTTCTACTACAGTTTTGAGCTTTTATTTATGAGCAAATAGGCCATAAAAATAAAATCTCTTTAGGCAGCAGCCTTGTTTTAAAACAATGATAAATGAATCAGGATCCATATGATTCTCCTAAAAGTTGGTCCTAAAAACAGCTTACTTTTCCCTTTAACACATTTAAGATCCAATTTTACTACTCATCATTTTTTACCTGATGAGCTTTAAAAAAAAAAATATTGTGCATTGGCAAATGTCCTAGCTATTGTCACACAAGATTTTTAACTGAGACCTATATTGCAAGGCCAGCTTTCTTTGAATGAAGAAAGTGCCTGGTATTTTAGTAGGGCTGTGATCTGAGTGTGCTTTGGGGACATTAATAGCTGCACCCTCAGGAACTTGTAGCCCTTAACTACCTAAGTGAAGCATTAATAGGAATTTTATCACCAGTACATCTGAGATCATTTTCAGAGACTATTCAGACTCTTTGGTTTCATCAAATTCAACCCTGTTTGATCCAGTCACATCAATTTCTCTACCTGGAAACTTGCATCCAATGTTGAAAGCTTGAAATGAGAATAAATCGTTCTGAAGGGCAGTCTGCAAAGACAAAGGACAAGTGGGTGTTTTAACAAAGGAAGGTAGAGTTTTGTTTTTGTTTGTGTTTTCTTCCAATGTTAGAAGAGAAACCAAGCTCTTCAAAATTAATCAGTATTAAATTTCTGCTTCAATGAGTGTGATTTTAGATGTAACAGAGAAAAATAAAGAAAATAAAGAAATAAAATGAATTATAGCAAACGATAATGACAGTTTTAGCACATGAAAGGGAAATGATAGTATTTTTAATTAGTGAAATTCCCAATACGGCAATTGGAAACTGTGCAATTTTCAACCTGGAATCTAAGGCTATTCAGACCATGTTTAATATAAATAGGAAAATATTGGTTATGAAAATTATGGCTTATGGCTTTAAAAACCCCTCCAATTATAGGCTGAAAGGAACAACATGTAAGAAAAAATATATCTATCTTTGAAAATGTTCATAGAAAGAGGATGTTTTTAATTATCTAGAATTTTGCTACAATAAGGAACACAATTGAAAACATTGCACACCTGAAATATTCTTCAAGTAATTTTATTTTACAATTTTCAAGGCTGAAGTTTCCCTAATTTGATTTCACATGCTTACGATAAAAGCGATATGGTAGAAGCAGAAGATTCCAATTCAGACCACTTATACTGGATCCAAAATCCTTCATTTCCTAGCTGTGTAACAGTGGGTAACTCACACTTAATTGTTCCAATATCTATTTTCTTCAATGTAAAATAGAAACAACTTCAAATATTTTATTTTTTAGAATTGCTATGCAAACAATTTCCAAATCATACAGCATCATATAGATGTGTATATTTTGGCTTTTACTTGCAAGGTATAAAATATACTTAATTCTTTAATAAAAAAGTTTATATTATTCTCTACTATTGAGATGGGGCAGGATTTCATATGTATGAAGATTTTCCAAAGAGAAAATACCCTTTCCCACTACAGAACTGCAAATGTTTTACAATAATATTAGGCAATTGTTTGGAACATTGAGAGATTTTTAGAACCACACAGAAAATGTAACAAAAGTATGAGTGGAATGTAGAGACCTGAGTGATATCAACATGAATTATTTGGGAAGAGAAACTAGAATTCTCTTGTAAAAAATACAAAACTAAGATAGGAGGTAAATTATTTTGGCTACCTGGCATAAAAATATAGAAGCTGTAATATAGCAATAACTGACATCTATATGTTACTGTAAGTTTTGCAAAGCTCTTTATTTCTTCATTTCATAGGAAGTCAAGCAAACTAGTAGTGCAAGTATTATATATGGAAGAATCTGTCTCATTGCCCTTCTCTTTAAGTTTTTGCCTTTGCAGGGCTATGCCATAGAAAGCATAAACTCATTCTGATTGTATTATTTTCCTGATAGAATCAACTGGAGTATCTCATACAAAAAAAAAAAAAAAAAAAAAAAAAAAAAAAAAAAAAAAAAAAAAAAACAATCTTATAATGACAAGAACCCTCAGAAGTCATTTGGTCAAACATATATTTGACTAAAAATTGTTTCTATAGAAATGTCATTTTCATTTAATATCTCCAATAAATGCAAACCTACTACTTCCCAAGGTAGCCAATTCCAAATTTAGTTCTAATTACTAGGAAGTTGTCCTTAATAAAAACTAAAATCTATAGCCCTACAGCTTTTATCTGTCATTCTTTTTTTTTCTGCTTCATGTTACCTTCGAAATCTTGCTGATTGAATTGATTGGCAAATGTTGTTATGTGCAGTTATTTAATAAGCATTTAGTAAGTGCCTATTATGTAGCAACCACTTCATTGGGGTTATAAAGAAAGGAAAAAGATAGTTCCTGCCCTGAATAAGTTCGTGGTCTAATGGGGGAGACCACATGTAAATAAAAATTTATAAGTAAATAAAATGGAGAATAAATGGGAATTAATAAAGGAAAAACAATAAAATTATGAAGTGTTGGGAGACTGCTATAAAATAAGAGATTTAATCTAGGACTTGAAGAAAGTTAGAGAATCTAGGAAGTAGAAGTGAAAAAGGAGAGCATTCCAGGCATCAGAGACAACCAGAAAAAAACTTCAGGATCTAAGAGATATAATGTCTTGTTTGTGAAATAACAGCAAGGTCAATGTCATTGGATCAAAGAGAATGTGGAAGGAGAAAGGAAGATAGAAGAATCTGGAAAAAAGAGAAGGGGTGATGATATGGTCTGACCAGCATTTTGGAAAAGTCACTTCTCAACTAAATGGAGAAGACTTTTGACAAAAAGACCAATAAACACAGTTTCATAATAGTTGAGAGTTAAGGTGATGTGGGCCTACATCAAGATGATGAAAGTGTCAGGAGAGAAAAAAAAAACATATTCAAGAATTATTATAAACATAAAATTGATGAACCTTGGTAACAGATTAGATATGAAAAGTGAAAGAAGGTGATGATTCTAGGATGATGTTTCTGTTGTGAGCTGGGGGATTGGGAAAATGGTGGTGCCCTAGACAGTAGTAGGGAAACTTGGAAATGGGGAGGACTTAGGGGGAAAGGTGAGGTTCTATTGGAGATCCAGGACCAGGTATCTAAAAGGCAAGTGTAGATATGAGACTAGAAATCAGCAGAAAAGTTAGAAATGAATAGCTATATTTGAAGCTCATTAGCATAGAGGAGATAATTAAATTCATGGGAACTGATGAGGTCTCTAAGTGAATTACAATTTAATTCTATAATATATAATAATATAATTCTAAGTGAAATATAATATAATAAGTCGCATGGCTAGGAATTTCCAAGTTGCCTAAATCCATTAATATTTTACTGTAGTAAAGCTCAGGGCCATTTACCTTTGATCTTTTTTGGTGCCATAGGATTTGTTATCTAAATGTGATGAGACAAACCTGACCACAGTATATCACACAATAAGTTTTTTTTAATGACTAACATTACATATTTTATAGTATCCACTCTCCCCAATATTTGTTTTGTAAATTTACATTTTTTATAAAAAAGTTTTTTATAAACTTATATAAAACTTTGACAACACCAACTACTTTAATCTATGGTTTCACTAATTGCATTAGTCAATATGTATAACTCCTATAAATGAAACAATTTGAAAACAGATAGTCACTAATATTTTTATCACCAATATGGAAATATATTTTCTGTCTTCAGAGAATAAGAAAATTGTGGAATTAAATTTTTTTATCATTGACTAGGTTGGAATATTTTAATATAGTATAATTTGATAAATATTTATGTATGTTTAATTTATAAAATAAATATTGTTTCAGGGATATCATTGAAATAAAGATGTACAGGTTTGGTCATATAGTCTCTAATGTTTTGTTGCCATTAAACTGTAATGTGTCATTAAAATAATTGCCAATATAGTTTTAAAATTTATATTTATTCTGTAAATATAATTCTGTACAATTCTGTCTCTTAGCACCTTCTGTAGATTTTTGTGCTTGTCAATTTATTTTTTTTTATCTCTGTGTATGCCAAATTTTCAGGGGAGTTTGCAACAGATAAGATGCCTTGTTTAAAGAAAATCACCCTGGGGTGAACATGCATTTTATATTGGTAAAAATATAAATACATCCATAAATGAAAGAAATTTAGGGCAATATAAGTACAACATAGGGAATTCTTACTTTCCTAGCTCTTATATATATCCTTAATCCATGAAAAAATTATGTGGATTTTATCTCCACTAGTAAAGAAAAATTCTTTTTTTCTTATATGTGTAAGTAATATTAAGTACTTATTCACATAGATTTTATAAATAGTATATTTTTATGGTCATCTTCATTTTGAAATGGATTAGGCATTCTAAATAGTAATAGTAGTGCTGCTAATATTTGACTTCAAGAATACATTTGAACCTGGAATTAAGGGCCTTTAATTCGTTTCCTAATTTATTGCTATTAAGTTGTAACTTTTGTCATTAAAATAATTGCCAGTATGGTTTTTAAATTTACATTTACTTAGCTTACTTGGTTTCTAGTAAGTTGTGACTTTGGACATGAAATAATAATATGTTGTTAAAACACACTAATTCTGACCCAGTATCCTAACCCTCATCAAGGAACTAGTTCAGCCAACACAGATAACTACTTGAACTTTGCTTCAGGATATAAATTATGAAGATTTCCTGAATGCTTTATGTTTTCTTCATGAAAATGAAGTTCAGACTGAACTCTGACATATATGCATACATTCACACACATGTATATATATGTAAGCATGTATATGTGTGTGTCACATACACAGATACATACAACTCAAATGAAGAACAATAAAATTTTTTTCTAGCCACATCAAGGGGAATATAACTAGAAGTTTGGGACAGGAATTAAAATAAGGTAGAAGAATACAACTCTGAAATCAAAGGATTAGAAAATCAAATGTGGTCAATTCTCTCTCTCTCTCTCTCTCCACTATCCCTGGCTCTGTCAGTTTGTCTCTGTGTCTGTGTCTTTTTTTTAATGTCTGAATAAAGGGTCACACTGCCACAAATGTTACATAAGATTGGGAGTGGGGTTGGGAGTAAAAAGGGGGAGGGAGAATAGTAAACACTGAGTGTAAGGAAAAAAGAATTTAAAATATGTGAAAAAATACTGAAAGATAAAACATCCAAGAGAGGAAGGTTATATATGAACTTAACCCCTTCAAGATAAATAATAGACTAGTAAGGACAGGAAAACTAAATGTAGACCATAACACATTTAACAGGTGTTTATGCTATGAAGAAAATTACCAAAAATCTCAAATGACAAATAGAATTCTATATACTTCCTAGAGACTATGGAACAAGAACAAGAAATACTACAGTGATTACAGAGGAGAAGTAAGACATTTAAAAGGAGAAATTAAGATGGAAACATGGTCAGATATCATAGCTCTCAAAAGATAAGTAAAGAAGATAAACAACAAAATCAGAAGACAGAATAAAAGGTCAGAAATACAAAGAAACATATTATGAAAGGATACTGATTGTAAACTTCAAAAAGAAGTGAAAGTAAATTTGGTGGAAATGCTTAATCAACAAGAAATTATAAAATACTATATACTAGATATTATACTAGGTGACTGGAATACAAAAAAATCCTGAAGGATATTATATGCTATTAGAAGATAAATAAAAGAGCAAATTAATTCTGTTCAAATGACTCAAATAAAACCAAAGACAGTATATACAAAGATAGATCAAAATTCATATAGTCTACAAGGAACACATGATAAATCAAAAAACTACCACACTATATAAAATAATATAGGAAAACTCCATAGCGCTAGTGAATAATGATTGATCAAATCCAGAGAGAGGAAGAAAATTCAAAACATCATAGCAAATTGAATGTCACAATTTTAATACTTAAAAAATTGCAACTGTCCAAGCAAGAAACAATATCAACATAAATATAAATAGAAAGGTATATTCCAATGAAATAATAAAGAAAAGAAAAAATAATAGTTTATTCCAAAAAGCAAACAAGTTTATGTTGCAAGCCAAATTAGTATACAGGATTTAATTGTCTAATCATCAATTTCAATAGATTTTTAGAAAAACAAAATGTATTAAAGTCACTAAAATAAATGTAGAAATGAGCAGATAGCTGATTTAGAAACAAAATAAGGGAAACAAAGTAACAGTTATTTAACACAAACTTTTTAAAAAGGCAATTATCAGGAAATAAATAATCTTTGAAATAAATTATGGTATGTTTATATGTTTTTATTTTTTTTTCTTTTATTATACTAAGATGTCAGAGAAAGAACATAAATCAGTTCCATTTGTTCAATAATGAAAAGAACCAGCTACACACAGTGAAAGAACTAAGGGAAATGAGTATGAACCACAACACAGCATTTCCTCTCCTTCTGGTTTTGTTCACATGCATTTTTTTATGTCCTTCTCAGGTTATTTTTACCTTATTTCTAAGTCCAATTTTTTTTTGTGTGTGCAGCAAAATAACTATGGATATGTATACATATATTGTGTTTAACATATGCTTTAACATATTTAACATGTATTGGTCTACCTGTCATCTAGGGGAGGAGGTGGGAGCAAGGAGGGAAAAAGTTGGAACAGAAGGTTTGGCAAGGGTGAAATACTGAAAAATTAACCATGCATGTACCTTGTAAATAAAAAGCCATAATAAAAAGAAGGAACATAAAGCAGTCATCAAGAACAATCCTAAGGCTGTTAATAGCCAAAAAATGTAAGGGAATATAAAAATATCAGAAGAAAAATATATATATTAATATTGTATATACTAAATTACAATTTCTCCTATGTGTGAATCAATATATTTTGTGATATGACTGAACAAGAAAAACAGTTAAATAGGCAAAAAGGTAGGTATGAGAAGTTGAGATGTATCTCATACAGATACAAAATGAAAACAGTATATATATACTGATTTCCATAATTCTTAGAAAAGTAAGGAGAAAGTGATATGTGGTGAAGTAGATAAAAAAAGAAAGAGGGAAGATTAGAATGTGTGAAGATCGCGTATTTTAAAATCAGCAGGAGTCCAGAGTTCAGGTTAGGGGAAAATCGTCAGTCTTTATTCTCAGTGAAGAAGGATCGGAGGTGGAAGAGAATCGTCGATAGCAATGTGTGCAGCTGAGTCAAGAAGCTAGCTAGACCCGCAGCCACACGACCAGCAGCCAGGAGAACGGATCCCAGGCCCAATCTCTCCCAGCTTCTCTTCCTGTTCCTCTCTCTGCCTCCACCCACCAAAATCGTCATTTCCTGTACAACACATCAGGACTTGCACAGAGAGTGGGCAGGGACCATTCTTTATCCAATCATGTATATTAATAGAGTATAGTCCAATTACTATTTAGCCTCATGTACTTGGGACCTCAGTGCATCAACTCAAACCTCAGCCCATTACAAGAATGAAGTCATGTGAAAGTGGGTCACAGCCTAAAAGGAAGAAAATATTTTCCCATTGGTGGGAGGAAAGGTCTATAAAGGATATATATCTCATAATAGGTTTTGTACAATAGGTTTTATTTTCTGAACAAGAGTTATGCTTTTCAGGACAGTTTCTCATTCCATGAAATGTATCTAAAACGTGACCTAGTCAGATTTGGAACAGTTGATCATAGTACAAGTAATAAAATGACCTGAGGAAATAAAACAAAAACAGGATGTTGTGTTTTTACTGAACACGAGTAACTTACTTCATAAAAGATCTATTATACCATGCATTTGGACACCCCCCCCCCAAAAAAAAAAATGGTCTAGTTGGATTGAAATATTTGAATGCTCAAGAATGGAAAGGCAATATGATTGTAGCTAAATCCCTGAGAAGTAATTGATTAGAATTCAGATTCGGTTTTCTTTTCCAATATTCCTTGCTGCAGAAGGACCTCAAGAATTTAAGATTACTGGAGGATTTGGACTTTTCTTCGGGCACCCTAGCAATTTTCTATGGATAATAATAGCTGAATCTAGAACCTCTAGACAGACTCAAGGATACTGAATATGCAAAATCAAATTCTATAAAGATTCTAGCCAAAACAAAAAAAGTATGTGCACATAAACATATAGTCCTCCCAAAACTATTAAGAAAAACCACTTTAAGTCTTCTACTACCATGAGTATCATTGCAAGAATTTCAGAAAAAGTTACTCTTTATCCTTATGAGATCTCCAAGTTTAAATGCATTTCCCTTTGGATTCTGCATATTCTTGTAGAAGAGGGTGTCATGTATTAGTAGAAAATATTTTGTGCCAACTCTTCTTACTGTCTCACTTCACCACTTCTAAAAGCTAATTAACTGTTTGAATAACTGATAACTCATTACTATAACAAGAACTTTAGTGTGGTACTCATGAGGTAAAAATTTAGAAAGACATACTCCCTTCCTCCCTAAAAAGAGGTACACATATATCTTTAGTAGACAACTTAGTAGACAACTGGCTTCACAGTGTGAATGTGAGCTGATATAATAACCCTAGAACTGACAAAGATAATAAGTAAAAAGAAAAGAGGGAGACAGAGAGACAGAAAGATTGTTTAATAATAAAAGTTGTGAAGAAAGTGCTGACCTGCTTTAGTGAAGGAAATTTACTCACCTGGGAATGCCCAATAAAAAGATTTTTGGCTCTGCATGTAGATGTTGGGTTCAGCAATATGCAGTTATATATAAAAATAATGTTCTTATTTTTTTATAATTACATATGTATATGTACCTCCCTAGTGCATTGCAAACTCCTTGAATTCAGGGACTATTCAATTTTGCTTTATTATTCTTAGTGTCATGAACAAATCCTGGCAAAGAGTGGTTACTTAATAAATGTTTCTTAATGTGATTTACTTTGAAAGAAATATAAATATTATTGTAGTTTAGTACATATGAAAAGAAAAAGGGCAAATGTTGAAAAGAATTAGATTTTACTGAATTGTAATCACTTTTCCCATATAATATATTTAAAGGATGAGGATTTTAAAATACAAAATATTAGAAGTGTATAGGGAATAAAGAGTAAGAGACAGAAAAAATAATTAGGTAAATTTAAAGAAAAGATATTTAAATACTTAAGATTTCCTATCTTCTAAGAACAATATTTTACACATATCAAAAACTCTTTTGACAGCATTGTTGTAATTGTAATCTAGTCAGTCAGTTAATAAAAATTTATTAATCACATACTATGTGCCAGGTACTATGCTAAAATACAAAGAAAGGCAAATGTCAATTCCTGTTGTTGAGAAATTTCTTAGTCTAATGGAGTGAGAATACAGAAATAACCTATTTATTTAGAAAAAAAACTATATAGAGGATAAATTGGAAGTAATCAACAAAGAAAAGAATGAGGAAGGACTTTCTATAGAAGGTATAATTTAGCTGAGATTTAAAGGAAACTAATGAAATGTCAATGGAGATAAAAATAAAGAGCATTCCAACAGTAGAAGACAGTCAGTTGAAATATCCAAAGTTAATAGATGGAATGTATTATATATTATATGAGTGACCAAAAGAGACCAGTATCAATAGAATGCAGCAATTCACATCGGATTGATTTTTACTTTTTTAAATTTTGTCTTTTGGAATTTACCAAACACAGATTGAGGGTAATTATTTTAAAGGGTACCACACTGCCTATATTTGTCTAATAAAATTAATTCAGTGCTTTCTGAAATTTTGAAAATATTTTCTGTTCTATATTTATTAGGTATTGTAAAGTTTGATAAAATTCTGTAAATTTGGACCAAGGTTTTTTGGGGAATATATTGGTTTGGTTAAGTTACTTTAAAGACATTTAAATTTCCTTTTTAAAAGATTATTTATTTTATATATATATATACATATATATATATTATTTAATATTTCTATTTGGTGCTCAACTTTTTAAATTGTAAACATAAAGCTCTATTTCTTTAAATTACTTAGTTTTGTTGGCATGGACATTTGTACAGCAAGTTCAAATAATTTATATTATTTCTATTGACATTGGTATTATTTTCCATTATTCACTTTTTGGCAGTGGGTAAACTTTGATTGTAATATGTGGAAATTTGATATTTTTCAGGTACACTGTATCTGTTTCTGATTATTTATGACTCATTACTTTTTTAATGTCTCCTGGGCCAGACTGTGGATAGAGTAATGGCTCAGCCTGTTCCTCCACATCCCTCCTGCTTTTAAATATTGAGGACTATTCAGAACTTTGCTTAGAAGAATAAAATAGGGGAACTGTGGAAGCCTTGAATCCTACCTGGACACAGAAAATAGAAACTGACTGTTCTATATCAGTCAAACTTGTACTTGGCAGATTCTTCTTGTGTGTTTTCTTTTCTGTCAGGATCAATGAGCAGCAAACTTGAGACTGATTAATCTATGGGAGTTTGTGAGGTTTATAAATTGATGTGTTCAAGTTGGTAAGTAAGACAATAAAGTGGCCAACATGTGGCTTCAGTGGCAACCAGAACAGTTGATAGTAGTTGTAGTGATAACATTAAGACTATCTCGTTGCAAAGGGGATATTTGATCTCAGAAAGAAAGGAGCCACTAGAAAGGATATAATGCTTCAATCAAGCCAGATATTTAATCATGCAATGCTTAGCAGAAGAATGTTGTGAATTAGATACTTAGCAAAATTACCAAACTATTTTATATTTTAATGAGCCATGTAATCAATATTACCTGTATCCCTGTCTCTCCACTTCTCTCTTCTATACATTATAATCTGGCTGTTAATTATGATTTAATTCTGTTTAAATCATTCAGTTAAAGCAGAATGTAATTAATTGTTTTTCCTTTATGCATAACATATTCATACACACATACAACACACACACACACACACACACACACACAAATATGTTCCTATGATATATAGCTACCTATTTAGTTTCTTCCTACTTACTTATTGGCTGAAGTATCTAGGATGAAGGCAGGAAGTCACTGGAATAAGAATTGGAGAGTATTACCCTTTTTATATCAAATTTAATCTGGGTTAATACTTGAGCAAAATGTATCAACAGATAAGAGAAATTAGCACCGGTCAATAAGACCTATCCTTATCCACTGTGCTAGATTTAATTAAATTGATTTTTCTCTTCTCTCTAATCAGTTTGTTTAAAGGTCTATCAATTTTATTTTAATTTCACAAAAAGGAAGGATTCTGGAAAGATGGTGAAATAGTTCAGAAAATTCCAAGCTCTCCAGATTTTCCTCACAAACAAAAAAATGCACTTCAGGGTGAACATGGACCAATGAAAAACAAATAAGACTTGGGACAGAACAGGGATTCTCCTGGGACAACTGGAGAAGACCCAATGAAAGATCTCAGGATGGAGTTGGTATAAAGTGTAAATACCTCAAGGTTAGCTCCACAGAAACAGCAAGTAGAAGCCCTGGGACTAACTTGGTTGGGAGGTAACTTCAGCTTGAACCACAGGAACTTTCACCACTTTGGCAGTGTGGGAAGTTACAGGTCTGAGTGTGGGAAGATTGAGGGAACCCCTGTTGATAAGGAATGTCAGGCCCTGATGTGCTGCAGAGATGCTGCTCTGGGAAGGAACCAGCATATATGAGTGCAGAAGCAATGGGATGAGGAAGCTATCTATTGTGGGCACTTACAAGTTGTTGGTTTTGATTTTCACACTAGTAAAAAAAAAAAACTGAAATGAAGCCAGAGGTAGAAAAAATCCAAACAGAAAAAGTTCCTTTGGGAATAGGAAAGACAGGGGTTCATCTTCAACAGTAACACTGAAGTAAAAAAAAAAAAAATCTCTCCTATCCCAAAGAATAATGTTAAATGGTTACCTGGCCAGAAAGAATTTATAAAAGAACTAAAAAAGACTTTAAAAGATAAATGAGAAAGATTGAGGCGAGAATGAGAGGGGGAAAAGGCAGAGAGAGAAGAAAAAAAAAAGGTAGGGAGGAAGGGAGGAAGGGAGGAAGGGAGGAAGGGAGGAAGGGAAGAAGGGAGGAAAGGAGGAAGGGAAGTGTTGTGATATGAAAGTCACCTGCCAGTGGCTGCTGGAAGTCTAACTCAGATCTGTAGAATGGATTTCTTCATGTGAGTAGATGATGATGATGATACAAGGAGACTGAGAGGCAGTTACGTTCTCTGACCTCTCTAATGAGAGACAGTTGTGTTGTCTAACTTCCCTCCTCTTCCCTCTTGCCTCCAATTTATTTCATTCCCAATCCATAAGGAACATCTATGTAAGCAAAGGCTGCTTTGCAACCCCTTCAAGTGTTGTGATTCACAGCTATGGAGACTCTTGAAGAAATGACCTGCCCCTTCACTTAGGCGTGGTCCTTAACAGGGAAGGAGGGAGGGGGGGAAAGATTGAAGGAGGGATGGGGAGAGGGAGGAGGAAGGGAAGTAGAAAGGAAAGAAGGAAGGAGGGGAGGAAGGAAAACAGGAAAATTATGAAAAGAAAGCCAATCATTCTCAAAAAAAGATATCCAGGGTCTTAAAGAAGAAAATAATTCTTTGAAAATTAGAATTAAGAAAGGTGAAGTCAAGCTTTATGAGACCAAACAAAACAAAACAAAAAACAAACAAACAAACAAACAAAAAAACCGAAAAACAACCACCACTACCAAAACAAAATATCAAGAATGGGAAAAATAGAAGATAATGTGAAACATAACAACAGATGTGGAGAACAGATCAAGAAGAAGAGAAAAGTAAGAATAATTGGACTGCCTGAAAACTGAGACCCAAAATAGAATTTTTATACAATAATACAAGAAATATCAAAGTATCATATTGAAGAATAATTATGGGCAATTATAAACAATATTATCTCCATACAGAAAGAAATAATAAAGTATAAAGCAAATTTAAGAAAGCATGACAACATATGCAAACAAATCATCACAATTGCATTGATAGATAAAAAGGAAAACTCTGCAGAGACATAAAATGTGTAAGAACTACCAAAGACTAAGTCTTTTTTATATTAAAGAGAATAAAACTACCACAGTTGGACCCTAACATTAAAATCTTGTGGTGTTTATAAAAGAAATAAAAATGGCCTGAAAAAAAGAAAAGAAAAGAAAGGGAAAGGGAAAGAATGAAGGGAAGAGGAGAGGAGGAGAGGACAGAATAGGAAAGAGGAGAGAAGACTTACTAGAATTAGATCATGTTTATATGTAAAATCTGTCATTAAGGTAATAAAATTGTGAGGTCATTGAAGGATCAATATGCAAGTTATCTAATGAATTGAAAAATGCTATTGACAGGAAAAAATATTGGACTTCATGCCAATATACTCATGAAAATTATTATTTTTTGTTATTTTTGTCTTTGTATGCCAGATACAATTCATGCTGTCTTAACATCATTCTTAAAGTAACATGACATTATTTGTATTGATTCTATATTCTATATCCTTGTCTCTAATTTAATATGTTTTAATATCTAAATTGATATGCTCACTGTGCATTCATATTAGCCTTTTCAGAAGACTTTTTAATTAGAATTTTATATCTTTGTGTCTTCAAAATTTCATTTAAAAAAAAAGAATTTTCAATCCCTCCTGTGATGATTTTCACATAAAAAACTTTAGTCTACATAATCTGACCTATCCTTCTTCTTAATCCTTTAAAATTTTCTCTGCCAAATGTTGGACAGAAGTCCCTGGGAAACTAAGCCAATACCTTCAGAAAAGACAGTCAATGAAAAAAGAGAATTGGCTCAAACTTGTTGAATTTTATTAGTAGATATTTACACAGAGTTATTTGGACAGTGAATAGCCTAACTAGAAAGTACAGTGCTTAATTAGAAGTCCTCCAAAATTGCTTTTTTTTTTAACTAAGAGCTTTAATTATCAGTATTTCAACAGAATATAGCAATAGTGATAAGTTAACTTACTAAACTTTGTCATTCTGTTATTCCTATTTATGCTGGTCTTCTTTTGCTAATGTTTAAGATTTTTTCATAGAAATAAATTACCTGTTCTGTATTTGATACAAATTGTGCATTGAGGACATTTGAAACTCCACTTCTGTTTTGGAGGAGAAAAATTCTATATATAAGCCATAACCAAAGTAAAAAAAACCACCCTGTCTTTTGCTAGATTGGAAGATTTAATGAGCTAAGCAATGTGAAAACAAAAAATCCAGCTCCTTTTTCATTACAGTTCAAACTTCTCAATACTGAACCTGACCCAAACCACTTTCCTAGATACAGAACAATGAGTAAGAGAAACCTTCCAGCTACTTTGGTTTATAGATTATTTCCTTAAAGTTAGAATGAAAAGCCAGTACAATTCTAGACTTCCAAGAGTTGCCATTAATCTAGGTGTCAGACGTAAGCTACTCATTGAATCTTGCAATACTATTAGAAAAAGATATTTGGAATAAAAAGAAAAATTCCTGATCCTTTAAATGAAAGAATATATCTATTTTCCTAGGTCATTTTATTTTAAGTAATATGAGGGAAACTTCCTGCTTTCTATGTAAACTAAGTCATCCTTTCAAATTTTGACCTTAGAAGCTAAAACTTTGAGTGGCTCCAAATTTATGACAGGTATTTTCTAAATACACATTCCTCCAAAGACACGTTTTAAAACAATTTGATATAGAATTGTCAAATAGAATGTGGTGTAAAAAAATAATCAATTAGAGTTCTTTCTTGATCCAAGAAAACTTGATAGGTATCTATTCATTATTCTATGATGTTATTTCAGATAAGCCAAGTCATGTTAAGTCAATGGATATCAAATTGTATAAAATCAATTTGATTAATAACATTTATTTATTAAGGCTAAGAGAAAAATTGAAATAGTATATATTAGCAAAGTGCTATTACATTAGGGAAACCTAATTTTTTATATGAAAATTATAAGAATAGTACATTGTACTTTAAATTCAATCAAGTTAGATTTAAAATATCCAGAAAAAAACAACAGCAGCATTTATCCAACAATTCTTCAAAACCTGTAGAAAGTTTAATTGTGCTAGAGCTAAACACAGTTGTAAACATCATTAGGCATTACTGGTGTATTTACTGGTGAATATAAAATGCATGAGTACAGTATAATTACAATTATACATATGAAAGCAGTTAACATAAAAAGCACAAGTTTATAATCATATTTTCTTATTTATATTAAAGAAAACAAAATACTTTTTCTTATGACTTCTTAAAAGAGGGGATAAGTAATTTTGCTTGTGGCACCATATCGATGTTATAATACTTAATAAGTTTTGGTTTCAGAAGATATAGCTTTTTGAACCTATTAATTGTCAATGCAGTTGAAAACACTCTGTTCTAAATCATTCTATTGGAACTAGAAAATGCTAGCTGCCATAGAAATATTTCTGTCAGAAGCTTAATAGTAACAAATGATGTTATTTCACAAAGTCAGAAAATATTTATTGTAAAATTTGAACTCATTCTGTTAGATCAGTTTTTCTTTTCTTTTAATTTCAGAATATCATATGAGCTTTGTGTGCCTATTAAAATGTCAATATGCTACTTGGTTTTCAATTACAATTTTCTTGCTACACAATCTTTTTTTTTTTTTTTTGCAGGAATGTTAAGAAGCAATATAGTATTATGGAAAAAGCTAGTAGCCCCAGAATGAAACAACTGGAATCAATTTCTGTCTCTGCCATTATCTCTATGACTAGCAAGGCCTCTAACAGACTTGAGACGCTATTGTCTTTTTTATGAGTAATATTTTGACTCCATAAGGTTGTTGTGAGGAAAGTGCTTTGCGATTCAGAAAACATGATATATATTTGAATAATTATTAACAGCACTGCAGTCATGCACAAAGAATGGGCAGAAGCTTAGAGAAAGACTTTTTGTGTGATGAGGAGATCATACAAGAAAGATTTCTGTGCAGAAATAAACAAGAACAGGAAAGGACAGATAAATCACAAATTGCACCACTCAAGGGAGTACCCATACCTATGAGATCAGGTATCTATTAAAGGAAGCTCTGATAGGCAGTAGGGATATATTATAAGTGCTTTATTTCATTCTTGAGAGGAACTGGACCTGTAATTTAATTAGTGCAGTAATTTTCAGATGACTAAAATATCAGTACTAAAGCAGACTGACACCATAGAGGACTGCCTAGAGCAACACAAGATTAATTGGTTTGCCAGAGTAAAACATGCACAATAAGTATCAGAGGCAAGACTTGAACAAAAATCTTCCTCTTCTTCTTACCATCATGACATCTCTGTCTTTCTATATATAAAGCCCCATCTCAATCTACATGCATAGATATGTTCAGGTAAACATAGAATATACAAAACTTACATAAATATGTGTAGGTAGTAATACATATGGAATATATTCTACTCAGTAGGGAACATTTTTAAAAATTAGAATGTATAATTGGGTATTCAAACTAGAATGATTGGGTATTCATATAAGTCTATATGGATACTTATGATTAGAGTGTAAAAGGCAAATGGAATGCAGATAAATATATACCATGATATGATCAATCCTGAAAAAAACAGTAATTGCTTTTGTTGGTGCATGAGCTTGCATGCTGATATATAACTTTTCATCCTGATTGTTTTCAGAGAAACAAAATTATTTCCTATGTATAAAAGTGAGACCATCTGTAAAATTGGTAGTAAATGAGACTATGATTTATTGACATGTTTCTCTAAGAGTTTGTAGGGGGTGGGAAAGATTTTACTAAGTTATATCATAGAGATTCATGAACATGAAAATACACTTAGAACAATAAAAATGGGAAGCATAGAAAAGCAGGTAACTCACTGTATTTTGGGTGAGAAAATCCTGGGTTCAAATCTAGTTTCACATATTTATTAACTGTGTGACCATGGAAAAGTCATCTACTTCTCCTCATTTTAGTTATTCATTTATAAAATGAGGAAGTTGAACCTAATGACTCTTAGATATCATGTACCTCTATACCTATGATCCTCTCTTCCTAATAATATTTTTTCTATTATTAAGAACAGGTGTACAACATTGGGAACTTAAAACATACAGGTTTTATTTTAAAAGTAGAGAAAAAGATGCTGATCACATATTGGAAATTGCATGGTTGGAAATATTAAATGATATTTTTGGATCATGATAAATGTGAGAGAAAAATAATAATATCACTGCATTAAATTGTACCATCAAGAAAAGAGAAACTTTTGGACATTTTCTTTAAATATTTTGTAGGTTAAAATATTTTCAGGATGTTTTCCTAGGTTTATGATTTCACTTGGACACAGCAGTTCTGTCAGAAATAAACCACACCTTAAATCACTTTACCCTTGCTAAATGGAGTTACAGCATCATCATTCACACCTAACTATGTATGACTGAAGAGTCGAGATAGTATTCTCTCTCCCAATAGTCTTTCCCTTCTATCAAAGTAGATTTTTCTTTACAGGGTGCATACTTGTCATTAATGTTAGCAAAACTAAGATGTCTACGGCAAGGAAAAATATGAGCTGAGGTTAAAGGAAAAGTTTCAAAATCATTGAATTGAGTAATCAAAAGACGAGAAGAGACCTTAGGGTGCAAATGATTCATGCCTCATAGGAAAGGAAAGAGCTTTAAATGTACTGAGCCAAATGATGTGTCAGACTACCATTGCCAGAAGTCAATCTTTTTTTTTTTTCCTTTTTTCAGAGTATAGCTACAGTTTGGAGACTTCATCAGGAAGCTGAATCAGTACAAGGTTAAACTGGATCAGAATCAACCTCTAGGGATGAAGGATGAGACATCATCTATGCAGTTATACTGTTACATTTTTACCATGTTAAAAAGTTCTTCAAAAACTGGACAAAGTTAAATCATGCTAGAGCTAAACTCACAGTTGTAAAGCACTATAAGATTTCTAAAGCATTCTTCCTAATGCAACCTGAGAATTCATATTTTGAAAACATAGTTATGTATATTTTATATAAATACACTGAAGCTCAGACTTGTTTCTATCACATAATTTGTAGGTCAGTGTTCAAACTCAGATCCAGTGATACCCAACCCAGTATTCTTTATATTAAGAAATATTTCCTCGTATGCATTTTTAAAATTCCCATAGTTTAGGTTAAATTGTACTTTAATTTCTCCTTTAAGCTGTTTATACGCTAGTAATGGAATAAGGTGTATTCACTAATAAATAAATGAAAAATCAAAAATTTAATATGCATAAGTGAAGCAGTTAATACTTTTTTACTTTTTTTTTTCATCTTTAAATGCTCCTGATCATCCAGTTTCCTAGGCAGTTTCTCTCTTCCCTTCAGATTAGTAACTTTAATTTCTCCTTGTTTTCTTTGCATCTGGCTCAATGCTTCTTGGCCTGTTATTTTTTTGTTTTCTTTCTTCTCCTTAATCATGAATGTCCCTCATAACTCAATTTTTGCTCTTCCAAACATTTCATTCTATACTGTAATCTATTGCACAGCTTTTAGTTGTCATATCAATAAAAACGACTGATATACAAATATTATATTATATATGTATATGTATAGCTCAACATTTTTATAGCACAGTAGTATTCCATCATAATAATATACCACAACTTGTTCAGTCCTTCCTTACTATATTATATGTGTGTATATGTGTGTGTGTATGCATATATATATATATATCCAGCCTAAATCTCTTCCATTAGCACTGATTCTTAATCTGAGAGTATCTTTTGGACATCTCTGCCAGAAAGTCCTGCCAGCAATCTAACTCAACAGAACATATTACCCCTTTTTAAACTTCTACTACTCCCAACATCACTATTTCTTTTTTTTTTAATTTAATTTGCTTTTTTCTAAACTTAAAAAATAAAACAAACATTTCCATAACATAATAGAATGGAAAAATATGATTGTACATGTGACTGCAAATCTATTATGTAGATATTATTTCTTTTAAATATATAATAAAGTTATCATAAATTTCTTTTTTCTTCTTCCCTTCCTTTTTCACACTAAAGTTGTCTATAATTAGAAAAATATGCATGTATATATATATATATGTATATTAATATTATTCTTTATTTAATTCTATATGTTCTTTCTTTGGGTTCAGATCACATCTTCCTTCATAGGTTCTTTTTAGTTAATTAGGTTATTTATAATAGTGAAAATGACTGTCACTCAAAGTTATTGTTAAAACAACATTGCTGTTCATATATACAATGTTTTCTTGGTTCTGCTCATTTTATTTTCCTTATTTTGTCCAAATCTATCAATGCTTTTTTCCCCCTGAGGTCATTAGGCTCATCATTCTTATAGCACAGTAGTATTCCATCATAATAATTTATCACAATTTGTTTAGTCATTCCTCACTACATTATTTATGCAATACTATACATATATGTTATGAATTTATGAATTTCTACATTCTTTCTGTGTCATATGCTGGCTTTGGCATGTTGTCTGAGGCTTCAGCAAAACTCTCTCCTAACTCTCTCACATTTAATTTTTTATGCCAACCCACAAAATATCAAAATTTGGGGAAATTAGTTAGATGAAAGAAATAACTATATATGCATATATATTATATATACTTAGCAGAGATCAAAATAAAATAAAGTAAGAAAATTAAAAAAGACCATTCGATTTCTAAGTTTAAGAGATCAATAGCAACGTTGAGAAAAATAATTTCATTTGAATGATGATTGAAAACCAGACTGTTGATGAGTTAATAAGATAGCTACAGGAATAGAAATGGAGGCAATGATTAAATATTGCCCTTTTAAGAATTTTAGCAATAATATAAAGGAGAGATACATGATGATAATTAGTGAAAATGGAAAAATCCCCCTCATATGTGTATAGGCATATTGTATACATGCATATAACATGTAGAAAACAGGTATTTTTAGTACCAACATTTTATCCATTTTTAATGAGCTTATAAATGAAAAAGAGTTTAGAATTAGGTAAGATAGCTTCTGTGGACAACGCAAATGTGTGTTACACAAACTCAAATGGGTACTCACAATGGAAAGGCAATCACTTTACACCTCCTTAATAGATTCACTATCCTACTAACCACAGCAGTTTTCCCAAACCTTTTCACTTGCCATCAACCTTCCTTAAATTCTTCTCCCTCATTCTTTCAGTTGAAAAACTTGCCTCATATTTCACTGAAAACAATGAATTGATTTGGCCAGGCAACCCTTTTCTTTATTTCTCTTCATATAACATTACCCACATGCGATGCATCACCCATTATTTCTTGCCTCATATGAAGAAGTGGTCTGTTTTCCTGGATAAACCCCTCTTTTTGCACAAGTGGTACCATTTCATCTCATACAATCTTCTTTGTCGGATTGTCTTCTCTTTCATCCCCACTATTTCACTAATCATTAATCTTTCTATCACTAATTCTAACTGGCTGTTTCCTTAGTGCCTGAAATTGTGCCAACATTCTCTCCACTGTCAAAATAGCCTCATTTGATGCATCTGTCTCTGCTAACTATTATCTTATATCTCTCATTCCTTTCCTGATTAAACTTCTTAAGAAGGAAGTTGACAACCAGGGCTTTCATTTCCAATCCTCTCATTATTTTCTTAACTTTTTGTATTAGGTTTCTAATTTCATCCTACAATTAAAATTGGTTATTCCAAAGTTTCCAGTGATTTCTTAATTGGCAAATCTAATGGTCTTTTTGATCAATTCTTCCTGACCCGTCTTCAGTCTTTGACACTGCCAGTCACCCTCTTCTGCTTTATACTCTTCTCTTCAGATTTTTACAGACCGATTTTCCTCCTACTAGACTATTTCTTCTGATGTGCATTTCTGGATCTTCATCCAGTGCAGGATCATAAAGAATATTTGTCCTTCAGGGTCATGCCCTGGACTTTCTTCTTTTCTTCCTGTATACTACCCACACACACAGACCATTGCAATAGTTTTCTAATTTATTTCCCTGCTTCAAGGCTACTTTTTACATCACTATCAAAGTTATCTTCTTAATATGCATGTACAATTTTGTCACCCTCTCTATTCAATAAATTCTAGTACTTCTCTTCCACCTCCAGATTCAAATATATAGTCTTCTTTCAGGCTTTTAAAGTTCTTCATAGCCTGACCCTTTCCTATTTTTCCAGTCTACTTATATCCAACTCCTCTCCATATACTGTAATAAAATAATATTGACTTCATTCCTATTCCTCACACATGATATTTCATAAACTGACACTAAGTATTTTTTCTGGCTGCCTTCTATTCCTATAATTATCCCCCATTTTGATTCTGCTTCCTGGTTCCTTCAAGTCTTATCTAAATTCTATTTTTGTAAGAAACTCCTTGATGCTATCACTTTCCCTCTGAGTTTATCACTAATTTATCCAGTATACTTGGTTTGCATATACTGGTTTGCATATTGTCACTCCTCAAAAATCTAGGAGGAATTTAAGAACAGGGGTTATTTTTAATTTTCTCCATATTCCTAGTCCTTAACACAATGCTTCATACATATGTGTTGCCTATATGGTAAAGTTCTTTTAAGTAGGAGAAATGAATCCATGAAAAAAGCCCCATTTTTTGTACCAGCCTTTGTTTTTTCAGATCTTGTTCTGAAAACAATTCATGGAACCCTATTGAGTAGTATTTAAACAATTGAAACTGATTGATACCCAAAAGGAAATGGAGTAGTACATTTTGAATGTGATCAGGCAATAAACCACTGCAACAATGAACATTGTAAATGCTACTTTCAAGGAAATGTAAGAACAAAGAAGAAAAAAGAAAAGATACAAATGAGTTACAAAAGTTAGAAATAAATGATTGATTGAAACTGCATTAGTTTCTTATCATTAAGAGACAAGAAGGAAGTCTATTAGAATTATAGATTTCTAGTAGTGAACTTAAGGAAAGATGTTACAGGAAAAACATGTTTTATTGGGGTGAAATCCATATTATTGCAGGTAATAATTATATTATTGAGATAATAGGTCTATTTCAATGGCTATAATAATGAAAAACCATTAAAAATCTTACTCTAAGGGGAAAATGAATGTATTTTTATCCTGATGTAGAGATTTCTAAATTTTGTACAACTTATGATAACAATAGTAATTTCTAAACAATACTTTTCTTGAAATTTAGCTTGATTTTCTTGTTTACATATATCTGTTAATTATAGAAAATGCCATGAAACCACCACTTAAAACTCACTAAAGTCTTCTGAATATTAATTTTAATAGATTTTAATACATAGAATATAGTAATCTTAGAGATAATAAAGACTCTCATAAACTGGATTATTTAATAATAATCCTTTCCTTTCTCAGGCCTTCCTAAACATGTTGGAAAAAATATATCAAGGAAAATATTTTCTAAATTAAGTAATCATCATATATATACCCACTTTCATATTTAAATTCTAATGATAAGAGTTGAATACACTGCTATTCATCTTCTTGTCTTCAAAATAAATTTTTTTGGTTGGACTCATTCAAAGTCATTTTATTTATCTGAGAAGCAGCTAGAGAATCCCTAAGGGCAACAGTGATCCTTTGGGCTTATCAGATGGTGAGATGGACAACTGATATATAGCCTGAGTATTCTACTGTCATGCTCTATCAATAGAGGAAGTCCCCCAGCTTATCAGACAGACACCCAAGTTAAGCTTATGTGAGATCAGAGACAAATGTTCAACAAAATGGATAGACATGAATTTCTATTATCAGCCAGCATAAGATATTGAATTATTGCTTATGATATTTCATTCTGCAAATCACAGGAGCAAAGAAATATGGGGTTAACTCTCAAACCCCAGTTATTCATGTTTTTGTTTCATATAATACTCCTTATGGTCTTTTCCATATTTTTATCCTGCCTATGTTTTCTGCATTACTCTATTGTCCTTATTAGATCTCATTATACCTATCCATTAAGCACAATCTGTGAACTACATTAACATTCATTTACTCTCCCCTCCAAATATTTAAGATATTAAATAAGAGTAATGTCCCCAGCAGATTATTTCCAGTTTCTTACTGTATCACAAACAAATAGACCTTGCTAATTTCTAGCAAACATTATGTCCCAAATGTATCTGGATTCATTGGGTTAATAACAACAATGATGTAACACCTTCACTGGAAGTTTTTTGAATATATAATTTTAGAATTTTGTAGTTTTTAGTTTAATGTAGAATATTTTCCTCTTCGAAGTTGTGTGTTATCAATGAACATAATGAATTACTATAGTTTTCTAATATTGTTTTCACAGCAATTAATATTAAATTCAATTCACAAAGCATTTGCTGGATGGTTAATTGCTCTTTAATTTTTTTTTAAAAAGAACTTTATCCATTTCTTTATAATTAAACCCAAATAGTTTAGGGTTTTAACTAATTACTAATTACTTAACTTAAACAACTAATTATTTTTGTGTGCTAATGTTGTAGTTGAGGGTCTAACATAATACCATATACTCAGCTAAGTGAATTTCAGGAAATTAATCTTTGTGGGTAGTAGTGCTCATTATAGCAATGATCCCAGTGACCATAATCCTTTTTCAAGTGCATTGAAGGGTAATGATAGTAATGTTTTTATGTATATGTGTGTGTGTTTGTGTGGGTGTGTGCCTGGAGATAGATAGATATATATATATATATATATATATCTATCTCCAGGCACACACCCACTCAATATGCATGTGTATCTATATTTATGTAGATATATATGTGTGTGTGCATATATCTGTCTACATATGACTCCTATCCGCAATAACGAAAATTTGTGTATACATATATATGTATATTTATAAAATCCTAAAATAATCCAATGATAAGAAAAATGAAAATCAGGGAGTTTGAGTAAATTGTATTAAACTACAGTAGAACAGTATTGGATTTGGAGTAAAATAAACTGGCTCCAAATGCCAGTTCTGTCATTAATTACAGGCAAAATACAACTTCTCATGGCCTTAGTTTCCTCTAGTATAAAATGAAGAGGTTATTCTAATTTATCTATAAATGTCTTCAAGTCCTAACAATATGTGATGGTAAAGTTGTATTACTAGCAAATGAGAAATCTAGGATCCAAAGGAGGATTTTTACTCAAGGTCCACTATTGCTCGATTTTCTGTGAGGATATAAGAAGGGAAAGATATTTGAATTAAAAGGAATCCCTTTCAATAGGGGAAAATGGATGAAAGATGAAGGATGGATTTATTCTCTACATGATGAAAATGATCTTATTACCTAAAGTTGTTCAAAATTAGAATGAGTTACCTTAAAAGGTAATGAGTTTTTTACTACTGAATATGTTCAACCATGGTTTGGATAATGTCTTGAATATTGTAGATGTGAACCTAGTTAAGAAATGTATTTGGAGATTTGGGTATCTTTCCTAATTTCTAATAAGCCAAGCTAACTACCATTAATCTATGATTAATTTGTTCTCTTGTCTATTTTCTCTTAAGAATGCCTTCTACCTCCATTACTTTTTCAGAATGTGTATATCTTGATTTTGAATTTTTTTTCTGAAAGCAGAATTTTTTAGAATTAGTTTGATCCAAATTAATGAGCTTGTATCTGTCAGGCTTATAGCTAAAAATGAAGAATACAGGTTACTTTCATGGATGCAAAGTTCAAGTAGAATATATGATGACTATTGCTAGAAAATCCTATATGTTTGGGAGTGATACTAGATCAATTACAACAAACCCTGACACAAAAGGGAGTTTCTTGGAAAGTCAAAAAAAGAAAGGACTATTTGCATCAAAATAAGGCAGGGGAAAATGAGGAAACAAAAATCCAAAGTGGAGATTGTTTCCATATTGTCAATGGAGTATTCCCAGAAGAGCTGGAATTAGAATACAATTTTTTTTTTTGATTTTCAGATAACTGAATTTTTTACTAGATTATGTTGCCATTATATGTCATGAAAAGAAAACTCTAAATTAAGAATTTGTGAAACTTGGGCTAATTTTTTGGTGGAGATAATCACTTTGCCACCTAAAAGAAGTAGAAATTGGATAAACATTAGTATTTATGAAGAAACTATTCTGGAGTGAAAATATGGGTATTTTAGTATCTTTCATAAAAAGCTGAGCCAATGTTCATGTTACTGAAATAATTTATACCTTAATTAATTATGATTTTCAATCTGTTAGCAAACTATTTTATTTGTATATCTCTAAGTAGATACCAGCAAGTAATAAGGAACAGAAGTTATAATTACATCATTCTGTTTCCCTCTTCTACTTCTTTCTGCTAATAAACATAGATCATATACTTCATAACTAAAAAGGTCAATTTTGATTCAGTCTCCATGCCTATCAAAAGTTAGAGGTTACTACTTAAAATAAAAATGTATATATTTTGGCATATATACACATATATGAGGCAGTTGCTGTTCTCTGACCTCTCTGACTGAGAAGCCATTGTGTTGTCAACCTCCCTCCTCTTCCCTCTGCCTCCAATTTATTTCATCCCCAGTCCACAACAACTGTGTCAGCAAAAACTGCTTTGCAGCTCCTTCACAGATGTTATGATCCACAGCTGTGGAGGTTCTCGAAAAATTGTCCTGCCTTTATATATATATATATATATATATATATATATATTTCCTTCATTTTTGCTTTAATTTTTTTGTCATATGAGATGTCTCTTTATATGAGAAAAAGAGACGTATATAAAGGGAGTATATAAAGTATATAAAGAAGTATATAAAGAGACATCTCATATGACAAAAAAATTAAAGGGAAAATAAAGTTTAAAAATTAGCACTATTATGAATAAATTGAAGAATTTTAACACTACATTCAATATTTGATGCTCATAAAGTCCCCTTAACACACATAAATACTCCTTTACAAGAGAGAGGAATGTATTTTGTCATCTTTTATTTATAGTCATTCTTGATTTTTGTACTTTTACACATTTATTCTTTTTTCCTAATTTTTTCAATCTACATAATATTAAGTATTGTATATATTGGAAAAGAAATATAAGGAGGCATTTTAGGACCTAAATGTAAAATAATAATAATAACCAGATATTTATTCATCAAAAACATGGACAGTATTTTTATATATTCATTCTTACCTTGCTAACTTTATCTAATTCATATAAGCTTCATCAGGATTCTCTGTATTTATCATATTTGTTCCTTCATACAGCACACTAATATTCCTTTATATTCATGTACCACAATTTGGTTAGCCTTTGGGAGATCTGGGGACTGGAATTCTAAACTTTTCACAAAACTTTCCTTTATTTAGCCCAGAAATTTGACTTCTAGGCCATTCCATTCTTCAATTCCAATTCTGTTGTGTTACAGGATCAAGGAATAAGATACCTTCTGGTGTTTCCCTCCATTCCCATCCCACTTCCACCAAACATCTTAGATATATAGAAAAGAAAGAGAATAATGAAAAAGAATTTATTCTTTCAACTAGATTGGGAGGGGCAGTGTAGAGTTATGGCAATGTAAAAATGAATCGAAAAGAAAATCCATCTCCTTTGTGTGTTATACACTACTTACAAGTAATATTAATAATGGATATCACTGTATTTCTGCAGACACAATGGAAAGAATAACAAATGAGAAGTTGTTATTTGTGTTTCATTGAAAGCATTAAAATTCATTTTATGTAGTTAAAAACAAAACAAAATTAAAAATAAAATCCACCCAGAACCAAGAAAGTCTGTTAGGTGCAGTAAAATATTTCCCTGTCACAAATAACTGTGGAAAAAAGTTTTTGGTATCCCTAAAGATATTTTAAAGTGTTCCTATAATTTTCATTTAGTGTTCAGTGAAACTGAAGATAAACTTATTGTATTCTGTTCTCTTCTAGACTGTGCAGCATCTACCATATATATTTTAAAGCAAAATGTAACACCATAATTCTGGCTGGTAATGCTAACAGTTACTCTTTTGTTTACCACTAAGAATGAAAAATCACATTGTTATTAAAGATTGAATAGTCTGGGAAAAAATCCCCCCCCAATAAAACAAGGGTAAACTGGCTCTGACAATTACTAGTTACTCTATTTAGGTATCACTCTACCTTTCTGTGTTATTTTGCCACATAAATGTAAAAATAACTGTATGGTTATTTATACAGAGCTGTTACTGAGAATGAGTGTTGAAGAGTGAAGAGAGAACAGGATTTCAATTCAGATCTGGATTCTTATTTATCTTACTGGCTATGTGACCAATGGCTAATTCTACTCCTTCAATCAAGCCTTTGATGCTACCTCACTCCTTTGGGATTCAAAAGAAATAATGTACATAACATAAAGTTCATGGAAAACTTTAAGACACTTTGTATGTGCATATATATATATATATATATATACATATATGATAATTTTTTAAATGATAGCTTTTTTATTTTCCAAATACATGAAAGCATAGTTGTTAACATTTACCCTTGCAAAATTTTGTGTTCCAAAGCTTTTCTCCCTTCCTTCTCCCACCGCTCCCCCTAGACAGCAAGTAATCTAATATATACTAAGCATGTACAATTCTTCTATCTTATTGCCACAATTATCATGCTGAACAAGAAAAATCAGATCAAAAAGGAAAAAAAAATGAAAAAGAAAAAAAAAGCAAGTAAACAACAACAAAAAAGGTGAAAAAAAATTATATTGTGATTAACCACAGTCCTCTCTCTGGATGCAGATGTTCTCGTCGTCATAAGATCATTGGAACTGGCCTGAATCAATTCTTTGTTGAAAAGAGCCATGCCCGTCAGAATTGAACATCATATAATCCTGTTGTTGCTGTGTATAATGTTTTCTTGGTTCGACTCACTTCATTTATCATTAGTTCATGTAAAGCTCTCCAGCTCTTTCTAAAATGATCCTGTTGATCATTTCTTATAGAACAATAATATTCCAAAATATTCATATACCATAACTTATTCAGACATTCCCCACCTCATGGGTATCCACTCAGTTAACAAATCTTTGCCACTACAAAAAGGACTTCTACAAACATTTTTGCATACATATGTCATTTTCTCTTTTTTATGATCTCTTTGGGATACAGGGTCAGTTGAGACACTGTTGGATCAAAGGGTACACACAGTTTTATAGACCTTTGCATGTAGTTCCAAATTACTCTACAGAATTGTATCATTTCACAATTCCACCAACAATGCATTAGTGTCCCAGTTTCTCCATATCCCCTCCAACATTTATCATCATCTTTTCCATCTGAAAAGTGTGTAGTGGTACCTTAGAATTGTCTTAATTTGCATATCTCTGATCAATAGTGGTTTAGAACATTTTTATATGACTAGAAAAAGGTTTAATTTCTTCATCTGTAAATTGATTATTCATATCCCTTGATCATTTATCAATTGCACAATGGCTTGTATTCTTATAAATTTCAGTCAATTCTCTATATTTTTTAAATGAAGCCTTTATCATAACCTTTGGATGTAATGATTTTTTTCCTATTTTCTATTTTCATTCTGATCTTGTCTACCTTGATTTTGTTTGTACTAAAATGTTTTAATTTAATATAATTAAAATTATCCATTTTCTTTTTTATATTGTATTCTAGTTCTTCTTTGGTCATAAATTCCTTCTTTCTCTACAGACCTGAGAGGTAGACTGTCCTTTCTTCTTCTAATTTGCTTATAATATCACTCTTTATATCTAAATCATGAACCCATTTTGACATTATTTTGGTATAGGATGTTAGGTATTGGTCTATCCTAGTTTCTGCCATACTATTTTCCTTTTTTTTTCTAGAAATTTTTGAAAAATAGTGAGTTATTATCCCAGAAGTTGCTATATTTTTGTTTATCAGACATCAGATTTGTGATTGATTATTATGTCTTGTAAGCCTAACTTTTTCCATTACTCAATTACTTCTTAGCCAGTACCAAAGGATTTTAGTGATATAGTTTCAGGTCTGGTATAGCTGGGCCTCTTTCATTTGCATATTTTTTCATTAATTCTATTGAAATTCTTGACCTTTTAGTTCTTCCAGAAGAATTTTGTTATTATTTTTCTAGTTTTATAAAGTAGTTTCTTGGCAATTTGGTGTGGTACTGAAAAAGAAGATTAATTTAGGTAGAATTTTCATTTTTATTGTAATTGTTTGGCCTGCCCATAAGCACTTGATATTCTTCCAGTTGCTTAGATCTATCTGTGTGAAAAGTGTTTTGTATAATTGTGCTCACATAATGCCTGACTTTGTCGTGGTAGATATAGTTCCAATTATTTTATACTTTCTACAATTATTTTAAATTGAATTTCCCTTTCTATGTCTTGCTGCTGGACTTTGTTAATAAGATATAGAAATACCCATGATTCATGTGGATTTATTTTGTATCCTGCAAATTAGTTAGAGTTGTTAATTGTTCCTAGTGCTTTTTAGTTGATTATCTAGGCTTCTTTAAGTATACCATATTAACATTTGTAAAGAGTGATAATTTGTTTTCCTCACCTACTCTAATTCCTTTATTTTTCTTCTCTTACTGTTAAAGCTAACTTTTAATTGCAATATTGAATAGTGGGCAAACTTGTTTCACCCCGATCTTATTGGGAATGCATCTAGTTTATCCCCATTACTTATGATGCTTGCTGATAGTTTTAGATACTACTGATTTTTTCCCCTAAGGCAATTAGGGTTAAGTGACTTGCCCAGGAAGTGTTATGTACCTGAGACCACATTTGACCACAGGTCCTCCTGATTTCAGGGCTGGTGCTCTATTTACTGCATCACCAAGCTGCCCCTGCTGTTGATCATTTTAAAGAAAACTCCATTTATTCCTATGTTCTCTGAAGTTTTTAATAGGAATGGGTGCCATATTTTGTCAAATACTTTTTTCTGCATCTACTGATAAAATCTTATGGCTTCTGTTAGTTTTGCTATTAGCCTGTTATGCTAAAAGTTTTTCTGTTATTGAACCAGCCCTGCATTTCTAGTGTAAATCCTAATTGGTCATGGTATATTAGCCTTAAAATAACTTTCTGAAATCTCTTTGCTAATATTTCATTTAAGATTTTTGCATCAATATGCATTGAGGAATTTGGTATAATTTTGTTTCTCTGTTTTGACCCCATCTAGTTTAGGTGTCAGCAACATATTTGTGTCATAAAAGAAATTTGGTAGTACTCCTTTTTTACCTATTTTTTTTCAAATTGTTTGCATAATATTGGAATTAATTGTGCTTAAAATGTTTGGTAGAATTCACTTGTAAATCCTTCTGGCCCCAGAAATTTTTTTTTTCTTACGCAGTTGATTTGTAGCTTATTCAATTTCCTTTTCTAAAATGGGACTATTCAGGTAATTTATTTCTTCCTCTGTTGTTCTGGGTAATCAATGCTTTTCTAAATATTCATACATTTTACTAAGATTATTAGTTTTTAATTGAGCAATATAGTTGAGCATATAGTTGAGCAAAATAGTTCCTAATTATTGTTCTAATTTTCTCTTCACTGTTGAACAGTTCACCCTTTTTATTCTTGATACTAGCAATTTGATTTTTCTTCTTTCCTTTTTCTTATCAAATTTGCTAAAGGTTTATCTATTTTGTTGCATTTTATTTTTCATAAAACAAATCCTTAGTTTTGCTTATTAGCTCAATGGTTTCCCTATTTCAATTTTATTAATCTTTCTTTTATTTTTGGAGTTTCAAATTTGGTATTTAATTGGAGGGGGGAAAACTTGATCTTTTTCTAGCTTTTTTAGATGCATACCATACTCACTGATATTCTCTTTGTCTATTTTATGCAAGTAAGCATTTAGTGATAGAAAATTTCTTCTCAGAACTGCTTTGGATGCATCCCATAAATTTAACATTTTTTCTAATTATTGTCATTCTCTTAGATGAAATGATCAATTGTGTCTATGATTTGTTGTTTCACCCACTTGTTCTTTAGGATTAGATTATTTAATTTCCAATTAATTTTTGGCCTATTTTCTCCTGGCAGTTGTAATTTTTACTGCCTCATGATCTGAAAAAAATGCATTTATTATTTCTGCTTTTCTGCATTTGATTTTGAGGGGTTTATGCCCTAATTCATGGTCATTTTTTTATAAATTCCAAATACCACTGAGAAAAAAAACATAATCTTTTTTATCCCCATTCAATTTTCTCCAAAGGTCTATCACAGCTAACTTTTCTAGAATTCTATTTACCTTAACTTCTTTCTTATTTATTTTATGGTTTGATTTATCTAGTTCTGAGGAAGCAGTGTTGAGATTCCCCCACTAGTATAGTTTTCTAGTCTAATTCTTCTTGGGTCTCTTAATTTCTCCTCTAGCAATTTGGATACCATTTGGTACATATATGTTTAGTATTGATATTACTTGATTATCTATGGTACCCTTTAGCAAGATGTAGTTTCCTTCCTTATTTCTTTTAATTAGATCTATTTTTGCTTTTACTTGATTTGAGATCAGGATCATTACTCTTACTATTTTTACTTCAGCTGAAGTATAATAGTTTCTGCTCCAACCTTTTACCTTTGCTCTAAATGTGTCCCTCTGCTTTAAATGTGTTTCTTGTAAACAACATATTGTAGCATTCTGGCTGTTAATCTAGTCTGGTAACTGGTTCCATTTTATGGGATAGTTTATCTCGTTCATATTCACAGTTAAAATTACCAACTTTGTATTTCGAGGCATCTTGTTTTCCCTAAGTTTTTTTTTTTTTTTTCTCTTTCTTTTCTCCCTTTCCCTCCTCACCAGTGTTTTTCTTCTGACTATCACCTCCCTAAGTCTTCCCTCCACCTTTATAGCACTTTCCCCGCCCCCCTTTTTTTTTTAATCCTTTTCTCCTTCTCTTTCTATTCTTCCTTTTTTTACCTCCTTCTTTTGCCTGGTCATATATTTTACTCCCCCTTCCTTTTTCTTCCATTATAATCCTTTTCTATATCATTACAATAAAGCCAATTTATAAATATACCCCTAACAAAGATACATTTCTCAAGAGTTAAACATATCTTCCCATGCAGAGGCACAATCATTTTAACCTTCAAAAAATAGGGTTTTTTTTCCTTCCCTTTTTACTTTTTTATGCTTTTCTTGAGTTCTGTGTTTGAAGATTAAATTTTCTGTTCAGCCCTGGTCTTTTCATCAAAAATAATTTAAAATGCTTTATTTCATTAAATATCCATTTTTTTCCCTGAAAGAATGCTTAATTTTGCCTACAGTGATCTAGTATTTGATAAACCCCTAAACTCCAGCTTCTGGAATAGCAACTCACAAGTTGACAAAAATTGCAGGAGAAACTGAAAGATAATATGTCAGAAACTTGGCATAGACCTACATCTCACATCCCATGCTAAAATAAGGTGAAAATGGGTACATGATTTAAGCATAAAGGATGTTACAATAAAGAGAAAGAGATGATGTACCTATCAAATTTTTTGATAAGGGAGGGATTTATAACCAAAGAAGAACTAGAAAACATTATGAAAGACAATCTGGACAACTTTGATTACATTAAATTAAAAAGGTGTTGCACAAACTTAACCAAAAGAAAGAAGATTAAAAAGGAAGTACAAGGCTGGAATAAAATTTTCACAACCATTGTTTCTGATAAAAGTCTCACTTCTAAAATGTATATAAAAATCTGTGAATTTTTTGAGAATACAAGTCATACCCCAATTGATAAATGGTCAAAGCATATGAGCAGACAGTTTTCAGATGATGAAATTAAAGCCATCTATAGTCATATGAAAAAATGCTCTGAATCACTTAATTAGAGAAGTGCAAATTAAAAAAAAAACAAAAAACCTCTCAGGTATCACCTCACCTTTCTCAGATTGGCTAAGATTAGTAGGAAAAGAGAATGAGAAATGTTGGAGGGGAGGTGGAAAAACTGGGACATTAATGCATTGTTGGAGTTGTGAAATGATCCAAACATTCTGGAGAGCAATCCGGAATTATATCCAAAGGGCTATCAGATTACATATCCTTTGACCCAATAGTGTTTCTACTGGGCTCATATCCTAAAGAGATCATAAAGAAGAGAAACGTTCCTCCATGCTCAGAAATGTTTGTAGCAGCTCTTTGTATAATAGCAAAGAACTTTGAAAATTAGTAGAGGTTCATCAATTGAGGAATGGCTGAATAAGTTGTGGTATATGAAGATAATGGAATACTCTGTTCTATAAAAAAATGATGAGCAATCTAATTTTAGAAAGGACTGGAAAGATTACATGAACTGATGCTGAACAAAAGAAGCAGAACTAGGAATACATTGTACACAATAACAACAAGAATATGTGACAATCAATTATGAATAACTTGGTTCTTCTCAGTGGTTCAATGATCCAAAGCAATCCCAATAAACTTTAGATAGAAAGTGCCATCTTCATTCAGAAAAAAGAACTATGGAGATTGAATGTAAATCAACATGCTATGTTCACTTCTTTTTGTCTCGGTATTTTTTTTTTTTTTTTTTCGCTTTCATGGTCTTTCCTTTTTGGTCTGATTTTTTTTCCTGCCAACATGATTCATAAAGCAATGTGTATTAAAAATAAGTACATTTTTAAAAAATAAAGTACTGAAGATTGAAAAAAAAGAATACTTTGATTTTCTGGATAATTGATTCTTGGCAATTCATTATTTGACAAAAACTGCTGGGATAACTGGAAATTAGAATGGCAGAAGTTCGGCATGGACCCACACTTAACACCATATACCAAAATAAGATCAAAATGGGTCCATGATTTAGACATAAAGAGCAAGATTATAAACAAATTGGAGGAATATAGGATAGTTTATCCCTCAGACTTGTGGAGGAGGAAGAAATTTGTGGCCAAAGACAAACTAGAGACCATTATTGATCACAAAATAGAAAATTTTAATTACATCAAATTAAAAAGCTTCTGTACAAACAAAACTAATGCAAACAAGATTAGAAGGGAAGCAACAAACTGGGAAAAATCTTCACAGTTAAAGGTTCTGATAAAGCCCTCATTTCCAAAATATATAGAGAACTGACTCTAATTTATAAGAAACCAAACCATTCTCCAATTGACAAATGGTCAAAAGATATGAACAGACAATTTTTAGATGATGAAATTGAAACTATTACCACTCATATGAAAGAATGTTCCAAATCATTATTAATCAGAAAAATGCAAATTAAGACAACTTTGAGATATCACTACACACCTGTCAGACTGGCTAAGATGACAGGAAAAAATAATGATGATTGTTGGAGGGGATGCGGGAAAACTGGGACACTGATACATTGTTGGTGGAGCTGTGAACGAATCCATCCATTCTGGAGAGCAATCTGGAATTATGCCCAAAAAGTTATCAAACTGTGCATACCCTTTGACCCAGCAGTGCTACTACTAGGCTTATACCCCAAGGAGATACTAAAGAAGGGAAAGGGACCTGTATGTGCCAAAATGTTTGTGGCAGCCCTGTTTATAGTGGCTAGAAACTGGAAAATGAATGGATGCCCATCAATTGGAGAATGGTTGGGTAAATTGTGGTATATGAATGTTATGGAATATTATTGTTCTGTAAGAAATGACCAGCAGGATGAATACAGAGAGGCTTGGAGAGACTCACATGAACTGATGCTGAGTGAAATGAACAGAACCAAGAGATCATTATATATGCCAACAACAATACTGTATGAAGAGGTACTCTGATAGAAGTGGATTTCTTTGACAAAGAGACCTAATTCAGTTTCAATTGATCAATGATGGACAGAAGCAGATACACCCAAAGAAAAAACACTGGGAAATGAATGTAAACTGTTTGCATTTTTGTTTTTCTTCCCGGGTTATTTTTACCTTCTGAAATCAATTCTCCCTGTGCAACAAGAAAACTGTTTGGTTCTGCACACATACATTGTATCTAGGATATACTATGACATATTCAACATATATAAGACTGCTTGCCATCTAGGGGAGGGGGTGGAGGGTGGGAGGGAAAAATCGGAACAGATGTGAGTGCAAGGGATAATGTTGTAAAAAAAAAAAATTACCCTGGCATAGGTTCTGTCAATAAAATGTTATTAAAAAATAATTGATTCTTGGCTGCAGTCCCATTTCCTTACTCCTCTGAAATATCATAACCCAGGCCCTTTGATCCTTTAAAGTGGAAGCTACTAGGTCCTGAGTCATGGATTGTGGCTTCTCAATATTTGAATTGTTTATTTGAACTGCTGCTTGCTGTACTTTCTCCTTGATTTGATAATTCTGGAATATTTACAATATTTTTGGAGTTTTTATTTGGGAATGTCTTTCAATGTATCCTTTCAAAGGCTATTTTCTGGTTCTAGGACATCAGGATAGTTTTCCTTCATGATTTCTTGAAAGATGCTGTCTAGGCACTTTTTTACATTGTGGCTTTCAGGTAGTCCAATTATTCTTAGATTGTGTGTCTTGGCTCTATTTTCCAGGTCAGTTGTTTTTCCAATGAGGTATTTTACTTTTTCTTCCATTTTTATCATTTTTTGTTTTGCTTGACTGATTCTTCATATTTTATTGTGCCATTCATTTCCATTTGTTCAGTTCTAAGTTTTAGTGAATTATTTTCTTCAGTAAGCTATTTTATATCCTTTTTCATTTGGCCAATTGAACTTTTAAATGAGTTGTTTATTCATGGGTTTTTTTTTTCCCATTTCACAAATTCTGTTTTTCAAGAACTTTTTTTTTTTCATTTTGCCAAAACTATTTTTAAGGAGTGATTTTCTTCAGACACTTTTTGTTTTTCCTTTTCCAGAGCTCTCATTTTCTTTTCCAATTTTTCTTCTTTCTTTTAAACTTCTTTTTGAATTCTTCCAAGAAAGCCTTGTGAGATGGAGACCAATTAAGCCTCCAGATGAGACTTCATCTGGAAATGTTTTTTCCTTTAGTCTTCAGGATTTGAGGTCTGTTCTTCCCTGTCTACATAAAAGCTGTCTATGATCAGAGCTCATTTTACTATTTTACTCATTTTCAAAGGTTGAAGTCTGCTCTTAGGGAAAAGGGCAGATTGTCCCAAGCTTCCTGTACAGGTGACAGTAGCTTCATGCTACCGTGGAGCCAGTACTACTGGTTTTCTTCTCACTCTGGATAAGTTTGACCAGATCCTACTTGTTATATTGGAGTGCAGGAACTCACTATTTGCCTTGTATAATCATGTTGGGGGTCTTATAGCTAGTCTGCTAATCCATTGACTTCTGAACCAGGACAGAGTAGCCAACAGTGCTGTATTTTGGCTACAAGCCTCCCACTAGATTGTCCCACAAAAAAAAAAGTCTCTCTACCCTCTGTTTCCCTGCAATACAGTGTGTCTACACTAGGTTGCAACTCACTCTCCCCAACTTCATCCCCACAAAATTGAGGCAGAACTTTCCTGAAGTTCTTCCAAAATATCTTCTGCTCGAAATTTATTACACTCCAAATATTTGTGGACTTTGTCACTCCAAAATCCATCAGCAGCTTGATCTGGTGGTGATCTGAGGGGAGCCAGGAAGAACTTAGACAAAAACCTGTCTACTTTCTGTCATCTTGGCTCCACCCATAAAAAGGCACAATTCTTAATAAATATAACATGTTACAAAGTTTTGTTTCAGTCATAATCACTGTAAACTTTCTATACTTCTCATTTTCATAATATATGCACCATTTTGGAACATACTAATTTTACCATTATTGTTTTTTTAATATATTGTTCAAATGCTGATATAGAACATTTAATTAATTGCTTCAGAAGTAGAAATTTCATCTATGTTGATGATAGATAGAATGCAACTCTTGGGAAACATCATTATCCAAAGGAAAGAAAAATAGGCTTGCAGTCACATCTGGGTTTCAGCCTCAGTGCTAAAATTCACTTGCTATGAGAACATAAATCATTTGTTTTCTTTCTTTGAGCCTTAATTTCATCATAAAGAAATAGCTGAATGATATTTCATAGCATTATTCTAATAAAATAGCTACTTTGTACATTATAAAAAACTATAAAATATTAATTTAGAGCCATCCTAAGACTCCAATTGAGGTAGACAAAGCCAAGTAAGTACACTCCCTTTACCAATGAAGATCAATATGAAGATCATTCCATCTTCTTTTTAAAATATGTTCATGGAAAATAATATATAGATAAAGATATTGATAGATATATATGTGTATAAATGGGTATAGATACGGAAAAAATGACAACCTTAACAAAAATATAAGAGAATAGAGATTTTACACAAATAATTTTTCTAAAACAACCTATCTGCATGGTAAAAATTTAATAAACGGGCTAAATAGAAGATCCCTTTATGATGAAGAAGAAGATGAAGATCTGAAGATCGGGACTTTTTTAGGTAGAACAAAAGTACATTTTCAGGTTATGCAATAAGTTTCCTTTCTTATATACATTGAACATTGAGCTTCTATGGGAATTTTGGTAAATTCAACAACAAAGATAACTGCCTAATTGTATTTTGATTAGCACTGTGAAATGATCTATGAATGAGAGATAAATGAGAGATATGCATTCTCACCAAAGGTGTAGTTGATGTCATGTAGCATACATGCCCTGCAAAGACTCTGAATTGATACAGATTACCTTTAGACTATGAGGCAGTTAGATGGCTCAGTGGATAAAGCACTGAAGTAAAAAGATCTGAGGTCAAATTCAGCCTCAGATTCTGTGTCTGGCTCTGGGCAAGTCACTTAAGCCTGATTTGCCTTAATTCACTGGACAAGAAAATGAAAAATAGCTCAAGTATTGTGGCCAAGAAAATTCTATACAGGATAACAAAGAGTTGGATATGATGGAATGACTCAAAAATAGCATAGATGATGGGATTTTCCAGATGGTGGCCTCAAGCCTCCTTTAAAAAATTTTATATAATGCTGTAATCTATATCATCTTGTGTTAGGTGTTAATAAATCCATACTTAGAAGCCCTATCAACAAAATGTGATTATGTTTTTAGTATGCAGAGAAGCATACATTACATTTTAGACATATTGCCATTAAAATAATGAAGAAAAAAGTAATGGCACTTTGAATGATAAATTTCAGTTATTTGGAAATTTCAATTATATGGAATTGTACATAAGGTCATTGGATCATAGATCTAAACATAAATTATGTGGTCACCTACTCTAATTAATTTTTACCTGTAAGGGAATGGAAGAACATAAAATTAAGTGATTTGTCCAGGTTTACTTAGAGTATAAGCAATAGAATAAAAGTTTGAAATCAGTTTCTCAGTCTTCAAATCATTTTACTCCTAATTTTATGATGATGAACAAAAGAAGAAATGGTAGAAGAAAGCTGGGGAAATATAGTTTATATATAAATTATTCCACATTTCCCTTTTAATTAGATAAGCTACATTAATAATACAATGAAATAAATCTACTATCCTATGATTCTTACATGCACATACATATTCAGAAATTTATTGTGTGTACATGTTACACACATATATGTGTATGCATATTCATATGATTGCATATTCTTTCTCCTTTTCCTATGTTTGCAGAACTAGAGAGTATATTAAAGTTAACCATATGAACAATGATTTAGAACCACTTTAGAGCTGAGGCTGATATCAAAAGTTTTAGTTTTAAAACTGCTTCAAATTGATTTTCCATGTTCATATTTCTTTTTTTTTTTGTTTTTTTTAATTTAATAGCCTTTTATTTACAGGATATATACATGGGTAACTTTACAGCATTAACAATTGCCAAACCTCTTGTTCCAATTTTTCACCTCTTACCCCCCCACCCCCTCCCCTAAATGGCAGGATGACCAGTAGATGTTAAATATATTAAAATATAACTTAGATACATAATAAGTATACATGACCAAGACATTATTTTGCTGTACAAAAAGAAATCAGACTCTGTTTTGTACAATTACGTGAAGGAAATCAAAATGCAGGTGTATAAAATAGGGATTGGGAATTCAATGTAATGGTTTTTAGTCATCTCCCAGAGTTCTTTTTCGGGAAGTTGGTTCAGTTCATTACTGTCATTAGAAATGATTTGGTTGTCTTGTTGCTGAGGAGGCCTGATCCATGAACTGGTCTCATCTGATTGTTGTTGAAGTATAAATGACTCCTGGTCCTGCTCATTTCCCACTCAGCATCAGTTCGTGTAAGCTCCCAGGCCTTTCGAAATCATCCTGTTGGTCATTTTTCCAGAACGTAATATTCCAAATTTCTATACCACAATTTATTCACCATTTCCAACTGATGGACATCCATTCAGTTTCCAGTTTCACCACTCAAAAGGGCTTTACAAACATTCGTACATACAGGTCCTTTCCTTCTTTTATAATTCTTTGGGATATAATCCCAGTAGTAAATACTGGGATCAAAGGGATGCAAGTTTGATAACTTTTTGAGCATAGTTCCAAACTACTCCCAAATGGTTGGTTTTACAACCCACCAACAATGAATCAATGTCCCAGTTTTCCCACATCCTCCAACAATCATATTATTTTTTCCCCATCTTTAATCTGACAGGTGTGTAGTGGATCTTAGAGTTGTCTTAATTTGCATTTCTCTGATTAATAAGACTTGGAGCATCTTTTCATATGACTAGAAATAGTTTCAATTTCTTCATCTGAAATTGTCTGTTCATTCCTTTGACCATTTTTCAATTGGAGAATGGCTTGATTTTTATAAATTAGAGTTAATTTTCTATATATTTTGGAAATGAGGCCTTTATCAGAACCTTTTGACTGTAAAAATTTTCCCATTTAGCTTCCTTTAATCTTTCTGCATTAGTTTTGTTTGTACAAAAAACTTTTCAGTTTGGTATAATCAAAATTTTCTATTTTGATGTAATATTCTAGTTCTGTTTTATAAAGACCTTCCTTCCAAGGTCTGAGATGTAAACTATCCTTGTTCCTCTAATTTATTAATGATTTCATTCTTTATGCCAGGTCATGAACCCATTTTGACCTTATCTTGGTGTACGGCGTTGATGGATCAACTTGTTTTCGCCATATTAGCCCAATTTTCCCAGCAATTTTTATCAAACAGTAAGTTCTTATCCCAAAAGTGGGATCTTTGGGTTTGCAAAGAAGGTTGCTATTTTGTTGACTGTTTTATCCCCTTAACCTACTTCATTCCACTGATCAACTAATCTTTCCTTAGCCAATACCAAATAGTTTGGTAATGCTGCTCTATAATATAATTTTGATCTGGTACAGCTAAGCCACCATATTTTTTTTTCATTAATTTTGAAATTTTGACCTTTTGTTTTATATGAACTTTGTTGTTATTTTTCTAGGTCATTAAAATAGTTTTGGGGAGTCTGATTGGTATAGCTAAAAAATGATTGTTTAGGTAAACATCTTTATTATATTTGCTCCCCCACCAAGAGCATTTAATATTTTTCCAATTGGTTAGATCGCTTAATTTGTGAAAAGTGGTCTGAATTTTCTAAAAGTTTCTGATTTTCCCTGGCAGATAGATTCCTAAATATTTTATATTATCAGTAGTTACGTTAAATGGAATTTCTTTTGTAATTGACTGTTATTTTGTTAGTGATATAAGAATGTGATGACTTTGTGGGTTTATTTTTATAACCAGCAACTTTTTCAAAGTTGTGGATTATTTCAAAACTTTTGCAGAATCTCGTTCTCTAAGTATACCATCATGTCATCGGCAAAGGGATAATTTGGCTTCCTCTGCCTATTCTTATTCCTTTAACTTTCTCAGCTCTTATTGCTATAGCTAGGTTTTAAACAAATTAAATAGTAACGGTGATGTGGGCAAACCTTGTTTCACCCAGATCTTATTGGGAATTTGCAGTTTGTCTCCATTACATATGATGCTTCTGATGATTTTAAAAGATGCAGCTGATTATTTTAAGGAAAGTCCATTTTTCCTTTATATAAGTGTTTTTAATAGGAATGGTTGGATTTTATCAAATGCTTTTTCTGCATCTATTGAGATGATATATGGTTTTGTTAATTTGGTTATTAAATCCAATTATATTGATAGTTTTCCAAAACCGCCCCATTCCTGGTATAAATCCTACTTGATCATAGTTATTATCTGGAGATGATTTTTGTAGTCTTTTGCTAAATCTTATTTAAGATTTTGCATCAATATTCATTAGGGATTGGTCTATAATTTTCTTTCTTTTTCAGCCTACCTGGTTTGGTATCAGTACCATGTCTGTTTAAGAAGGAATTTGAGGACTCCTTCATTCCCTTTTTATCAAATAAATTTTAATTAATGTTCAAATGTTTTTAAAATTCAATGTAAATCCATCTGGTCCTGGGGATTTTTTTCTTAGGGATTGTTTAATTGCCCCTTTATTTTTTTTTCTGAAATGGGACTATTGAATTTATTTTTCCTCTGTTAGTCTGGGAAGCTATTTTTTTGGAGGTAGTCATCCATTTCATTAGGTTATCAAATTTATTGGCAAAGTTGAGCAAAATAACCCTTATTATTTCCTTTTCCTTTCCTTGGTGGAAAGTTCTCCTTTTCATTTTTTAAGACTACTAAATTTCATTTTCCTCCCTCCTTTTTTCAATCAGATTTACCAAAGGCTTATCTATTTTATTGGCTTTTTCATAGAACCAACCTTAGTTTTATTAATTAGTTCAATAGATTTTTACTTTCAATATTTTTAATTTCTCCTTTTAATTTTAGAATTTCCAATTTAGTATTTGATTGGGGTTTTTAATTTTCTTTTGTTTTTTTAGTTGCAAAGCCCAATTCATTAATCTTTTCTTTCTTGTTTTACGTGTTTTAAGGATATAAAATTTCTTTTAACCACTTTGGCTGCATCCCAAATTTTTAAAGGATGTCCATCATTGTCATTATTTGAGGAAATTTTTTACTATAATTTGTGCTTCACCCAATCATTCTTAAGATGAATTGTTTAGTTTCCAATTACTTTTTCATTTCCCCTAATTTTTGTTGAATGTAGTTTTATTGCATCTATCTGGAACTTTTATTTCGCTTTTGATTTAATTTTGAGGTCTTTATGTCCTAATATATGGTCAATTTTTTGAATAGGTTCCATGAACTGCTGAGAAAAGTATATTCCCTTCTATCTCCATTCAATTTTCTCCAAAGATCCCAAATAAATTTTTTTCTAATATTTTGTTTACTTTTTAATTTTTTCTTATTTGTTTTTGGTTTGATTTGTCAATTTGGAGTGCAAGGTTGAGATCTCCACTATTACAGTTTTGTTGTCATTTCTTCTTGCAACTCTTTAATTCTCCTTTAGGAAGTGAGGCCAACCACTTGGTAATATGTTTAATATTGATATTCTTGTTGTTTATTACCCTTTAGCAGGATGTGGCCTTCCTTATCTCTTTAATTAGATCAATTTTACTTTTGATTGACTGAGAAAGGATGGCTACCCTCTTTTTTTGACTTCACCAAGCATAAAGATTTTGCTCCAGCCTTTTACCTTTACCTATATGTATCCCCTGCTTTAAATGTGTTTCTTTAAACAAAATATTGTAGGGTTCTGACTTTTGACCAGTCTGTATCTGCCTCCCTTATGGGGAGTTCATCCCATTCAATTTACGGTTAGAAACTAAATTGTATTTCCTGCCATCCTAATAACCCCAGATTTGCTTTTACTTATTCTTGCCTCCCCAACCCCTTTTTTCCCCTTTTAAACTTTTATTTTTGTATCAGATACTTATCCTCTTTATAATCCCTCCCTCCCCCTTTGAGTCTTTCCCCTTCCCCTTTTATTCTCTTTTTTCTTTTCCTTTTCCCTCCCCGTTTTAATGGGCGAGAGAGAATTTTCTAAAACAAATGTCAATTATTTTTCCTTTTGACAACTGTGATGAGAGAAGATTCACAACCCCCTCTAAATTCCCCCGATAATAAGTTTCCAGCCTCTTTGTGGGATGTGGTTTCCCTTTATCCCTCCTTCCCACCTTATTCTGCCATCATCCTTTCCATATCTACTTCCCTTTTGTTATATAGTACTATAAATTTTACATGTATTTTTTTTGTATATCCACAACAGAAATACAATTTTAAATTATTTTTACCTTTTCCAAATTCTTGAGTTCTATTCTGGAGATCAAATTTTTTGTTTAATTTGGTTTTTTTCAGAAACAAATGGAATTCATTTGTTTATTAAATTCCATCTTCTTCCCCAAGAAAATGCTCACTTAGCTGGGTAGTTTATTCTGGCTGCATCCCAAGTTCTTGTGCCTTTGAAATATCATATTGCAGGCCCTTTTTTCCTTTAATGTAAGGCAGCCAGATCTTGGGTATCCTTAGGCAACTGGATTTAAATGGTTTTTTTTGGCTGCTTGTAAAATTTTTTTCCTTAATCTGATAGTTCTGAAATTTTGCCACTATTCCTTGGGGTTTTTATTTTGGTTTCTTTGATGTTCGATGAATTCTTTCAATGCCTATTTTACCTTTGATTCTATTCATCTGGGAGTTTCTTTGATGATTTCTTGTAAAATAGTTCTAGGCCTTTTTCATCATAGTTTTAAAGTCCAATTCCTCAGATTTCTCCCAGATCTATTTTCCAAGTCGTCATTTTAAAGTAGATAATTCATGGTTTTTTAGTTTGTCATTTTTTTTGTTTTGCGACTGATTCTTGCTGTCTCAATGCATCATTAGTTTAATTTGTTCAGTTCAATTTTTAAAAATTATTTTCTTCATTAGCTTTTTTACTTCTTTCTGTATATGTCCAATTGAGTTTTTTTGAATGTGTTTGGTCTTGGAATTTTTTCCATTTCCAATTTTTTTTAGTGAATTATTTTCTTTTCCAATTCACCGATCCCACTTTCTTGCGGTTCTTTTGTCTTTTTCCCCAGATCTACCAAAGAACATTTTTCCAATTCACAATTTTACTTTCCCGTTTTTTTTATTTTTCCTTTCCAATTTGACTTCCTGGGTTTTTTAACTTTTAATTGTTTTGTTTGTTGTCTTTAAGGGGTTTCTTTCCTTTTCCCCATTTATTTTTCCTCTTGGATTTTAATGGTCTCTTCTAAAGAGAAATTTGGTAAAAGGCAGTCTGATGATTTTTTGCTGTTTGAGGTCTTAAAGGTTTGCCCCGCTCTTTTCGATAAGAAGCTGTCCACGCTTTTTATCTTTTTATTCATGTTTAAAGTTTAGGAAGGGTCCCAGGCAGGGTTTACCGCCCTCTGCGGCGGGGAAAAGAGAAACCCTTTCGGCTCCTGGCTATGGGAGTGCTCTGGTGGAGTTTTCCCTTTCCCCGGGGATTCCCTTGAACCAAACTTTGGGGCTGAGGAAGGATTTTTCTGGAGATATAAATGTAGCCCCAGGCCAGCCTTTTTGGGCTGTATATTAGAGTGAGCCCAGACCGGCCCCTGGAACTTGCCCCAAGTTCCCTGCCCAATGCAAATGGCCCTGGGAAACCTGGGGAAAGCCGACTCCCCACCCGGATTGGGGCTAACCCGGGTGTGTTTTTCCTCAATTTCAAGCCAAAGGAAAAACCCACTTGGGTGGGGCTCCGGGGCTTGGCTGAATCGGTTTAGGTTTGAGACCTTCGGAACCTAATTTCTCTCCTTCTCGCTCCCCCCCCAACCCCTTTTTTTCTGCTGCAATTTTCTTGCTGGTGTTGTTTCTTTCTTTTTTTTACACAAACAAAAAAATTAAAAAAAAAAACTTAAAACCCTTTCCCTTCTCCCCATCTTTCCATTATTTCCTTTTTGTTAAACGAAAGTATTGGACTGGTCGAAACTGCATTGTTGAAAAATTATTTATTTAGAACTTACCCCAGGTTTTCCATAAAAGGAAAATGGTAGAGATAAAGGAAAATTCTTCACATTCAATTATTTCAAGCACAAATGGAAATCATCTTTCAAATTCAGTGGGAGAGCCCATACATGAGGGGTACACAGTTTCTTGTTAAATCAGGAAAGTTATTGAATGGGCTAGGAGGAACAATTTCATGAAAAGAGGATAAGTATATCAAGGGACCGACATAAGTGATTCTCCTTACCTTTTACCTTCTCGTTCCTCTCTCTTCATCTTCTTCCTCTTCCCTTTTCTCTGTTTCTGTTTTTCTCTTTATATTTTTCTGTCTGTTTGTCTGTCTGCCTCTCTCTCTCTCTCTCTCTCTCTCTCTCACACATACACACACACACACACATACACACACACACACACACATACACACACACATATACACACCTCTCCTCCTTTTTATACAAGTTTTCATAAAAACCTATAATATAATTATCCTTTACAGTGATCACAAGTAATCCAGGAAGCATTATGAATGCAGTATTGGACTTTGAATCGAGAAAACTTGAATTTCAATATTGCCATAAATACTTACTGTGTGACTTTGGGCAAATAGCTTAACAGCCTCAGTTTATTCCTCTATAAAATAGGTACTACAACAACTCAGAAGGCTATTTGAAGAATCAAATGAGATAATGCATGTAAAGTGCTTTGCAAAACTTGATAGATTATATAAATAAGTGTCAATGATAATGGTAAGTACTTCAATACTTTAGACCCCAAACACGGTACAGGGGATAGAGTGACAATTTTGGAGACAAGAAAATGTGGCTACAAGTTCTCTGCCCTAAACGTAGTGACTATGTGACCTTTGTTTTATTGCCCCTTCTCTTGCCTGTCTAAAAGAGTTTGCTACTTGTGGGTAAGATGTGTGAATAATGTTCCTTTGAGCTGACCTCCATCTTTCTCCTACTATGCACATAAGTATTCAAAGAATACTTCTTAAATGGATAAGATTCCATGATTTCCTTCAAATTCCTAGTTGATTTCTATGCTTTTCAATAACTATAGGATTAGTATGTAAGTATTTCTTTCCATTGAAAAAGTACAGGGGCAGCTAGGTGGTACAGTAGATAGAGGACCAGCCCTGAAGTCAGGAGGACCTGAGTTCAAATCTAGCCTCAGACATTTAATGCTTCCTACCTGTGTGACCCTGGGCAAGTCACTTAATCCCAACTGCCTCAGCAAAAAAAAAAAAGAAAAGAAAAGAAAAGAAAAAGTACAGAATGACAGATTTATCCAGGTGGTTCATAAATGTGCAATATTCAAATTAATGCACTTTGGTTCATCTGCAATTCCATTCTGCTTTATATTTATAAGGTTTATGAATCTATATATCATCACTTAAATCTTAATAAAATAGTCAGAAAAATATATATGTACTCACATCATATCCTCAGGAATTTGAAACTGTTTAAAAAAAAAAAAAAGAATTTAAGTTTTTAAAATCAGCGTTGCCCAATTGGATATTCTCATTTTAGATTTAGATTTACAATGCCATTTGATATACTATGTCTTTGCCAAAATAATAGTCGTAATAATGAGGATTATGTAACAATTAATGTGTAATGTAGCTCTTTCAGGGAGACAACTTAAACTTGTTATGGTCTGCTTAGCTCTAGACATACTTTCAGCTTTTCTAAAAATAAATGAGTCTTACTTCTGAGTGAAAGAGGGAGACATACCAAATTATCATATCAACCACAAGTTATATAGATTCACCAAAAAACAACAAAAACAAAAATCACTTTAAACAGGTGGAGGTGTTTTTTGTTTTGTTTTGTTTTATTGTCACATAAACTTCCTCCAGTCATAAAAATGTTATATGGATAGGATATTTATAAAGTTTATAATGTACACAAAGAAAAAATGGAGATGAAAGATTTAACTTGAATAAGGACTTTAAACAGAACAAATGGATAAAGATAATGCTAATACACTTCTTGTTCTCCTTTGTGCCAGATTGTATATATCTATATATTTTTATCTATATTTATATATCTACTTATCTATTGACCCACCACACACATGTGTGTGAACATATGCATGTCTATATATAAATATGTTTGTGTGTGTATATGTGTTGATGTATATATGTATTTCAGTATACATGTTGTACATATGTATTGTACACACAGAAAAGTTATAAAGAAGGAAATTGTGGCTGCACATATGAAGATTTTCATCAGCATTCAAGTAAAATGCCAAAGGAAAGAATGGAGTTAAAGCAATTTATATCTTTATAATACCATCTAATATTTTGGAATTATAAAATTCTTGATAAAGGAATATGAAAATATTTTCTCCAAAATTAATAAATTCATAAAATATGGGGAAAATAAGACATACCACTCCAAAGCAATTATACAAAGAATAACTCTTATCAAAAAGGAAAAACATGATTCACAGACATCCTCAGAATTCATGATAAACAAGTTAAATTTATAAAATTATTTCTTGAAGAAACAGACAATACAGATATAATGTAGACTCTTAATAGACATATAGCAACTAAAACTATCAGATCTATCTGATATTGATCACTACTTGCAATCTATGGAATAGCTAAGATCAAAGAATGGAACCAAAAGTTCCTCTGTTGATGTTACCAATACACAACCAGTCAACAACAGTTTGACAGGGAGGCATTGAACAAATATCTAGATCAAGAAGATTTATTTAAAGAAATTAATGGTTCCATGGTAGTTGTATGATGCAAAATCTTTGCTAAGAGAAAATATAAAAAGTTCATTCCAAAATATCCTGTATTTATAGATTTTCCCAGGAAATAGCATAAACTGTACCTTATATAACTTTAGGTTTAAAAAATTAGCACTTATCAAAGCCTAGAAAGAAACAATAATTAGCCAGATCTTGACACCAAAAACTTAAAACACTTACTATTATTTATAGTACAATATAAACACCAAAATGTTCTTAAAAATTCAAGTCTATGTTGGGGGCGGAGTTTGGAAGTGGGTCAAAGCAATGCTTGCAGGTTAGGTTGTATGGAACTTTGGATACCAAAACACAGATTTTATATTTGATCCTGGAATGCCACAAAAACACTGGATTTTTTTTAAATAGGGGGTTGAGAAGTGAATAATTTCATCTACATAAAAAAATGATTTCTCTGATACTTTGATAGCTGAATGGAGGATAGACTGGAGTAGAGAAAGTCTTATGCAAGGTATATCAACCAACAGCGTATTGCAATAGTCCAAGTTTGAGGTCAAAAGATCCTACACCAGCCATGGTGTTGTCAAGGAAAAAATGAAAAGAAGGTTGAAAGAAGTAGTTGAGAGATTTGTTTATCCTGAAAGTAAAATCATCATGGCTTGTTAACAGATTAGAGAAGGAAGTAAAACAGAATTAAGAAACAATAATTCCACATAGCTTGCAAAGCTGGGTTTTGGAAGGACAGTGGTGTTTATCTTGGATGAACCTACTACCATGTAAGATGAAATGAAATAAGGGAAAAAAATCTATTGGCACCTCATTTGCAGAATGTGAGGTGACCTTTACCTTTACCAATTGAAATACTTTTTTGCAATTCTTTTAGGAAATAAGGAATTTGCTAAGTAAATAAAAATGCATTAAATAGATGTGTGTATATATATATGTATATATATACACATATATATATATACACATAATTACATACATTCATATATACACATGTATATGTATATTTATATATTGAATGAATATACTATGCAAGCATATATATGCATGTATGTATAAACACATATTCCCCCTCTGATTTAAGCCAACAAATCTTTCTAAAGCCTCACTCAAGAAATATGGTTTGCATAATAAAAATTATGCTAGTTAAACATTTATCTATTTAAGCTCCTTAGTTCTTTTTTTTTGTCTAAAGAAGAACAACATTCCAAGAACCTGAATGCATTTCTCACAACTATTCCCTAATTCATATTTTATTCTAACTCAGATTGAGTTTTTATTCATTTGTTTTGAATAAGCAGAATTTCAGACTCAGAGAAGTAAACTTTTAAATATTTTTTCTTTGACATTCATGTGAAAGAAAAACAGAATTACAGAATCTTAAAATAGGAAGACATTGTAGGAACTACTAATCCATATAATTCATCAGAAGTAGCCATGAAGCTTCTGAACTAAGACTTCCAACAACAAATTCAATCGCTCTAATTGTTAGTATTTTTCTTTTTCTTTTTCTATGATTCTTATATAGTGTTACTAGTTCCTCTGGGACCATCAGTTCAGAACAATCCTCAAATCCATTCTGAAAACTACCATAAACTCTAAAATTTTCCATGTCTCAGAGGTAAGCATCCCCAACTTTTTCAATTGATTTTCAGGTGGCCTGGTCTCGAGTTCTCTCACCATAAAACTTGATTCATTGCTTTGCATGTGGTGAAATTTCTCTATATTCCTTTTAAAATGTGGTGCCCAGAAAATATATAATACATCTTAAACCATTTAATCAGGACACAGTGCAGTGAGACTTCACTCAGTTTTGTTCTAGACAATATACTTTTATTAATGAAGCTTAAAATCATAACGCAAAAAAAGGTAGCTTGGTCAAATAGATGGAAAGCTGGTATCAGGAAGAACTTTTTGCCTCTGACAGAAAAGTTCTAGAACCAACAGTTGCAATAGTTGTTCACCTCCCTAAAATTATAAATTATAGTTAAGTTCTTAATGAGTATCAGGACCGGGAGTTTCTCTACAGTGAATTCTCTATTTCAATTAAATCATGAGTGCAGTTTTTGTTTTTAATTAAAAAGGAAATCTTATTAGCTTTTTTAGTTGCCACGTCATACTATGAAAATCTCCAGGTCATTGCTGCTGGGGTTTTTTTTCCCTTTTTTTTCACAGGGACTATATATACTTGTCTGTCCTTACCTCAATCATTCTGTACTTATAAAAATTAATATTAAGGATCCGACAATAGAACTTTATTCATAGCATTTGATTCCATACAAATGAGATGTTCTTACAACTTCATACTATCATCCTCAGCTATCCTTTCTAGCCAGCAATGCTTTCTACTACATCAAACAAATATATTCTGAAAAAAAAAACCCCAAATGAAGATGCTAAAATAGTAAAGATATCTCAGGAATTTTAAAAGGAAGACATTTCTAACTTTGTGGAAAGCTATTATTATTTGACAAATTTGTAAAACTGATTATCATTTTTATAGATTCTCATGGTTCATGATAGTATATTCATATATATGTGTGTGTGTATATATATATATATACATACTTCATATATCCTATTATGAAATAATATATATGTGTGTGTGTGTTATTGTATATGAAACAAATATTTATAATTATACTGTATTATTATACCTGACTGAAAGGAATGAACTTTTTTCGGAATAAATATAAGGTCTTATACTTAGGCTCCATATATTTGTCTATGTGAAAATAAAATAATTATGTGAAGATTTTAATAGAAATGAAGTACAATATGTAATGTGACAACTGAGAAAGCTCTCATTAATAGTGAGATTGTCTCCTTTAAGTAATTTAGGAAGTGTTATTGTGTGGTTCAAAAGATGCAGAATAGACATTTGCAAGCCTTTTTTTATCCCCTTGCTCTTTTTCAAGGGAAATTTAATTCTTTCTACAAGAAGCAGGACATTGGAGCAGGAGGTCAGTTAGTCTACTCTCCTCAGAGAGTGAGGTATAGGGCTAGAATTATCTGTATCTATTCTCATCAGTATTATCAGTGTGGGGGATACAGTTTCCGGCTTCAAACTGATCTGATTACTGTTTCTTAGTGAGGAAAAATGAGGACCGCAACGTTTATTTCTAAGGGTTGATCCTTATACCACCAAATAATAGTTGCATATGAGCATAACAGAGAAACAATTTATTCAAACTATAGCAAAATATAAATAAAAAATATAACTATGAGACTACATACTGAATAAATCAGAGCAAAGGAGTGCTCCCATTGAAATAAAGTCCTAGATCCCATCCAAAGGAAAAGTTCTCTGAAGTCTCTAGTATATATTATGGGAATAGAGACATGATTGATTTTCTACATGTTAACTTCTTCCCAGAGTTTTCACTATAGAGAACTTGCAGTGGTAATATCGTTTCACTTCTTTCCCAAAGCTGGAAGTCAGAAGAACACAAAGATTAAACAAAGTGAAATGCCTAAAGAAAGTGAAGAGGTAGGATCTCCCTTTTCTCCTTTACTGATCTCTACCAATAAGAAGAGGCTTCCATACCAATGGTTTTGGGGGCTCAGAATTCATAGTGCAAGCATGCATTCACAGATGCATTCATAAAACATACATAAATATATATGGGCACATATAGATAGATATACATGCAAGCATGTTTGTGCATTTGTGCATATATTACAGTTTAAGTTTCAATAGTCTCCATGTTTGAAAAGAATAAACAATACTTAATACTTTTGCTTTCAAACATTATTTTACCTTCCTTTAATTTCTTTCCTTACCCTGTTGTTGTTCTTTTTTTTTTTTTTTTGGTGAGACTTTATTAGAATAATCCCTTACCTTATGGCAATCTATGTAAGGACCATTTTGCCTGAATTAAACAGAGCAATGATCTCATTAGTTTTACATTTACAATAGTGGCAAGATGCTTATAATACTTCTTTTCATATTTAAAAATGATAAAAACCTAATCACTCTCACAAAGAGAAATATATGTTAAACATTCCAACACTGCATGCTATGTTATAGTTTTGAATTGCATTTTTCATGTTATCAATAGACTTTTCTTCAAGAAAGTATTGCATTGTGTTATTTTGGGAAACTTCTATTTACCTACCTGATTGCCTAGATGCTGAATGCAACCTAATTAAGAATCTCTGAGGATTTCAAAGAAAAAAAAAGAAAAAAGCTCTGAATCCAAATGGAAAAAAACAAAAAAGAACCCAGTCACCATCAATTAATCGGTTAATCCAAAGGCCATGACCAGCTGAAAAGAGGAGCAAATATAGGGGTAAATTCCAAAATAGAAGAGAAATACAGAGAGAGACAGAAAGAGAGAGAAAAAGAGAGAGAGAGAGAGAGAGTGATTTGGCCATATGAATGCTTTGTCTTTCCTAGAAGAAACTATATTAAGAAAAGTACTCTCAGTCTTAATCAGCACTGTAGGAAACATTTTATTGCCTTTTGCATGCTCTCTTTACAAAGAAGTGCTTGCTTAATTAACTCCACCCTTACGTAACCAGAGATTAGTTTACAAAACAATATTAAAAGAAATTCTAAAGGGAGTATTTGTTGAAATAAGTTGGTTAGCCATTACTGCAGGAGCAGCTTTGTGTCTACTAATGGTTGGATTTATAACTGATGTCTACTACTTTTAATGTTACACTATATTTTCCTAAATGCTTCTCAGCACAGTAGCTAGCTACAAATAAAAAAGTTCCACTACTTTCCATTTCCATTGTAATTTACAAATGCAATAAAGGACTAGTTCATTAATGCAAAGAGCAAATATGGGCAATATTTAAAGCTACAAACACTCATATAAAAACACAAACACAAAAACTACATCAGCACTAAATATAAAATATGGCATATTTGCACAGCACAAGTTTTTCCTTTTAATAGAAAATCTGTGTTGAAGAGGTTGGTGCCATATACTTGTCAAAGGCTACCAACTAAATGCATAGAAAAAAACAGAATATTATGAACCTAGTGGGTAATTCCAGTTACTGTGCATCTTAATGCAAACCCATTCAAGGACTTATAATGAATGAGGCAGTATTTCTCATGTGGATTGCCAAAATTATGACATGTAAATTATGCTGAAAAATGGGTGATGAACTCATCTGAAGGAAAAACGAATCTTGGTAATACATTATTGTTCAATCATTTAGCAATGGTTTTTCTAGCTCAAATTGTCATGGAACCTGGCAGCTTTGCTGCAGAAAGATACCATGGACTTTAATAGCCTAAATATAATGTTTGTTCCCTTTTGATTTTCTCATCTGCTGTTTTCCTTAGTTGAATAGAACATAGAGGATATTGGAGGGCCACAATGCTTGGATGATAGACAAAATGTCTTGTGCTATCCATGTAAACAAGAAGAAGCAAAGTAAGCTAGTCTCTAGTATTGTTATACAAATTCAACCTGGGGGCATGGTTTGATGAATGTTTATCCGAACAGAATCTGAAATTTTTAGTTCAGACTTTAATCAGTAATATGACATAGAAGCTAAAGAAATATCTGGGTGCATTATTATCAAGAACATGTGAGATGGGGCAGCTAGGTGGAGCAGTGGATAGAGCACCAGCCCTGAAATCAGGAGGACCTGAGTTCAAATCTGGTCTCACACACTTAACACTTCCTAGCTATGTGACCCTGGGCAAGTCACTTAAGCCCAATTTCCTCAGGGAAAAAAAAAAGAACATGTGAGATAATAGTATCACCCACTAACTTCAGTTCAAATAGAATTTAGAGAAGTGTTTAATAATTCATATACATTTATAAACAATATGGACCAAGTAGAACCTAGTCAGAGGAGAGTATCTTGAAAAGTGAGAGAATTCAAAATTATTCTATATAAGAATTGGATAAAGAAACTAAGAAGTACTCTGAATATATTCCAATATTATTATGCCATAATAATGATGAATATGAAGAGTGCAGAGAAACTTAAGAACATATGTGGATTAAAATTAAAATATTTATTAAACAGAACTAGGAAGAAAATGTATATTATATGTTTTGTTTTCACAATGTGAATACTGAAAGTATCTGAACTCTAATGAGTGCAGATAATAGATATTTAGAGCAGGGTTGCTTAAAATTTTCACTTGTGACCCCTTTTCACCTGGGAAATTTTTACAAGGCCCCTGTAATAAAGGTATGTAAAATTGGTATACAAACCAACATTTATCATGATAAATCATGTAGAAATAGATTGTATTAGGAGTGGAGAATAGACAGGACTTCACCTAAGCTCTTCACCGCTTCCCTGAAAATTAACAGTAGATCAAGCCTCTGAAATTTTAGAGTGACAGAACACACAAATATTTGACAATAAGTTTCCAGCAGAAAGTATTTTCAAAAAATTTCAGGAAAGGTCTGTCACAATTGAGCAGGCAAGGACAGGACACAGGGAGACCTAGGGCAGAGAGGCCCCACTTGGGTAATATAGTGGGAGGCTCTTAGACAAAAGATAACAACTTTGTCTACTCAGACCTGATTCAGAAACCAAGGTATCAGCAGACTAGTTGTGAGTTCTCAAATGAAACAACATTAGGCAAATAGTGAGCCATTGGATCCCAGCATGACAGGCATTACTTGGCCAAGTCCACCAAGAGCAGTAGTAAAGCCAGCAATACCACTGAACCCAGGGCAGTGACAAACCCCTGTCACTCTGTAGAGGAAGCTCGGTACAATTTCCCCTGTGCCCTAGGAGCAGATCTTAACCTTTAAAAATGAGCAAAAATTCAAAAAAATCTCTGACAATAGATAGCTTTTATGGAGACAGGGAAGAACAAACCAAATCCAGAAGAGGATACTAAAGGCAAAATACTTCTAGTGAATCCTCAAAGGGGAATATGAATTGGTCCCCAATTCACAAGGCTTTCTTGGAGGATTCAAAAAGTATCTGAAAAGAGAGTTAAAAGAAAAGTAGGGAAAATAAATGAGAGCTTAGCAGGAGAGTTTGTAAGACAGTCACATAAACTGACTGAAGAAAATGACTCCTTAAAAAATACATTTATTAAAATGAGGGGAAATCAAGTGAAGAAACAACTCCTTTAAAAGTATAATTAAGCAAATGCAAAAGGAGGTAAAAAAAGCTAACTGAAAAGAAAATGATTAATTAAAAATTAGAATTTGGTAAATGGAAGTGAATGACTCAACAAGACATCAAGAATAAGTCAAACAAAACAAAACAAAATGAAAAAAATGGAAGAAAATGTAAAATACCTCATTGGAAAAATAATTGACATGAAAATAGATCCAAGAGAGACAATCTAAGAATCATTGAACTATTTGAAAACCACAAAGGAAAAAAAAGCCTAGACAACATCTTTCAAGAAATCAAGGAAAACTGCCTTAATATTCTAGAATTAGAGGGAAAATAGCCATTGAACAAATACACTGATCACCTCTGAAAGAAACTGAAAAGTGAAAACTACAAGGAATATTGTAGCTAAATTCCAGAATTATTAAATAAAGAACAAAATACTGCGAGCAGCCAGAAAGAAATATTAAGGAGTCACAATCAGGATTACCCAGGACTTAGCAGCTTCCACGTTAAAGAGCTTGGAATATAATATTTAGAAGGGCAAAAGGGCTTGTGTAGACGGCAGTAACTCTGAAAAGGTATATTTAAGACTCAGTATGATTGATTTAATCCTACAACAAGATATTAACTCGGTGGAATTGATAAGATAATTGGTTCCCTAATGATACAATGATTGGGTTATACTCAAAATGATGAATTGATTTTTTTTTAATTATAGCTTTTTATTTACAAGTTATATGCATGGATAATTTTACAGCATTGATAACTGCCAAACCAATTTTTCCCCTCCTTCCCCCCATCCCTTCCCCTAGATGGCAGGTTGACCAATACATGTTAAATATGTTAAAGTATTAATTAAATACAATGTAAGTATACATGTCCAAATAGTTATTTTGCTGTACAAAAAGAATCAGACTTTGAAATAGTATACAATTAGCCTGTGAAGGAAATCAAAAATGCAAGCAGACAAAAATAGAAGGATTGGGAATTCTATGTAATGGTCATAGTCATCTCCCAGAATTCTTTTGTTGGGTATAGCTGATTCAGTTTATTGCTGTTCCCTTGGAACTGATTTGGTTCATCTCATTGTGTATTGTTGTTGAAGTATATAAAGATCTCCTGGCCCTGCTCATTTCACTCAGCATCAGTTCGTGTTTATATTTTGTGAGCAATAATGATCTCTAGTTCTTCTTTGGTCATAAATTCCTTTCTTTTCTACAGGTCTGAGAGGTAAACTATCCTATGCTGTTCCAATTTATTTATAATCTCATTCTTTATACCTAAATCATGAACCCATTTTGACCTTATCTTGGAGTAAGGTGTCAAGTGTGAGTCAATGCCTAGTTTCTGCCATACTAATTTCTAATTTTCCCAGAAATTTTGTCAAATAGTGAGTTCTTATCCCAAAAACTGGGGTCTTTGGGTTTGTCAAACACTAGATTATTAAAGTTATTGGCTGTTTTGTCCTTTGAACCTAACCTATTCCATTGATCAACTAGTCTATTTCATAGCCAGTACCAAATGGTTTTGGTAACCACTGCTTTATAATATAATTTCAGATCTGGTACAGCTAGGCCACCGTCATTTGATTTTTTTTTCATTAATTCCTTTAAAATTCTTGACCTTTTGTTTTTCCATATGAACTTTGTTGTTATTTTTCTAGGTCATTAAAATCTAGTTTTTTGGGAGTCTAATTGGTATAGTGCTAAATAAATAGATTAGTTTATGTAGTATTGTCATCTTTATTATATCTGCTTCTAGTGCACTTGTCCTTCTGGCCCTGAGAGCTCCTCCTTATATGCCCCACACTGAGTATACACCAATCATTATATCACTAAGAAACCATTATTTGTTGTAGGATTAAATCAATGCTAAACTAGATTTAACCACTGTCTTCTCAATTCCACTTACTTAGCACTTTGTAAGAATCCTACCATTCTTGAAAGGAGACTTCATTGCCAAATGACTGAGAAATGTGTCATTAGGTATTGCTGTGGAGGATAAGTATCTGTGCTCGCTATACTTTTCTTTCCCTTTTAAAAGTGTTGAGAATCTATATTCAGTGGCACCATGCTTAATGATTAATTTTCCTTGGTGCATTTTAAGTGAGCCCTAGTTAAAATTTGGGATTTTTCTTGGAAGAATTATAGGATATTTTATAAAACTAAGGGAAATTTTAATTTCCCAAGCTAGAATCTCATATAGAGATTAGATAGTTAGGGAAATAGGAAAACCCTCATGACTACTCCTCCATCTACTTCAATATCAAGTAATGGCCTGTTCAGACACAACATGTATAAACTAATTTATGGAAAAGAATCAGGTTTACAAAATTCCATCATTGGTGGTAAATAGGAAAATATGATATATTTGCAATTTTTTCAGCTCTTCCAAAACAGGGGGAAAGCAGGAGTGGGAAGAAGAAAAGAAGATAATCGTGTCTTGTGGTTTTAGGGGAGGGTTTGGGGAAAGGTAGAAGGGAAGTAGACATAGACCTGGTCTGGTACTTCTTCCAATCAGGCTGTTGCACTTATAGTCTACCAATCATGAAAGATGATGCTGGCTACTCCAGTGGGAGGTAGAGAGTTTTTTACTCCATGAAACATGCTTCTTTTTTTTCCGACCCCCCCTAAGCTGTAGATAGACAAGATGTGTCCTTACAGTAGGCTTATCTTCAGACTTCTTGTGACCTCCAGCCTTCATCCCATAAAGTCAAGATAAAATGATCCCCTTCTCTATTGTTAATGAATTTTTTCCTAGAAACTTTCAGGATTCCAGATTTTTTTAAATAGCTCCAATAAAAATTATTTAAAGGAAAAACTAGACCATACATCTTCAGCAACCTTTATAATGACCTAGTAAAATGGATTGCATGTGAAGAGACTTACGTGAAGTGATGTTGAGTAAAATGAGCAGGACCAGAAGATCATTACATACACAATACTATATGATGATCAATTCTGATGGACATGGCCCTATTCAATAATGAGATGAACCAAATCAGTTCCAATAGAGTAGTAATGAACTGAACCAGATACACTCAGCGAAAGAACTCTGGGAGATGACTATGAACAACAATTACATAGAATTCCCAATCCCTCTATTTTTGTCCACCTGCATTTTTGATTTTCTTCATAGGCTAATTGTACACTATTTCAAAGTCCATTTGTTTTTGTACCACAAAATAACAGTTTGGATATATATATATACATATATATATATATATATAGTATTTAACTTATACTTTAACATATTTAACATGTATTGGTCAACCTGCCATTTGGGGAAAGGGTGCGGGGAAGGAGGGGAAGAGTTGGAAGAAAAGGTTTTGCAATTGTTAATACTGAAAAATCACCCATGCATACATCTTGTAAATAAAGCTATTAAAAAAAAAAAACCTAAAGAAAATAAAATGGATTGCATTGTAGATCCTTCATTTTTCGATTGAATTTGTTGAATTTGTTTTCCATTAATTTTATTGTTTTACTAAATGATAGGATTTGATAGATTCCTGAAACCACCAAAGTTATCTGAACTACTAGATATCACCCACTAAAGGAAAGTGTCACTGTATTCCTTTTGATATCTTTATTATTTCAGGCTAATGTTAAAGATTATGTTAAATATCCAGTGATGTGAGCTCCTCATTTTATCTCAACATTGAACCTGAACTAAGGAGGTTACTGACACTAGAGTCATACTTCTGACATGAACTATGATTTTGTTAGCTATAAACAGATTCTACTGAAAATGTAAAAGCTGGAGGACTAACCATGTGAGATGGGAGCTAAATGCCCCTTGACACTAAATTAAAAATCTCAAATTTACATCTTTCAAGTATACTAGCCTGTTTTGTCTCTCATTTCATCTGTGAGTTTAATATCTAGTTATATAATTTTCACCTGGCTGCAGATATTTTTACAATTAAGCTTTGAATTTATTAAAAGCATTTTTTTCATAGTGGCTGGAAGGTCAAGAAGAGATACCGAGGTTCAATTTCTGATTCTGTTGCATACTGGCTGTTTGACCTTTGTCAAGTCATTTATCTTACAAATATTCGAGGCATATCTCTAAGCCTACAAATTACAGTAAATTTTAAAATATTTTGAATAAAATATTTATTCAAAGCAATGCAGTACCATTTAGGTAAATTCTCAGACCTCCAGTGGAAGAGGAAATTTTCTCTTTTCATGTCAGTGAAATCAGAGGACAAGTCCTTGCCTCCATCTCTATGTTGCCAAAAAAAAGGTTGTGATCAGTCATCAATGAAACAATTAGGAGTTTGTGAGAACTGTATATTGATAGTTTTATCAGAAGAATGAAAGGTAAGTCAATTAGATTTAATTGATGTACTTTAGAATACAGAATTAATAGGATTGGTTGTTTAGCACCACCTATATTATGCTGCCTGATCAGTATCTTCATTTTGCAAATTTGAATGTAAAGTTGGGGATTTGCTTCCTCTTTCTCCAACTCAGTTGATATAGTCAGATTAGAGATTACCACAAATGACAAGGTTAATACTTTTTTAAAAAATATTAATACCTCATCATCTGTGATTATATTCTTTGACTATGTCAACTGAGTCATATGAGTAAAGAATTTAAAAACCTTCCTTTTTATCCATAGCCTAACTTTATTCATCTTCAGATCTGTTTTTTCCTATTCAAATAATTTATAGAAATAGAGGGCAGTACTTTTTAAGGAAAAAGAATAATACAATAGACTTTAGTAAATCAGGCTTTATATCCATTGTGTTGTCTGTCAAAATAAATATGGGTAACATTCTATAGAATCAACTTGAATTTGGAAATGGTAGTTTGGGGAGTTCCCCATGATACTGAAGTCAGAGGTATAGTCCCTATCCCTTTATTCAAAGTAATGCAGTACCATTTAGGTAAATTCTCAGACCTCCAGTAAAATATCTTACAATTAAGTTAAATGCATTTATGAGAGTGAGAGAACTATTTCCCTCTGGTTTAAATCATCAAGAAATGACATTTTACATTATTAATAGGGGAACATAAATAATATCTCAACAGTATTGAATTCATTTATGCCCTTAAGTTCCAAAATATCTCACAATGGTCATACATATAAGTATCAGAATGAGAGATAGGTGAAATATAATAATTGTAATAATTTCTTGTTACCATTTTCTTATGCTTTAAAAATTAATATTGTGTTTTCCAAAAATGAAGAGCGTAACATGATGAGGAAAATTTGATAATACATAGCTAAGATTCAAGATAATAATAAAGATTATTGTTTATTGAAGAAAATAAAAGAAAAAAAAAGCATCTTGCTACTATGGCATTGCCCCAAAAAGGTATCCTTTAATCACTTATCATAGAGGGTAATAGATACAACATTTTAATAACAGAACTGCAATAAAATTGGGGGTTTTGTTTGTTTGTTTGTTTTCCCATGTGGTTACATTAATGATTCTAGAAAGCATTTCAAATCCTACAGTACTTAAATAGAAAGAAACCACACAATTAAACACAATGATAGCTTATGAATCTAATATTTTCCCATGAAATTTTAAATATATTATATTATTTTCTATGCTTTCATTTGCTTTAATTTTTGAAATGATAGTACCTCCATTGAAAAATAAGTATAAACTAAAATTATCTACTATGAGATTATGTTAAATGGGCACCTGAGTATCATATTTTTGAAATAGAAAAATAACTATGGAATAAACCTTCCTTCCACAGAGTGTGGTTTTGAGTAATTCATCTTCACAATATGGTAACTGGATAGCTTTTCATTATGTGAAGCAGTGGAACATTACTTCAGAAAAAAAAGAGAGTAAAAAGATAAAAAACAGAGGGAAATGGATATCCCGATCTATGAAAAAGACAAAGAAATTTTCAAACAGTAATAAAAAAAAGCATGCATGGTAGTGCAATAGTAGCAGCTGTGTGAGCATAAGTAGGACTAAATTATGCATGCTTTTGCTAGAAGAATAATTATGCTGTTCATCAATAATAAGTAATTATCTGAAAAATGATCATGTCACATGGAAGCACATTTGTAAAAATAAAATAAAAGCACATATGTCAATATAAAGATGTTTAAACATCATTATTTTCATCAAACCAGAAGAAAAATCATGCAGTTTTCAAATTTTCTCCTCTGTGTTTATTTTTCCACAACATCTCAGAGGGAAAATCATTTATATCTGTAATTTTCAAGAACCAATAATCAATCCTACTATTTCCCTTCCTTCCTAGAGTGTTAAAAAAATGCAAGTAAAAAAAAAAACAGGCCCAAGTTCGATAAAACAAAACTTTCTGCTATAGGCCAACATACATATTTTCCAATTATTCAACTAGTCAGTCATTTGCTGACAGATAAAAGATCAGGATAGATAGTACCAATCATAACCACAACATCCCTTATTCTTCTCTGCTTATGACTGAACTGCACATCTTGTTCTAGAGTATATTTTTACATTCAGTATGTAATTCTCCTTAGGTCACATGATGTACTTCCTATTATTATTTTTCATGTTTCTTGCCAAGTTATTTTCTCTTCCAATACTTTGCAAAGGGTTATGCTGGTGATGGAAATAAATATTCTGGTACAGTTATTGAGTCCTAAAACCAAGCTGCTATTTGAGGAAAATACCTGAAATGATAGAGGCAGTGAATTTCTGTGAATTGCACCCAGACTTAGAGACTCAGTGCACAATGAAAAGAGATGTTTAGAAAGCATTTACTTTATTACACAAAGCTGCCAGAGTAATACTTAACTATTTGATATAATATAGGGGAGCCATTAAAGAACAATTTATGAGGTGTTTGTTTTTGGAAGGGAATTGGTCTGTAAAAATCTTGGATCTAATATTCAGTACAAAAATGATAAACTAGCTGTAGACATACATGCCAAGTAATTTTTTTATAAAGTTTGAATAAGCCCCCTAAATGAATTATAAAAGTTGTTTTTTTTTTTTATTTAATAGCCTTTTATTTACAGGATATATACATGGGTAACTTTACAGCATTAACAATTGCCAAACCTCTTGTTCCAATTTTTCACCTCTTACCCCCACCACCCTCTAGATGGCAGGATGACCAGTAGATGTTAAATATATTAAAATATAAATTAGATACACAATAAGTATACCTGACCAAAACGTTATTTTGCTGTAGAAAAAGAATCAGACTCTGAAATATTGTACAATTAGCTTGTGAAGGAAATAAAATGCAGGTATGCATAAATATAGGGATTGGAATTCAATGTAATGGTTTTTAGTCATCTCCCAGAGTTCTTTTTCTGGGCATAGCTAGTTCAGTTCATTACTGCTCCATTAGCAATGATTTGGTTGATCTCGTTGCTGAGGATGGCCTGGTCCATCAGAACTGGTCATCATATAGTATTGTTGTTGAAGTATATAATGATCTCCTGGTCCTGCTCATTTCACTCAGCATCAGTTCATGTAAGTCTCTCCAGGCCTTTCTGAAATTATCCTGTTGGCCATTTCTTACAGAACAGTAATATTCCATAATTTTCATATACCACAATTTATTCAACCATTCTCCAACTGATGGACATCCATTCAGTTTCCAGTTTTTAGCCACTACAAAAAGGGCTGCCACAAACATTCATGCACATACAGGTCCCTTTCCCTTCTTTATAATCTCTTTGGGATATAATCCCAGTAGTAACACTGCTGATAACTTTGCACAGTTTGATAACTTTTTGAGCATAGTTCCAAACTACTCTCCAAAATGGTTGGATTCGTTCACAACTCCACCAACAATGCATCAATGTCCAGTTTTCCGCATCCCTCCAACAATCATCATTATTTTTCCTGTCATCTTAGCCAATCTGACAGGTGTGTAGTGGTATCTAGAGTTGTCTTAATTTGCATTTCTCTGATTAATAATGATTTGGAGCATCTTTTTCATATGACTAGAAATAGTTTCAATTTCTTCATCTGAGAATTGTCTTTTCATATCCTTTGACCATTTTTCAATTGGAGAATGGCTTGATTTTTTATAAATTAGAGTTAATTCTCTATATATTTTGGAAATGAGGCCTTTATCAGAACCTTTGACTGTAAAAATATTTTCCCATTTATTGCTTCCCTTCTAATCTTGTCTGCATTAGTTTTGTTTGTACAAAAACTTTCAGTATTGAGTATAATCGAGAATTTTCTATTTTGTGATCATGTAATGATCTTAGTTCTGCTTTGGTCATAAAGACCTTCCCCTTTCCACAGGTCTGAGAGGTAAACTATCCTGTGTTCCTCTAATTTATTAATAATTTCATTCTTTATGCCTAGGTCATGAACCCATTTTTGACCTTATCTTGCTGTATGGCATTAAGTATGGATCAATGCCTAGTTTCTGCATATTAGTTTCAATTTTCCCAGCAATTTTTATTAAACAGTATAGTTCTTATCCCAAAGCTGGGATCTTTGGGTTTATCAAGACTAGGTTGCTATATTTGTTGACTGTTTATCCTTGAACCTAATCTATTCCAGCTGATGTCAACTAATCTTTCCTTAGCCAATACCAAATAGTTTTGGTAACTGCTTCTCTATAATATAATTTTAGATCTGGTACAAGCTAAGCCATCCTTCATTTGATTTTTTTTCATTAATTCCTTGAAATTCTTGACCTTTTGTTTTTCCATATGAACTTTGTTGTTATTTTTCTAGGTCATTAAATAATTTTTTGGGAGTCTGATTGGTATAGCCTAAATAAATAGATTAGTTTAGGTAATATTGTCATCTTTTTATATTTGCTCGCCTATCCAAAGAGCATTTAATATTTTTCAAGTTGGATTGATCAGACTTAATTTGTGTGAAAAGTGGTCTGTACTTTTGCTCATAAAGTTTCTGATTTTTCCTTGGCAGATGATTCCTAAATATTTTATATTATCAGTAGTTACTTTAAATGGAATTTCTTTTGTAACTCTGACTGTTTGGATTTTGTTAGTGATATATAAGAATGCTGATGACTTATGTGGGTTTATTTTATAACAGCAACTTTCTAAAGTTGTGGATTATTTCTAATAACTTTTTTAGCAGAATCTCTGGGTTCTCTAAGTTATCCATCATGTCATCGGCAAAGAGTGATAATTGGTTTCCTCATTTGCCTATTCTTATTCCTTTAATCTCTTTCTCAGCTCTTATTGTTATACCTAGCATTTCTAATACAATATTAAATAGTAACGGTGATAGTGGGCAACCTTGTTTCACTCAGATCTTATTAGGGAATGGTTTGCAGTTTGTCTCCATTACATATGATGCTTACTGATGGTTTTAAATAGATGCTGCTTGTTATTATTTAATGGAAAAGTCCATTTATTCCTTATACTCTCAAGTGTTTTAATAGGGAATGGATGTTGGATTTTATCAAATGCTTTTCTGCATCTATTGAGATGATCATATGGTTTTTGTTAATTTGGTTATTAACATGGCCAATTATATTGATAGTTTTCCTAATATTGAACTCAGCCCTGCATTCCTGGTATAAATCTACTTGATCATAGTGTATTATCTTGGAGATGATTTTCTGTAGTCTTTTGCTAATATCTTATTTAAGATTTTAGCATCAATATTCATTAGGGAGATTTCTATAATTTTCTTTCTCTGTTTTCAGCCTACCTGGTTTAGGTATCAGACCATGTCTGTGTCATAGAAGGAATTTGGTAGGACTCCATCATTCCCTATTTTATCAAATAATTTATATAGCATTGGGGCCAATTGTTCTTTAAATGTTTGGTAAAATTCACATGTAAATCCATCTGGTCCTGGGGATTTTTTCTTAGGGAGTTGTTTAATTGCCTGTTCTATTTTTTTCTGAAATGGGACTATTCAAAGCAATTACTTCCTCCTCTGTTAGTCTGGGAAGTCTATATTTTTGGAAGTAGTCATCCATTTCATTAGGTTATCAAATTTATTGGCATAAAGTTGAGCAAAATAACTCCTTATTATTTCTCTAATTTCCTCTTCTTGGTGGAAAGTTCTCCTTTTCATTTTTAAGACTACTAATTTCATTTTCCTCCTCCTTTTCTAATCAGATTTACCAAAGCTTATCTATTTTATTGGCTTTTTCATAGAACCAACTCTTAGTTTTATTAATTAGTTCAATGTTTTTTACTTTCAATATTTTTTAGTTTCTCCTTTTAATTTTAGAATTTCCAATTTAGTATTTGATTGGGGTTTTTAATTTGGTCTTTTTTAGTTTTTTAGTTGCAAGTCAATTCATTAATCTTTTCTTTCTCTGTTTTATTCAAGTAGCTCTAAGGATATAAAATTCCTCTTATTCCCTTTGCTGCATCCCACAAATTTTGGTATGATGTCTCATCATTGTCATTATCTTGAATGAAATTATTAATTGTATCTATAATTTGCTGCTTCACCCAATCATTCTTTAAGATGAGATTGTTTAGTTTCAATTACTTTTTGGTCTTTTCCCCTAACTTTTGTTGAATGTGGTTATTTTGCATCATGATCTGAAAAGAAAGCATTTAATATTTCTGCTTTCTTGCATTTAATTTTGAGGTCTTTATGTCCTAATATATGGTCAATTTTTGAATAGGTTCCATGAACTGCTGAGAAGAAAGAATATTCCTTTCTATCTCCATTCAATTTTCTCCAAAGATCCAACATACCTAATTTTTCTAATATTCTATTTATTTTTTTAATTTCTTTCTTATTTGTTTTGTGGTTTGATTTGTCTAATTCTGAGAGTGCAAGGTTGAGATCTCCTACTATTACAGTTTTGTTGTCTATTTCTTCTTGCAACTCTCTTAACTTCTCCTTTAGGAAGTTGGGTGCCATACCACTTGGTGCATATATGTTTAATATTGATATTGCTTCGTTGTTTATGTCCCTTTAGAGGATGTAGTTTCCTTCCTTATTCTTTTTAATTAGATCAATTTTACTTTTGCTTGATCAGAGATAAGGATGGCTACTCTCTTTTTGACTTCCTGAAAGTCAAAATAGATTTTGTTTCAGCCTTTTACCTTCACTCTATATTGTATCTCCCTGCTTTAAATGTGTTTCTTGTAAACAACATATTGTAGGTTCTGACTTTTGATCCAGTCTGCTATCTGCCTCCTCTTTATGGGGAATTCATCCATTCACATTTACGGTTAGAATTACTAAATCTGTATTTCCTACCATCCTAATAACCCCAGATTGTGCTTTTACTTATTCTTGCCTCCCCAACCCTCTTTCCCCTTTTAAACTTATGATTACCCCTCTTGTATCACGATGCTTACCCTCTTTATAATCCTTCCCTCCCCCTTTGAGTCTTTTCCCTTCCTTCCTTATTACTCTTTTTCGTTTCCCTTTTCCTCTCCCTGTTTTAATGAGGCGAGAGAGAATTTTCTCTAAAACAAATGTCAATTATTTTCTTTTGAGCTATCTCTGATGAGAGTAAGATTCACTACAATGTTCCTCCCCTCTCTAAATTCCCTCAGATATGATAAGTTTCCTTTGCCTCTTTGTGGGATGTGGTTTCCCTCTTTTTATCCCTCCTTCCCACCTTTTCTGCCATCATCCCTTTTCATATCTACTTCCTTTTTTATGTTATATCAGTACAATCAAATTATACATGTTTCTTTTGTGTATATCCACAACAGAAATACAATTCTCAAGAGTTATTTTTCCTTTTCTGCATCTCTTGAGTTCTATTGTTGGAGATCAAATTTTTTGTTTAGTTCTGGTTTTTTCTTCAGAAACAAATGGAATTCATTTGTTTCATTAAATGTCCATCTTCTTCCCTGGAAGAGAATGCTCAGCTTAGCTGGGTAGTTTATTCTTGGCTGCATCCCAAGTTCTTGTGCTTTTCGGAATATCATATTCCAGGCCCTTCTTTCCTTTAATGTAGAGGCAGCCAGATCTTGGGTGATCCTTATTGTGGCACCTCGGTATTTAAATGTTTTTTTTTTTTTTTTTTTTTTTGCTGCTTGTAAAATTTTTTCCTTAATCTTGATAGTTCTGAAATTTGGCCACAATATTCCTTGGGGTTTTTATTTTAGTGTTACTTTCAGAAGGTGTTCGATGAATTCTTTCAATACCTATTTTACCTTCTGATTCTATTACATCTGGGCAGTTCTCTTTGATGATTTCTTGTAAAATAGTATCTAGGCTCTTTTTTTCATCATAGTTTTCAGAAAGCCCAATAATCCTCAGATTATCTCTCCTCGATCTATTTTCCAAGTCTGTCGTTTTGCAAGGAGATAATTAATGATTTTTTCCAGTTTGTCATTTTTTTGTTTTTGCTTGACTGATTCTTGCTGTCTCAATGAATCATTAGTTTCTATTTGTTCAGTTCTAATTTTTAAAGAATTATTTTCTTCATTAGCTTTTTTACTTCTTTCTGTATATGTCCAATTGAGTTTTTAAATGTATTGTTTTGGTCTGTGGAATTTTTTCCATTTCACTAATTTTTTTTTTAGTGAATTATTTTCTTTTTCCAATTCACAGATCCTACTTTCTTGAGTGTTCTTTGTCTTTTCCAATTCACAGATCCTACTTTCTTGCGAGTTCTTTGTCTTTTCCAATTCACAAATCCTACTTTCTAGTGAATTCTTTATTTTTTCCAATTCACAATTCTTACTTTCCTGAGATTTTTTTACTTTTTCAATTCGTATTTCAGGAAGTTGTTGCTCTCTTGTAAGGCTTTTCTTTCCTTTCCCCATTTATCTTCTAACTCTCTTTTGAGACTTTTAATGGTCTCTTCTATGAGAGCATCATGTAAAGGAGGACAGTCTGATGCATTTTTGCTGTTTGAGGTCTCTTCAGGTTTGCTGACCTGCTCTTTTTCTGCATAGAAGCTGTTGATAATTCTTTTCATCTTTTTATTCATGTTTTAAAGCCTTTAGGGTAGGTCTCCTATGCAAGGGGGTTACCAGCTTCCTCTGCAGAGCAGGGAAAGATGTAAACCGATTTCCTGCTCTGAAGTATGAGAGTGCTCTGAGTGAGAGTCTTCCCTTCCCCCAACAGGAAGTGGATTCAGCACTGGCAGAGCTATCCAAGTGCCCAGTTGGGCTGAGTGGGTTAGCGATTGCCCTCGGCTAGAGACTAAGGGGTGAAAGTGTTACTGCCCCAGGCTGGAGCCTCTTGTGGGACTGTGAGTATTAGCAGCTGACCGCAGACAGCCCCGAACTCTGCCCCAGTGTCTCTGCCCAATGCAAATCGGCCCTGGAAAAGCTCTATGGTCCCAAGCCGAGCTCCCCACTGTGCAGATTGGAGGCTAACCCGGGCTGTGTCCTCCTGCTGTGCAGGATCACAACTGCCCCAAGGAAAAGCCCCGTACTGTGGGTTGGGGCTGCAAGCTTGTGCTGAGATCTGTGCTTTCACTTTCGGTTTGAGGCTCTCCTCAGAACCTAATTTCTCTCTGTGCTGATCTCCCACCTGGCCCTGGAACCAACCTATTTTTGGCGAGACTGCAGATTTTCTTCAGCAGGTGAGTTGTTCTACTTCTTATCTTTACGAATTGTAGCAGTCAAGACTATTTTTGAGGCTCGATATAATATTGATAAAGAGGGTAAGAGAAGAGCTTAGAATGTCGCGTGTGTCTTCTCCGCCATCTTGGCTCCGCCCCCGAATTATAAAAGTTGTAAACCAAACAACATATAATACTAGGCCATGTCTCCCATATAACATTGAGAATTCAGGGTCTTCCTTCATTATAATGGAATAGAAATATTTAAATCTTAAAGTGCCATCCTCTACAGGAAGTCTTTTTAACACTCTCCTTACCTCCATTAAATATATTTTTTTTTATCCTGTAAATTCTCTGTATCTGTTTGCTGATTATAATTAAAATTATTTTGTGAGCTCCTCTCACGTGAACTTTATTTTGCTTTTTTTTTTTATCTCTAATGCTTACCCCAAGACTGGCAAATAGTAGCCTTTTAATAAATGTTTATTAAATGATTTGTTGCCTTATAACTAAAGACAAAATTTCTGGCAGTTTCTTAAAAGATGAAAAGTCTATAAGATGTTTTCAGTGACTTACTTCTAAAAGTTCTAATAAAGCCAAACTTCTAAGTTCAAATAAAATCTTTTTAGTTTGTTCATTCAGTTATCTGGGTATTGCTGTTGAAAGAGCATGACTCTTAGTGGTAGGGCCTGAGTAAAAATTCAGCCTTAGACAATTACTAGCTAATGATAGTTACTAAGTAGGTATAGTGTCTCCCTAATCCAAATGAGTAGAGCTCAATTTTAACTCATTCAAAGTCAAGAAATGGATTGGAAAAATGAGCAAAAAACAACAGCACCAACAAGTGACTACAAAAAGCTACTGTGGTGGCAGGAAAGACTGATACAAAAATTCAGAAGACAACTATGTAAAAATAGATGCAAATAAATATGCTAATTTTATTAATATTTAATAAGAATTCCCGGAACAGTTAAAGAAAAAAAAAATAAGAATGGTTAAGAAAAAAGTGAGATGAATGTTTGTGGCAGCCCTCTTGGTAGTGGCTAGAAACTGGAAACTGAGTGGATGCCCATCAATTGGAGAATGGCTGAATAAATTGTGGAATATGAATATTATGGAATATTATTGTTCTGTAAGAAATGACCAACAGGAAGATTTCAGAAAGGCCTGGAGAGACTTATATGAACTGATACTGAGTGAAACGAGCAGGGCCAAGAGACCATTATATACTTCAACAAAAATACTATATGATGACCAATTCTCATGGACCTGTACATCCTCAGCAATGAGATCAACCAAATCATTTCCAACGGAGCAGTAATGAACTGAACCAGCTATCCCCAGCGAAAGAACTCTGGGAGATGACTAAAAACCATTACATTGAATTCCCAATCCCTATATTTTTGCCCACCTGCATTTTGGATTTCCTTCACAGGCTAATTGTACAATATTTTAGAGTCTGATTCTTTTTGTACAACAAAATAATGGTTTGGTCATGTATACTTTTTGTGTATCTAATTTATATTTTAATATATTTAACATCTACTGGTCATCCTGCTATCTGGGGGAAGGGCTGGGGGAAGGAGGGGGAAAATTGGAACAAGAGGTTTGGCAATTGTCAATGCTGTAAAGTTACCCATACATATAACCTGTAAATAAAAGGCTATTAAATAAAAAAAAAAAGAAAAAAGTGAAAAAAGCAATGAGAATGGTGCACTTGAATTATGAAAAGGGAATTGACAGTTTGGCGCAACACACACACATACACACACACACACACACACAAACTGAAAAATCTAACAGAAAATTAGAATTTGCCTAATGTTAAAAAGAGGAACAAAAATTCACTGCAGGAAAAAAAAAATTTTATGAATTAGAATAAGCCAAATTGAAAAAGAGGAACAAATTCCTTAAAACCTAGTATTCCACAAATGTAAACTAATGACTCCAAGAGACATAAAGAAACAAAGTCAAAAGGATGAAAATAAATGGAAGAAAATATGAACTATCTCATAGAAAAAAAAATTGACCTGGAAAATAGATTGAATAGACGTCATTTTAAAAATTATTAATGTACTTGAAAACCATGATTTAAAATAAAAAGAACTCTAGATATCATACTTCAAGAAATTATTAAGAAAAAGAAATTCCATGATATCTTACATCCAGAGCATAAAATAGAAATGGAAAGAATCTCCCAATCACCTCCTAAAAGAGATCTCAAAATGAGAAGTTCCAGATTCCTGTATAGGAAGATGGCATATTTAACTCCCAAGAATTTATCATTATTAGGCCAAATTTAAAAGTTTACCTAGACAGAGAGCATGAATGTGAATTCATTACGTTGAAATGGTCATCAACAAAAATAAATAAATAAAGGGCTAAGAAAAAGTTTCACCAGAATAAGTGAGAGAGGACAAGTAGAAAGGTTAAAATAAAATAAACTCTCACACACACAAAGCTTAACTAAGAATTTTTATAGCAGTGACGGAATGGGGTAAGGATAGGCAAAATTTAAACCTCACACTCATTGGAATTGATTCAAAATAGGGAACCACTATGTGTGTGTGTGTGTGTGTGTGTGTGTGTATGTTTGTGTGTATATATATATATGCATATATGTATATATATATATGCATGCATGTATAAATATATGTATTATGTATGTATACAAATACATACATTTCATTGTGTATAGAAATGTGATTAGATAAGTCTCATTAGAATTGATTCAAAATAGGGAATCATTTTCTCTGTGTATGTATGTGTATATATATATGTATATATATATATATATATATATATATATATATATATACACACACACTTATATATGTATGTATGAATACATGTATACACATTCCATTGTGTATAGAAAAGTGATTTATCTAATAGGGAAATAGAAGAGGAAGGGAACAAGAAAAAGGGGATGGAAAGCTAAGGAAAATAGGATAAGAAACAAAATGAACTTTAGAAAAGGACAACATCAAAAAAAGAGAGAAAAAGAAGGGAAGGAAGAAAAAATAGAGGATAATTCAAAATTAGTAAATAGGATGTATTAGAAACTAGAACGCAACATGTATTATAAAAGGCAAACTTGAAAAAAGTCATTTTTTTCAAAAAATGAAGTAGAATCTTATATATTTGAACTGAAAAATAATTAAATAAAAAGGAAGAGATAGCAATCATAATTTCAAACAAATCAAAAACAAAAATAGACATAATTAAAAGGAATAGGGAAAATTACATTTTGCTAATAGTGAAACTGAAGATAGATAGATAGATAGATAGATATAGACAGACTGGAATTAGACAATGGAATTGGATAGATAGATATAGATATATATAACTGCTATTTAAAATTTTATCTATCTGTATGGGTATAGATATAAATTTTAAATATCAAGTTTTTCTGATAAAGGCTTCATTTCTCAAATATACACTAAGTATTAGAAATTAGTCAAAATTATAAAAAAAAAAAATAAGCCATTCCCAAATTGATGTGGTCAAAAGATATAATCAAACAGTTTTCAGAAGAAGAAATCAAAACTATCTATAGGCATTTGGGGAAAAAATGGTCTAAATAATTATTGAATAAAGAAATACAAATTAAAACAAGTTTATGGCACCAGCTTAAAATTAACAAAAATGACAAATCCTGGAAGGGATGGGAGGTGAGGGGAAGATGGTATACTAAAGAAAAGTTGATGGAATAATAAATTGGTCCAGCAATTCTGGAGAGCTATTTAGAACTGTGCCCAAAGGGCTTTAGAACTGCCCATACCTTTTGACCCAAACATATCACTACTAAGTCTATAGTCCAAAGAAACAAAAGAAAAATGGAAAGGGCATATGTATACAATAATATGTATCACAACTCTTTGTGGTGGCAGAGATTTGTAAACTGAGGGGATGTTCATCATTTGGGAAATGGTGAAATAAATTGTGGGACATGATTATGATTGGATACGATTGGATTATGTGAAATGACAGGAGAAAAATACGGCATGATATGTATAAGCTAATATAAAGTAAAATTATAAGAACCAGGAGATCATTGTTCATTGTAACAGCAATATTATAATGATGATTAACTGTGAAATATTTGACTATCCTGATTGGTACAATGATACAAAATAATTCCAAAGAACTCATGATGAAAAAATGCTATCTTCTTCTAGAGAAAGAACTAATAAATTCTGGGTGCTAATTGAAAGATAATTTTCTGACTTTATTTTTCTTGTTTTTTTTTTTAATGGCTAATGTGGAATTTGTTTTGCATTTTTGACATATATAGTTGGTATCATGTTGCTTGCTTTCTTTGTAAATTGGGATGTGGGAGGAAGGGAGAATGTTTTGAATCCAAAAAAAAAAATTAAAGTGATATAAAATAAATGTCATTTACTTTAAAAATATCAATGTCATCATCACTATTTCTCTGAGTTTTGTCTTCTAAGTATTCCTGGGCTCTCTGATTTCAACCTTTTCATTATTCTTATTCTAGCAACTGATTTTAGTGGATATACTTTTTTCTCTATCCCCCATTTTGTCAGTGTAATGCATCTTGGTTTAGATTTTTCAAGACTGGAAAAAGCCATACTTATCTGACTTTAGAGTGGTTATGACTAACAATCTGCTGAACGTAAAAGGACACTCTTGAGAGAAGTTGTAGGACACAAAACATCATTCCCTAATATCTTCTACTTTTACTTTCCATTCTGCCTACTTTACTTTATTCCCTGTAGAACTTCCCTTTCAGCTATTCACTTATTATACAAAATTTGATTTACTAACTTTCAGTTTAGCCCTTTATATATAATGTACCTTTAAATGTATCTATAAATTTATAGAGAATGTGCCTGCAAATGACCTTGACCTAGAATTTTGCTTATATAACACTATTCAGATTATATAGACTTTTCTCTCTAGGCATATTTTCTCAATCAAGAAATCTGAATTGTCTTTATTCACCATAATCCATCCTCAGAGATTTAGGAAGATGTTCTTTTAAAAAATTCATTAGATTTGGACATTAGAAAAATCTTCAATAAGCAAAGAATTCTTTTAGTGGAAGATTGGTGGGTGAATACTAGAAAACAAAATGTTGGTAATAAGTAGATGATAAAGAAATTAAGTTGTTAGGAGATGCTTAGAATGTCAAGCACATGATCCTCAGTGCTATTATTGTGACCTGAGCTAGGTTAAAATGTAATTGGAAGAGATTTAACAAAACACAATTTTGAAAATTATCAATTGTTAAAATGTGATTTTCTAAGTCCCTATGTGATATAGGGATCCTTGTATGATGTTTAGTGTCCCTGGTTTTGAATTTGACAATTGATAGGGAGGAAAGCAGAAAAATGGGAGAGCCATCTTAACCTCCGACCATGTAAGGGTAAATAGATAAGACTTGAGGAGAATGATTAATTGGCTTCATTAGTCTTAATCTTGTCAATAAGGGAGGAGTGGAGATCATATATAGCCTCTTCCCTCATTGGTCTAGCTGAATCAGATGGAAAGGAAAATACTAACCTTTTTAAGAAAGTGAAAGATTAAATTCCTTTGAAAAGATATGAAAAGAGATTCAATCTCCTGAAAAAAAAATAGAAGTTTGATGAGAGTTGGGAAGTATCAGGATAGAAACAATGAATAGAAAATGATATGAGAATTCTGTGTGAATATATCATCAGAATAAATAAACCATAGATTTAAGAATAGAATGTAGGGGATGAGATCTTTAAAAATGCCTTTTTATAATTGAGTATGCCTCAACAAATGACTGTTAATAGAAATGTCATTAAATTATTTCATTTTCTCCATGGTCATCCTGCATTCTCAGAATTGTTCATTATTTTCAATTGTTTCACATAGATAAAAAAAATTAAACTTTTCTCCATTGTCATGTCAATCTAAGACAGTATACTTTTATTTTGTTGAATGTGGAACTATATATTCAACTGCTTAGTGTGCTTTCTGAGATATTTTAACCCAATGCTCTTAGAGCTGTGGTAATTAGCCATGAGCAAATCAGTGAAAGAACATGATAATAAACATTCTATCTATATGAGAAAAATTGGCAGAATTTTTGTATGTAGGAATGAGAGAAATTATACTATGCTTGAAGAGCAGCTTGGAAAGAACTAGAAATTTTTTGAGGTGAATTATATCAATAATCAATTAAGGAATGTGCTGAGAATGTGTCCCCGAACATGAAAAACAGTGTATTATCAAATAGTCTTGCACTGTGCAGTATTTAAAATGATCTGTTGTTGGATATAGAAAACCTGCTACATAAATCACTTCTCTTAGAGAAAAAAAAATATAAAGCTTCAAAAATATCATTTTAAGGGCTATCTAATGTGTAAGAACCTTGTCTGTAATACATTTTGATACTGATTACAATAATCAGTCATGTTAGGCAAATATAATTATTCAACTTCAATTTTTTCACCTTTTGATGAGACCTTAACCATATTTCTGAAATTAAGCTTAGAATAATGAATATTATTAATTAAAAACTTATAGAGAATTTAAGAATTATATATCAGCTCTGGTTCATTACTTAATCTTATGAAGTATTGTAAGAATATTGTATGAAATATTGTAAGAATAAGCAATGTCATTTTGAGAATTCATTTTTTTTTTTTTATTTTTTGTTACGGGTTCTTGATCTTTTCAAAGATTGTGGCATTACCAAAGTCATTTGGCTAATGCATGGAGGGTGTAGGACTCAAATTTACATTAAAAAAGTGTTTATCCAAATAGTATATTTATTCATTGATTCAATTCAATATTTAAAGTACTTTGATAGATTTTGTAGGGTCTATAAAAATGAATAAGCATAAAAAATTTCCCTTGTATAAATCAGGGTAAGAGAACAAAGCAAAAACATAATGAACTATAGGGAAAGCCCTAAATATGTAACTAGAGCTATATAGACCCAAAATCTGAGGGGAGAGAGCATAGTTTTTGTTGACCAAAAAAATTGGAAATAGTACAACAAATCAAGTCTTAAACTAAGCACTTATATCCCAGTAAATATCTCCTTCTTCAAGTTCAAAATAACCTCTTTTAGACTCATAGAGCAACCCTATAGATAGTTTGTTATTGTTATTGTTGTTATTTGTTCTTTAAAACTATATATTTTTTTTGATAATAAGATGCTAAGTTATAATGTTTCTATAGTCTTCAAGAGAACTGAAGATTCCCATCACTCAGGAGCAAAGTTCTAGTCACCCCATCCTAGTAACACTTTTGTGTAAATTCCTTTTGTTCATACATCTTAAATCTGATATTTATTTATCATTGATAGTAGTAGTGGACATATTATAGAAATTAATTGTTATAAAACTCCTACTAAATTTAAGTCACATTTGCTTATGCAGATAATGTTAGATGTGATCTTATGCTATACTTAGAAAAAATATCTGCCAAACAGCTAGCATATAAACATGATGTTTATATTTTAACATTCCAATCCTGTAGATTGGTACTTGCTTGAAAAATGACCTGTGAGTCTGTTAAGCTGAAATGAAGTCAAAATAGTCTATGGTATCATAAACCAGAATTTTACTGGAATCCAGAAGCTGGGCACAGCATAATTTTGATAGATGGCCTTCATGGGAAACTTGGTCTCTTTAAAAATTTGATTATGGCTACACAATTTTTTGCCCAGTTAAATTAGATATGACAAGAAGTGACTAATTTAAAAATCTTTCCTCTCTCCTTTTCTTTTCTTCTTCCTCTTTTTCCTCTTCTTTTAATGAGGGAAAGAATATATACAAAGATTGTGTGAACAGAAAACATGCATGGGATTCCTGTACATATATAGGGAATACACATGAAAAAGGAATGTGTTTCCAAAGAGATTCAGAAGCACCAGTATTCTCAGGTGAGACCCTTAGGCCATTACCTTCTGTTTACTTCCTCAGAGTTGTTGCTCTCTGCATTCAACTGCTGGTCAGCAGTCTATGATGGTGTTGTTTTTTTTTTTTTTTTCTGCTACCAGCTGGTCTTTCCTTCCTGAAATATATTTTCTAATGACAATTCCAACTGCTCACACCTAACTAGTTAGGTATTTTTTATTTATTTAGGTATTTTTAATTTAAGTTTTGGACCATCCTTTGGGTTTTCAGACCTCCTCAATACAAATATAGTTTCAGGTAAGGTATGAACTTTCTTTTTAAATCCTAGGAATACCTGGATCACTAGATTTAACTTTTAGTGTTTCATGTGAACACTTTTTAGCCACACTTGTTGGGAAGAGATAAAGATAGTCTTTTTTAAATTCCTATTTTCTCCTCAACTATCATGTAAATCAACTTCACAGCAAGAAGGAAAAAGAACGGATAGAAATGTTGAAACTAGAAATCTTTGCCCTACTTTCCCTGATCAAACAAAATGATTGTATCCAAAACATATGAAAAGCTATTTTCATAAAAGCCAACTGATAATAGAAAAAAGAAATATACTAGATAAGATAATTTTTAATTACATATTTAGTTTGAAAGAAGTGTCAAAGACCAGTCCTTGTTTCATCATTTATGCAATGAAAATCACTTCTGTCAATGAATATAAATCCCAGTTATTGGAGTTATATTACTATGAAATAGCTGAAGCAGAAATAATACATATAAGTCAATATAAATGCTACCAATGTACATGCTACCCAATGTGTTCTGAAGCCAGCTTCCAAACAGCAAGTTTCTACTACTTCAAATTTAGTCTAATCTAGGATCCCTTTATGTTAATAACAAATTTACACAGTGATAAATCATTGCCTATATCAAAAAGAGAAACAGAATAGAACAGAGGGGAGCAGAGAAAATAAAAAGGAAAGAAAATAGTTTTTTCCAGTTTCATAATGGTTAGGGTTTTCTCTTCTGTCTTGATCAATAAGTGATTGCCTTATAATTTTGAGATTGGATCCAAGATTTGTTTTGGTCATTTAATAAGTAGTATAGTCTTAAATTATGACAGAGATTCAGGATATGTTGGAACTGATATTCCTGGGAAAGATTTTATATAGACTTAATATTGTGTTGTGGAGATTTCTGGGAAACATGCCAAAAAAGGAGAAAAAAAAAAATCAGAGTTTGTCTTCCACCTTGATATTATCTGAAATCTCCAGAATGTAACTCTTAGGTCTCACAAGAATATTTACTTTCTCTGATTTCTACAAAGATTATGAACATTGATGTTGTCAGTGTTGCTAAGAGAAAAATAGACTGCTAGGATAATTGGACCAGGTTTCATAAAAAGACCCAGTTGTTCCTTAGTGTTCCATCCAAAAGAATATTGTACACATTAACAAGATTGTATGATGATCAACTCTGATAGACCAGGACTTTTCAACAATGAGTTTATTCAAGACAATTACATTAGACTTGTGATGGAAAGTATCATCCCCATCCACAGAGAGAAGTGTGAAGACTGAATGTGAATCATAAAGTACTATTTTCATCCTTTTTTGTTGTTGTTGTTTGTTTTTTTCCTTCTTTCTCATGTTTTTTTTTCTTTTGATCTGATTTTTCTCATGCAGCATGATGAATATGGAAATATGTTTAGAAAATTGCACATGTTTAACTTATATCAGACTGCTTGTTATCTTGGGGTAGGGAAAGAGGGGAAAGGAAGGAGAAAAAAATGGAACGCAAGGTTTGCAAAGAAAAATGCTGAAAACTATCTTTGCATGTATTAGGAAAAAAAAAATACTATAAAAAAAAAAAAAAAAAGGTGTTCCTCTCCCTTCTTGGAACAGGAAACATCATTTGTTAATTGTCCTGCTCTTCTCGAGTTTTGTCTCAACACTTCTCCCTACAGAAAGAATTAAAAATTAAAAAAAAACAAAAATTGGTTCCTGCTGCATTAGGCCACAACAACCACTGATTAATTTTAATTCACAGATTGCCCTATTTGCTACTATTTATTCCCATTATTAAATAAAGAAAATAGTAATCTAGAAACCCTTTTGGTACTTGATTTTAATCTCACTGACATAGATTTTGAATAGTAAATAAGGCTGGGTAGGAAAAGCTGAAGATAGAGCCAGTCTCAGTATGAGAGACACAGAAAGGACTTCAGAGAATCACTAATCTTTGGTGTGATTCTTCAATAATACTCAATTAGTCATCCAGAGTTTGATTTATAGGAAAAAAAAAATAAACACAGAGAGATTAATAACCTTAAGTGAATATAAAATCCCTAACTATAGAGGGCAGGTAGGGGGCATAGTGGAGCACTGGACCTGAAGTCAAGAGGATCCTGAGTGCAAATCCGCTCTCAGATACTTATTAGCTGTGTGACCCTAAGCAAGTCATTTAACCCTGTTTGACTCAATTTCCTCATTTGTAAAATGAACTAGAGAAGTAAATGGGAAACTAATTCCAAATGGAGTCAGAAAAAAATTGGGCATATCTGAAATAACTAAACAATAACAACAAACATAGAGAGAAGATATATTTCTCAGCTTCTCTTTAGTTCTACTACTTGTGTTCTCTCCCTTTTACATTCTTTTTGAAATTATTATTCTCTTTTTATATATAATTTTATATTATAGTCTCCAATTATTATTTTATATCATATATCTATATTATTTTACCACTATAATTGTAATTATTTTCCAAGAGATATTCTCCCTTCCAAAAACTGATAAGTGGGTGATGATTTCCCATTATAGGGAAATACCTCGACTACCACCTGTTTGATATATTTTAAAATGCTTAATATACTATCTCCCATGGAGTTTTATTATTCTGCTTAAGTGGAAGTATTATCCTGTTACAATAACAAGATGATCTATTTCTTCCCAGCAGAAAAGGTCCCTTTATTGTTAATATAGATGAACAGTTTATCCTAGACTAGAGACCACCAGAAGTGTTTAAAAATCTCTAAGGACAATTTCTTATCCTAAAACTGTGCTGAAATTAAGGATAAAGATTTTTTTTTTTCCTGCTTAGCAAGAGTGAGTTAAGTTCCTTTTACAGGCATACCTCTGAGATATTGTGGGTTTGGTTCCAGACTATAGCAATAAAGTGAATATCACAATAAAGAGAGTCACGTGGATTTTTGGTTTCTCAGCACATATAAATGTTATGTTTACACTACAAATAGTCTATTAAGTGTACAATAGCATTATATTTTAAAATTGTATATAGCTTAATTGAAAAATACTTTTTTTGCAAAAAAAATTCCAACTATCATCTCAGGCTTCATTAGGTTATAATCTTTTTGTCAGTGGAATGTCTTCCCTCAACATTAATTAATTAATTACCTCTGTGACTAATCAGGGTATTGGTTAGTGAAGGCTGGAATGACTGGAAACTTCTTAAAATGTACTAACTGAAGGATTCTGAGAAGATAGCAGTGTAAGTCAGTAAATTTCAAGCTCTCCAGATTTCCCCCACATATAGAACAAATTTGTGACTCAGGGGTAACATAGTCTGGTGAAAAATAAAGAAAACTTGGGGCAGGACAGGATACCTCCTGGTACAACCTGTGAAAATCTGAAGAAAGGCCCCAGGCTGGAAATGAACTTGTGTGAAGTGCAAACACCTCCAGGCTAGCTTCTCAGCAACTCCAAGTGGGGATGCCCTGGGTTTGGTTGAAGCCTCAGCAGAAAACACAGAAACTTTCACCTGATCCTAAACCTGATTAGGCTTTTTTTGTGGTGGCACTCTGAATCTTATTCCTGACTTTCACTGGGCTTCAGAGCTTAGTGCTTGCTTTCTCTGGAAGGTAAGCTTCCCTTCTGACTTTTATTAGGGTGTGAGGTCTCTCTGTTAGTCTATTCCAGGGATGAAGTCTTATTTTAAGTTGCTATGGAAATAGGGCTTCTAGGTTTGAAGGCTCTGGAGGAGTAATTCTATTGCTGATATACCTGAAGGATGGGGACCTCCTGCTGGATTACTTTGGAATCAGGAACAATCTGCTGGTACATCCCAGGAGTGGGGTCTCAATGTTGGTCAGCCCAGGGAAGGGCCCTCACTACTGATTTGCAGTGGGTCAAGGTCCTGTTGGTGGCTCATGCTGGGGATGGGTTTCTGAAGCAGGGTCTTGCTGTGCTGCACAGCCCAGGGGCCTTCTCCAGATGACTGGGGAATCACTGGTGACTTGCTCCAGGTTTGGAGCCTTGATGTCTGTGAGATTGGCTGCTGCTGCTCTTCTTAGACTCCCTTTATTCCAGCAAGATCTGATAAGCTACTTCCCTGCTCATAGGTTAATTCTGAGCTAGATTTCCAGTTGTTTGGAGGAAAATTTGGAGAACATAAAAGGATTCCTTCCTTACTCTGACATCTTGGCACTGGAAATCCAGAACTATGACTTTTTAAGGCAGCCAATTACATTTTGACACTACATAAACATAAGAAAAACATTTTTTAAACATATCTGTCTTTACTTTCAGTGCTCATAGTTCTCTCAAACTAAGCAGAAGAGCCCCCTTCTTCCACAGAAAAGCCCTTCAAAGACTATTTGCATTCTTCTCTAGCATACTCAACTTTACATTTCCTTCAATTAACTCTCATATGAGAGTAAAGTATTTTACTTACTATGCCAGCCACCGTTCCCTGGATACCCTTTAGCTTGTCAATATTCTTTCTAATATCTATAATTCAGAGTTGAACACAATATTTCAGATGTAATCTAATAAAAGTAGTGTATAATCATATTGTGACACTATTTTTTTATGAAGTCTGCCTCTGTGGCTTTAGGTTAGCATCTATTCTAACCCTATGAATTTCCTACACATTCATGTTATTGATATAAGATTTGGTATATGATATAAAAACAAAAAACTCAATTAAATATAATCAATTCATCACGCCTATGATATGCTGTAGGCTGTGAAGAATAGCTCAAAATATTTGAGTCAAATCAAAAATTTTAGCCATAAACTAATAGTACCTTAATTCTTTGTTTGCCTTGATAAACTAATAATACATACTTATTTATTAATCACCAACTATATACCAGGCACTGTGCTAAGTTCTATGGATATAGGAAGTCAAATGATTTACAAGCAGTTATGATCTAATATAGAAGACAGCAAGCAAACAAATGTATAGGAAACAACTTATGTACATGATAAACAGGAAATAATTAGCAGAGAAAAGTCACTTCAATTAAGAGGAGTTGAGAGAGTCTATTTATAAAAAAAAAGAAAAAAAAATTGGAATTTCAGCTAAAACTTATAGAAAGCCAAGGCTATCAGCAGGTAAAATGGGAGTAGAATATTTCAGATTTGAGGGACAACCTGTGAAAATTCCCGGAAGTGAAAGTATACTGTTTGTGGAACAGCCAGAAGATCAGTGATAATCAAAGAATAGATGCTGGGGAATAAGGCTTACAAAGATTGGAAAGCAGAAGGGAACATGGTTATGAAAGATTTCAAATGCCAAATAAAGCATTTTGTATTTGGTCCTAAAAGTGAAAGAGAGCCATTGGAGTTTATTGAGTAGGAGGGTAATACGGCTTTTTGATGGCTTAATGGAAGATGGAACAAAATGGAGAGAAATCTGAAGAAGGCAAGCCTACCAGCAGAGTAATGTAGTAATAAAAGCATGAGGTGATGAGAACCTACACAAGAGTAATAGCAGAATAAGAGGAGACAAGGAAGCATATTGAAAAGATATTGAGATTCAAACCAATTCCAATTGTTCAATGATGAAGAAAGCCTCCAGAGAGAGGACCATGGGAATTGATTGTGGACCACAACATAGCATTCTTACTCTTTTTGTTGTTTACTTGCATTTTGTCTTCTTTCTCAGTTTTTTTTTTTTTTTTTATTTCTCAATCCAATTTTTCTTGTGCAGCAGGATAAATGCATAAATATGTATACATATATTGGATATATATATTTAAAATGTATTGGACTACCTGCCATCTGGGGGAGGAGATGGGGGGGGGGAAGAAGGAGATCATTTGAAACAGAAAGCTTTGCAAAGGTCAATGTTGAAAAATTGTCTATGCATATGTTTTGTAAATAAAAAAGCTTTAATAAAAAAAAAGATATTGAAAAAGTGAAATTAAGAGGCCTTGGAAATGGATAGGATATGGGGAGGATTGGGTTCAGAATTTTGTATAGGATAATTAGATTAGAGAAAGAAACAGATCTCCAAAGAGATGATAATTAAATCCATGGGAACTGAATCACCAAGTGAAGTGGTGCACAGGGAAAAGTGAAGGGAAGAGATGAAGCTACTGTCCCCTCTTTCTTTAAACTAATGATTCCTTAAGTAAAGTTGTGGTACACTGAGCTCCAGGGTACTTAAAAATTAATATTCACAAAGCTCAAAGTCAGAACTGAGGTGAGACATATTCACTTCTTTCCTTCTTTTTCTTTCTCCTTAATCTCAATCAATTACTATTGTGAAAGTTCCAAATGCATTTATCTATAACCAGAAGCAACTGATTGTTAACACCTTTCTTCCCTCCAGTTACAGCCTTAATATATTTGACATACAAGAGAACTTGATGAAATACTACTCACATACTTTAAAGGAAAAACCTTCCCAATGCAAAAAGAAAAGACTGGAAAGTCTTTTTTATTCTCAGACTTCTATAGACTTGTAGTATCCTATACTTACTGATCTATTCAGATTGCAGGTGCCTACAAAGAATATAGTTTGAAAAAAATGGATATGTAGGATTTCTGTGTGAACTCTCCTTTTCCTTTCCTAGCATGGACATGGGTCTATCACAAACATAACTTATTCAGAAAGGAATTTCCTGTTGATCAGAGGAATTAAGTTTGATAGAAGAACTTGATCAATTCTTTTTTTTTTCAAAATTTAGAAAAAATACTATAAACCTTGAAAATAACATGAATTTACACATTAAAATCCTATTTGTTAATGAAGGAATGACAAGTTGTAGCCTCCTAAATTTTGTAAGTCTTTTATCAAATGAGTGTCATTCCTGGACATTTTTGGCTCATCCTATAATTATTCAATAGATTTTTTGGAAAAAAAATTATAGGCCTTTAAATTGTTTTTTTTTTTTTAATAAATTTTATCTTATTAGATTAATTCTATTTCAACCCTATGAAAGTTGGGAAGGAGGAGGTTCTCAATTCTATTATGTAAAAATTAACTTGTGATATTTGATCTATCAATAGGTAAAGAGATTAAATTATTCCAGACTCTGTACTAAGTACTAGGAATGCAAGAAAAAAAATGGCAAAATATATGCTTTGGGCCCTCAAGGAGTTAACATTCTAATGGAGACAGCAAACAGCTATCTATCTATTTATCTATCTATCTATTTATCTGTCTGTCTATCTATCTATTGAATGCACTTTCAGAGGGAAAGTAATAGCAATGAGAAATAATGAGAAAGGCATCTTTCAAGCAGTGGTATTTGAAACTAAGTTTTAAAGTAAGTCAGACATCAGGTAAGGAAGGAATTTATGAAGTATGAAGGTATGTGAATGGAAAAGGCAAAAAATCTGGGCCTGTGGTAGATTTTCATGTAGTATCTTCAAGAAAGTTAGGGTTCCTGGATCTTCCAGAACACAGAGAGGAATAAAGTATAAGGAGACTGAAAATAAATGAAACTAAAAAAATAGGGCTTTAAAAATTAAATACAGCACTTTTTAATTTTAGAATGGATAAATTTTATTGACATGTTCATATTTTAGAAGAGTCATTTTGGTAACTTTGGAGGACAGATTAGAGGCCAGGAGAAAATCCAGAAGGCCATTACAATAATCGAAACTTGAGGAGATGAAACTATGTATCAGATTAGCATCTATATCTTTTTTAAAATTCAGTAACTGAACCCACAGGAGTTTATGAGATCAGATCAAATTTTCCATTAGGTTACAAGCTCCTGGAGGGCAAGAACTGGTTTTTTGTTTGTTTATTTTTAATTAATTGTATCCTCAGCACTTGGCACATTGCTTAGAAGAAAATGCTTAATAAATGTTTATTGGATTTGATTGAATCACTAAGTCAGATAATAAAGAGGAAGAAAAGTACACAGGGCATACACTTGGGAATGTAAAATAGAACAGGGCTTAGGACAGAGCCTTTTGATACTCAATTTGAGATCATCTTTCAGGTTTCCAGGTTCCATATCCACTTAATCTTACTATAATCTATTAGCTTTTAAGCTTTTTAAGAATATAAATTATGTCTTATTTATCACATTATCACCTCTACTACTAGGCTTTGAGTACACAAATGGAACTTATAAGCGCTAAGCTAACCGTGCTTTAGCAATATGTCAGTTTTCATTTTGTTTTTTTTCATATTCTACTATTAACTCCCATAAATTCTCAATATAGGATCTACCTAACCTTTAGTGAAGAAGGTGCCGTAATGTTTTTTAAAAATATATTTGTTTTGTTCTCTATTGCATCATTACATTTAGTTTTGAATATAGTTCATAGTTAATATAAAGAGAATAGCATAAATCCCAGGAAGAAAATTATGAATTTATCTCTGTTTATCCCATATTTCTCAGTGATATAGTTTATCATTTAATTAAAGAATTAAAGTATTGGGTAGGCTTCAGAGGTTATCTGAAACATATATCCCCTCTAAAGAATCTCCAAAAATTAAAGTAGTAAGAATAGCAAGTATTAGAATCAGAACCTAGATGATATTATTTGCAATTTTGTTAACTATAAAGCTGCTAATGACAGATATACAAAAGGAAAAAACTGAAATGTAGTCCATGGTACTAGACCCATTGCTGGTAAGGCAGATTCTTTAAATTCAGTTTCCATGGGGATAATGTAATTGGTTTTCATTTGGCACAATAATTTGAGAAATCCCAAACCAGACATTTATGTACTTATCCTGGGATTTTCTTTAAAAGGAAAGGGCTTAATTCAATGCTGTAACTTCTAGACTTTCCTCCATGTACTATAAGCCAACACCACTTCTGGAATTAAAAGATGCACATAATACAAAATAGTCTGTGGTAAACTGAATTTCAGAATCTATAAAAGTAGTAAAACTGCTGAACTAGAATTGGCAGAGCCTAAATATTTAGAAGTCAGTTGATTAAATAGATGTTTTTAACAAATTAAAATTTTAAAGTTTCCTTTGCAGTAACATAGCTTGAATACAATATATCTGTCAATCTATAGGTTGGTAGACAAAATCATAATTAACTCTTTCCCTTCAGTTCTTTAACTTTTAAAATATGTTTGAACTTCAGAAATTATAAACAAATACCCTTTAAGGTAAGGAGATATAGTCTTCTTTGGTTGCCTGTAAATATAGAGTTTCAAACTTGTAAGAAAAAATTAAAGAAAAAAAAAAGTTTTTTGTAGCCCATACATTTATAGAAGAGAGCAACTATCATTGCCTGTCTAAGTTTATAATCTTCAGAGTCTATGTTGTCTATCCATCTGTTATGTAGAGAAAGAGGTCAAACAGCAAAAGAAATGTCCTCCTTTTTCAACTGTTAAGTGAATAACTACATTGAGAAAAATAAACTCCTTAGAGAAAGAGGATCCGGGGTGAGTCTCAATGTTGTTATAAAACATTGTGCAATTTCTTCTTAAATGAGCACATCTCTGTAAAAAGCTTTAATATTCTGTGACATTGCTGTCAGTTGAGATACATTTGAACTAAAATTGTTGGCAAGAATAACGGCTATTTTGGCAAAATCCTTATATCTTTTTGAAGAATCATTGTGTATATTAATATCTGTATCTTCAGCATCTCTCTACATATACATAAATATGTATGTTTTACTTCATTATATGTATATATGTTTATGGATATTAATATCTATATCTTTAGCATACATATGTATGTGTGTATATGTTTTAGGGAGATTTTAAAATAATTATATTTGTACTATTAAGGGATTTGTATTAAATTATTTCAATAATAACTTGCAAATGAGAAGTAGTATAAAAGACAATAACCAGAACTTTTGTGATCAGATATGGCAGACACTTCACTGCACTAGACTATAATACATACACACACACAAATATACACACGTTAACTGAATCAGGAGATGCCTTCTTATGTACTGGATCGTCTGTGAACAATTTGGGAGAAAAGGGAGAAATGAACAAGAATCACAGAAAAGAAAACTATTCACTACTGTGATGTTGTCCAAACTTTCTATATAGTAAAGATCACCATAAAGAAGGTGGAGTAGAAAATCACTTAGCTGAGTTCTTCCAAATTTCCCTCTAAATGATTTTAAAATATTGCCTCAATTTGAATTCTGGAGCAGCAGAAGGGTCACTTGACACAAATTTTCTAGCTGAAAATAACTAAGGAGGTCGGCAAAAAAGGTCTGTCTCACTAGAGTGGTCAGGCTTGGAGCACAGCACAGACTGTGTGGTCCAAGAAGCTTTACTGGCAGCAGCTTCCAGAGCTCTCAGCCCATGTACGGGAGTTGGAAGAGAAGAGGTCAAACAACTGAATGGAAGTGTATTCCATAGCATTCTTTGAAATTGCTTAGCTCAGAACCCTGTTACATTGCCCAAGCACAGTTCCCAGTATCAGTCCGTCTCAGTCTCAGGGCCTAAAAGAGAAATAGATACAGTAACAGAAGCCCTGGTCCAGTTGCAGGGCAGAGAAAATGAACCAGGTCTCAATTCTAAAACAGAGGGGAGCACTAGCATTTGCGGGTACAGGAGAATGGGACCTAGACAAAGTACCAGGGTCAGGAGAATGGCTAGCATTGGTGGTGACAGGGAAACAAAATCCCTTCTTGAACAAATACCAGTGCATGGTAGCAGGAACTGCACCTTTTGCTAAATCATATCATTTTGGAAGAACCAAAAACCTATAGATCCTAGAGCTACCTCTGAAAAGAGCAGCAGGAAAGGTATGACACTTGGGACAATGTTCCCTACACTCCTGGATAGGATCCCAACTTAACATAAAATTAAAAGTCAAGAAATAAACTAGAAAATTAGTAAATTATCGGAAAAAAAAAAGCTCCTGAACATAACAAGTTACAAGGATAACAGGAAAGATCAAGACATAAACCCAAAAGACAATGATATCAAAGCTTCAAAGGGTTAAAAAAAAAACCCAAAAAACTCTGAATTGGATACAAGTCCAAAAAGAATTCTTGGAAGAACTCTAAATGGCTTTTAGAAATTAAATGAGAAGTAGAGGGAAAATGGGGGATGGGGAGTGAGGCATACCAAAAAAAAAAAAAAAAAAAAAAAATAAAAAAAAAAAATAAAAAAAAAAGAGAGAGTCAACAGCTTGATAAAAAAGAGGCACAAAAAACATTGAACAAAATAACACCTTAAGATGAAAAAAAAAAAAAACAAAAACTGGCCAAATGGTAAAGTTGCACTCAAATCCACTGAAGAAAAAAATGCCTTACAAGGAGAATTGACCAAATGAAAAAAGAAGTACAAAAGCTCACTGAAGAAACTAAACCCTTAAAAATTGCAATTGGGCAAGTGAAAGGTAATTAATGATTCAATGGGACATTGAAGAAAAAACAAAACAAAATTTTAAAAAATGAAATAAAATATAAGAAAATGTGAATTATCTATCTCATTGGAGAGGGAAGCAATTGATCTGGAAAATAAGTCAGAGATAATTTACAAATTATTAAAATAACTGAAAGCCATCATCAATTACATCATATCATCAATCATGTTTGAAGAACTCCTAAAGAAAAACTGACCTGTTATACTAGAACAAGAGAATAAAATCAAAATTGAAATTCTCTGCCTATCAATTCTAGAAAGAGATCTCAAAATGAAAGCTTTCCAGAATATTACAGTCAAATTCCAGAACTCTCAGGTCAAGGAGAAAGATTGCAAGTGAGTAGAAATAAACAAAAAAATCACATATCATGGTACCTCACCATCAAGTTAGGTACCATGCTTGGAATAAGGAAGACTCCTTTTCATGAGTTCACTTTGGCCTTAGACATACTAGCTGAGACTCTGAATAAATCACTTCTTCATTTATAATTCTTCATAAAATGAAATGGAGAAGGAAACAGCAAACCACTCCAGTATCTGTGCCAAGAAAACCCCAAATGGCATGATAAAAAGTAAGACATGACTCAACATCAACAAAAATATCACATTGAATTTTAAAGTCTTAATCTGTGCATATGATTCACACTCAATAAAGTCCTGCAATCTTTTTGAAGCACTATTTTCAGCTTATAAGGATATAAAATGTAATAACATGCTGTCCTTCTATAATGACAATGTCGCTGACCCAATTGCAATAGTGTGATGCAGTAGAAAGGTTTCCTTTTTAGCCTGGGGCTATATTGTAAGAGGTACTTGGATTGTACAGTTTATAGAATACTAAGATTGGAGTCAGGAAGAACCAAGGTGAAATCTGGCCTCAGGTTCTTACTAGCTATGGGACCCTGGACAAAATACTTAACTTATTTTTACATAACTCTGTTTACCTCTCTTTTCTGTTCTGTATAAAGGACATAATAATAGAACCTACCTTGTTGGGAGGATCAAACGACATAATAATTATAAGGCACTTAGCTAAATTCCTGGCACATAGCACAAACTATATAAATGCTGGTTATTGTTATTATTATTATTATTATAACATAATCTTCTACTTATTTATCTGTGACCTTGGGCAGGTCATTTAAATTATTTATTGTGGAATACAAAAAACAAACGTTCAATTGTGGAAGAATCCATGACCTTATCCACATTAATATAATGCATTATCCAATTGAGTATTATCAACCATTAATAGAATGAATGGAAAAGGCAGATAAATGCAACACAATCTACAGTAGTTTTCTACCCAAGAGAAAATACCAATAAAAAAATAGTCCTATTGAATCAGATTGTTTCATATTCTATTTTCTTATTCTTTGGCTGGAAAATACACAGAAGCTAATTTAAAATAATTTAATTTGATTCTTACAGGCTAATGATGTATAAACCAAATATAGTATTATTATAAATGATTTCATCCCAGATTGTCACACTTGTCTTAAAAATAAATACTGTATAATTTTGAATTTTGAAATTTATGCATTCAGATGAAAAAAGATGGCAATAATTTTAAGAGATGATATAAGAAATATTATCAGGTCGGCCCACTTCTTCTCCTGTGGTTTCAGTAAGGATGTGGAATGTTGCCTGGTTTTCTGAATACAGCCTTTGCAGCCAAAGAGCAGCCTAATGTAACTAGACTTATCTTCTTTTCTCCATTCCCTGTAGCTCTCCCAACTAGAGGAGAAAATCACAGGTTAGCTAAAGATGCATGTAGAATGCCATATTTTTCAAATCTATGTTGAGGATTCATGCCAAATGTACTCATGAATAAGAAGACCAGGATGAATTATACATATACATATATATATGTATATTTATATATATTATATATACATATATACACATATGTGTAGGGACATATATATATATATATATATATATTTAATTGTGCTAAGAAAATCTTATGGTTAATATTGAAATTATCCTTCAGTAAGATTAAAATGGACTAAACAATTCATTGTCTTATCCACAAAGTACATCTTCGATCCTTCTTTAGGATTTTAGGGAACTCTTCTGGTCAGTCTCTAAACAGATGCAGTTATTGATTTTGATCCAGGTATTGGCTCAACATTTTGGGCTAAAAAAAATCCATTCAGCAATGAAATCCAACCCCCTCTGTGGACTCTTATTCCCATGTGCTCTGCACATACGGCAGTGCCAACTGATTTCACATGTGTTTTTCTATTTTCATCAAGTGTGTTGTTTGCTACATTCAAAGGGGTTAGTATATGTTGAAAACATTTTTTTCTTCAAAAATGTACAAAGTGTTTGCTAGTGAGAGCTATACAGTGAGCACAAGACCCCACTTAGGTTAAGTACTAGCACAAATGTTATTTACCAATCATTCATTTAAAGGTCCTTTTTATAGTCATCTAGTTTATCAAGAGATATTTTAAATGATGCTTCAAGGTCATTTATGTTTTGCTTTTGTTTTTTAAGCAAAAAAAAAAGCCTTTTATAAGATGAAACTTATAGACTCTAAACCTCAAAATTGCCCAGATACAGCAAGAATATGATTACTTTGGTACCTTAGGTTCAAACAATATATCCTAGTCAATGTACTGAATGGTTGTTTCATAGGCAGTACAGACTCTCCAACAGGAGAGATGGTCATTCCAAACTAATAGAAAATTAAATAAAACATTGTGTAAAAATTAGAATCAGGAAATCTCATAAATATTAAAGAGGGAATCTGTTTTGTATTTTTTTTTTTAAGTGAGAAACATTTAAACAAACATAAGACTTAAGGGTCCACTGGGATCTTTCCCAATAGTGCTGGACTATTGTAATGCATTTGTATTTCCGTTCATTGAAATTTTCTGCAATTATTTCTGGAAAATGCATAAATAGTTATATTTGTACATTTGGTTGTATAAATTATAAAACATATGATAAGGGTTTTGTTATATTTGTTGTGATTTGGGGCTTTTGTTGTTGTTTGTTAGATTTTTTTGTTTTCTACTTCAAAAAAGTATGACAGAGGTGCTAGTTTTATGGTATCTCAATGAGTAAAAGATGTGGGTATGTGTGTGGGTGTGATCCCATTAGCCTAAGTTAAAGTTTAGGTCCACCATTTACTATTTTAAAATGAATTCCTCCAGCCCATTGTCCCCAGCAATTCTCTTAAACATAAATCCTGGTGGAGGGAGGGAGGGATTATTAAACAGATTGTAAGGAAGCTGATAATTGTGAATCTCTATGCATTGCTAAACCTAATAATGATGGATAAATCTGATTAAGGAAAAGGAGGAAAAAAGGAATTGAAATTTACCCAAATCATAAAACTCAAAATAATCTTTCTTTGATGCTCTATCTTCAGCTATACTTATATTAGTGTATGGTAGATGTTTTCAAACATTTTGGTCTCAAGACCTCTTTACAATCTTAACAATTTTAAAGAAACGCTCAGAGTTTGTTCATGTGCTTTATGTCTTTGAATATTTGCTATATTAGAAAATAACAACATTATTATGAAAATAGTTTTGACTTTGTGAATTTTCTGAAAGTATCTGTGGTCTACAAAACAAACTTTAAGAATTAGTGAGGGATTATGAGTGAGGCCTTACCCTCTACCAGTGAAAATCTGCAATAATAGATCTGCAATAGGGAATAAGAATTTAAATGACTCCTAATATGCACTGCCATTTGTCTGAGGTAGAGTTGGAACCTAGGATTCTGAACTCAGAGATCAGCCCACAATTTCACCAAATTCAAAGGGAAATTCAAAGAGGTATTCAAAATCAACTAGATTTTGGAACTAAGGCCATAAAGTAGTTCAGAGTTCAGAGTCATGAAGACTAAATTTCTTATTTTATAACTGAGGAAACTGAGGCACAGAGAAGCTAAGTAGCCTAACTATGGTCACACAGATGATAAGCACTAAAAGTTGTGTTTAAATTCAGGTCCTCTGACTTTAAAACAAACACTCTCTTAACGGTTTGGACTTGTTTGCTTATTTTGTATTTAATTTATACTTTAATATATTTAACATGTATTAGTCACCCTGCCATCTAGGGGAGGGGGTGGGGGGAAAGAGGGGAAAAATTGGAACAAAAGGTTGGCAATTGTCAATGCTATAAAATTACTCATGCATATAACTTATAAATAAAAAGCTATTAAAATTTAAAAGAAAACATACACTCTCCATTATTACATCTACCCACTCTTAGAATTACAGCTATCAGAAATCTCTTAGGTCATCCATCCAAATGAGTCATGGATTCTTTGCTACTCACTGGATAATGTCATCACCATTCCAAGCTGTAAAGGTCACTGATGCTTTTACCTATACTAGTAGTATCACTATACTGTGATACTAACAGTATCACAGTTCCCTGATTCATAATAGTATCACCTTGACTCAGAAATTCCCATAAGTATTTAATTGATTTTCTGGAGCCTGAGTTGTCTATGACTGTGTTAGAGATCTGTCTCAGCAACATAAATAGAGACCTGTTATTACTGAAGTAAATGGGCATGAATATTTCTTTAACAAAATATAGGAGCAGAACATATCAAACAAATCTATTTGTGTATTCCTCCTCCATCAACTTAGGAAAAAATATTAGAGATATCAAAGACATTTTCCTAAGCTTTCAAAAGTTTTCAATCATTTCTTTTACAAAATTATCATTTATACTCCTAACATCTATGATTTTATATTTTTCTACCCTACCAAAGATGGATTTTATCCAGACATTTGGAATAAATCTATTTAGTACTGTGCAAAATTCAAATATATAGATATTATTTTAGATATTCTGAGAAGATGAATTCATCAAAATTGGCTAACATATATGCATACATACACACATATATATGTGTGTATTGCATATTTATATGTACATATTTTTATATATAATCTAAAGATGAACTATGTAATTTTAATATAAATTCCTTATCAGTGTATACATTCAACAAGCGTTAATTTATCCACATGGACTCAAGGAACATTAATGTGAGGGTAGGAGAGGACCCCAAGTTTGAATGCAATTTTTGTCATTCTAACATAAATAAACCACTATAATCTGATCTCTCATAAAAATATAAATATTCCATTTTGATTAACAAAATTAAAGTTCTTCAGGGATATTATTTGAATCTAATGACTTTTTAAGCAATGATGATGATTATAATGTTTAATTAATACTGCTAATTAAGATAATGAGGTTTTTCACACACAATTTTTGTGGCAAAAAGTGTAGGTAATAATAAATGATCTTTTATATTTGTGAACAGATAAAATTGCATCTTTTCAGGTGGGATTTTTTAAAATTCTGAATTTGAACCCATCCTCAAAAAGAACATTTCCCTACCTATAGCAGAGTACAAAAAATCTTATATGAAATTGTAAATGTCAAATTTATATTACTTTAAAAATTCATATGATAATTTTTACAAATAACTCTCAGAAGTACCCTTCTCATTTCTATTTGATTCTATATTTTTCTGTGCAATTTTTTTTTACAATGGCCCTCCTTTTTTATATTACTTTTGTTAATTCCTTGCCCTTGACTGAAATAATCCAATAATCATATAATAAATTCAGTAAAGTAAAAACAAATCTACACAATGACTGTTTCCAAATATGTATGTCTTTGTATCTTCTGTCCATCACTTCTATGACAGAAGTGCACTTTTCCCCTGTAATTTGGCCCTTAATATTTTATTTTTCTTGTTTTTGAACAGATTTTAAGTATAATACGAATAGTTAACACATAGGTGTTTGTTTCTATTTCCAGATTAAGTAGATAACACTATATCATTGAAATATTTTTGAGTTCTTGCATAGAGTTAAACCTTCGGAATTCCCAGAAAAATTTCAGCAATAATCACTGCCTCATCTCTTAATTTTAATGTGGAGACATAACAGCATTGCATAATAACTGTAAAAGAGTCAGTTTATAGAAAAATTGGCCATATTTAGAGATTGTGTGAGTAATGAAAAATGCAATTGTAATTGATTTCTTTTTAAATATCAATACAGATCAGTTGTGTATGTTAACAAATCATAGCTTAGTTAAGAAAAAAATTACATACTTTACCATATCCATAATTTAGAGTATGAATATTCTATAACTTCAAATTTTACTTTAGATTTGAAACAAATAGCATATCAAAACAAAACAAAAACATTTTTGAGAATTATTAGAGTTATTTAATATATCCCCACTTGTGAAAATATTGCTTCTATTGAACCAATCCATAAATGAAACATTCACATAGACCTTAATATCATATATTGGCATGAATTAAAGTTCTGTTCAGATGCCTGGTTGTGACATGGAACTGGATCTTAGTTCTTGAAGAGTGCTCCAGTAAGAAGCAAACTTTGGAAAAACTTCTGGCAATCCCCTGGTACCATTCCCTGAATCTGTCCCCTGAAAATTAATGAGATTCAAAGAAATTCATCATTTGAAGACTGGTTACCAGTTGATGAATTTCTAATATTTATTTGTTTGTTTTAACTATTTACATTTTGAAAAATATATTATGTGTATTCACTGGAGAAAATAAGATCTCATTGAATCACAGATCCTAAATATATACATAAACATATGTATATATGTATGCATGTGGGGGGGATTTGAAGAGCATCTTTCTCATGGTAAAAGTTCAACAAATATTTGTATAAAATGTTGATATTGAATGCTTATTGAGTGTCCAACATTGCTGTAATAGAAGCTATAGCCTAATCCCTTCCTGTGTAAATTCAGCTGATTTATTTTCCCCCACAAAAAGATAAATCTGTCCCCAAGTCTTTCTTGGCTTAGGGGGCAAAGATTCAAGGTAGGCCTACCTTGACACTGATTTCTGGTACCCTCTGGCCCAATCATGTGGAGTTGGGGCACTTCAGAGTTGGCAGATGTCCAAAGATCACAAGTCATCCCATCCTGCCCTAATAAACAGATGTGTTTCCATATGGAGACTTGAGTGAGAAGGTCATGGTACATCTACTATAGCTAAGTACTGGCACATCCTTATTATATCTTTGTATGCAAAACACCTTTCTCATTGTTAACCATTCAATGACTTAATAGTGCTTTATCTTGTTCCAGTGATGAACCTGAACTAACATGGTCTTGACTTGAATCAGATTTACTCATAACAATTGTTCTAGGTGCCATGTTCATTATTGTGCATAATGGTTTTCAGATTTGAATTTCAGGTTTACATGCTTATAGATCATTTTAACCTAATATAATATAAATGCAAATAACGGGACACATAATTTAATAGTTTATTCACAATACAGAAAACCGTATAAATATATAAAGAGGGTATATCGGATTGTAAGTTCAAGGAACTTTTGTCACCTCAAGAGCTCATAAATTTGATTATAATGGTCATATAGATAGTTCAACTAAAGAAATTAAGGCTGTTCTTCCACAATAATAATAACAAAATCCCCAAAGAGCAATATCTGGGTAATACCTAGGCCTTCATTTTCTACAATACATTGCAAAAGTGTAGTGTTATTCTGCCTCTGAAAATAAGGCAATGAATATGTATTAGTTTTAATATAGATCACTAAATCTATGCATTTAAAATAGATTAAAAGCTATGCATCACTTCGTATGTGTGCACTACTTTCATAGTATAGTTTTAGAAGAAATTGTAATATAATATTTGTAAGAATGTGAAAAAGATTATATTGGATCAGACCAGTGGTCATTGTAGCTGAGTTTCCCAAAGAAATTATAATCTAAATATAACCAGCTTTTTTGGCCTAACATTATATATCTATTAGCCATTAACTTATCTACAACTTTCTATACAACTTCTAAGATTTGTTAAGAAAACTATGTCCACCCATCTATATTTTTCATAATTCTTATAAAATTTGATCACTGATTCTTCAACTTTTCAAAAGTTGTCTTTTCAAAATGAAGCCTTATTTTAAAAAAAAAAAAAGTATCTTCATAAAGAAACACATTAATTCACCTAATAACCTACTTTACTTACTCACTTCTAGTTCTTCTCCACCTCTGTTACATAGGTGTGTATTTATTTGGTTTTTGTTGTTGTTTTATCCTGAGATGCAGCATATTACAAGCAGTCCTTCTAAGGTCATGGTTTTAAAGTCAATAAATCAACAATTATGAAGGGACTACTATTTTCCAGCATTGTTTTATGTTCTTTTTGAGTATCTTAGTTCAGATGATACCTAATGCTTTATTTTATGAATTCCAAAATACCATTATTTTGGACCAAGATGTTTAGGAAGGGTCTTCAAGGGTTTCTTAGTTTCCCATTATGGAATATGTTTCCTTTCTTTCTGTTATTATTGTTGTTTGGTCATTTAGTTGTGTCCAACTCTTTGAGACACCATGAAACATAGCATGTAATACTTTCCATGAAGCTTTCTTATCAAATTTGCTGATCTGGTTTATTTCCTTCTGTAGTGAATTAAGATAAACCAAGATTAAGTGACTTGCTAGGGTCACACAGCTAGCAAATGTCTGATAGGATTTGAACTCCGGTCTTTGTGCCCCAAGGATCTATCCACTGATCTATCTCCCTACCTTCTTTTCTTCCTAGAAACTCTCAAAAAAAAAAAAAAAAGAACACAAAGACTATAACCTTTTTCGGCAATAAGTCTCAAAAGAAAAAAAAAAAGCTATTAGGTTTCCAGGTCATTGTTACCTGTATCACTGGAAGAAGTTTCCACATTACAGATATAACAATCCCTTATGTATTGTGATATCCTGATTAAAGTGTAGGTATCCATATATCACAGATTCATTGAAGAAAGCTTCAATATCTAAGATCATTAATTCCTAGTGCAATCTACCGCTTTTCTGGTTTCTGTTCTATAGAAGTTAAAAGATATATGGATATATATATATATATATATATATATATATGTGTGTGTGTGTGTGTGTGTATATGTTTAACTATATACATATAATATATAATATACATATTTACTTATATTTTTTCTCATTTATACTAAAAGATAATGAATTAATAGTGATGTTTCCAATGATATTCATTTATTTTCTTTTTCAAAAGGACTACCTTATGCTTTCTTTCTAAAAAGAAAGTTTAGTGGAGATGTCTAAATTAGAATAAAAAATACCATTGTAAATAAATATGATGGGATTATATGATTGAATCAAAATCAGTCTAGAACAAAAGATCCATGAGTTCAAATATATAGTTATTAAGGCTTCCCATTGGGTTTTCTTCCTTTTAATAAAAGTTTCCTTTATGATACCATGAACTAGAAGATTGGATATGCAGAGATTCAGTCTTGGTATGTTAGGTGGAAGAAGTGGGAGAGGAGGGATACAATTTTCCCATAGAAAACTATGGCATTGACACAAAAGTTGTCTTTTGTAAGGCTTTCCCATTGTCATTAAGTTTCACAAAGTGTATATATTTTGATGCCTTAACCAGATTATAAACTCTGAGATTATAGATATTTTAATACTTCCTAGTTCTCTGAAGCTATAGACTATCAGCCTACCAAATGGTAGCATATCCAAAGAAATCAAAATTTTATCTCTGAACATTCACTTGTTTTTATCAACATGTGAATATATCTTATTTTTCTTTTATTCATTATTATTTCACAAAGGATTAGAGTTGGTGTATATATTTTAGAAGCATATAATTAATACATTGACCACCCTTTCAAAGTCAAGGATAGGAAGGTAGCAAATCAATTCCAGTTTGAATTACTAATTGAAGTAATTTTTTTTTCTAAAATTGGAAATAACTCTAGATAACCTCAGCTAACAGAATGCTTTAATAAAAAACTTAGGAAAATGGTCCAATTTAAAGTGACATATTTCTGTCAATATCTATAACAATCAATAGCATTATATAGCAGTCTATTGTAAAAGAGAACTAAAATGATCATTCCTCCAAGGGAAATTGTAATAAGCATAATATTTACATTAAATGTGAAACCATGCACAATAACAATTGTGTCAGTTTTGTTTTGTAGTTCAAACTATTTGTATTATGGAGGAAACTGATGAGTTGAAGTTGATAAATTAAAAAAAAATAATTGAGCTTCAACAGAGTAGAAAATAAAATATGAAGTAATAAAAAACTGAATAGCCTATATGTGTGTATATATACATTAATATGCATGTACTTATATGTATAATTATAATTAGCTAATTGGTTATCATAGAGTATCTATTTTATCATTTATAACATGTCATATACATTTTTTTATTTTTCTAAAATAATTTTCATGTCTTATTTCATTTAATCCTCATCAAAAACCTCTAATATAAGTACCATTATTATCACATTTATATATGGGTAAACTTTGGCTAAGAGATGTTAGGTCAGCTGTCCAGTGTCAAACAGCTAGCCAATGTCTAATAGAGGATTTAAACTCATATTTTTCTGACCCCTACTTAATCATTCCATCCACTTAGAAACCTAATTGTTATCAATAATGATGCATACCGATTAAAAATAAAAATTATGTGTTGGAAATTTCTAAAGATTCTATAAAGACAAAAAATAGTTCATATATTTAAGGCTAAATGGGTAGCATTCTGGGTGAGATACAAAGAACTGGAGTGAATAAGAAAGAATGTGAACAACATGCTGAGGGAACTCGTAAATATCTTGCCAGGAGCAGTTGCAGGAATCTAATGTTTAGTTTGAAGAATTAAAAGGTATGACATATTAACAATCTTCAAATATGTTAAAGTATGGCCTCCTTTTCTTCATTAGGGAAAAGTAGGACAGATAGATATATTATAGAGAAACATATTTTGACTCCATTTAAGAATAGTTTATAATCCAATTTGTGTTCTTTCCTCTTCTTTCTCTGGTCACATCAAGTGGATCTATTCTTGTAAACTAAAATTTAGAAGATCATTATGCCTTTTTTAAATATATCGTCCCTACTCAAGTTATACAGTTCTTATTCAAAATTTTCAATAGGTCCATATTTCCCATAGAGGTGTTCATTGGAATAAATATATAATAAATATGGGACAGCCTTTATTTCATACCACAGAAAAAGCATAAGATTCGTGGGAGTAATACATTGCATATAACATCAGTTTTTCCCATATATTGATACATTTCTTTAAAAACAAAACTTTATTATAGGAATGGTTCTTTTAAAAGAAGGGAACAGTAGGATATGTAAAAACAAAGATATTAGTAAATATATAAAAAAAGAAACTGCTATAAAGATCCCAACAAGTACATAAATGTAGAAAAATATTAAGCTTTCAAAAAGTCTTTTGCTATTTTTTAGAAGGAAAATGAACTTGTGATTGTCATCAATACAATACTCTGACATTAAGTTAAAATTCCTTTCTCCCTCAGTGTCATACATAGTGATTCACTAAAAAAAGTAAATATCTTTTAGGATCTACTGGAAATGTCTCGCTTCTGATTAAATGTTCTCTATTCAAGCAACACAAGCGCTATATGGCCTATCTTCTTGGGTTAGAGTTACTACCTTTTTTTTTTGAAATGAGGTATAGGGAAAGTATTTAGTTCATTTCCTGGCACATAGTAGGTACTATATAAATGTGTATTCCCTCCCAATTCCCCTTCTCCAGAAAGTATAGTTTAGCAGAAAATTATCTCCTGACCCCCTCAAACTCAGGAACTCTAGAGTTCAAGATTACCCAAAAAAGAGTTTCCAAAACTGTCAGTCCATTCTTGGGCTGAGTGGGCATATATACTTGAACAGGAAATCTCTTATCTCTTAGTTAATAACATTAATCTGGGAAATCCATTCTTAATATTTTTCTTCTCAAACTATATGTTACAAAAATGTCTCCCTTTACTAAATGTCACAAGTCACCATAAGTTGAGTAGAAAAGTGGAAGAGAAAAGGAAAAAAAAATTCTTTCCTTCTCCCCTACCTAGTGGAAGATAACGTGAAGGAAAGATGAAAGAAGGCATCCCAAACAGTGAAAGAAGATGTTCTTTCATAGAATTCATAGGGATTGACAAATGTTTCTCATTCAGCTAATCATCCAAAAGTACCCATTGTCTTTGAAGTCCAATCAGCACAGTATAAGTGGTCATGATTACACTCCATTAGGACGTGCCTTAAAGGTGCCTCAGTATATTGACTCAGGCCCTGTAATTTCATATGTTTGATTGGGAAACTCTTCAAATTGATCTTTATTTCACCCTTATTAAACAAACAAAAAAAAATGTTGGAAATTCAAGAATGGAGTATGACTTAATGGAATAAAAACATCTTCAAATCTTCATAAAGAAGTTAGATGATCACTTGCTGGACATGTTTAATAATAATTCATACTTTAGGTAGTGCTTACCTACATAATCTATTGATATTGCTTTCAATTATATAGTACTGATAGGAAATGTAAATGTTGAGGGGAACACTAGAAAAATGAAGATATTCTGAAATAAACAAAAATTTTAATGAGAAAAGATTCCAAAGATATGTGAAACTGTATATGAAATAATGGTAATGTTAGACTATATCATCTAAAAAAAGATATTTCAGTTACATATTTTTCTCATATTTAGGTAATGCCTTCATAGTAATTTGTTATGTATACTTTGTATACTTTGTATACTTTGTTTGTATACTTTGTTACCTACACTGAAAATGGTTTGCACAGAAAGCCTCATTCTGTTTTTGAAATACTATTTCAAGGATTAATGTCTAAAATAGATGTTGAGTACTTTTATCAAGAGCCCTGAATCAGGAAAATGTTATCTGGCTGGTTGATGGATAAAAACTGTCAGGCTGCTGGTTAGGGGAATTAAGGTGCTATCACTCAGGCACTAAAAAATCATATTGGGGAAGCCACCTGGAAGCAATTGCCATGTGTTTTGTTGCCAAAAAGCTTATACAATTCCCAAAGCCAAAACATTTTTGGCAGTAGTAAAAATGCATCTATAGATCCATCAGTCCTACAATAGTAGATCAAGATGCCAATTTAATGAAATGGGTGGATACTAGAGTTTCTCTTGTAAAGAAAAAAAAATTATCACAAAAATCCAAGGCTAATGATTTAATTTTAAAAGATGGAGTACTACTAGAGAAGAAAATACTATAAGCTTTTAGAAGAATGTGAAGATTAAGAAATCTATTTGGAAACAAATTTTTACCTTTTGGGATAGGGTAGGGAAAATAAATAGAAATGAAAGAAAGGGAAAAGAAAGAAAACCTTTTTTAACCTTTCCTTTACTGAGGATGGATGACAGAATGATATGGATGTCAGAATGTCCAGTGAGAACTGTGTGTGTGTGTGTGTGTGTGTGTGTGTGTGTGTGTGTATATATAAACTTAATATCATTATTAACCTTTTGTGATTTGAGAAATGATCAAAGATCTCCCTGGTCTCAAACCTCATAAGTGGCATGGCAGTTAAAATTTCACTTCCCAAAATTAATTTCTTTCAGTTTAATAATGTTTTCTTCTCTATGATATTTTCTTTAAATTCAGCTGTCTTCTGGAATGGTGACACATTTGGGCATTAGGTACTCAGAGAAAAGAACCTAAAGAGTAAGGGAATAAGCACTTATTAAGCATTTATTTTGTGTCTAGCACTGTGCTAATTATACAAAGATTAAAAAAAAAGCTTAAGATCCCTAGGAGTACATAAATATATAAATATATTAAGTATATTATTACATGAAAATATATTAAACACTCAAATAGTCATTTGCTATTTTTAGAAGGAATTTTAAGAAGGAATAGAAAAAAAAAAACTGCCCACACTGTGAGAGTAGGGTATGAGATGTATTCAATGGATAGGGAAGAGGGCAATAAGGGCAGGTAGCAACAACAAACTTTGCATACTTCACAATTTTGCCCAGGGCTAGTCCTGTCAGTATTAATTTGGTGAAATTGTTAAATAGGAAATCTGTCCAGTGTGTTACTGAAGCCTATGTGTTGAAAATACATTTCAATTGCTGAAGACTGAGTGAAGCACTGTGGGTTTCTGCAACCACATGGGCATCAGGCAGTTTTGAAACTATGGGTTAGAGCAGTCACTTTCATTCCACAAAATTGGCACTTCTATTAAAATAGTAAGACAGGTCCTGAATTACAAAAACTCTACTTACAAACATATCTGGCTTCCACATCAGTCAGGTACCTAGCTCAGGAACAATATCTTCCTTTTCTGAAGAACTATGTTCTAGACATCTCTAATGTACATTTTTTTTTATTTTTCATTCTTAGTTATATGATTATATTTTATAATTCCTTCCCAAAATGTAACCAACATGAGAACAAAACTAAATTTTACATTTTCCCTAGTGTCTACCACAATGCTGAAATCTAAATTATTAGTGAGTAAATGTTTGTTGAATCCAATTTTTCAAAAATTGAATAAAGAATGGCTCAATGGTAACTTCTCTTGTTCCTCCTCTACATCCCACTGCTACCATCATTCCTTTCTATTCCCCAAGTCTCTAATATCCTCATTGCACAATATTCTATAAAATTGAAATTATTATACTTGGAGTCTCCATACTGCTACAAAAATCTTTGTTCTTTGAATCCTTGCCCCTTTGCCATTAAAGCACCAATGACATGAAGGCTCCCCAGAAAATCCCTGCATATAGTGTTACCATTGAATAAAATCTCTTTCAAATTTCTTATCCTCTCTCACTCTTTTAACTAAAGTTCCCCATGAGCTTGCTTAACTATTACACAAAATTTCTGCTGTACCATCAATCATGATAGTCAACAGGCAGAAGGGGAATAAGTAAAGGGTCCTTTCATCTACCTCTAGTTTGGAGTATGACATTTCCTCTTACTCCTGGGCTTTAGAGAATAGGGAGGGAGGATTTGGAAAAATCACTTACACTCTTTAGGGGCAGTTGGGGAAGGTCAGAGACAAAAAGGAGGAAAGTGAGAATTCAGTTTGTAAAAAATGAAAGAACTGTGTCCAATTTAGCCAGAACAGCTCCAAATCAAAAAATGAGGGAGCTAAGTTGGAAGAATAGTCTTGTGGGCTGCAGCTGGAAAGTGGGGGATAGGAAAAGTGGAATGATATTGGGAGACTTAAATGAGGGTTATATTTAAATGAAATAAAATTAAGTCCTGGCTGAAAATTTGCAAGAGTGAAAATTTGCATAGATCATGAATCAAGAAGATGGGCTGCTGAGGTGAAAAGGGATCTAGATAGATTGGAGATGAGTTCATGAAAAGAGGAGGAGTCAAAGAAGAAGAAAACCAGTATGTAACAGTGTCAGAAAGAGCTATCAGTGGATTCTTAGCACTGACAAGTCAATCAACTAGATCATTCCCTTTATCAGAGATGATTCAAGTCTTCTCCAATTACCCCTGCCACTGGAATGATTTTCCTAGTCCTTAAAGAGGATTATTTCATCAGGAGTAATCCAGGTTTATTAAGTCTATATATTAAATAAAACCTTTCCTCTAGCTAAATTAAGGGTTCAAAAGAAAAATTTATTTGTCTGTGTTTTTAGTGGTAACTACTCTCTCCTGAGTTCCTAGACCCCTTTTTATCTAAATCTTTCTTTAGGGAAATGGCCAGGGTACTGAAAGCTAAGTTTTTGACTAGAAATTTAAAGGAATTTGTTCAAATCATGTCTGGAAGAAGGAGAGGAAAGATAGAAAGTAGAGCTCTTTCCTTCCTAATAGGACAGGAAGTTTGACAAAGAGGAAGGGCTAAGAGAGAAAAAACTGGAAGTGGGAGAAGATGGAGAACAGGTTTTTATTTCATAAAATGAAGGTATATTGAACATATATTCCTGGTAATCAGTATTCCCAAATGAAACTCAAAATTTATTTTAATTAAAATAATAAAAAAATGTCTTATTCAGTTACTTAGAAATTCAAATGTATCTCATCATTATGGAAAGAAACTCCATCTACCAGCAAATATCACAATGCCTTCTTTATTTCCTTTCATTCTATGAGATTATTTTTTTATACATTTGCATGAGTCCTCAAAGGATGCAATGTACTGAAGGCTTTTTATTGGTTCTTCTAAAATCTCAAGGATAACAATGTAATACTTAGGCTGATCATCCTTATCTTTCACTCACAAAGCACTTCACTGTTTTGCACCATTTTGCAGTTTATAAATGTTTTTGATGATGCCCATTTCCAATAGCTAATGATGTAAAACATGATTAAGTTTTGCTCAATCTAATTTCAGCCATTCTTCTTGATATTCTGGATAATATTTTTTCTGAGGCTTGTTCAAAGACATAAAATTGATGCTTGTCAAATTTATGCTTGGTTCAAACTGAAATTGATGCATCAAACCCAAAATGATTCTGATAAAGCGGGTGAAAAACTGTGAAAAGGACAAATATATGATAAAGTACTTACTTTTTAAAATCAGAATTGGAGAGACAATGTTTATATAATTCTTTAGGGTATACAACAAATTTTCTTCATAACCACTCTATGGAATTAATATTTCAAGTATGATTGTCCTTACTTTTCAGGTGACAATATGGACATTTGAAGAATTTTCATTTCAAACTAATTTATCTTTTGGGGAAAAAAAATGCTCAGGAGTTTAAAGAAATATAGATCTGATCCTTAGATTCAAGTGTCTTGTCAATTCAGATGTTCTTCAAAGATATCTCAAGGTTCTGACTACACTAGCAAAGAATGATTCCTTTTCTGAATAATTGGACACAACTGCTTCAAAGGGTTACCAGGGGTCCTCAAACTTTTTAAATAGGGGGCCAGTTCACTGTCCCTCAGATTGTTGGAGGGTCGGGCTATAGTAAAAATAAAAACTTTGTTTTGTGGGTCTTTAAATAAAGAAACTTCATAGCCCTGGGTGAGGGGGATAATTGTCCTCAGCTGCTGCTTCTGACCCATCGGCTGTAGTTTGAGAACCCCTGGACTGTTACATTTTGGTTATATCTTTAGATTCCTTGTGTTGCTCACTTCCACTATTATCTTGTGAGCCTAAGCCTCAATCCTCAGGCTTCTACCCAACCTTGCAAGGGGAAGATAACCTTGTTATTAAATTATTATGATGGAAAATAGCTTCAAAGCCAAAAACAGCTTCACTGTTTAGAGGTTGACTCTTGACCTTATTTTACTTCTCATAACCTAAATAATAGTACCTAAATTCCAGGGTTCTTAACAAGATAAAATGAGACGTAATATTTATAGGAAGCTTCATAAACCTTAAAGAAATTATCATTAAAGAACATCTAGATGGAACAGTGGATAGAGTACTTGCCCTGGAGTCAGGAGGACCTGAGTTCAAATCTGGCCTCAGGCACTTAATATTTCCTAGATGTGTGACCCTAGGCAAGTCACTTAACCCCAATTGCCTCAGCAAAAATAAAAAAGAAAGAAAGAAAGAAAGAAATTATCATTAGTAGTAGTAGTAATAATAGTAGTAGTAGCAGCAGCAGTAACAGTAACAGTAGAGGTAGAAGAGTATTTTACATATATTCTTTCATCTTGCAAAGTTCTTGTTCTGATTTCATCCTCTAACAACTCTTAGGGGACTAAACCCAAATTTATCACATTCATCAACAAACAACAAATATTTATTAAGTGATTATTATGAAACAGTGTACTCTCCATACTTTCTGTCATCTTGTACCTTAGTGGATAGGTCATTAGAATGGTTTTGATAGCTCTACTCTCTTCTGTATTGAAGAATCTTGCCACAAGTGAAAAAATAATGGATTTAAAGTCCAAGAAACCAAGTATGAATCTTGCCTCTAGTAAATATTACCTATGTAATTTCAGGGAAATCATTTAAATACTCAAGGCTATGTTTTTCTAATCAATTAAATGAATGAAATGATGAAAGAATATCTAAGCGTCCTTTTGGTTCTAAAGCCGTGAATAGCCTCCTCCTGCTACTGTAGAAGCTAGGAGGTAAGGAAGATCAAGAGATCTTTCCAAGATAATATCAACCCAAATGAAATTAATAATACAGTTATCCTTTCTATAATGTCATCTGGAAAATCCATATAAAAATTTGGGCTCTCCATGTGTACCAGAGAAGAGTTATTAAAAGACAAAATATAGTGAAAAATATAATAATAACAATACAATATATTTTATGCACATCTTCATTTCCAATTTTTTTTCTGTGTTGTCTGTGGCTTCCACAAAACTCTCTCAAATTAGTTTCTTATGCTGATCTGCAATATATTGAAATGGTAATGAGTAAAGTCATGATGTGGAAGGGATAACTGTATGATGCATATCCTCAAAAACATAATTAATTAATAAAAATAAAATGTCCACATCAAAGGATGTAATAGTGCCATCATATTACATACTAGTAATTTCTAAACAACATAATTTAAGAATTTGCAAACTGTAGTGTGTCCAGAAAAGAAAAGAATAAAACATTTATTAAACACCTATTATGTGTCAAACATTATCCCATTTTACAATTGAGTAAAGTAAGGCAGACAGATTATACAATTAGTCAGTGTCTGAGGCCAAATTTGAACTCAGGTTTTCTTGACCCCAGCCCCAATTCTCTGTTCACTGCATTGCTAAATGTACAAAAATATATAACAATAAATAATAAATGAGTAAGTTAAGAATGTTTATCCTGAAGGACATAAAATTCAATGTTAGACATCTTCAAATATGTATTGTCATATGGAAGAAAATTAGCATTATTTTGTATAGTTCCTGAAGAGATAATTAGAACCAATGGGTGAAATTTATGGGAAAAGATTGTATCTCACACTAAGTAAGGGATATCTAACACTGAGTTGTCCATAAATAATATAAAACATAACAAACAAAAATAAAAAAAATAAAAACAAGTATAATAAAAATAGAAAATAATATAAATATAAAAATATATTTAAAAATGAATGGTAGCATAGTGTAATATAAAGAATTTTGATCTTAGAATCAGGAGATTTGGGTTTTTATCCACAACTTAGTATTGACCACTAGGGATCCTCAGTAAGTCACTGATACTTTCTGAGACTTTCTAAACTTAACAAAGCTAGTTATAAAAACACACTCAAAACCTTTCCAGTTTGGTAGGGTTTATACTCTATTAGCACAGATAAGCAAAATCCATGCCATGATGTAGCAATCAGAATAGAACATAAGTGAGGACAATAGTGTCTCTAAATTCACAAACTGACAGAAGATAATGAATTGCAAAAATGTAATGTAAAAAATATAAAATCTTTGTACCCTCTGAAATCTCTATTACATTCAAGATCCTGTAGAATTATAGAACTTTCACATTATTAGAAATTCAGTTATTTGAAAAAAAAAGATTCCCTGAGACATTCATGTATATTCATTAATGTCAAGAAAAAATATTTCTTTATTACTAAGGCATCATCATAGTTTTTAATATGAGACAAACACGGAAATGCTATCACATCTCAATGCTTTCCACTGGTAATTGTATATTAGAATTCTCTTAAAATTTTAGTATAAAACTTAACAATTGTGAAGTGGCAGGATTATCTCCTATTATAACATGATGAAAAAAAAAGTTACATTATTTACTACTTAGAAGATGCAAAAAAAACAATCCAATGAACAATATTTAATTCTTCATAATAATTTTCATGAATTTGATCATTTTCAATGCCTCCTGGTCTTCAGCATCCACTAATTGAGTTTGCTTGACCAATTCATGAGACTATTTCATAATGGAGTAGTTAATGGAATGGCTCTGTTGGTGTAGATGGCATTTTGTCTGTTCCATTTCCCATCACTAATGGTGTAAAGTAGGTTTGCATAATGGCTCTAGTTTTGTTCAATCTATTTTACACAGCCATGCTTGATGGGACAGCAAGACAACCATCAGCATTTGGATGTTTGCAATCTTTGTAATGCTTTCAAAGAGCCATTCATTTAGTAAGTTTTCTGTCTTGACAATACTTCTCAAATTCACACAGAAGAACAAATGTAGTAGATAGGCTAGTAACTTTTAAATGTATTTAATGGATTATATATATATATATATATATATATATATATATATATTTTCATTACTAAACATTAAATAGACTACCTTATTCTCATTACTGTAACAAAAAATTACTCATTTATCCTGAAGATATTTTATATGTAATTTTCAATTAGGTGCAATGTCCTTTATAATATTAAAGGGAGGGGATACAAAATGAAAAAGAGCAGTTGCCATCTTCAAAGGACTTAACTAGAAAATTAAAAATGTACAAAGATAAATATAATTTTTTTTTTTATTTAATAGCCTTTAATTTACAGGATATATACATGGGTAATTTTACAGCATTAACAATTGCCAAACCTCTTGTTCCAATTTTTCACCTCTTACCCCCCCCCCCCAAAGATAAATATAATAAAAACAACGTGCGTACTTTTTAAAGTCAAAAAATCTTTTATGAGGAAGATATCATTTCCCTGGGGAATCAGTAATAGTTTTGCTAGACTTTATATTCTCAGAGTCTATAATTGAGGATAGGTAATTATCTGACCCAAATATTGTAATGCCAAAAGAAACTGAGCAAGACAGAGATTAGAGACCAATTCAATAGTTTATTAAATGGAGAGAAATACTGGGACCAATGGATCCCAGGGCTAGACTACCATCTCAAAGAGTCTAGCCCCCAGTATCAGGACAGCAAGCCTTTTATGTAATAACAAGAACAATGACATAATGCAGAGACCTAGGTGGGGAATAACCTCATAGATGGAGGTTACTGATATTCTAATGACATTAAGGAATGTCTATAACACCTTTATCTCAACCATTAAGAGGGGATGGTCATGACATTAAGGCAGAATTATGAATTAGGACAAATGGAGGAACTGGTCACTCCATTAAAAGTGACCTTTGGCATTACAATATTATACTTTCTCTTTTAAATATGTCATATCTCTGTAACAAGCCCAATATTGTTTCCTCTTAAGGTCAACATATAATTTTCCCCAAAAATTAGGATATACAAAAATAGATAATAACTTCCTATTGTAGAGTTTTGTTATATAAATCAGTCAATTTTTAAATGAGCATTAACATTATTGCCATATTTATGAAGACAAACATTTGTTTTAATCTATCAAGACTATAGTGGTTGTATTTCTTAATTGGATAATTATAAATTTGGAAAAAAATAAGTATTATTTTATTAGAGTTCATTAGAAAAGCACATTAATTCCACTTAATTATAATATAAGTACTGTACTGTCATTTATTATTGCCAATTCCTGTTCACTAGGAAATAATTTATGAATATATAGCAATTAGTATTTATAAATATTTGAAAATAAATTCCACAACAGCTTTAAAAAAGTGTTTCTATTAAAACTTCCTGATAATTTGAACATTCCCATGCTTATTATATATCATGAGCTAATAGAAAAAGTAATAGAATGATATTCAGGCAAGGTGTGTTTTTCTTTAACTCTATCAGGAGCAGCTAAGTTGCTCAATAGATAGAAAGTTGGACCTGCAGTCAGCAAGACTAGAATATAAATCCTTCTTCAGGTATTTACTAGCTTTGTGACTTTAGGCAAGTCACTTAAACTCTATATCAGTTTACCCATTTGTAAAATGGAAACAATAGTAGCACCTATATCCCAACATTTTTTGAGGATCAAATAATGTAATATCTATAAAGAGCTTAGCACAGTACCCAGCATATTAGAGGTGCTTAATATAAGCTTACTCCCTTTACAATACTATTGATATTTTATATGACCTTATAAAAGCCACTTAATCTCTATGAGCCTCAATTTCCTCATTTAAAAAAGGAAGGAGAGGGACTGAATAATCAATAAATTTAATTTTCTTACTGTATCATTCTGTGATTCCAATCTTCATCAATCTTTGAGTTTAAAATTAATTTTAAGAATTTTAACTGCCAAAATAGATTATATAGTGAACAGAGCATTTACACTCAAGCAAGAACTGATTTCAAGTCCTTTTTCTGACTCATGCTATATATGTGATCAAAGGAAAATAATTTCACCTTCCGTGCCCTTAAGACTTAAAATTGCAGGCAGGTTGCAATTCCACTTACATATAGGTAATTACCTACTAAAAGTTCACTGGCTTGATGAAATCATAAGAATTGACCTAGCACTTTACCCTCCTAATAAACATCATACACATTTATAAGCATCCTCATGTAGCCAAAGGAAAACATAAGTTTAAGGAAACTTTTTTTTTTTTTTTTTTTGTAAACTGCCAAGATTAACATACACAATTATAATGGATTTTTATCATCACATGAACTTACAATTTTGTCAAGAGCTAATAAGTGCTATCTCTTAGGCTTCTGAATCAAAGTTTAATGACCTTCCTACTATAGAAATTACAAAGTAATAGGGTAAAAAATAAAAGATATTTGATCCTAAATCAATAGGAAGTTTCCTGGGAAAAATTCCTTGAGACAGGAAGGAATACCAATTAGGATGCTATTGGATGATGTCAACCTGAATTAGGCTAAACTATGTGAGCAAATAAGTGGAAATGGATTCTAGAAATTTAAAATAAGAAAAAGATAATATTGTCTGTTATTTGTGGGGGAGAGGTTTGGGGAGGGGAGGAAGGGACAGATGATAATAATGTGATCTATATTGCAGGTTACAACCCATCCCCTGCACTTTGTCTGTGAGACTCAATCAATCCCATGGAAAATGAAAAGGTGAGTAGGAGAGTGCAGAGTATCCACCTCCAGTGGTATCTGCTTTCTCTATTGAAATGATCTGTGAAACTGTGTAAGTTTATTCCAGTTAAGGGAGGAGAATTTTGCCATTAGGTGTTGATGTGAGTTCTTGGCTTGTTGTTAGGTTATAATCATTTTAAGGAGTTTCTCTCCCTGTCTCTGTCTCATTGTTCTCTCTCTCTCTCTCTCTCTCTCTCTCTCTCTCTCTCTCTCTCTCTCTCTCTCTCTCTCTCTCTCTCTCTCTCTCGGCTGAGGGCACTGTGAGAAATAGATAGGGATTTAGTTTCCACAGAATTATGGAAATTAAATTGGAGAAAAGAAACAAATTAGAAAATTGAAACCCACAAGAATATCAAAGAATAATCAGAAGAGTTGGTTTTAAATTTGAACTCAGCCCTCAGGACCTTGATCTTCCCTCACAAGAATGTAAATTCCTTGGGGGCAGGAACTTGCTCTTATAATCTGGGTCAGTGGCCTGAGATTTGAAAAAGAATTCCTAGCATTTTGCCCCTTAACTTTCCTGGTTATTTTTCCCCTTAACAAAGAAAGCTCCTTAAAGGCAGAGCTGGCTATGTACTAAGAGGTATTCACATTCTGCAATTTCTGAAATGCCCAATTCATAGAAAATGGGAGAAAGGATTTGCACTTCCAGATAGGAAACAAAACGCTATCTTTGTGGTTCCAAAAATGTGTCTTAGGCAAGACACATTGCAAGAATGTAAAATAAATCATTCTTAGCATTCATCAGCGAGTCAGTGGAGTTCTTGGTAAGATAATTTGTTTGTTACAGTATTTGGCAGAGAAATTAGGTCACTGTGATGTGGTCTATCTATGTGACCTTAGCTAAATCTCTTAAACTTTCCTCCCCTAAGTGTTTTTCATCTGCAGATAAAGAGGGTGATTCCTAAATTTATGATTCAGTAATGATTTCTTTTTGGTGAGAATTCAATGAAATTACAAAAAAAAAAAAAAAAAATCAGATATAATGCTATTACAAAAGGGAAGCAAGTACATAGTTAAGAAAATGATGGGAAAAACATTGATCACCAAGTTTGTTACTGGGCACTCTTATCAGTGGTAAAACACAGGAATTCAAAACAATGGTAACAACGACAATAACATATGAAATATAGTTCAACAATCTCAAGGTTTCTCCTCTGGACTGTTTTGTCCTTTTATTTCCCCAAGCAATTCTTTTGCATTTTTTAAGCACCTTATCTAAACCAGAACTGTACTAAGTACTAGAGAGCCCTGTGTGCCTACTGACTATGGTCCTTTATTTTGCCTTTCTTTTTTGGTTAAAATCCTGGAGAAAGCTATCTACAGAAATGGCTCTGCTTCTGCTTCTTCTTTTTTTTTTTTTTTTTTTTTTTTACTCTTTATTCTTAATTGCCATATATATAATAACTTTTCCCAATCTTTATTTGTCTTCTCTCTGTAATCTTTGACACCTTCAATATCCTCTTTTTCTTAATACTCTCTTCTTTGTAGGTTTTCATGACAATCTTATCTCTTGGTTATACTTAGAGATTTCAGAATATTCCTTTTCAGTCTCTTTCTTGACTCTTTATCCAGGTCATGTCCATTACTTGTGGATGTCTTCCAAGTCTCTGTCCATGGCTCTCAGTTCTTCATGCATATTTCACTTGCTGATCTCATCAGCCCCCATGTTTCAATTTTTATCGCTGTGCCAAAGATTCTTAGATTCATGCATTAGAATGCAGCCTCTCTCCTTTTGGAGATGTTAAGATTATGTGCAATGTTCTTAAAGATTCGTGAGACATGAGCATGTTTTTAGGTAATAGGAAAATAGTAACTTGGAAGAAAATGAAAATAAGTAACTGAGATGATAGACAGGGCACTGTGATGGAGAAGACAAGATGGAATGGAATCATTTATACATTTTTGAAAGACATATCTTTGAGCTTCAATTACCTGACTAACTAATCTAATGTACAAAAGAGATTAGACCTAAATCTAAAGTTTTGGATGCTAAATGAACTTTTATCTTACAATAACATTTTTTTCTAAAAAATTATGCAGAACATAAACTTTGGTTTCTGAAAGTGATCCCTCCATTTATTCATAAAAAAAAAAAACGCATTCCCTCTATTTCTACAACTAGGTCCCACTTTCTTAAAAGAACCAAAGTTTAGGCATTGAACTCTGAGTTATGAATTGTTTGAAGGACCCTATTCTTCATCTTATGTAGAACTGGAAGCACTGAAAGTGAGAACTCCAGCCAAAGCACAGTATTTGGCAACAGCAAGAATAGCTACAGAGAGAGTGAGGGCAGCATAATGCTATCAGCAGCATCCATTAGTGTCTTTGCTGGATTGGAAGCATGATTCACTTTTCCATAGTGCTGACCTGCACATGTTTCCTATATGTACATTTGTGAATGTGCCCTAGACAAATGTTTTCAGAGAATGCTCCCCTCTGTGATACTTCCTTAATGGTTGATTAGTGGGTATCCTTTGTTCTCCAAGAAGATCAAAAATGCTATCACTGTATTAGAGTGAAGTTAGTATGTCTGACTATCAGACATTGCCTCCAAATGCTCTGCCACATTTGTGTCTGGTCAGACATAAATAGTCCCTGTGAACATTTAGAGTGGATTCTCTAACTTTGAGAGAGAGAGACCTTGAGAGGGTCCTCTTATGGCTTTTCCTGACCATCCTGTGAGCATTTGCTTTGTGTGAGTTCTTCATAAAATCATCTTTTTGGCAAGTGTACATTCGGCATTTGAACAATGTGACTAGCCCATTGGAGTTATCTTCTCTACAATACAGTTGTAATGCTTGACAGTTTAGTTCAATAAAGGACTTCAGTGTTTGGGATCTTATTTGCCAGGTGATCTTCAGAATAATTCCTAAAACAATTTAGATGAATGCCATTCAGTTTTCTGGCATGATGCTGGTATACTATTCAAGTTTCACAAGAATACAACAATGAGGTCAATGACACAGCTCTGTAGACTTTCAATTTGGTGGTCAGTCTGATACCTCTGCTCTCCTACACTTTTCTTCAGAGCCTCCAAACACTGATCTACCTCTAGCAACAGTTAATCTGGTATTTACTACCCAGATTCATATACATGTTCTCACTACTTACAAGGTTATATATAGAGAGAATAGATTTACTTGACTATAGTGGAAAACATAAATAGATATTAAGAGAAATTTATTCAGCTATGTCAAGAGTATGGAAGTAATTGATCAAAGGCCTTGAACAAAGATAAGTTTAATTTTATTTGGCAGAAAGTTAGAAGCTAGAAAAGACAACTTAGCAAAAGAATATCATGATGAAATGGAACCTAAGGAACATGACTTATAGTAGTTGCATGTGAGTTATGATTGATAAGATGTGTTATTATTTATTAATATTATTAATATTGCTTGAACCTAATTTTATGTGACCAGAGATAATTTGAACTTAGAATGTCATCTTGAACTCAGTAACTCTTCAGGAAAACTGGAAAGAGCTACAAAAGATTTAGGGTTCCTCTAGGTCAGGGGTCCTCAAACTACGGCCTGTGGGCCAGATGCAACAGCTGAACACATTTATCCCCCTTACCCAGGGCTATGAAGTTTCTTTATTTAAAGGCCCACAAAACAGTTTTTGTTTTTACTATAATCCGGCCCTCCAACAGTCTCTCAGGGACAGTGAACTGGTCCCCTATTTAAAAAGTTTGAGGAGCCCTGCTCTAGGTAATAGAACCACCCGAAACAATCTTGTTTTGGATCTCTATACCCAGGTCTTGTTTTTGCTCCAATCAAGCTTGTGTTTTGGGTTCCCTTCTGTATAAATTTTGCCCAAATTTCATTAAATGTTTACATTTGCTTATATCCATTTCTTTTTTCTTTTTCTTTTTCTTTTTGCTGAGGCAATTGGGATTAAGTGACTTGCCCGGGGTCATATAGCTAGGAAGTGTTAAGTGTCTGAGACCAGATTTGAATTTAGGTCCTCCTGACTTCAGGGCAGCTGCTCTATACACTACACCACCTAGATGTCCCATGCTCATATACATTTCAATCTACCTTGCTTTCAAGTTGCCCTTTCAAGTTGCCTTTTTGGCAAAATTACTTAAAAGCATTTGTGTAATTTGTATATGAGTACTCTTGTCTAAATCCCATAAAATATTAAGTTTCCAGAGTTCAGAGGAAAGTCAGCTATACCTTCTTTCCAGCTCTCTCTCTTCTTCCAAATGACCTAATAGATTTGTTTCTAAAACTATGTCAGATTTGGAGTTTGTTCTTGAGAATAATAATAATGTACCAGAAGGAAATCAATTGGGTCAGTCCCAAGAAGTGTTGAAAAGAAAGAAATGAAGCTGACGGTTAAAATGTGTGTTGGAATAATGAATTATATTTGAAAATAATATACTTGGAAAAGAAGTAATACCAGTTTATTTAAGCCATGAAGATTTCATATCTCTTAAATCTTATATGTGGGCCTTTTCTTAATTAATGGGCTTTTCCCCTGTGGGGAGGATTTTGGGGTTTTTAATTTCATTGATTTATTTTGTGCATTCATTCATCCATTTATTTTTATTCATTTAGCTATAATTTTATCTTTATCACCTAGGAACCAGAAATTTGGAAATCTTCCCTTGACTAAGATTAAACAAAATAAATGTTAAATAAAGCAAATATTGGCAAAGTCATTTTCTTTAAAAAATAATTTTCAAAAATTTACAATGCCTCTCTTTAAAATTCCATAACTTTAATAATTTGTGCAGATAAGCAATTGCTCATGTTTTTCCTATTTTTCCCTTAATATTAATATTTTGCAATGATTCTTTCTTGCCATGACTGAAAAGGGAGTGGTGATCTAGTTCCCCCTATATGCTGTTGCTACTTTCCTTAAAGTTTTCTCCATTATTAAAACCAAAATTAAAATAATTTGCAAGAATATCTTCAGTGGCCTCAAATACCTCATCCAAATCCTTTCTTAAACATGTAAGGATTTGCTATATCTGTTAGAATTTTTCTTCTTTTAGAATGAAGCCAAGCTAGCTTTATATTTTTTAACTGGGTTAATGTTTAGTCCTAGAGTTTTTATCTATTTTTTACAATTTCTTAGATTATTCTCAGCTATTGGGGGGGGGAGGGTGTCATTCATTTTGTCTAATATTTCCCCCTCTTTTTTCTCCTTTCAGTTTTTCCTTAATAATCTTTGCTATGTGTGAGCATAAATATTTCTTTTGCACATAATACTCTTATCAAGGAAGTGTATTTGTTTGCTTGATAACTACTTTTTTTTTTTTTTTTTTTTGCTTATTTCATAGATATTTCTTTTGTGGATAATAACACTTGTGACATAATATTCTGCACTATCAAACTATCCCATGACATATGAAAATTTGAACTTATAGAAGTCTCATTTATGTATTTTAGTCTACTTATTAAAACAGAGAATGAATTTGGTATATAGAACCATAAAACTTGTAATTCTATAATATAAAATTTTTATTTTTTAACATTTTCATTTTAAATTGTATGAAATGGATTGAGCATGATAACTTTTTGGTGCTTCATAATGGAAGTTGTTCTTCCTTCCCTTTCTTCTAGAACATAAGAGTAGACTTCAAAATTGAAAAATTCCCTCTTACTCAATAGTGTATCTGTGTATCTATGTATCTATGTAATTCAACCTCACATAACCAAAAAGTCACAAAGGAGATATACTTGAATTTTCAAAATATAAAGTAATGTTATTGCCAACCTTACCTGCAGATAAAGTAAGAAGAAGCCTTTTGAAAACACATTTTAAATTAATTTCAATAAATGTTTAAGTATTATGTGCCAGGCTTCATGTGAAGCCTTCAGTATACCAATAAGAAAAAGAAAGAAAATTCTTGCCCTCAAAATGTTTACAATTTAATGGTGATAGGCAGGGGGAGGGAGAGATACCTCTCTTTAAAAAGAGAGGTAGGGGGATTATATACAAAGAACATTTTGTTCCCTAGAGTTGAAAATAAAAGAACTTGCTGATTGAGGAGCTGGAGATCCGTTCCTGCCTTCTATAGAGGAATATATTTTGTCTTAAAAAACAAAATCATTAAATCCCTAACTAATGATGGAGAATTTGATTGTAGTATCCTGGAAGACCTATCTGTAAGAGAGACAAGTCTCAGGAACTTGAACTACATTTCACAATGAAAAATTCATCACTTTTCATTACAACATACTTTGTTTTCAGGAAAATATGCAATATGTTTTGGGGAATGTGTCATCAAACCAGTGATTTAATTGCAACCCAAATAAATTGGAAGGAGACAGGGAAAAAACCATCAGATTCTAGGCACTTGAGTACAAAAAGGAATGGCACCTAAGGAAAATATATTTGGAGGGAACTTGACAATTAAAAAAAAAATAAAAGCTGACTGTTGAAGATGAATGATGCCTATTTTACAATTTTACCTCAAGCCATCCTTAGTTCATTGTAATTTTTGTAACTCTTTCCTAGAACTTTATAACATGAATATGGATGCACTTTCAAATTGGTTCAATTGTTTCAGTAGCATTCTTCAGCCCATAAAAGATATCACTATCAGACTTATGTCTCTCTTCTCATTTTTTATCAGTTTCATTTTTTACTATTTCTATCCAAATATGGCTGTATATCCCTATTTCACTTTCAATTTTCTCCATTTCTCTTATATTACCATATTGGGATTTTATTCATCTTTTAAAAAAAAAACTGCTTAACTTTATTGTTGCATGCCTCTGAATATCCTAATTCCTTTGGTACTCATTTTGTTGGCCTATTTCATGACAGTCTTTAACAATAGCAGTTTTATCAATCTAATATGCATTTCTTTTTTTTCTTTTAATCTCACTTTTCCTTCTCAGTCCTCTCACTTGCCTATTTGATTCTCACAATTATTCTGGGAAATAGATGTGATTATTATCCCCAAGAGAAAAATGGGCCTGAGATATTAAGTTGTGCTCCAGGGTCACTCAGTTAATGCATTTGAGGCAGGATTTTACCTGGACTTTTAATTTAACCCATTTGATTTCAGTGGTATGGAGGCTACTATGGAGGTACAAATGTTCTAATGCAAGTCTGTACCTCCTCTGCCACCTCCATAGTCTTAGAGACGTCACATAGACTTATTTGAACTGTCTTCCTGACTCTGAAACTGGTTTTCTTTCTTCATTTCCCATAATTTTGTTGATATAAGATTTCAGTGAGAAATGCTGGAAACATTATTTATTATTATTGGAAGCAATACAGGTTAAAGGATTTGCCCAGAAGTATCTGAGATAAGATTTGAATTTAGGTTCTCATGATTCCAGGATGTTTAATCTATCCACAGCAACACGGAATTACACTTGCTGAGAACATTAAGGTATGTTTGGGTAATTGGTAAGTCTCTTTCTAAATAATGACTGAAGTTACTGTTGTTTGTTCTTTCTTCTCACAGAGAACCTGACATTGGAGAGGTGATGACATGTAAATGAATTGGATTTAATTGAGGGAGAGCTATGCAAGATCACTTCACTTGCCCTACTTTCCCCCTCCAGACATCTGGGTCCAGTGGCCAGATATAAATCAGGAAGACTGGAAATGCTCCTGGATGCAATCAATGGAGATCTTGGCCTTTTTAAGCCAAGATTTTCAACAGGTTTCAGTGTGATTGAAACCACCCTTATTTAGTGATTAAGGCTACATAACAATTGAGGCAAAAAATGGTCGTTTTCACTTAATAAAAAAAATCAAAAACAAACAAACAAAAAAAAAAACTAAATAAATTAATCTGGGAGGGGAAGACTCTCGGGGTTTTGACCAAAAGAGAAATGATTGTTCTTCACATTCACTCTGAGCCATTCAAAACTCTAAAATAGTGACTAGAAAAGGATATAAGATTTTATTGACTGTAGATAATGCTGATATAAACGCCCCAAAAAAGTCTCTTTAAACTAGGCTTTTCTGCTTAATTTTTTTTTTTTTTACTTTCTTTGGTACTGTGGTATTAAAACAATAAAACATTTTGCAGAACCCAGCTTAAAAGCTTTTATCAAGAGCTTTTATAAAGCTTTTATTTTTCTTTATAATATCAATTGGGTATATAAGCTCAGCAAAAAATATTTTTAAAAATCTGATATTTGCTTTCTCTAATTTTCCATTAAGTGTCTTAAAACTACCATTGCTTCTATCTCCTTAAATTTTAATATGTAGATATCTATTTTTGAAATCTGTACATAGATCTGTGCCAGTCTTTCAATGTTTATGCTTGTTGATCTTTAATTGCTTCGTTGATTCTTATGAAAGCTTTTTTCATGTTTTTAATTGATATATTTTTAATTTTTTTTTTGCAATTGACTGTTCAATGTTATTTTCATTATTAACATATTTGTGACTGAATTATAGTTCTAGTTTAAGATGGGCCTACCATACTCTAAAGTTTATCATGATACTTCTTTTTGGATCACATGAAAGAGATAGTTTTTTTGACTTCCATGTCATCTTCCACAGTATCAAATCTGATCTTTTACCTTTTTTTAATAGCTAGGTAATCATTATCAATGGCATCAGTGGAATAATCAGTAGATATTACATATATACATACATTCATATATAACTACATACATAGCAGGACATTCTGATTATCATTCTACAGATATAGTAACTTGAAATTTTATAAATATTCTATGATAATATTTAAGGTATATAGATTAAGAAATATAAAATGATAACCTAGTTACTATAGCTTTGAATGAAGACTATTACATTAGTTCCATAAAATTAAAAATGAAATTGTAATCCATTCAACAGCCTCCACAGGTGCAGTTAAACTTGGGGTATGATTCCATTGCCCTAGAGGTCACCACTGTTCATCATCCTTGCCAACAATCTATAATTGCAACTGTGTCCCTGCCCCCTGCCAACAATACACACACAGCTGCTCTTATTATAGGGTGAAAGAGACATAGAGAAGGGAAGAGAAAAAGAAGACCACCGGACCACTATCATGTCATGACACAGAAATGAGTTGCCTTGGCCCAGATAAATAAATAAAAATATATGTGTGTGTGTGTGTGTGTGTGTGTGTGTGTGGGTGTATACAATATATACACACATATATACTTATAAACTTGAAAACTTAGAACATGATAATCCCTGAATCATATATGATTCAGGCATTATTGTGTTTCAAGTAATGCAATTGTTTTAGAAAGATGCTGATTCAGAATTGGTATTCCACTATTTTGCATGGTTTCAGTGCCCATAATCACACTAGATAAAATGTATATTTAATTAGTATGAAAATGTTTCCTATTATTTAAGACAAGCATAAAAACAGAATTGTATTTCATGGACTTTTAAATCTTTTCTATCACCCCAATTTCCTCAACACAGTCAGCATGCTGTTTCAACACAATATACATCTATAAGCACAACGTAATTAAGGGAAATACTGCCTTCTACACAGGAGCTTTTGTTAACAGCTAGGCTAAGTAATCACTGAAGGAATGGAATTAAGGACAACTGAAAGGAAAATTAATCCATTAAATTCAATTAGAATGAAACTATATGGGAAAATAAATACAGTTTTAGTTTGATTTTTGTAAGTTACTATAACTTTGAATCTTATTGTAAAAATAAAATTGATTAATTAATTAAACAATAATTAAATGGGAGAACTCAGTAATTTCATATTTCCCTCTTAGAAAATGTTGTTTCGGTTAACTACCAAAACTTATTGGGGAAAAAGATTGGGGAAGAACCACGATTTCTAAGTTTCCTTTCCCCATAAATAAATAAAAAAGTTTTTTTTTTTTAAAATAAAAAAAACTACCCGAAAATTGCAGTTCCCAAAAAGGTTGGTTCGGGGCCGGGGATGATGGGAGAGGGGAAGTTGGTTCCGGGCGTCCAAACTGATGAAAAGATTAAAAGGAAGCCCCAAAGACGGTTTTGGGAGTTGTATCCTGACTAAACTCACCTTACCCTCAAATTTGCGCAGTGGGGCCCTTCCTGAAACTTTTAGGGGGTTTTCTTGGGCAAACAGGGGAGGTTGGGCAGCAGCTGTTCACTGGGGGTTTGGCACTGAATACCCGAAGTTCCCAAAGAGGTGGCCTGGGGGCATACACTTTAATTTTCTTTTAGTGACAATCCCCAAACTAGTATAAAAAAGTTTGATATTAAGTGTGAATACTTCCGTTAAGGGAAAAATCTCACCAACACTCCCATCCCAAAAAGGAAATGGGTTTAATGTCCCTTCTGAGAAGTGGGAACCCTTTCAAAACCTACCCAAAAAAGGCTTTAAAAACATAATAAAAATAAAAAATTATCAACACTTCTATCAAAAAAAAGGGGTCCAAACCGAAAGACCTAAAACAAATATAGACTGTCCTCCATTACCCAAAAAGAACCTTTTCCAAAAATTGGAAATAAATGGGGAAAAGAAAAAAACTTTAAAAACAAAAACCCCAAACAATTAAAAAAAAAAAATCCGGGAAAAGCCCCAAAATTTGTGGGTTTAAAAAAAAAATTCCAAAAAATTTTAGTTTAAAAAAAAATCCTGGAAAATGGAACGTAATTAAAAAACAAAAACACCAAAAAGGGAATCTGGGAAGAAAAAAAAAAATTCCTAAAAAAAAAAATTAAAATGGAAAAAAAACCCCCAAGCCCAAAACATACATTGAAAAAATTAAAACAGAAAAAAAAAAAAAATAAGAAAAAAATTTTTAAAAATTAAACAACAAAAGAAACTAAATTCCCAAAACAAAATCATCACAAAAAAAAAATGAAAAAAAAAACAAATTATCTACCCAAAAGACAACTTAAAAAAAATCTAGAAAAATTTAATTATTACTTTTAAAAACTATATGAAAAAAAAAATTTTTTAAAAAAAATCATAAAAAGAACTCCCAAATTAAAAAAAAAGGTAAAAGGCATTAAAAACCCATAACACCTTCAAAAAACCAAAAAAAACCCATTTGGGCAAAATTTTTAAAACATAAATTAAAAAAAATTTAAACCAAAACCATTTAAATACCATCACCAAAAAATCCTTTACATTAAAAAAACCAAAATATCCAAACACAAAACCTTTCATAAAAAAACCACCCAAAGCACATTTCCCAGGGAAAAATGGAAATTTAAGAAAAAATAATCCCTTTGTTTCAAAAAAACAAAAAAAAAAAATCTCCAAACATAAAACTCAAAATAAAAAAAAATAACCAACCTTTTTTGTAAATAACAAAAAAAACATTATAATTTATTAATACAAACTAAAAAAGAATATGGAAAAGGGGAAGGCAAAAAAAAGGGTAAAAAGGGGAAACCACATCCCAAAAACTAAAACCATCATTGAAAAGAAAAAACATTGGGAACACTCCAAAAAAAAAAAAATACATTTTTTTAAAAATTTCTCCCCCCCTAAAAAAGGGGAGAAAAAAAAAAAATATAAGAAAAACCAAAGGGAAAACAAAAATACATATAAAAAACAAATTTAAAAGGAAAAAAAAAAAGCAACAATCTGGGAAATTTGCAAAAAACAATTTAGTAAAACCAAAAAAAAACTCCCCAAAAAAAAAAAATATCAAAAACCCACAATATTTTTTACAAAAAAATTTCAGGGGATCATATAAGAAAGAAAACACAAAATCTTTATGCCATAAGTAAAAAGAAAAGCCATCCCTATCCAATCAAAAAAAAAATATCTTTTAAAAAAAAAAAAACCTCCAAAAATAAACAACCAAAAATATTCATAATGCACCAGGTAGGCACCCCCCCAAAGGTAAAAATTCAAAAAAAAAACAACAAAACAAAAGGAGGATCCCCAACCTAAATTTGCCAAACAAACCACAAAAAAAAAAAAAGAAAAAAAGAAAATAAAAAAAAAATGGATTTGGGAAAAATTAATGGAAAAAAAAATACTTTCTTCCAGCATTCATGGAACCTATTAAAATAACCCATATATTAGAACAAAAAACCCAAAATTAATCAAAAAAAAAGAAATCTTTCTTTTCAATCATATTAAAAACTAATTCAACAAAAATTAGGGGAAAAAAACCAAAAGTAAGAAACTAAACAATCTCATCTTAAAAAATTTTAAAAAAATTAAAATACAATTAATTTCCCCCATATAAACAAATGAAAAATCATACCAAAATTTTGGGATCAAAGGGAAAAAAATTTTCCCTAACACCAAAAAACAAAAAGAAAAATTAAAACAATTAAAAAAACAAAAAGCCAAATTAAAACCCCAATCAAATACTAAATTAAATTTAAAATTAAAAAAGTAAAAAAATTAAAAAAAACAGAACAATTAAAAAATAAGATTTCTATGAAAAAAATAAAAAAAAAGCCTTTTAAACTATTAAAAAAGGAAAAAGAAAAAACAAAATGAAAAAAACTTTCCACCAAAAAGGAAATTAAAAAAAAGAGTTATTTTTTTAACTTTATGCCAAAATTCCAAAAAAACCCAAAAAACAAAGAAAAAAGGAAAAAATTTTAAAAAAAAAAAAAAAACAGGAAAAACAACCCCAAAAAAAAATCCCGGGACCAATGATTTAATTAATTTACCAAACATTTAAAAACAAGGGCCCCAATCTATATAAATTAAAAAAAAAAAAATCCTACCAATTCCTTCCCAACACAACATGGAAACCTAAACCAGAAAAAACAAAAGAAAATTATAACCCCCCTAAAAAAAGCAAAATCTTAAATTTAAAAAAAAAAGACCCCAAAAATCATCCCAAAAATACACCCAAAGTAAGAATTTACCAGAATGGGGCCTTTCAAAAAAAACCATCAAAATTGCCAAGTTAAAACCAAACAAAAACCATTGAATCCCAAAGATCCATTTTAAAACCAAACCCACCCTAAAAACAAAATAAAAAATACTTTTTCCTTAAAAAATCATGCACAAAAAACCGAAGCAAAATTAAACAAAGCAAAAATTCCCAAAACTAGGCCCCATAACCTGCGGAAAACCACTTGCCAAAACAAAAAATTAAAAACAAAAAGGCAAAAAACCTTTCCCTTTTGAGAAATGGACCAAAAACCCGAATTCTAAAAATTAAAAAACCACAACCCAAATTTTTAAAAAAAAAACCATCATCCAATTCTTATTCACACAAAATCCAACACCAAGTTACAAAAAACCCATTAAAAAACAAAAAAAAAATTTTCACGCCAAAAACAGCTTTGAAAAACCACCACCACACAAAGTAAACCTTGAAAAAAAATGCCGAAAAAGGGCAAAAAAAAGATAACCAAACCCATTTAAGGCCACCAATAACTAAAACTTTTAAACCTAAAAAAAACAACAAATTTAGGAAAAACAAAAGGCGCCCGGAATTAAGCACAAATAGGTCGCCCGCAAAATTAATTTTGGAAAGCGCCAAAAAGTTTCAAAAAATTTTGTCAGGGAAAAATTATTCAAAAAACAGCCAACAAAAACAACCTATCCTTTGAAACCCAAAACCAAAAAACTATTTTAAAAAACCAAAAAAACCCTTTTGGGAAATTAGCAATCCCAAGCCCAAAAAGAAAAACAAATTTCAACCACAAAGAAAGAAATTTATTAAAAAAAAAACATTTTTACCCCAACCGGGAAAAGGCTTACCAAAGCAAACAAATTTACGATCACAAAATAGAAAATTTGATTATAAAAATAAAAGTTTTTTCAAACAAAACTAATGGACAAAATTAAAGGGAAGCAATAAACTGGGAAAAATTTTTTACAGTCAAAGGTTCATAAAGGCCCATTTCCAAAAATATAGAGAATTTAATTTTAAAAAATCAGCCATTTCCAATTGAAAATGGTCAAAAGGATATAACAACTTCCCGATGAAGAAATTGAAACATTTCTAGTCATATGAAAGTGTAAGCAATTAAAATTTTAATCCCAAATGCAAAATCGGAAAAAAAAAGGGGAGGGAAAACTGGGACAGATATTTTGGTGGGTTGGAACGAATCCAACCATTTTGAGAGTAGTTTGGAACTATGTAAAAAGTTATCAAACGATACCCTTTGATCCAGCAGTGTTATACTGGGGTTATATCCAAAAAGATTATAAAGAAGGAAAAGGGACCTGTTATGCATAAATGTTTTGGCACCCTTTTGTAGTGGCTAAAAACTGGAAACTGTGGATTCCATTATTAAATGGTTGAATAAATTGGTATATGAAAATTATGAATATTACTATTCTGTAAGAAATGGCCAACAGGATAATTTCAGAAAGGCCTGAGAGACTTACATAACGTGCTAGGAAATGAGCAGGACCAGAGATATTAAACTTCAACAAAATACTAGATGTACCAGTTCTATGGAAGGCCATCCTCAGCAAGAGATCAACCAAATACTAATGGAGCAGTAAAATGAACTGCCATCCCCAGAAAAAGAACCTGGGAGATATAAAACCATTAATTGAATTCAATCCCTAATTTATGCAACCCTATTTTTGATTTCCTTCACAAGCAATTGTACAATTTTCAGAGTCTGATTCTTTTCACAGCAAAATAACTTTTGGTCAGGTTCTTTTTTATCAATTTATATTTTAAATATTTAACATCTACTGGTCATCCTGCCATCTAGGAGGGGGGGGGTAAGAGGTGAAAAATTAAAAATTTAAATTTTAATGCTTAAATTACCATGTATATATCCTGTAAATAAAAGGCTATTAAATAAAAAAAAGAAAAGAAAAAAAACCTTATTGTAATGTGATATTTTCCCTTACTTCAAGTATTTGATTATTCCTTGGCTCAAACTTTTTTGTTTTGTTTTGTTTTGTTTTGAGGTTGTTATTTATTTATTTGTTTGCCTTTGTTTGAGCACCAGAGGTATACTGGCATTAACTCACATTTACTGAATCAGAATTCAGCAAATATTATCAATTGGGATTTGGTTTATTGTTCTTTTGATGGTCTAAATGATAAACTGAAAGGGAAAAGGTTAGTAATATAAATTTTAAACATAAAGATAAACATACGATATCTTTTTGGAGATCTGATTGTCAAACTTTTACTAGCAAACATATAGAGACACACACACATAAATACAGACACAGTCACATGCTTGTATCCTTTTATCATTTCTTCTTCTGTCTTCTACATTATGAAGAATAAATAGTGCAGTTAAAAAAAAAAATCACTAGCTAGAAAGCAAAGAGCTGAACTCTGCTCTTATGACTTTGGACAAGTAACTTAATCTTTATGGAAACCAGTTTCTTCAACTCTAGGAGCTAGAGAGGATGATCTCTAAGGTTCTTTCTGGTCCTAAGAGTCTTTGGTTTTGTAACATATAGTAAATACCTTCCTGCAGCCAGGATAATTCAGATTTTAGGTGGCATAAATAACAATTTATAGAATCTAACTGGATAGACTTCTAAAGGTCTTATTTATGTCTAATGTTTTGTGCCTAATGATCTTTTTTACTGATTTTCCATGATTGGAATACCTACTATTAGGGTCAGTTTTTTAAAGTAAAGTACTTTAAAGTAAAAGACTTTTGTTTAAATTGTGTAGAGGGCTGAAACTCTTGATTGATTGATTTAAACAAGGTGTTAACTCAGTGCAATTAATAATACAATGGTTATCTAGTTTAGCATGATGATTAATAATTCTCTAGTTCATTATGATTGAATTAATCTTACAACAAATAATGGACTTTAACACCTGGCTATTCTCTTGGTGATTGCTCTGCTGAAACAAAGGCTGGTCCAGAGAACTCCAGAAAACTAACCTGAATACTACATTTTGGTACCCAAACACAACTAAAGATTTACACTCTGAAGTCCAGACTGACAGGATCCTGAGTTCAGTGAAAAAGTCTCCTTGACCCAGAAATTAGGGTGAGTACAAAAATAGACAAGACGGAAACTTTGTTAAGGGCTAAACTAGTATTTCAGCTGAAATGGGACAAATGTTTAGAAAGGAGTCTTCTCCACTGCAAGGAAAGTGTATAGAAAGCACCGTTATGATTGTAACTTGGGAGCAGATTATTGGACTTTTAGAAACATTACAGTACTCATCTCCTTGGTCCTCTAAGGAAGAAGAATTATAGCTAGACAAGTGGAAACTAGTAGGAAAGCAATTAATTGAATATTACAATGATAATGGTCCTGATTCAATTTCTAAAGAAACCTTCTATACATACTTAATACAATTGGCTTTAGGGAATTACATAAGTTATAAAATAAGGGAAAAGAAGAAAGTGCTGGAGGGAGAGGGTACTAATATAGCAGTTGAAAAGCATGAAGAATTAGATAAGAAAGAAGTTAAGTATAATACTGATGAAAGTAAGGAGTGTGGTGCTTCACAGCAGAAGCCATTAGAGCATTATCCATATTCTGACCTACCCCCCTCAATTAACTTTTCATGTGTGGAGGGAAAAAGGAGGATGGGGAGAGGCATTAAAGCAATCAGCTTTGTCTACCCCCTATAACAAGATTACAAAAGGCAGTAGTTAAAGCTAAAAAAGAAGGACAGGATATATCTGATTTAATAGAAGCATACCTTGTTGTTCAATAGTTTCACTCTTCAGGTCAACAAAGGAGAAGATACACTCCTTTTGATGTGGAAAAATTCAAAGATTTGACATAGGGTTGAACTCTTTATGGGGCTACATCGTCTTAAGATGGTATTAGAGAATTTGGCTTATGAAATTTTAACCCTAGTGATTGGAAATCTATAGCAAGGACATGTTTAGAATCTGGACAAAACTTGTTGTGGCTTTTGGAGTATAGTGAACTGTGAAGAATACAAGACCAACAAAATAGACAAACTGGAGTTAATATACAAATCATCTTTGACCAACTATCAGGTAAAGGCCAGTATGCAGATATTTTAGCACAGATTAATTACCCTTTGATAGTATATGAGCAAATTACTGCTGCTATAAAAGCATGGGGCACCCTCCCAGGAAGACAAGATAGAGAGGAAGCCTTTACAAAAAGAGAGCAAGGTCCAAATGAACCCTTTGCTGAATTTGTGGGACATCTGAAGACAGCTGTCATATGAAATATTGGTGAAAATGAAGCAACAGAAATAATGATAAAACATCTTGCTAGAGAAAATGCTAATGATATTTGTAGAAGAATTATACCAGGATTACAACACAAAGATGATCCTTTAGAGGAGATCATAAAACACTGTGCCACAGTGGGCACAAATACCTTTTATACCGAGGATATGATGCAGAACATGTGAAGAAAGGGTCCATCTTGGCAAGGGATTTCCAGAGAGACCCATCAATGCTTTCAGTGTGGTAAAGTAGGGCATCTAAAAGCTCAGTGTAGGCACAGAGACAGAGTGAGAAGACAGGGTGGGAGAACAAGACCCAAAACCCCATGTACAAAATGCAACAGAGGCTTCCATTGGGCATCAGAATGTAGATTGACCCAGGGAAACGAGAGGCAGAGCCCCCAGCACCAGGACCTCAGGCAAAAAACAGGCAGGGCATAATGGCATCAGTGGTTACACCCTGAGAGTCTTTAGAACTTCAGTACTCTGATATGATCTATCACCCAAAAAGTAATCTGATGGGAGAAAGGGATTACAATTAGGGAGAATACAGGCTTTTTAACCCAACAGAAGGACAGTGTCTAGTGCATGCAGCTCCAATGTAATTGCCAAGTAATGAGGAGAGATCCAGAAAATGGTGAATGGAGAGGCCAGATAGGTTAATTGCTTGGGAGAGAGGATTTGCTTGTATCTCTACAGACGGAGAAGGAATCAGATGGGTTCCAATGAGCTGTATTCACCTGGTGCATCAGAGAGAGACAAAAAAAAGAGAAAAAACCCTGAAACAAAGGAGAAGACCTAATGTGAAGACCGTGTATTTTTAAATCAGCAGGAGTCAGGAATTCAGGTTAGGGGAAAATCATCAGTCTTTATTCTCAGTGAAGAAGGATCGGACATGGAAGAGAATAGGCAATAGCAATGTGTGTAGCTGAGTCAAGAAGCTAGCTAGACTAGCAGCCACATGACCAGCAGCTAGGAGTATCGAACCCAGGCACAATCTCCCCCAGCTTCTCTTCCTGTCTCTCTCTCTCTGCCTCCACCCACCAAAATCGTCATTTCCTATACAACACATCAGGACTTGCCAGAGTGGGGCAGGGACCATTCTTTATCCAATCTATAAAAGAGTATAGCCCAATTACTATTTAGCTTCACATACTTGAGACCTCATACCAACTCAAAACTCAGCCCATTAAATCTCCTGTTTTTTTATTTTAGAACACAGGTGGTCATGCCATCCCTGACCCTCAGGGAGGCCAACCCCAAGGGGAGGATCACAGCCTCCCAACTTCTCAGGGAAGGAAGGAAAGCACCAAAAAGGAGGTGATCACAGCCTCCCGATTTCCAGGAAAGGGGGAAAGACCAAAAAGGAGATGATCCCGCCCTCCCTACATCTCAGGAAGGGAGAAAAAGCACCAAAAGGGAAGTTTGAAGGGTTTCTGGGCGAAGGGGTTTAATCATAAACCCATCAATGGGAGGTAACAACACAACAATAATGCAGAGGCTATTGGGGGATGACCTCCCCACAGTCATGCAGGCCGATGTGGTGTAAAAAATGAATTTACCAAGTAGCGGAATAGCAAACAATATAAATCAACATGGTGGAAAAAGATCACCAGTCCTAGAAGGAGGGTATGTAAACAACAGTCACACATCCCTTCTTCAGCACCAAGAAATAGTCCAAAACCAATTATTTCCATTGCTTTACAGTCAGGAAACCAATATCCCCTGAGTTTTTGAAGTCCTGCAAAGTCCAATTGTTAGGGAATCCAATGATTCCAGGATTTTGAAGTCCCAAAGTTTACTTTCAAGAACCAATGATTTGAGAGTTTTCAATCCTATGTCTTAGAAATCCAATGATTCCTGAGGGTTTTGTCCATGTCTCAGGGAATCCAATGATCCCTGAGGGTTTTCAAGTCCAAAGATCTTATCATGTCTCAGAGAATCCAATGATTCCTGAGGGTTTAAGTCAACAATCTTTGATGTCCTGGGGCCAAACGCCAAATCGCAGCTCTTTTCAATGGAAGCACAATCAGCAACAGAACCACCGATATTCCTTGGGTCGTTCCTTTGTTTCAAGGGGACGTCTCTCGGTGGACAAGACGAATAGGTCTTGGCACCCATCGATTCCTTCTCCACCTGTTGATACAACAAACCCTCTCCCCAAGCAGTTAGCCTATCTGATCCTTTCCATTCACCACCCTGGACTCTCCACATCACCTGGGATTATTAAAGATAGTGGAGCTGCTCACCTGGACACGACCTTCCGGGGGTTTAAACCTGTTTAGCCGGCATCTTTGTCAAAAATCAAAAGTTAATAGTATAAAGAGCTAGATTTAAAGTTCTCAGGGGTTACCTGTGGCTCCCCTTTCCTTTGTTTTTGGAGGGCGTCTTTATCTCTGTTTCTCCCTCCCTATCCCTGTCCTTGAGGATTAAAGGGTCCTGGTGTGTAAAAATTTATACTGTGGAAAAAGGTGAAAATGTTTTGAAGTATAAAAGGACCATTTTGTTTTTTTGCTTGTGGCACAAACCCTAATAAAGCTTTGTGGGAATTAGGACCATCTTCTTTTGCTGCTGCCATTGCAAAAGTGAATCTCGAAAAGGTGTCTACCAAATGGGGATGAAAGACAGACGACCAAAAGATTTATAATGGGTACATCCATTTGCCAGATTTCATTGGGTCTCAAACCAGGGTTCCCTGGAGGAGGTAGGAGCATGGAAAGGAAGGCAAGCCATACAGGCTTTTACTATGCTCCACTTCCTCTCTTGTTATTCCAAATTTAAACGTAAAAGCTGAGCACCTGATGATATTTAGAATGAGATGCCTGCTTTTGAATAAAGGGGTTTGACAACATATTAGAAGGCATCTGCCTTTGAATTGCCATCAAATATGGACCTGGAAGTCCACTAGAAATGGACATTAATATATAGATCTTACCGACCTTACTTGTTTGAAGTTTCTTAAAGAGTTGATAATATTAAGGTTTAATTTTATTTGGCGGGAATTTTTGTACCACACCTACTGAATAGGGAATCAGATATTATATTTATTCTCAAAACAGAATGATCTTTACAACATTCTGCTGAGTGGACTGAAAAGGAGTTCTGACTATTCTTTTATAGTTGATCATGGAGTAACAGCGCAAATATTATGTTTGGATGATCCATGAAGATAGTTGGTCCTTTAAGAGGAATTTTAGAAACTTTTTTCAAAGAATCATCAAATTATGTAATATGGTTATTTAAGGAGACCCATGTATAAAATTTAGAGCCATGGCTAATAAAATTTACCACTTGGATGGTCCCAACACATTAATTTTGTATTGGAAAAAGGTGATATCTTGTCAGGTCTTGTCCCAGAAATTGTACTCGCTTAGTGGCCTTTAATAAAATTCAGCCACAAGATGGGTAGGAAAAGGCTTTTTTCTGGTTGTGTGGGGTTCACCCCCTATCACCTGTTCCTTGATGAAGGACTGTGGGTGCCTCTTTGTAAAAAACTGATATCCCAAGGGTTTTGGTGACTTTTCAACCACGTTGGATAAAGAGTTCAACTTCTCTCAAAGCCTTTTGAGCTTTTTTTGTAAGGTGGGGGTGAATTTAAAAGCCTGCCTCTTAAATGTCATATAAAGATGTAACTGATGATAAACCTAACACTTCGCATCCATTGAATTCCTATCAATTTTGAAAATCATTCAATTGTTTAGCCCTTCTGTTCTTAAGGAAGTTTTAATTTGACCTTAAAATTTATATCCAAATATTGAAAAGGAAATTGTCTTTTAATTTTTCGGGGGATAATTTAATTCCTTAGTGTTTCTATGGTCTTTTGTGACATGCTTCAAATTTGTTCCTCGGAAAATCCCAATATGTCATCCATATAATGTAAAGCATAACTTTTGGGAATGCTTTTCTTACTGGAGAAACAGAGCAACATACATTTGAACATAGTAGGGCTTTTCCATTCCTGTGGCAAAAACTGCCATTCATATCTTTATAAGGCTCAGCTGTTAAGCTGACTGAAAAAGGCAAATCTTTCATATCCTCCTTATCCAGAGGGATAGAAACAGTCCAATATCTAGACCCAAAGGGCCATTCTCTGGCAACTGAGTAAGAGATGGAAGTCCAGGCTGAAAGTTCCCATAGTTTCCATCTTTTCATTCATTTTTTAAACCATTACCATCCTCCATTTTTCCGATTTTTTTACAAAAAATGGGAATTCCAAGGACTTAAGAAAGGTTTTGGGTTCCTTTGTCTTTACTAATCTAATAAGGCCTGAATTTTATCTTTACTTAAGGGACTGCTCTATCAACTTGTATCAGTTTTCCATTGGATAGGAACAGGTGAAAGTGTTGGGGCCTTCCAGCAGCCCTGCAAAAACCAAAGTACTATTTTTAACCCCATTTTAAAAAGTCCTTCCCCAAGATTGATGGGGATTTTTTAACTAAAAAGGAGTAAAAACTCCTGTTTTGCCTTGAAAAGTCCATCTCATAGGGAAGATAACTTCGGCTGCTGTTGATCCCCCTACGCCAGATATGTAGGTGTCTGCCTTAATCTTTGGCCAGTGATTGAATTATCTAACGACCTCCGATCTGCATGTTACCAGTCCTTCCAATGGAAGGCCATTTATATAGATTATAATATTGTAGTTGTTACAGTTTCTGTCCAATATATTGTGGATTTGTGATCTGAAATCAGAATCTGGGGACTATCACCGCTTTCTTATTAGGATTCTGTATGAGTAAACCTGAAGCTACTATTTTCCTGGGGATAAGTCACACTTGTTGCCTGTATTGGGACTGGGAATTTTTCAATTCCCCAGTTTCCCATCAGTGTGTGGATGGACACGTTTTGTACGTATTCTCAGGAGGTAAAATGGTCAAATACTGTGCCTGGAGGCAAGGGATCCATAGGCTGGAGAGGAACAGATTTCACCCTCCAGGGGGTATCTGTTGTCTCAGCTGCATACAACTCTATTCTCCCTAATTGTAATCCCTTTCTCCCATCAGGTTGCTTCCTGGCTGGTTGATTGTGTAATCCCTTTCTCCCATTATATGGCTTCCTGGCTGATTGATCATATTGGGGTATTGGCTGTCTAGGCACTCTCTGGGTGCACCATTGGCTGCCATCATGCCCCAAGTGGTTTTTGCCTGGGGCCCTGGGGCTGGGCCCCTCATCCCGTTTCCCTGAACCTGTCTACATTTTGAGGCCCAATGGAAGCCTCTGTTGCATTTTGGACATGGGGTGCTGGGTCTTGTTCTCCCACCCTGTTTTCTCACTCTGCCTCTATACCAACATTGAGCTTTCAGATGCCCTACTTTACCACACTGAAAGCATTGACATGTCTCTCTAGAAGTCCCTTGCCAGAAGGGACCCTGTCTACCCATGTTGGGATCTTGGGAAGTCTGCATCATAGTCTGGCTATAAAAGGCATTTGTGCCCACTGTGGCACAGCATCTTATGAACTCCTCTAAAGGAGCATCCTTGCGCAGTCCTAGTATAATCCTTCTGCACACCTCATTAGCATTTTCCTTAGCAAGTTGCCTTATTAAAACATCTGTTGATGAATTTTCCCCATTAGTTCTTGTGATAGCAGTCTGCAAACGTCCCACAAAGTCAGCAAAGGGTTCATCTGGCCCTTGTGTTATTTTTGTGAAGGCCTCACCTTTGTCATTTTTATTGTGAATCGAAGTCCATGCTTTGATAGCATTAGCAGCAATTTGCTCATATGCTGCTACTGAATAATTAATCTGTGCTGTGACGTCTGCATAGGGACCTATACCTGTTAGTAGGTCATAGGTGATCACAGCATGAACAGCATTTTGACTATTTTGTTGGGCTTGTATCCTACAGAGCTCACTATATTCAGAAAGCCACATGTAATTTTGTCCAGGTTCTAGGCATACCCTTGCTATAGATTTCCAGTCATTAGGAGTCAAGATTTCAAAAGCCAAATTCTGTAATAGCATCTTAACATAAGCTGATGTAGCCCCATAAAGAGTGCAAGCCTTTTTCAGGTCTTTGATGATTTCTACGTTAAAAGGGGCATATCTTCGACTTTCTTGACCGGAGGCATTAAACTGGGAAATTACAGGAAAGATATGTGGCTGGAGCTCCCTGACGTCCACGCCCTTTTCTTTGGCCTTCATTAAGCCCTCTTGTAATCTACTCATAATTGGATACTGGGGGGGAGGTGCTGGTGCTGTCACTGCCCCTCCTCCCTCCATCCTGGAGGGTGGAGTTGATGGAGGAGAGTCAATCACTTGCTCCTGAGGTGGGGCTGAAGCTGCCTCCTGAGGTGGAAAGTCACCACACCCTTGCTCACTTAAGTCTCCATGCCCTGTGGGGATATGGTCATTAATCTCTTCATTGCCTTCCTCCTTAATATCAGGCCTCCCTATTTGGCTACTCCGAGTGGGAGCAATGGGTTTTTTCTTTCTTCTAGGGATAGGGTTTCTTAGTGCTAACTGAATTATATTGTATAAATAAAATGCCTCGATGGAAATTGAATGAGGACCGTTTTCACTGTAATACGTGGACAACTATTGTCCAACCAGGGACCAGTTATCTCGAGAGATCTGCTCCTGCTCTACGAACCAAGGGGAGATGCGGTTTAATGTACCCACAAGTCTAGCTACCTGTTCCCAAGTTATAAGTAGCCCTTGTCCTTCTATCAGCTTAAGCATGCTTTCTATAGCACCACTAGTGGGTGGGGTTGAAGGGGTTGAAGGGGTTGGGGGCGGGGATGGAGAGTCTTTAGCTAGCATTTGTCCCATTTTAGCCAAAAAAAGATTACTGGTTTAGTTTTTAAGAAAATAAGTTCCCTGTTTGTCTATTAACAATACTCACCCAAGTTCCTGGTCACCGGAGACTTCTTCAGTCCTTGGTTCCCACCGTTGGGCACCAAATGTGAAGACCGTGTATTTTTAAATCAGCAGGAGTCAGGAATTCAGGTTAGGGGAAAATCGTCAGTCTTTATTCTCAGTGAAGAAGGATCGGACATGGAAGAGAATGGGCAATAGCAATGTGTGTAGCTGAGTCAAGAAGCTAGCTAGATCAGCAGCCACACGACCAGCAGCTAGGAGTATCAAACCCAGGCACAATATCCCCCAGCTTCTCTTCCTGTTCCTCTCTCTGCCTCCACCCACCAAAATCGTCATTTCCTATATAACACATCAGGACTTGCACGGAGAGTGGGCAGGGACCATTCTTTATCCAATCATGTATATTAATAGAGTATAGCCCAATTACTATTTAGCCTCACATACTTGGGACCTCAGTGCACCAACTCAAACCTCAGCCCATTACAACCTAAGAAACATCTGATACTGAAAGAGCATGGCTAATAACAAGACTGTCACAGACCTTCAAAACCAGCAGAAATCATTGGATTCCTTGAGACATGATAAGACTGATACAGGAATTCAAAATCTGCAGGAATCAGTGGATTCCCAGGCACATGAAGAAATGGACAATAGATTGGTTTTGGATTATTTCTAGAACTTATGGATATGTATAAGTCCTCATGTTGATTCATGTTGTTTGTTACATCACTATTAGCCTGTGTTATTGTGTGCTTGTGTAATACCTCCCATGTTGATGGATTTATGTATACCTATTTCAAGTGAGACCCTTCAGAAACCTGTTAATCTGGTTTGACTCTCCATTTCCCTTTAGTGTTTTCATCTCCCTTCCTGAGATGTCAGGGAGGGCGTGATCACCTCCTTTTATATGTGTTTTCACATCCCATCAAAAATGATCACATCATTTTAGGGGATCTCACCTCCCTGAGAAAGCAGGGAGGGTATGACCACCTATGTTCTAAAACAAAAGAAAGTGGACGATGTAGAGGGCTGAAATTCTGTATAATTGATTTAAACAAGGTATTAACTCGGGGGAATTGATAATACAGTGGTTATCTAGTTTAGCATGGTGATTAATAGTTCTCTAGTTCAGTGTGATTGAATTAATCTTACAACAAATAATGGTTCTCTAGTGACATAATGATTGCCTTATACTCACTATGATGAATGGATTTAATTGTAATAGAGTATTTAAGAAGCCAGAGTCAGACCTAGAGGGAGACTGGAACAGACTCAAAGAAGAGGACTGGAGGCTGGAGCACTAGCTCCTGGACTCAGGGAGACTTCAAGACAGAGACTGTCATGGTGATCCTCCTGCGTCCCCCAGAGAAACCAGGGTACATTCCAGAGGACCTCCAGAAAGCTGGCCTGGGTCCCAGGCAAGGAAATAGGCTGTGAAGCAGAAAATACTTTTGGACTTTAACACCTGGCTATTCTCCTGGTGATTGCTTTGCTGAAACAAAGGATGGTCTAGAGACCTCCAGAAAACTAACCAGAGCACTACAAAATTGCACATATGCTATAACATATAACAATTTTGTTATATTTGCTAGTTGATCCACATGAAAAAAGTCTTAATTTTAATGGAATTTTTCATCACATATACCATTTATAATATCAATATTTCATTTCAATAATGATTGCTAGTTTTTCATGTATGAAGAAAATTATCTCTTCAAATTAGCATCTGGATATTGCAAACACAAAGTATCAATATTTGGCATCATTCAAAAATTATTCTTTTAAGCATATTAATTATTAGACTATAATAAATTATTCATTATTTTTAGATATATGATAAGACATTTGAAATGACATTTAAAGATAACATACTTAACATTTGTCTTTAATGACATTTAAAAATAATTTTTGAAACTCTTTTGGAGGAAATAGATACCTACTTGTTATATATCCTTAAGGGACAGAGTTTGGAATAAGGTCTAGAATATAAGAAAGTTACAGGGGAAAACAAAAAAGTGACCCACTTCAAAAGATAAGAGGAAATTATGACAAAACTAAGGACACGAAAAGGTGAGATGAGAGAATAGATTGGATAAATTCATGTTGTCTCAATTAGATACATGGAAAAGAGAAAACTTAATAAAATTCAATAGTAGATGAAATAGAGTAGACTGAATAAAATTTAATTTGTTCCAACATGAGACAAAGAAGAGTTGGAGTTACAGAATCTTATCATTGAAAAAGACAAGGACATTCTCTAGTTCTACACACCCCTGAACAAAAATTCACTCTACATCATACATGCCTAGGACTCGTCCACCTTTTATTTGAATACAAACCTTGAGGGGGAACTAATTACCTACTGAGGGAGTACTTTCCATTTTTATAAAACTAAATATTATTATAAAAATATTTCTTTCAATTGCCTCAGCAAAAAAAAAAATATATATATATATATATATATATATATATTTCTTTCAAATCAAATTTATATCCTGTACTTCCAACCATTTTTTTAAAATATCATTATGGCACCTGGAACCAAACAAAACAATTTTTACCTGGTACTACCCTTCAAATACTTGAGGACCACCTTTATGGTCCCATCTAAGTCTACTTTCTTAGGCTTAACATCTTCTGCCCTTTTATCAGATCTTCTTATTGTAAAACTGTAAAATTTGTCTTCTAACAAATGTCCTCCACCTTTTCAATGTCTTTTCACAAATATGTTTTAAGTTTAAATACCAACTTTAGTTTTTGCTCTTAATTCTCTGAGACTCATCTTTCTCATCTGTACAATGGATGCAATAACTTTTATACCCTTCTTATGAGGAATACATGTGTGTGTGCGTGTGTGTGTGTGTGTGTGTGTGTGTATACATACATATATGCCATATAAATGTGAATTACTATTTCTTCACAGTTTTGTCCAAGGATATTTTTTTATTAAACATATTATTAGAAGCTATTGGAATGGATGTCTAGAATATTTGGCTTTATAAAATGTAAAGTTTCTATGTACATTTGTGGAAGGTGTCATTCTTATCCTTCATTTTGATCTCAACAGAGGTGTATGTGACAGTGTTTATATTTGTCCACTGTATATCTCTGTGGGGCACTGTGTAGATGTTCTGCCTGGATAGATTGATTGGAAAAATTGGGATCTTAACTGCTAATCCATGTATTAAATATTATACTAGAATCATATATAACAGATTTATTTATTTATTTTAATACACATTGTTTTATGAATCATGTTGGGAGAGAAAAATCAGAACAAAAGGGAAAAACCATGGGAGAGAAAAAAAGAAATAAACCTAGCACATATTGATTTACTTTATCTCTACATTTTTTTTTTCTAATTGCAGATCATATTTTTTTATTCAGTCTATTGGTATTGCCTTTGATCACTGAACTACTGAAGAGAACCAAAGTTTTCATGATTGATTCATCACATATTCTTGTTCTTATTGGGTACAATGAATTCCTGGTTCTATTTGTTTTGCTCATTATCATTTCATGTACATCTTTCTAGACCTTACTAAAACAAGCTTGTTAATCATTTTTTAATAGAAAATAATATTCCAGTACCTTCATATACCATAACTTGTTCAACTATTCCCAATTCATGGATATCTACTCATTTTCCAAATCTTTGCTACAACAAAAAGAGCTTTTTTGCACATGTGGGTCCTTTTCCCTCCTCTGTGATTTCTTTGGGATATAGACCCAGTAATGGCACTGTTGAGTCAAAGGGTAAACACAGTTTTCTATCTCTTTGGGCATAGTTCCAAATTGCTCTCCAGAATGGTTGGATCATTTCACAACTCCACCAACAATATATCAGTGTCCACAGTTTTCCCAGATACTCTCCAAGATTTATTATTATTTTTTCCTGTCACTTTAAACAGTCTGAGGGGTATGAGGTACTACCTCAGAGTTGTTATAATTTGCATTTCTCTAATCAAAAGTGATTTAAAGCATTTTTTCAATGTCTCATATGACATAAAGAAAAACAAAGAAAAAATCTATTATCTTTTTAAAGCAATAATTTAGTCAATAGAAAAGATCCTGCATCAGGAAAAAAGCAAGATAGTAATGAGAATAAAACATTGCCCTTATTATTAGGGAATGTATAATCCAGTGGAAGAAATAGTCCTTTAAATATTAGATAGAAATCAAATGAAAGGATAAAATTTGCATATTATAAGCATCTAAAAATGGGAGAGAACTCTGTATAATTTGAAATGATCAAGAAGTTTTTTTTCATTCATTTTTTAATCTAACTTACTCAAAGCCATAATTAAAGTTGATGGGGGCCAGTAATACACACTATTCCTAGGGTAAATGGGTAAATGCCAATAAGTGTGTCTTCTAATTAAGGGGACAGAGTGAGGTTGGGCAGTTTACTAGACTTGCATAAAACCATTAGTTGGGAATAGAAAGAAGAATTGAGAAACTTATCAAACCCACCATTGGATAGGTTCCCATTTAACTACACAATTTTGCTAACGAGGTCATTAGCTTACTGAAATATAGCAGATACAGTTAGCACCTTCAAAATTCTGTGCTTTGAGAGGCAAAACCTCAGGCACACCACATTACTTATACTTCCAAACACAAGAATTTTTTTTTTTAATCCTGTCATTTTTTGCTACCAAATACAATGCATATCTTTTCCCTTCTTGTGGTTTTAAAACATGAATGATATCAATATTCCCAATAAAGGTTTCACAGAATAGCTACAAATTAAAGTGAATAAAGCCCAGTCTTTATTTTTGCAGAAAAGATCTAAGCTGATTGCATTTCACAGGCCTTGGTGCAGAGAATTACAATGAAGTCTTGACGTGTTTATATATTTTGGAAATATGAATGATTTTCCATTTACAGCACTGTAGCTTCTTTCCAAAGAATTTTTATCTTTGCTCACCGAGCCAAAAATCTCTTAAATTGTGCTACAGTTCCTTACCTCAGCTCTGGTATCATTGACTTTCTAAAGCTGTTGGCATGGATATTCAAAGAAATTGCCTATGCATTAAGTTTAAATTATTTGTCATTATTATTCATAAAATAATGAGAATGAGAGAAAATCATGTCATTAGGAACAACTTCTGCATCAATATCATATTTTCTCCTCTGTTTACTGCTAAATGTGGAGTTTACCTTAAAAGGGAGTAAAGAGGAGCAATGAGACAGGGACTGAATGAACTTCTAAAACTCCATTCTTCTGACCTAGAAATGAAAGTAAGGAAGTAAAGTGTACCTATTCATGGAAATAAAATGTGTATCTTTTGAAAGGATGGTAAAGGAAATACATATATGAAAGCACATAGACACCTAACCTTCTATAGAAAAGAACTAATAATATTTCAAGGAAGCATAATGGCAACAATAGCTTCTAATGTCATATTCTAATTGTTATGCAAGCATAATGGTTTTGTTAGGGGACATAGGGTAATAGAATGAGATTGCTCCTTTACCATTTTCTAACCTCTCAAGTTCACAAAGTAATAGGTTGTCATGTGATTTTTAAGATATGTTATTACAGTCAGGAATAAATCCTGCTTGTTCTATCCAGTTGGCAATTGAAATCCGGATTAACACTCATCTGGTTGGCTGAGCAACCCAAGAGAGACCTACTTTATTTTCAAGTACCCTTGACTTCGGCTTCTTTTCCAGGATAAACTTATCACTTTGGAACTTTGGCCATCCTGCTAATAACTCAAGCCTTTATTGATACCACTTCCAGAACTTCCTCTCTTCTCATTAGAACGCTAGTGGACAAGAGTATCAGATACCTCCATAGCCTTTCTTTATAAAGGGCAGAAACTGGACTCAGTACACTCCACTTTACATTTGTTGTTCTGCCTAGTTTCAATTTTAGAGAACAAACTGTCCCCTTTCAGGGTAACTCTGGTTACACTTTCTTGCATCATTTTTTTTCAGAATAAAAACTTTTTTATTTTCTAAATATATGTAAATATAGTTTTCAACATTCAACCTTGCAAAACCTTGTGTTCCAATTTTTTTCTCCTTCCCTTCTCCTACTCCTTCCCTTAGAGAGCAAGTAATCCAAATATGTTAAACTTGTGCAATTCTTCTATACATATTTCCACAATTATCATGCTGAACAAGAAAAATCAGATCAAAAAGGGGGAAAAATGAGAAAGAAAACAAAAAGCAAGCAAACAACAACAAAAAAGTGAAAATACTATGTTGTTATCCACACTCAGTCCACACAGTCCTCTTTCTGGGCTTTACAAGAGCCTGGGAACTGGCCTGAATCACCTCACTATTGAAAAGAGCCATATAGATACTCTTCTTCTAGTTATGTATAATATTCTCTTGGTTCTTCTCATTTCACTTAGCATTAGTTCATGTAAGTCTCTCCAGGCCTCTCTGAAATCATCCTGCTGATCATTAAAGAATAATAATATTCCATAACATTCACATATCATAACTTATTCAGCCATTCTCCAACTAGTGGGCATGTACTCAGTTTCCAGTTCATTGCCACTATAAAAAGGGATGCTACAAACATTTTTGCACATGTAGATACTTTTCCCATTTTTATGTTCTCTTTGGGATACAGGTCCAATAGAGACTCCTGCATCCTTTTGCAAATTGTTTCTCCCTTTAAAATGTGATCTCTTAGAAATCTGTCTATCTTTTTATCAGTTGTATCCCTAGTACATAACACAATGACTGGAATATAATAGGAACTTAATAAATGTTTATTGGATTGAATTGGAACCTGAGTAGATTTTATGCTTAAAAATGAATGCCTTGTCAAGACTGTTTTGAGAAAGGAAATATGCTATAATTAAATAATTAACCACTAGTTCATTACACAACTAGCTAAAACAAATCACATGGTTCCATAATCAGGCTATATTGGTCAGAGTCAGAGTAAAAATTTAGAATTGTTCCATGGTACAGGTATATCTCATTTTATTGAGCTTTGCTGATACTGTGTTTTTATCTTTGTTCTTTATTCTTTTTGTTTTTTTACAAAATGAAGATTTGTGTCAACTCTGTTTTGAATAAGTCTATAGATGTCATTTTTCCTAAAACATGTTTTTATATTAGGTGTCTACCATATTTGGTAGTTTTACATTATTCCAAGCTTTTTTTTTATTATTATTATATCTATTATGGTGATCTGTGATCAGTAATCTTTAATGTTAAGTAATATTATAATTGTTTTGGAGTACTTACAATCATACCCATATAGATGTGAACTTAATGGATAAATGTTGTATGTGTTCTGACTGTTCCACCAATCCGTGATTCTCACTCTCTTCTTATTTTTAGTCCTCCATTTCCCCTAAAATGTAATGATATTGAACATAGGTCAATTAATAATTCTACCATGATCTTTAAATGTTTAAATGAAGGGGAGAATCAATAGATGGGACCAGCTTCAATAGTGTCTTTTTCTAAGAAATTGCCACAGCACTCAAAACCTTCAGCCACCCTCACCTTATTAGTCAGCAGTCATCAATATCAAGGCAAGACCTTCCATCAAGACCCCAACAACAAAATTACAACTCCCTAAATTATTATTGTTTAAACCAATAATAATGATGATGATGACAAATATAGTAATAAATTGTGATCGTCTCATTTTGTTCAATTATATTAGTTATATTTATTGTCATTTAAAAGGAAAAAAAAATTACCTAAATCCTACAGCTATTTTTTATGTACTTCAATGGTAATATTTCTATTACATTCATTTTTTAGCAATAAGTATTTTTAATTAAGGTTTTTAGACTTGTTTTAGACATAATACTATTGTATACTTAATAGACTATAATAGTTTAAACATGAGCACTGGAAAAAAAAAGATGTAACTTGTTTTATTAGCATATTTGCTTTTTTTTTGGTGATCTGGAACTGAACCTACAATATCTCTCAGTTATGCTTGTAGACAGACAACTGTTCTTGGAGTCAATAATAGTAATTAGAATCATGGCTAGCATTTATGAAATTAAGTTTTAAGGCTTGTTTGTGAAGTGATTAACAAATATTTCATATCAAACAATCCTGAAAACTAGGTGTTAATGTTGTTGTTGGTAGTGGTGGTTTTGGGGGCAGTGATGATTGTTCTTCATTTTATAAGATCAGTGACATCGTGAATGAATGGTGTATTAATTGGTCCATAAATTGAATTTAAATGAGGAAAATTGCATGAGATTATCAAGCTCATTCTCTCTTCCAGAATTACTGAAGATCAGTAGGAAGACAGGATAAGGGACATGGTTCAAGATGTAGTGGTTTACATTGGTATTTTTATTGTCTAACCAAGATCTAATTGCTCTACAATCCCTGCTTAATTTGACTTCATGGCCATTAGAATAAATTGTTCTCATCTGCCAATTCTACTGGGAGAAGTCTTCATGTGTTTGGGGTAAGTATCCCCCTAAATCATCAAAAGATTTTTAAATCCTATCAGTCTACTGAGGTGTGACTGCTGTGTATGCTTCAGTTTCTTGGAGCCACAGATGTAGAGTTGGATGATAGATAGACATCAACAATAGATAAACAGCCTTGAAAAAGACTCAGCAAGCCCTATTACCAGAGGTGCTAGTTGTCCCTGAGCATCCCATACCCTCAATTTTACAGATGAAGGAACTGAAATAGACAAAGGTTAAATATAGTCACACAACTAGAATCTTAGTATAAATTTGAACTCAGATCTTCTTGACTGTAGGATAAATATTGTATATATTTTGCAACATAACAGCTTCATAGTAATAATAATTGAGTTAAATTCATACCTATGGAACATACTAATGGCGTGCTTCAGGACAAGTCATCAAGCCTCAGTTTAGCACTTCAGACAATTCCTTCAATGGAGAAGTCTTCATCTATGAGTCAGATTACACATAAAAGGGCTCTACATAAATGAAAAAATAATAGGACTAAATAAATAATAATAATGACAAATGTAATGATAAATTGTGATTGCCTCATTTTATTTGGTTATATTACTTATATTTATTGTCATTTAAAAGGAAAAAGAAATATTACCTGTCTCATGGACATTTTTAAATGTATTCCAATGGTAATATTTCTATTACATTCATTCATATAAGATTACCTAAAGCATGGTTTTTCCACTGGCAAAAAAAAGATTTTATAAATAATACAAATATAATAAATGCATATTGTATAGGTATGTGTCTATATGCATATATATGCATGTATTGTATATTTTAAGCATATACATATACATACATGCATATGCATATATGTTGTTTGGACATTTCAGTCATGTCTGATTCTTCATGACCCACTTGGTATTTTGGTAAAGATATTACTGAAGTAGTTTGCCAGTCCCTTCTCTAACTTATTTTTGCAGATGAGGAACTGAGGAAGAGTAAAGTGATTTGATCAGTTTCTCACAGGTAGTCAGATTTGGATACAGGAAGATAAATTTTCCTGACTCCAAGCCTACCATTCTATTTATTTTAAGACCTAACTGCTGTGTGTGTGTGTGTGTGTGTGTGTGTGTGTGTATATGTATGTATGTATAATTGCCTATTTTGGATAATTCAATTTTTTTAAATTAGTGAGTCCAGATATTGGCTTTTTTTTTTTTTTATTAAGAAATAAGAGCCTCAACGGAACCCTATTGCTTATATTTGTGTGAGATACCTTTGTGTTTAGATTTAGTTTCTGCCAGATTGTCTTCAAGTTTCTGGTTGGGTTTAATAGTTATGACTTTGGGGTTCTTCAAACACTAGATCACTATGTTCATTTGTGTCTATATATTGTGTATCTAATCTATTCCACAGATGTTACCTTTAACAAATTGTTTTGATAATTAAATAGCTAGAGGACTAAATACATTGAGGGTTGGCTTGGAATCAAGCAAACTGAGTTCAAATGCAGATTTAGACAATTCCTAGTTTATAATCTTGAGGCAAGTTGCTTAACAAATATTTGCCTCAGTTTCTTCATCTGCAATACATAGATAATACATAGCACCCACTTCCTACGGAGAGGATCAAATGTGATCAAACTTGTAAAGGATTTATCACAGTGCCTGGCACATGGGAGATGTTATATAAAAGTTATCTACTACAATAATTATAATAGAAAGTAGAAGTAGTAGTAGTAGGTAGTAGTGGTAGTAGTTTTTTTTGTTTGTTTTTTTGTTTTGTTCTGTTTAAGTATCCAGCCACTAAACACTTTTTCAGCCTTTAACATTCATCTAGTTAATATTGCCAAAGGCAGTATATAGCTGTTGCTTGTACTTATTTATTTAAGAAAACCATAACATCAGGGTATTCATGCCATAACATGTAAGTAAATTGGATTTAATTAAGGAAGGAATGTGCAAAGTTATCTACATTACTTTCCCCTCCAGAGTCATCTGGGTCCAGTGACCAGATATAGATCAAGGCAACTAATGATGGCTCTGGATGTGCTGAGAGACCTTTACCTTTTAAGCAAATTTTTTCAATAGGTCTGTTTGCCAGAGTTTGTACTCATTCAGTGATTGATTAAGGCTAGGTAGTAATTGAGGCAAAGAATCTCCTCTTTCACCTATCACCTAGTCCGAAAAAAAGAAAAAGAAAAAAAAAGGAAAAAAACTAAGTAAATAAATGAATCTGGGAGGGGAGGTTTCTGGCCAAAGCATAAATGATTCAATCTCAGTCAATCAGAACCAAAACAGTGACCAAATGGGGATTGGCCTAGAAATTATTGATGATCAATTCGAATCAGATAGGTTTTGATTTAAGAATGGGTTCTTAAGAAAGAAATCAAGCCAGTAAACCCAAAGTTATCTTGGGAGGGTTCAGAGGTGCATAAGAGGAAAAGAAATGCTTTTAAGAACATCTGTAGGGGAGGATACAGCAGCCAAAGTGCTGGACATTGCAATGGTCAGGAAGAATTGCCTTTAACATTTCCATAGTTATGTGACTAGGGGCAATTTTCTCAACCGTTTTGAGATTCTATAAACTTTCAGAGAGACTCTTATACTCACTGGGCTTCAGGTAAATCTCTCAGATTATAAATTCAAGTAAGGATTTGTATGGGTATAAGGGTTTCCCACACAGTCAAAATTGCAGGTCCTTTAGGTATTAACATCCTCCTAGCTAATGAGCTCCACGATTTGTACATTGCTAAGGTGAAATTTTCTGTCACTACAAATGAACAGTTTATAAGTACTTAAAACCACTCAAATCCAGTACCTTGAGTCAATAAAATCTTAACTGTTATATTTGCCATTTGAAGATAGGATTGAGATGGAGGCAAGGCACACATTTTTGCCAAAACACCTGCCAGACCATAATACTAGGACAAAACAAAAGCTGTAATTGGGCAATTACCAGCTGAGCCTCTGTACCAAAGAGTATAAACAGGGGGCATGAGCCAGAAATCAAGGCTTAGATGATTAGGAGATTACAAAGCAGAGAGATTATATAACTGGATAAAAAGCAAAAGAACTAAGAGATTTCTAAGTCTAATTAGGATAGATGGGAAACAAAACCCCAGCAGGATAGGCCTAAGGCAGGTGTGGATGAGGCAAAAGAAAAAACAGTGAGTGACTGCCAAGGAAACGGTTTGTTTTGTCCTTGTCTCTGCATCTTCCTAATGTCAAAGATATTTTGTGTTATTTCTTGGCTAAATCCACTCCCTTAAAAGATTAACAGGTATGAACCACAGGACTGTGGCAATATCCCACTTTTTAGATATCCCCAGGTTTTTCAGGCTTCATTATAGTATAATTTTGTTAGTAACAACTTTCTTTAGGCAGATTTGGATAGACTCCTAGGATCTTTCTTCAAGATCCTAATTCTCCCAATTGACAAAATATTCAAGATGACCTTGATGATTTTGAGAGTCAAAGATAGTTTTTTACTCAGACATCCTTCTATCTATTTATAGTCATCAAGAAAGGAATGGGAATTGGATTCCCACCACAAACGTGAATAGATTTTGATGTGCTGGTAAATGTTTAGCAACCAATCTTTCTGGAAAAAAATGTATAAACATATACTTTTAAGATTAATCCATATTCTTAATGTTTTCAACAAAACAATAAATTAAGCTCTATTTTGTAGCAATTGCCAATATCTGAAGAGTAAATTTTCACACTGAAAACATAAAAATCAGTATCCATTTAAAGCTGGCTCAGGGATCTGTGCAAAACTGAGTACATCCATAGTAAAGCTAAATTAATTAAGAGGCCATAGAACTCACCATTTTATTTTCTTCCTGTTCACTCAGTTTTCTACAGCTTTGATATGTCTAAAGGTCTTGGTGTCAAGTTAAACTTGATCCCGGCTACATAATATCTTTCAAATCATTTGGCAATGTCCACTTCTTGCTCTTATATGGCTTTGGGTGTTCACAAGTGATTCTGTCAAAGAAAGTATCTTGTAGGCTTATCTTGTTGATAGGTAGTACATTTAGCACTTCTGATTCTATTCCAGGGTGTAGTAAGCAAGTATTATTTGACAATCAGAAAGGATAGTTTTGGATAGAACAATAAACTCCCAGAAAGACTTCAGGAATCTCACCATTTTCTTGCTACTTCAAATATCAGAGAATACTGAGAAGAGAAATGAACTGAGTTAAAAGGTATGGAGTTAGTTACATTGGTCATTGAGTTTCCTCTATACTTTTGTTTTCTTATCTGTAAAATGTCAAAAACAAACAAACAAACAAAAACTTACCTCTCTAATAGGATTATTGTGAAGATAACATGAAATAATTAATGTGAAGACATTTGGTAAACTGAAAAGTACCAAAAAAATATGCTATTGCTAATTCATGCCATATGAACCACATGGGTATATATGACAAAAATAACAAATAAAATTCACCATACACAAAGTATTTTTCCAAATGTTTCTATTGCATAGCTATAGTTATAGTATTCTATTTCAGTCAATTATGTTCTTTACCCATAATTACAAGGTGAATTACTGATTAAATGAACCATCTTTTCCTTCTGTATAACTTCACTACAATATTTCCTCAAAGGCAAGAGTAATACAACCTCTAATGCAAAGTACATATCTCTGTATTCTAATTAAAATGCAGAATATAGGAAAACTCATCTGTTTGGCATTTTAGACTTCCCAGAATTTAACCTTTCTTGATTTTTTTCATATTGGGCCCCTCATGCTGTTTATTATTTAGGCAAATTGGTTTGTTTTCTCTTCCCTGTATACAATTTTCTTTGTTTTTTTTTTTTTCTAAAATGCTCCCCTTCCCAAAGCTCTTCCAGTTAGAAATCTTAGTTCTATTCAGGATCGAATTCAGGTGCTACTTCCTTCATAAAGCATTTTCTGTATCATCCAGTTACTGTTTCATACCCACCACCAAATTTATTTTATATTTATTCATCTGTGAAAATAATCAGTTAATAGAAGGCTTGAAGCCTGAAGCTTGGGAACATCCAACAACATTCCAAAACATAAGTGTATCCTTAGCACATAAAACAGGTTCTTATACAAAGTAGGTGTTTAATAAAGTGCTTGTTCAATGACAAAATTAAAAAGATAATATAACATAAAAAAAGGAAGAACCCAAAGTTTTGGGTTTTTTTTTTTAAAGATGTTAAAGACTTACGAAATAAAGTGAACACACGGAAATGTGTATGAATTACCATGATTTGACACACATGTACATATATATATATACACATATGCACCCATACACATCTACACACACATATATTCATACATATGTGTGTATAGTCTTCATTTCTATCCAGTTTAATTCTTTAGCCAAATACAAAAATATACAAAATATCTGCTAATGGGATTTAAGCATTATAAATTATAAGTAAAATATAGTAAATGAATTGTTGGTACATATCAAGCTGTGATGGATACTTAAGTGAGGAAAAGTACCAGATGCCAAAAATTTTCTGATCAATTTAGTGAGTTTAAATTCTTCTAAATTGCCTTTTTGGACCCACATGTGCAAAAAATGTCTGTGGCATCCCTTTTTATTGTGGCAAGAAACTTGAAATTGAATGGATGCCAATCAGTTGGAGAATGGCTGAATAAGTAATGGTATATGAATGATATAGAATATTATTCTTCTGTAAGAAATGATCAGGAGAATGATTTTGGAAAGGCCTGGAGAGACTTACATCAACTAATGAAAAGTGAAATGAGCAGAACCAGAAGATCATTGTATATGACATCAACAATATTATACAATGATCAATTCTGATGAACATGACTCTTTCCAACAATGAGATGATTGATGCCAGTTCCAATGATCTTCTCATGAAGAGAGCCATGTATACTCAGAGAGAGGAATGTGGGAACTGTGTGGATCACAACATAATATTCTCACTCTTTTTGTTGTTGTTTGCTTGCATTTTGTTTTCTTACTCATTTACTTTCTTTTTTTGATCTGATTTTTCTTGTGCAGCAAGAGAATTATATAAATATGTTGATACATATTGAATTTAACATATATTTTAAATGTTTAACATATATTGAATTGTTTGCCATCTAGGGAAGGGGATGGGGAAGAGGAGAAAATCTGAAACACAAAGCTATGCAAGGATCAAGGTTGTCAAATTATCCATGCTTAGGTTTTGTTTGTTTGTTTTTCATTTTTTTTATCAAACCTTTTTTATTTACAAAACATATGCATGTAATTTTTCAACATTGATGTTTGCAAAGCCTTCCTTTCCAAATTATCCCCTTCTTTCCCCCACCCCCCTCCCCTAGAGGGCAGGGAATCCAATACGTGATAAATATATTAACATATATGTTAAATCCAAAATATATATATATATATATATATATATATATATATATTTATTTATTTATCTTGCTGCATAAGAAAAATTGGATCAAGAAGGAAAAAAAAAATTGGGAAGAAAACAAAATGCAAGCAAACATCAATAGAAAGTGTGAAAATGCTATGTTGGAGTCCACATTCAGTTCCCACAGGCCTCTCTCTGAGTGTATATGGCTTTCTTCATCACTGAACAAATGAGAACTGGTTTGAATGATCTCATTGTTGAAGAGAGCCATGTCCATCAGAACTGATCATTGTATAGTCTTCTTATTGCCATGTATAATGATCTCCTGGTTCTATTCATTTCACTTACCATCAGTTCATGTAGGTTTCTCCAGGCCTCTATGAAGTCATGCTGCTGGTCTTTTCTTACAGAATAATAATTTTCAATAGCATTCAGAAACCATAATTTATTCAACCATTCTCCAATTGATGGGCATCCATTCAATTTTCAGTTTTTTGCCACTACACAAAGGATTGCCACAAACATTTTTGCACATGTGGGTCCCTTTCCCTCCTTTAAGATCTCTTTGGGATAAAATCCCAGTAGAAACACTGCTGGGTCACTGCTGGGCTTATATCCCAAAGATATCATAAAGAAGGGAAAGGGACCTGTATGTGCACGAATGTTTGTGGCAGCCCTCTTTGTAGTGGCCAGAAACTGGAAACTGAGTAGATGCCCATCAATTGGAGAATGACTGAATAAATTGTTGTATATGAACATTATGGAATATTATTGTTTGGTAAGAAATGACCAACAGGATGATTTCAGAAAGGCCTGGAGAGACTTACACAAACTGATGCTGAGTGAAACAAGCAGGGCCAAGAGATCATTATAAACTTCAACAATAATACTATATGATTACCAATTCTGATGGACCTGGCCATCCTCAGCAATGAGATGAACCAAATCATTTCCAATGGAGCAGTAATGAACTGAACCAGCCACGCCCTGTGAAAGAACTCTGGGAGATGACTAAAAACCATTACACTGAATTCCCAATCCCTATATTTTTGCCCACCTGCATTTTTTATTTCCTTCACAGGGTAATTGTACAATATTTCAGAGTCTGATTCTTTTTGTACAGCAAAATAACGGTTTGGTCATGTATTTAAAAAAAAAAACACTGCTGGATCAAAGGGTACTGTGTATATGTTTTGAAGAAAAAATAAAGAGAGAGAGAGAGAAAAAAGAGAGAGAGAGAGAGAGAGAGAGAGAGAGAGAGAGAAGGAAAGAGAGAGAGAAAGAGAGAGAGAGAAAAAAGTGCCTTTTGTTCAGATTTTGTCCATCTTACTAAAAAGTATGGATATGTTCACTTACAGCTTGTTTAAAGCAACAACAAAATGACTTTTTTTTTTTTTTTTTAATGTTTCAGTGACTGGAACCCAGCCTGAATCAATCTATTGAGTTATAACTGCTCCTAAGGCACTTAGATTATAGATTTCAATGATCTGGGTTATTCCCAAATTTGTTTATCTGTGTCCCTTTAGGGATGGACCATTGGAATTAACTTCCTTTTTTAATTTTTACAAGGCTATAAAAGTCAACCTACTCATCTGATCAGCTTTATTTGCTTAGTGTCTATATTTCTTGTATCTAGTATTCATTAATGGATACCTTGAATGGTGATGGGGAGGAGCATTTATTAAGCTCTTCTGTGTGCCAGACACTGTGCTAAATTTTAATTTATTTGATTCTTACAACCCTGTGAAATGTGCTATTATTACTCCCATTTTAAAACTGAGGAAATTAAGGCATTGAGTAACTTGTTCAGGGTCATATCTAGTAAATGTCTGAGACCAGATTTGAATTCAGGCCTTTTTGGCATTAGGCCCAGAATTCTTTATAGTATACCTAGTTGCTTGTGCTATGCAACAGATACCTGAAGACAGGTCAGGCACTAGGTACCAAAGAGTTGCGAGTCCACTTTCCAAAGGAAGCCATGATAGTGGGATAGGGCAGTGGTACATTATCAGTATGTTTAACAGAAACACATTGGGTAGAAGCTGACATGTGTTTGTCCTTCCATCCCAAAAGGGGAGTGTATGAACAATATTATTCCTGTCTTTTATTTATATTTCCTAGGTAATATGGATTCTAGAGCAGGATTTAGGCCAGAATCTAAACTTCTAATCAAAAAAAAGAGTGTCAGTCTCATAGATTGCCTCGATTAACCATTGTCATAAAGAACCAGAAAATATATACTTTTCTCTTAATTACTGTGAGTCATTCAGATAGTACAGAATTAATGGAATGTGAGCTATCTATCTAACAGCCCAAAGTTTGCCTTCTAGAGAGAGTAAAAACAATAGTGTTTTTAAAGTCATATCAGATAGTGTAAGATCCTGTAGAAAATGAAAAATATTACAAATTGGCCCCCAAGAAATTCAAGTTCACTTTCTTTTTGAGAGGAGTCTAACCCATAGGGTAGCACTGAATATGAAGGAAAGACCCATGAAATAAGAGGAAAATTATATTGATTTCTTGATGTGTTTTCTGTGTCTATTTAAGTGGTCCTATGAGCCCTTGTACCTATTTGTATTATCCATAGGGTGATATAAAGACTGTCAAATACCTGATGTACATCAGTTACATTGAGTGATTACAAAGGAAATAAGTACTATTACCCACATATGCAGAGACACAAGTTATATACAAGTGATATTTAGGGATTTCCCAGAGTGAATGGAAAGGTATCAAATTAAAACAGGCAAGCCAGTCCTGAAATGAGACCATGTCTGAGTGAACTCAAAGGCATCTAGGGACATGAACATTTATATACCATTAAGAAATGGTTAAATCTTATAGAAGGGAGAAAAAAAAAAGCTATTATCAAAGTTGAGAAAGTTTATTCTAACTGAAAAGCTTAACACAAGTAGCAATGGTGTTTTATTGCTTTAATGGGGATGATAGTAACTTCCCACTAATAATTCAAGGATGATTGGAAATTTATGATGTCTCCAAGGTGAATGGGAAGCTAAATTCAATTTATTTAAGCTTGTCTTGAAAAAGAATAATGAAGAAGATAAATTTTGTCAATTAAGAAGTAATAAAAACTTGAAAAAAAAAACAGCTACAGATAAAGGAAGTAAATTTGAGTGGTCTGTATGTTAGTAGAGCCAGATGTCATGAAACTAACTAGAGTTTTTAAATGTTTGGATTTTGGCTACTGAAGAACTAAAATTGTGGGCAGCAGTATAGTGTATGGAATCTGTCCTACGAGTCAAGATGCCCTATATGGAGTTCTATCTCTTAAATGCTTCCCTTGTGATTCTTTTCAAGTCTCTTAGCTTTGCAAGACCTCAGGCAACTTTTTAAAATTGTAAAATACAGAGCAGATGTTGAGGGAATTTTCCTGCTTTGAATTTCCTTTATCAATTAAATCATTAATCTGATCCAAAATTCTTATTTGAGCACTAACAATCCAGTACAGGGCTTTTTAAACTTATTCCATTCATGACCCCTTTTCAACCCAAGAAATATTTATATGACTCCATATTTATATAGGTATATAATGGGTATACAAACCAAACATTTACTGATTAAAAAATCATAATTTTGTGATGCCCAAATTAAGTTATGTGACTCTTGCATGGGGCTCTGACCCACAGTTTAAGAATTTTTGATATAGTATATGTCTGGCTATTTTGACCCCATAATCCTGCCATTAATAGGTCTATATAGAATAAAGGGATTCTATAGAAATCATGATGCTCTTTAGAATAAGGAAATATGTATATTTTTAATTTTAATAGTATTTTATTTTCCCAATTAGATGTAAAGATAGGTTTGACATTCATTTTTGTAAGATTTTGAGTTCCAAAATTTTTTTTCTCCATCTCTCACCTCTTCTCTCCCCAAGACAGCAAGTAATCTAGTATAGGTCATATATGTACAATCTCTTTAAATATATTTCCATATTAGTCATGTTGTGAAAGAAAAATCATAACAAAAGGGAAAAACAATGAGAAAAAAATCAAACAACCAAAAAAAAAAAAAAAAACATGAAAATAGCATGCTTCAAACTGCCTTCAATCTCCACAGTTCTCTTTCTGGATGTGGTTGACATTTTCTATCACAAGTCTATTGGAATTGTCAATGAGGAAATATATTAAAGTTTTAATCTATGAGCTGCTGTCCTCACAAAGCAGTATGAATCCCTGTACTTTGTAATACATAAGATATAGTAGAGAAGATGAGATGGCACAGAGCAATTATCTTATCCTGTGAATCATTTGTCATTGAAGATAGCTTCTAATGTGATAAGTCTAACTGATGGGTACCACAAAAACTAGTTATGTCCAAACTCAGTCCCTTATGCAAAGTAAATTTCTTTATATATAATTGTGATTAGCTATTTCAAATAATAACTACTTGAAGAATAAATAGGGAGGAAATGGATAAATACTTATTGCTATGTTAGGTATCAGAGAAGGGAAAAAAAATGGACAAAATCATCCTACCCTCAAGATGCTATTGGTCTATATATATAGACTAAACATGGAAAAGTAAATAAAAATTCAAAAGTAATACAGAAAATTTGTGAAATAATTGAAGTATAGACTATTCATAAATTTTGAGGAAATTCAAATAAAATAAACACAATTTAGAGTAGACATAGTCAAAACTTTAAGGAAAATGCAGTTCTCTTCCTTGGTTTTTAATAGTATGAGTTAGATTGAAATAAAAAAAAATAGGGAATTATAGTTATTTTAATGTTATGAGGAAAAGTATAAAGGTGAAAGTGCATGGGGTAAATATATATATATATATATTATATATATATATATATGTATGTATATGTATATATGGGAGCAAGATTGAATAGGTAAAATGGGATCTCTTGATGGATATCATCTAATGCTACTAGTTTGGTTTTATTAAAATGGTTAATAGGAAACCATTTTAGGATCTTGAAAAGGAAGAGATATGATAAATAATGTATCGTAGGAATATGTACCCTTTGCTTAGATGAAATAGATCCAGAAACCCCTTCAAGGTTGTTATGTTCAACAATATAGGCATATAAGATGGGAGAGATCTGAGCTTGTGTGGTACTTGTAGAAATAATTATGCAATACCAAATATGAAAAAAATGAAAGTGAAAAAAAAAATGAGACCTTACTGAGAGAATCACAAGGGAAAAGACCATGATAACTTCAAATCCTTGAGTTTTCAGAGACAAGGTGGTATCTGGACAAGAAGGAATCTGGAATAAGAATCAAGTTAAGCAGAAAGAATGAATTCATTTTAATTTTTTTTCAACTTAAGATGAATGCAAATGAGCATATTCAATAGACAATCAAGTTAAGGCAGGTGAGAAGTCAGGGATGTGTGTGCTGATGGTTGTGAAGTACTTACCATAGTGACTGACACATAGGAGGTGCTATTTAAACGCTTATTACTTTTGCTTTTGATATAAATATAATGATAACCTACAAGTAAGTGACTTTTCAGTGGTACAAGAGAAAAAGAATTAAGGACTGAATGTTGGAGGAATGTTCAAAGTTAACAAATATAGGAAAGATCAGCTGTAAATAAAGGTTTATCAAAACTTAAGTATTATTGGAATCCCAATATCTTAGGAAGTAAGAGAGAAAAAAAGATGTTAAAGAAAGGAATATATAAAAAGTATTTACTAAAGAAAAGAAATTGAAAATGAAAAAAAGTGAGAAAACAGAGTATGAAGGCATTATTGTTTTCACATTTTGATTTCAATAACAGAGATTGTAAGAATAAGATTGATATTGCAATACAAAGATTATAAATTACAAGCTTATTGAAGAAATTTGCCTCCAAAACTTGAAAAGAAATCACTATAATTCTCTCTCTTTAGCAAGATGTACCTAGTTACATAATATATCTTTCTTTTCTTAACTTTATTTTTTCCTGAACATAAGAAATAAAACATGCATTTTCATAGCATAGTAGATTAGAAAAGAAAAAGATGATTGCATATAAAAAAGCAAATGTATTACATGCAATTTGCTCTTCCTCTTAAATACATAATAAGATTTTCAAGTAACTTATTTTTTTCTTTTTTTCTTATCTCCCCCAGACACACATACCCTAGAGGTACTCTGCCATTAGACACAGATAAGTATAAAATAAATACATGTAGGTACATATGTTAAATTATTCTATACATACTTCTATTTATCAGTCATTTCTTTAGGTGCAGATGGTTTTCCTTCAAAAGATCTTTGTAATTAATTGATCATTTATTATAGTAGAAATAGCTTAGTCACTCAAAATTGTTTTTAAAAAAAATGCTATTACTGTATACACCATCCTCTATACACCATCCTCTTAACTGTGCTTATTTCACTCTTCTTTATTTTATACAAATATATCCATGTTTTTCTAAGATCATTAAGCTCAACATTTCTTAGAGCACAGTAGTATTCCTTTTTTTATTTTATTTTATTTTATAGCCTTTTATTTACAGGTTATATGTATGAGTAACTTTACAGCATTGACAATTGCCAAACCTCTTGTTCCAATTTTTCCCCTCTTTCTCCCACTCCCTCCCCCAGATGGCAAGATGACCAGTAGATAGATGTTAAATGTATTAAAATTTAAATTAGATACACAATAAGTATATATGACCAAACTGTTACTTTGCTGTACAAAAAGAATCAGACTCTGAAATATTGTACAATTACCCTGTGAAGGAAATCAAAAATGCAGGTGGGCAAAAATATGGGGATTGGGAATTCAATGTAATGGTTCTTAGTCATCTCCCAGAGTTCTTTCGCTGGGCATAGATGGTTCAGTTCATTACTGCTCCATTGGAAATGATTTGGTTCATCTCATTGCTGAGGATGGACAAGTCCATCAGAATTGGTCATTATATAGTATTGTTGTTGAAGTATATAATGATCTCTTGGCCCTGCTTGTTTCACTCAGCATCAGTTCGTGTAAGTCTCTCCAGGCCTTTCTGAAATCATCCTGTTGATCATTTCTTACCAAACAATAATATTCCATAATGTTCATTCATATACCACAATTTATTCAGCCATTCTCCAACTGATGGGCAGCCACTACAAAGAGGGCTGCCACAAACATTCGTGCACATAAAGGTCCCTTTCCCTTCTTTATGATCTCTTTGGGATATAAGCCCAGTAGTAACACTGCTGGATCAAAGGGTATGCACAGTTTGACAACTTTTTGAGCATAGTTCCAAATGAGCACAGTAGTATTCCATCAAAATCATATATCACAATTTGTTTAGCTTTTCTCCAATTTATGGAGAATTCCATCCACAATTTCCAGTTCTTTGCTACTACCAAAAAAAAAAAAATGATAAATATTTTAGAATATATAGATTTTTTGTTTCCTTTATTTTTCCTAATTATCTTGGGAAATAGACCTTATAGTGATATTGCTGAGTCAAAGGGTAAAAGCAATTGAATAACTCTTTGGGCATAATTCCAGTTTGCTTAAAAAAAAAAAAAAAAAAAAAAAAAAAAAAGGTTAGATCTGTTCACAGTTCCACCAAAGATAAATTAATGTCCCATTTTTTCTTCATACCCTCTAACATTTGTCAGCTTCTTCTTCAATCATTTTAGATAATCTGCTAAGTGTGAAGTAATATTTCAAGATAAATAATCTTAATTTTTATTTCTCTAATAAGTAATGATTTAGAGCATTTTTTATTTGACTATAAATTGTTTTGATTTCTTCATCAGAAAATTGCCTGTTCATATCCTTTGACCATCAATCAATTGGCTCATATATAGATTTGAAACAGTTCTTCATATATTTGAAATATAAGACCTTTACCTAAAAAACTGTCTATAAAAAAGTTTCTTCAGTTTTCTGCTTTCCTTTTAATTTTAGCTATATTTGCTTTATTTGTACAATTTTAAAAATTTTAATGTAATTAAAATTCTCTATTGTTACCTCATACCAATCTCTGCCTCTTATTTATTCATAAATGTTCTGATATATAAAATGTTCCATATATTCCTAATTTTCTTGTAATCTTTCTCTTCATATTTAGGTCATGTATCCATTTTTACCTTATCTTGGTAAAAGGTGTAAATATTAGTCTTTGTCCATTATCCGCCAGATTGCTCTCTCCTTTCCAAACAATTTTTTACCAAATAATGAATTCTTTACATTCAACCATTCTGGAGATCAATTTGGAACTATGCTCAAAAAGTTATCAAACTGTGCATACCCTTTGATCCAGTAATGTTACTACTGGGCTTATATCCCAAAGAGATCATAAAGAAGGGAAAGGGACCTGTATGTGCACAAATGTTTGTGGTAGCCCTCTTTGTAGTGGCCAGAAATTGGAAACTGAGTAGATGCCCATCAATTGGAGAATAGCTGAAAAAATTGTGGTATATGAATATTATGAAATATTATTGTTCAGTAAGAAATGACCAACAGGATGATTCCAGAAAGGCTGGAGAGACTTACAAGAACTGATGCTGAGTGAAATGAGCAGGGCAAGGAGATCATTATATAATTCAATAACATTACTATATGATGATCAATTCTGATGGATCTGGCCATCTTCAGCAATGAGATGAACCAAATCATTTCCAATGGAGCAGTAATGAACTGAACCAGCTACACCCAGAGAAAGAACTCTGGGAGATGACTAAGAACCATCACATTGAATTCCTAATCCCTATATTTTTGCCTGCCCGTATTTTGGATTTCCTTCACAGGCTAATTGTACAATATTTCAGAGTCCGATTCTTTTTGTACAGCAAAATAACGGTTTGGTCATGTATACTTATTGTGTATCTAATTTCACTTTAATATATTTAACATCTACTGGTCATCCTGCCATCTAGGGGAGGAGATGGGGGGAAGGAGGGGAAAAATTGGAACAAGCGGTTTGGTAATTGTCAATGCTGTAAAATTACCCATACATATAACTTGTAAATAAAAAGCTATTAAAAACAAAAACAAATAATGAATTCTTATCCCCAGAACTTAAGTCTTTACATTTGTTAAACTTAAGGTTATTATATTCATTTGCTACTATAAATTGTTTGTCTATTATGTCTGATATCTTTCTATTTCTTACCCAGTACTAGATAGTTTTGATAATTACTGCTTTATGCTATTGTTTAAGATCTGATATTTCTAAACCTCCTTCCTTTACATTTTTTTTCATTAGATACTATAATGCTGGAGAAACTGAGCAAGACAGAGATTAGAGAACAATTTAATAATTTATTAAGTGGAGAGATATACTGGGACCAAATGGATCCATGGTTGGTCCCAGGGCTGAATGAGACTATCATTTCAAAGAATCTAGCCCTGAGTATCTGGACAGCAAGATTTTTATAGGATAACAAGAACAATGATATAATGGGGGGAGTACCTGGATGGGGATAACTTAATGGGGGAAGGGTACCTAGGATGACACAATGGAGAGAGATACTGGAGAGGTTACTGATATTCTAATGATATCTAAAATGGATAGACCTTTATCCTGTCAAACATTAAGAAGGAATGATTATAGTCTAAAGATATAAAATCTTTATCTGATCAAACATTAAGAGGGAAAGGTTATAACCTGAGGCAGAGTAATTAAACAGGACAAATGGAGAAACTGGGTCAGAACATTAAAAGGGAACTGTGGCATAACAATACTTTTATTTTCTTGACCATCTGTTCTTCCAAATGGATTTTTTTTTTTAATAATTCAGTAAAATATTTCTGTTAATTTAATTGGGGTGGCATCAAATATGTAAATTAGTTTAGGTAAAATTGTTATTTTTATTGTATTGGTCCTGATTGTTCATAAATAATTCATGTTCAGCTTTTTAAATCTAATTTTATACTAACTGTTTTTGTAATTTTATTTATATAGGTCCTGGGTTGTTGTTGTTGTTGTTGTTGTTTTTTAGCAGGTGTACTCCCAAATATTTTATACCATGTAGACTTATTTTAAAGTATTTTTTACAATCTGTTCTTGAAGGATTTTATGATATATAGGAATATTGATGATTTATATGTATTTAATTTATATCCTGCTATTTTGCTAAACTTTTTAATTGTTTCAGCTAACTTTTTGTTGTCTTTGGGATTTTTCAAGTATATCATCATATCATCTACAAAAAGACATTTCCTATTTCATTCCCTGTTTTTTATTCCTTATATTTCCTATTTCCCCTCATTGCTATTGCTAAAATTTTCAATAAAATATTGAATAATATTGGTGACAGTGGGCATCCTTGTTTCACACCTGATTTGACCAGTACAGCTTCTAGCTTATCCCCATTACAAATAATGCCAATGATAATGATAAGTTAAATGCTTTTTTTTTTAATCAACTTAAGGGGGGAAATACATTTATACCTATAATTTCAAATGTTTTTCACAAAATTATGTTGTACATTAACAAAAAGTTTGCTACATCTATTCATAAAATGATATGATTTTTATTACTTTTATCATTGATAAATGTTACATTCATTATATTAATGTTAAACAATCCTTGCATTCCTGGTATAATTCTCACTTGTTTATATATGGCTTCTTAAATTACTTTTTCTAGAGGGTTTCTTCTGCTGTTAATGTAAACAGTTTATATTTTTAAAATATTTTTTCATGTCACTTAATTTGTTAAATTTATTGACATATAATTAGGCAAAATAATTTCTTATAATTGCTTTCATTTCTTCTTTATTAAGGATATATTTATCCTTTTCGTTTTTAATACTAGTGTCTTGGTTTTCTGATCTCTTTTTTGAAAGAACATTAAGTAATGGTTTATCTATTTTATTAGTTTTCTTTTCATAAAACCAACTTCTAGTTTTATTTATTAATTCAATTTGTACACTAAATTTTATTAATCTCACCTTTAATTTTCAAAGTTTCAAATTTTATGTTTAATTAAGGATTTTTAGTTTGTTCTTTTTCTTTTTTTTTTAATTCACAATTCATTGGTCTGTTCCATTTTATTTTCCTCTGATTACTGCTTTTACTTATCCCATAGGTTTTCTATGTTGTCATTCTCTTTAATGAAATGATTGATTGTTCCTGTGATTTGTTTTTTAATCTACTCCTTTTAAAAGATCAGGGTATTTAGTCTCCACTAGTTGAGAATCTATGTTTTCCTAATTTTTTATTAAATATAATTATATTGTATTGTGATCTGAAAAGGAAGCTCTTAATATTTCTCTTTTTCTTCTTTTAATTATAAAATATTTGTGCACCAATATAGGTTCACTATGCCTTTTTATTATTATTCAGTCTTCTCCAGATATCTATCATATATAGCTTATGTTAAATTTTATTTACTTGTTTGACTGTTTTCTTCTTTAATTTTTGGTTAGCTTTATCTAGTTCTGAGAGAGGACAAATTGTACTTTACTATTATAATATTATCTATTTTCACATGTAATTCATTTAACTTCTAAGCATTAAGATGCCATACTATTTGGTGCATATAGTTTTAGTATTAATACTGATTTATTGTTTATGGCACTTTTTATCAAAATGTAGTTACTTTATCTCCTTTAATTAAATCTATTTTAGCTTTAACTTTATCTGAGATAATGCTTTTTTTGCATTAGCTGAAGCAGGAGAAATTCTATTCTAACTCCCTGTGTGTATCTCTCATTTTTAAATGCCTTTCTTGTAAATAAAGTAATACTCGATTCTGTTTTTAATCTATTCTGTTATCTTTTTCCTAAAACAACTCAAGAGTTTGTCAGGAAATACAAGACCTTCAGACTGAGGTTTGACAGTAATTAAGTGCAAGCACCTTCAGACTTATTCCCCTGAATCAATAGACAAAAAACCCTGGGGGCAACTGGATCAAAAAGTAGCCTAGGTCTCAGGAACTTTCATTACATAGTCTTTTATCCAAGGAAGAGGTTGATTATCAGATAGAGAAGAAGGGGAAGACTGAGGAACCTGTCACTGTTTCAGAAAACAAGGTCTAGCAGTCCTAATTAGACATGATTCCTATCTGCAATTTTGGGTTATGAGGAATGAGTACAACCGAAGGAGTACATTACCAGAGAGCAAGTATATTTTAGAAACAGCATATCATTAGAAAAACAATTGATCTGATAAATAAGCAATTGTTAAGTGAATGACATACTTGACAACTACCTTAAAAGATTTTTTTTTAACCTTTAATAATAAGATAAATTAAATTAAAACAATTTTGAGGCTTCATCTCATACCAACAATGTGATAAATTTGAAAAAAGATAAAAATAATAATTGTTGAAAGAACAAGAGGAAAACAAATATGTTATATTACTAATATAGCAACTGATACTAATTCACTATTGGTAGAACTCAAACTAAGTTTAATCATGTTAATAAAATTGGAGTTATGTTTTAAAAGAATGACTAAAATATCTCTCCAGTGGAATTAGATCTATTTTCTAGATATGGATATAAAAGAGGTTAGGGATAGAAAGAAAGATCCCATATATACTAAAAAAATTTTGGCAGCACCTTTTCTGGTAGCAAAGAACTGTGAACAAAATAGATATCCATTGACTCAGGAGTGGCTCAACACACTTTAGTATCTGCATGTCATGTAATATTGATAAGCCATAAAAATTATGAATATAAAGAATTCAGAGAAACATGATATAACATTTATGAAATAATATGGAATAAAATGATCAGAAGTAAAAAAAAAAAAAAAGAGTATATACAGTATTAAAAGAGAAAGATCTTTGAATAGGAATGAAGGGAGATATGTTTAGAAATTAATATGATTTTAAATTACAATGCATCAATAAAAATATACTTAAAAGCAAAAATGGAATATTTGATTTGGTGTATGGCCTTAGCCTTAAATTAATTCAAACTCTTTTCTTATCTGTGTCACCCTGGGCAAGCTCTTTGAATCTAAGATGTTTTATCTGTAAAATGAGCATTATAATAACAACTATTTCACAGGGTTGTTGTGTGGACCAAATAAGATAATATTTATGAAGCATTTGGGGGATTTCAAAGTGTTATTTAAATAGCAATATATTATTATGATTATTATCATCATGCTCACTATCCTTTTTATCATCATCACCTATTTAATGGGCTAAACTTAAAGTCAATATTCTCCTTGGATGTTAATTTACTGAGCATCAAAGTGAATATGTTTGCATGAAGAGGGGCAGCATGAAAATTTTCACAAAATTTTAAGCTTAAAATAATGTGTGCTGAATGTATGTAACCATTTTGAGATAGTACTCAAAGGAAAAAAGAAAATCCAATGAAGCACATTTGTCAAATTATAGTTAAAATTTTTTTTTATGCAGCTAAATGTCCATTTGTTCCCAGCTGATATTCTTCTTATATTTGCTTTGAATAAATAAGGATTCAGAGCCAAGTAATTGGATTGTTGCTTACAATTTTACATGTAACAGACATTGTTCATCCATTTAGCCTTTTGCTTCGAAGACTAATGCTTCAGTCATTACCAATATCTACTTCCTTCTCCTCCCCCATAGTCAATTCATAGCTGAGCTTCAGTGAGTGACCTGAAATAAGATATACAATCCATATCTGTCTATCTGACTGATTACCTGATTTTCTTGGTGTTTTAATCATACAGATTCTAGTTAGTAATTAGAAATCTAATCTTATGTCACTTATATAACATATCCTGATTTCTCAATTTGTGTTTCAGTGATTCAACTAGGGTCCTTAAATATTCAGCCTTCATAATTTCTATCTTGGAAGCAAAATCATTCAGATTCATGTGGAGTTATTCTTTAATTATCATTTCAGTAGTTAGAATGAAAATATCTATGGACATTCTCTGATTTGTACAGTCAATTTCTTAGTCTGATAGTATCACTGAGTTTTTAGGGGGGAAATTCAGCTAATTATACTTTAAAATAAGATACTATAAAAGCATATATAACAATGAAATGTGATATTCACTCATATATGTATTACTCTGCATAATTAATGGCCATTAGGAAGAATACCTTTCATATTAATAATGGTAATAAAATTATAGCAGTTTTCAGCAGAACTTAGTTCCCTCTGTCTAGATATTAGAACAACCCTGAGTTCATAAATAGTCCAAAAATGAGGTGTCAAGAGGCTACAACTAACTAGCCCAGATTAAATAACCTTCAAGCAAGAACATGATTGATGCCTCAAAAGACAATCAGTGCTAGAGTGAAAGAACAAAAAAAAAAAAAAAAAAAGACAAGAGATATGCAACTCCATGTAAATAAATCAGGCATTTAAGAATTTTGCCTTTTAAAATGTATTAAAAGGAGATAAAACAACATGACAGGAGAAAAATAGAAATTTTATATAGAATGCAAGTCACACTGAAAATGCCGATTGTCTTCTTTGGCAAAAAAAAAAATAAAATGTGAAAAACAAGTGATCTTTCCTTTCTGTTTCATTTTAAAATAAAAATCTCTCAGGGCAACTGTTAACTTCAGCAATAGTTACTAGCATTCTTTCTATTGGAAGTACTCTTCCTGAACATTAACACATTTTGCTTTTTGAAGCAGCCTTCTTAGTAAGTGACAGTAAAGACTCATCATCCTACAAAATTTTAGGGGGCTCCAGCTCTACATTGCCACCTCATGCTCTTCAGAATAATTTCAAAACATTATTGCCATAAACAGCTTATTTGAACTCAAAGAATAAGAAAAATTAAAAAGAGAAATAAAAGAGAATTAAACCACACATAAACTAAATTTATACACAATGTCCCTTGTATGTAAAAATTTTAAGCAACAATTTACTTGCATTATGAATCATTTTTTTCTTTTCTTTTTTTAATTCAAAGCAGATAAAAGAATATTAGCTAGGAACAAATGGACATTTAACTGCATTCAAATTGTTTTGCATTTAAAAACTATATTTTGACAAACATCCTCAATTGGATTTTCTTTTTCCCTTTGAATAGCTTCAAAATGGTTATATACATTCAAATAATAAACATTCAGAACATATTATTTTCACCTGTAACACATGCTATTTCTTCCCCTTTCCAATTCACCTCCCTACCACTTTTTACAAGAACTTGTCAAAACATTTCTCCTCAAAACAATTCTTGGAAACTCCTCCAAAGTCATTGTTAATAATACCCAATGATCGGTTAGTTTTGGCATTTTTCCCTATGTTTCACCTCTCAGAGACAAGGTACATATTATTTTCTTTCTTCTTCATTTTTTTCTTTTCTTTTTTTTTTCCTTTTCTGAGTCATATAAAGGTTCTCATTCTGACTTTTTGCCAAGGAGGTCCTACAAGAACCAAGCAAGCAATTTTGTGGTGTTTTGAGAGAATTTTCTCTGAGTCCTCCAATTTCTTTATAATCCATAGTCCTCTCTTTTTGCTTTCTATTCCATTTGTTTTCCATTATTGGATTCCAACAGACAATGCTTTATTAGAAATAGGTTTTCATTAAGAATTCCCAAAATGACTCATAGAAAAATGTATTACCATTAAAGTCATTAACAGCAACAAACCAAAGAATAAATGTCACTGAGAAAATGTAAATTGTCTCTCTTTCTCTCTGTGAGTTTTTATCTCACTGATTTATTGGTTTATCACCTCAAAGTAAAGTCAATTGAAAATGCTACTTGTTGGATTTTTTTTTTCCTTTTGGATCTGTGGATGAACTCATGTCAAATATTTCTACATTAGTTAATTTCAAATAATACTCATGAATGAGAAATCATCCAAAACAAAACCAAACAAAAATCTAGAAACCCCTTATGCATCTCCTAAATTGAAAACATTGTGTTTCCCTATCTTATTTTAAGTAGACAAAATGTGCCTCTTATCCTATTTTTTTTTTTAATATGGAAACTCTCCAAAGAGAAGAACAGTTTTGTAAAGAGTTAACTTCTTTCTGCATTTAGGAAACAAATGTTCCCAGAGTGATAAAGATAATTAGAGAAAAATCATTTTTTAAAAGAACAGTTTAATAATCTTGGAGTTTGGAAGTAGAACTGTGTCTCAGGGAAGAGAATAGATATAATTGCTTTTAACAGATGCAACACTCAAAGATGGCATGTGATGAAAAATAATGGTTGTTGGCTTTTTTTTTTTTTTGGCCATTTTTACAGTCCTACCAGCATTTGTCATTTTCCTTATTTTGTCAAATTTATCACTGATTGATCAAAGGTAAAACTTCAGAGTTGTTTTAGTTTCCTATTCTACAACTGTTTAGTAATTTAGAATATTTTTTTAAAATATTTCTACTGATGACTTATCTTTATTCCTCTGAAAACTGCCTATCCATATCCTTTTTTCTCTACTTCTTTGAAAGAGCACCCTGAGCTTACACATAGGGTTCTCAGAGATGTCATTTAGATATTCTTCCTTAATGAGCCTGGCTTTCAGTCTCAAGTCATTTAGAGGAAATAGCTTCCTACACAAGGTCTTTACTTTTATAATAGAAAATTAATGCTACCATATTTTTGATGAGGTCATATATTTGTGAATATTCTTTCTTTTTTTCCCAATACTTATAAGACAGATTGGTAACTCCAGAAGTTGGTCATTCAATCAAATATATCTATGATTCAAAAACAGAAACTTTAAGATATATATATATATAGATAGATAGATAGATCTATATCTATATATATAGATAAGCTTTATGTATTTTCAACAGTAACGTGTAAATAACATCCATAATACTATTTGAGTAATGTCTGGTGAGAAAATGATATGAAGGGAAAGGGAGAACAGATGGATATCCCTAATATAGCACACCTGCATAAAATAAAATAAAATAAAAAATTAGAGGAACATTTCAATATACAGACCACCTAAAAAAAAGGGATCTAATGGAGCTTGGGCTCACCTGTTAAGAGGACATAGATGAATTGCTGCGTGAAACAAAGTAAGGCCATGTAAATGTATAAAAATGTTTTTAATCTCAAAAAGTAAATATATCAGGGGCAGCTAGATGGTGCAGTAGATAGAGCACCAGCCCTGAAGTCAGGAGGACCTAAGTTCAAATCTGGTCTCAGACACTTAACACTTCCCAGCTGTATGTGTGATTATGGGCAAGTCAGTTAAACCCCAATTACCTCAGCTAAATAAATAAATAATGAAATTTTTCTTCTGGAACAAATAAAAAGTAAATATATCTATAATTAATGTGATGTTATACAGAAATTGTCTATTAAAAATTGAAATCAACACTAACCAGTAACCAGTAACAAGCATTTATTAAATTTTCTATTATGTTGTAAGTGTCAAGTAACTCATGTTATTTTAAGATTGGGTCTTTCCCTCTCCTCTAAGCCTAAAATTTAGCCTTAGAACAGGTCTGATTCTACTACTAATCAGAATTGTAACTTTTCTCCTCTACCTAAGATCTGGTCTGATTTGAGGCTGGTATGAGATCTGGTATGCTACTATCAGGAAGGATCACTATATTGACTCTGGACTTAGTATGGACCTGATCAGTTTAGGTCATTGCTTCTCAGAATTTCTATGTTTATGAGATCTACCAGTACAATTCCCTGAATAGTTAGAATTACCTGAATTACTATCCTTCCCAGAAACTGAGTTGTCTGCCTATGTGTATGTACATATGCATATATATGTATGTGTGCAAAATATATTTGAATAAATATATATGAAAAATCAATTAAATGTCTATTTGTCATATACTCAAAGTCTTTCAATTAATGATGGAAAGAATACAGGTTTTAATCAAACCATATGCAAATTCTACAGTACCAAGAAAAAAAGACTGAAGCCATATGAAATGATGTAGTACTAATATATCTAAATCAAATTTTATTAATTATACATTGACAAAAATAAAAATATCTCTTCCTAACAATTGATAACATTTATTAGTAACCCTGAATGCTTGTTGTGCTCTGTTCCTAAGTAACATGCTATCACTGCAGTTTGTTATAATACACTCATATACCATTCAAGTTAAAGATATCCATTTCTTGACCTCTATTCACATCCCTCCTTTTGAAATTACATTTGATTGGTTTTAACTATATTGATTTCTCTATTGGCAGACCCATTCTGTTTATACGAGGCTCCATTCATTATAGCTTTCCAATTGGTGCTCTCACTTCTTTGTTTAATATTATTTTCCTACAAAAAGTGATAGTTTGAAGGGCAATCTTAAAGAATGAGTATAACCACTGATACAGCAGATGCCTCATAAAATTAACTCCTATTGCTTTTCCATGACCTCTGTCAAGGAAATAACACTCAAATTCAAGTCAGCATGAACAGCTGTAGAGACTGCTGTTAGATAACAATGACCCACTCTCCCAAGGGTAGTGCCCAAGAATGAGGGAATTGTGGTGTAGCACACAGTAAATGTGATTAATGTCAAAATAACTCAGAAAATTTGGCTTCAAACATAGAAATGAAACACCATGGCTCATAAAATGGAAACATATTTTCTTTATAATAGTAAAAATATTAAATTACATGTAGGAGATTATTGAAATTATAATTATGAAAAACAATTTATTATCTTTGTGTCTTTTTAAAGCTTTTAAAATACATTTTAGTTGTTTATTTACAATCATTTTATAACTATAATGTGCATTCTAGACCCATTCAGTTGCCCAAACTTGAAAACTTTCCCTCAGCGAAAAATTTTACCAACAAAACAGTTTCCATTTGAAATTGCTTTTTAGAAAATATGAGATGGGAATGTAAAAGGAACCTTGGCCCAAATTCCAAAAGCAAGGCCTACATAATTGTGTATATATGACAACCTTGTTGAAAAGACTTTTGAGAAGTGGGAAATGATGCAATTAGAGATTTGACAGATTTAAATAGGATAACTACTATTTTTATAGTGCTTTATGGTTGGCAAAATATTACTGTATGTTATTTCATTTGATCCTTACAGCAAACATGTGTGGTAGTTGCTATTATCTTTATTTTACAAATAAGTGAACTGAGGCTGATATCTCAGGTGACTTGCTCAAGATCATACAATCAGTGCTTAAGCTGGGATTTGACTAATTCTTAGTCTAGTATTCTTACCTAGTATACCACTTAGCAGGCACTGAAAATATAGCTATATCTAGATTTAGATATCTATACTTACATATAGGGATATAGATACACATACGAGAAGAACAACTTAAAGAATCATGACAAAGCAATCAGAAGTAAAATTCTAAAAATTCAGGTTGTTCCCACAAAACATAATCAAAATGTCAGACTTTATCTTTTCTCCTCTGCATCAAGGGTTCATGGGTTTGGAACATTGTATAATATGTAATTTTTATATATTGATTAATTTTGTTGTTTTTCTTATTAGTATTTCTTTTTAAAAAAATGTTTTAAGGGATGACTCTGTCAACCTTAGATAAAGGGAACTACCAAAGTGGAAAGAAGGGTTTTTAATCAAGGCAAAGGAATTACAATTTGGGATACCGCAAAGCACCAAATTAATAGAATAGCTGGAAAAGGCAGAAGGGAGAAGGTTTAAATACACTTCAGCAAGGAGGAAGTCTCATGGAAGACACAGTCTCTTAAAGTTATCATGTAAGTTGCTTTTTTAAATAGTTAAATAGTTAAAATAGTTAAAAGTCCAAAGAGAAGGCTGGGGAGGCCTGGGGAGTGGTGACTTCTGGTCAAAACATTGGGCTACAGGTGCAGCAATGGGGAGTTTCCAGACTGGTTTGATCCTATTTTGTTCATAGGATCAGGATTGGTAATACCTTTGATAGTTGCTTTCAACAACTCTCTAGAAGGAGACAGAGAAGAAAAATGGAAGAAATATGAAATATGGTGATGTAAAGCACACACACACACACACACACAAATCTATTTTTTAACACAGTAATCATTTCCCAGTTTGGGTTTTTTTTTTTCATCTATAGTTATTTTAGGCTTTTACCTCTTTCAGCCTCAGTTTCCTTATCTGTAAAATAAAAATAATAATGTTACTTATCTCAGGGTTGCTATGAGAGTCAAATGATATAGATAAAAGGTTTAGCAAATCTTATCATATATAAAGTTTAAACTATTGTAGGTTTCTTTGATTCTATACTATGATACATATGCAATATCATCTCATTTTCATGTCAACTTTTTATTATTGATTTTTAAATGTGCTTTTAATGTGTTTTTAATGTGATGTTGAAATTTAAAAATTAAAAATTTTTCAAATTATTAGTTCCAGAGGATTTGTGTCTAATCCTTGGCTAAAAGGGCCCAATACTTGGGACTTTCTACTCATTGGTAGAAACAACATCCAATGTATACAAGAGGGACAGACAGAATGGGTGAGAGGAGGAGAGGAGAAATTTTGAGTTCTCCTGGCTTTCAGCTTTGAGAAAGAAGTTGCATGATTCTAACTCCTCTTAAGTTCATTAAAAGGAGGGAAAGATTCTGTGAAGAAGCTAATATGTAGAGAAGCAAAATAATCTACAACACTTTCCTTTCTGTAGTTTGATATACTAGAGATGTCAGAAAATTTTCTTTTGAGTTGTCTGAGACACTCTCTCTCTCTCTCTCTCTCTCTCTCTCTATCTATCTATCTCTATCTCTCTCTCTCTTATTAGCTAAGATAAAGACTGAATTGACATACCAACAATCCTTTGCAGTAACTGAGAGTAAACCCAGCAGAACATGCAGAAAATCAACAACTCTGAAGCTCTCAAGCCAACTAAGCTTATACCAGCTTTGAAGCAGACCATGACCCATTTGGTAGTTTACTGACCTTCAAAAGATATCTTTATCTTCAGAGATTCCTCTAATTATTGATTAGGGGGATCTCTAGACATATTCTGACTTTTTTGTTTATCTGGTTTTGTAAATTTACAGAACAATGTATTTAATCTCTAGACTTTTAGAGATTGTTGCAAAAAAGGAGTTCTTAAACTTTTCATGTGTGTGTGTGGTGGGGCTCTTTGGTAGTTGGGTGAAGTCTGTAAATCCTTTCTCAGAGAAATATTTTTCAATAATTGAAGGAAATAGTAAGTTTCAGTTAGAAGTTAAAGAAAATAAATATGTGATTTTCCCCATCCAAGTTTCTTTTTTTTTTTAACTAAATATTATTTTATAGTTTGTACTCAAACCTTGAACTGCCATGACTGCTTAACATTAGGAATAGATTTGTCTTTCAAAGTATCACAGCTTCCATACCTGAAATTCCTCATTTGTTCCGTTTTCTAGATTATTCCTGCCCCTTGAGAATGGAGCTTCTAACCTGATTCCTTTTTAAGACCTGCCCAATTTCCTGCCTTCCTTTGTTTGAAAAGTGTAATCTCTCAGCCTAACTCCTTTTTGAACAGTTATGGACCCTGCCTCACTATTCCAGTTGGCAAGCTCCATCTCAAGCAATAAATACAGTTATATGATGCATATATTATGATTTGACTTTGGGACCTGGGATTTCTTCCATTTTAACAGTTCATAGAGTTTAGTCTAATACATATCAATACTGATATATGTCAATATTGAGATATATAGATATCAATATAGGTATGGCAGAGAAGGGGAAAAACTCAGAACTGCACATAAGTACAAAAAATTCAGAAAAGTGCACAAAATATCATTTTCATAAAAGCAATGGTTGACCCAATCATGTGCATTTGCTTCTTTCCATTTGTTCCAATTTGTGGGCAGTAGGATAGTTCTTGAAGGTATAGCCTCTGCAGCATTTTCTTTTGGAAGGCTGGTTCCTTCCAGAATGTCTTTTTAAGAAAGATGCCTTGGTTAGCCAGTCATGTCTTTATTCAACTCTACACTTTATTCAGGATTTTCTTAACTTTACCTACTCTGTCCCTATGAGTATTTCCTTACCTGCTTTCCAGATTCCTTCTATGTTCCTCCTTCATTAGATTAGTGCAGATAACCAAGTTTCCTAGAACTACCCTATGAAGTCCCACCTGGATTCCTTCTTCTGATTCCTATGAGCATAGTCAAATTTACAGCTGCATTATGGCAACAGTAACTTAAAGGGCTTGTTTTGTTGTTGTTGTTTGTTTGTTTGTTTGTTTTTCATGCAATCTCAAACTAGCAACCTTAAAATAGGAGAGAAGTTGATTTCATCATTTTCTAGTATTTTCAGTCTTTCTGTTCCCATAGCTCAACAGCCTGGATTATGGTACAATGCATAATTGAATCATTTTGTTTGTCTATTTGTTTTGGGTGGAGGGGGTGAACTGGCCAAGATCAAAATCTATTCTTACCCCCTCCCACACTCATTAAACATTGTGATCAAACCACTATTCTCTTAGCATCCCCTGGGTAAGTATAACAATTGGTTGAATCTGGTAAACTCATCAATGCTAATATGTTACCTAAATAATTATTACTTCTGGAAAGAAACATTTTGCCTTGATTTATTTAATATACACCTACCTCTAGAAGGTCCTTAGAACAATTCTAATTGCATTGCTATAGAAAAGATAACAGGAACTCTTTCAGTCTACTTTTTATCACACCTGTGTAGCTTTTACTTAGGGTAGGACTGGTCCTGGGTAGAAATCCCCATTGTGAAAATAACTTTTATAATGCAGACCTTTTCCTCTGGTAGACTGATGTTGTAAAAGCAAAAACAAATATCTCTGGATACATGTTCATAGTACTCAGAAATGTGAACTATCACCTCATTAATTTCAATGATTTGCATGAAAACATTTAACTATATTAATAGTATCAAATAGGAAGTCAAAGAAACACAAAGTTGAAATGTAATTAAAATAAAAGTAGCTAGAATCAAATTAAATGAAGTTTAATTTCTTCTAAAAAAAAAAGAAACACATAAACACACGGATATATGGAAGTATATATGTATTATACATATATATGATATATTTATTTGTGTGTGTGTGTCTATCTGTCTCTATATGTAAGGTAGATTTCTATTTATAGAAATAGTAGCTATGTATGAAAGAAACTGTATCTTAAATGGATACTCATTTTAATTCCTGAGTATATATTGTTCCTATTAATATCCTTTTCTATATTCATCCAAATGTTTCCCTGCACAGATACAAATTGAGGTTAAGAGTAGGCTTAGTAGGTAGTCAACTATATAGTAGCTTAGATACTATTCATAAAAAGAGCCTTGCCTCCTCAAAAATATTTGATATCTTTGGAGGAAAGTCTTACCCATCAAGCCATTATTCTCTTATTTCATGTATCCTCTGGCAGCAATCTTAACTTCACATATTGGAGCAATGCAAATGACTGATGACAAAAGTGAAGGGTTATAAAATAAGATTTTGTTTACTAAAGACAGAGTTGTCAGACATAGGCGAAGGATCCATGATGATAGTTTTGATTCACATCCTCCTGTTCCAATGCATAGGAAAACCTTCCTTTCTCCTTACTCCTTGGAGACAATATTTGAGTATGGGCAATTGCCACTAACATGCCTGTAGATAATCTTTCAGATCTGTGAAAGTGGAAGAGAGGAGGGGAAGGGAAAGGCTACCTTGGTAGTACACAGCTCTCCCTTATTTTTGAAACATATACTTTTTGCTCTGACTGCCTACAAAGCAGGGACCTACTTACTATCTTGTTGATATCCGATATCAAGTAGAGTGTCTCTGAATTTCCATAGTCTTCCAGACATTTTTGCCTTGAGAGTTTATCTAATAGATATCTGATAAAATCTAGCTTACTCATCTAGCTAAGAACTACCACATTCTGTCACACAAATAAGTTTATTGTAAAAAGAATTTACTTGGAAAATCCTGATATGATGAAAGGCAAAGATGTTTTTATGAGAAAGAAAGGAAGAGGAATGGCCCTACATTAGGGCCATAGAGCTACAATGTATTGCCTTGAGACATTGCTTAGAATCATTAAGTAAATCTAGTGAAGGAAGAGGTAAAAATGTTCTAAAAGAAGAGAATTGTGCTTTGCTAACTTTCCATTTCTGTCTATCTAATCTGTGCAAAATGTGCTTATTTTAAATTCACAAAAATTTATCTTATTTCCTTCAAAATTCAATTCAAAGACACCCTTCTGATCTTCCCAACTGTTTTTGATTCTCTTGAAAACATCTTGTATTTTTACTGTAAATATTTTATATATGTACATGTTGACTACCCACATTATCTAGGAAATGAAGGGTGTTTAATATATAGTGCATATGTGCATATGTCTATATGGTATGTGCATGTGTGTATATACAACTCATATATATATATATACATATATATATATAGTTTATATTTCTTTATCTATGTATATATTCTTAAATAAACATTAGATGTTTGCCAATTAATAAACATATTCTAGAGTATTCTATCCTCCCACTCTAACAAACATCAAAACAAAACAAAAAATCTCTTTAGCATTCCCTAACATTTTATATGAGTTTCTTTACTTTGAGTTTGAAGTTCTATAATTCCCCCAACACAGCTACTATTTTGGGGGGTACTTTGTTGGATGCAGTGACTCGAGTGCTGCAAATTTCTGGAGCAGTAGGAAGAGCACCTGAATCTGATCCCTAAATCAACTAAAGTTAGAAAATGGGACTTTATTAAGCAATTATGCAATTTTAAGGGGTCAACTGGCTAACATCCTTATCTAGCTCCTCCTAGCTAGTGTGTTGTAATGCTTTCTTCCTATCTGCTCAGGTCTAAATTGCAACATTTGAGCTCTTTAAACTTTGGAATTCTAGGATTCTGATTCCCTAATATAATTTCTCCCTTACAATGGAGACATTGATTCTGAATGGTTCAAGTAAAAAAAAAAAAGTCCAGATATTACATTAAAATTATCTTCCCCACAATCTATATTTTAACATATGCTCTTGATGCCATTATTCAAAGGAAAATCTCTTATCAAGAAACCTTATGTTCTGGTGAGGAGACTGGGGCCAGGGAAGGCAAGCTTAGTGTTTTAGGATGTCTAGACTAAATTATGAAAAGGAGGGAAAATTGCAAAAAAAAAAAACAAAAATAGCTTTGTCTACTTTATAGTTTTGCCTAAAGTATTGGTAGCAATGTGCAAAGTCTTCCTTTTCATGATTTCTTTTCATGACTCAACACTTCTAAAACATGGCCTATTCATTCCTTTAACTACTAATACTTTAAATATCAGTGAATGATGAAAAGAATGCCTTCAAAGAGAATAACAGAACCAGGCTACTTTGCAAGGTAGTGTTCATCTGTTCCTTGATTCCAACATTCCTAATTTATGGAGAGTTGAGAACCCAATGTTATTGAATTATTACCTACATCAATCTGGAATCATAGGACAAGGATAGGAAGAATCTCCAAAAGGGATGCATGCTTTTCCAGTGCTCTCTTAATTTAAAACTCTGATGCTTTCCTTCAAATATGTTCATTAGAATGTTCTGAATGCATTCAGTCATCCAAGTGGGAGGAACCTTTCCTAGTAAAAAAAAAAAAAAAAAAAAAAAAAAACCTAAACAGTTTTTTCTTCCTATAAGCAATAATCTGTCTCCTTATCAGAGCCCTGACTAACATGGATTTTTCTTTCTAGAATTAGGGTCTGGCCCAGGTACTACATTTTTTGAAACATAGAGTGTAATTATCTAGATAATTCATGCCCTTTAGCTTATTTCTTTTTTTTATATATTTTTGTTTGTTTAACTGTATGTTGTGGTTATTAATTCAGAGATTTCTTTTTACTTTAGGATCAAAAAGTCTATGTAATTAATTGTTTAATATCTAATTAAGAGTCTTGTCCTCTGATACTTATTTTAGAGGAACTCAGCCATAGAAACATCACAGAATTATGCAATTCTAATACCTTGTAGTAATTTTAGTACCAATATTGTTTCTGTTTGCTATGCAAATGAATCCAAGTAAGCAGGCAAGCTCAGCCCTGGGGTAGTCTTTATTTACCTCCTACCTAGACATATTACTAACTTATCATAAACATATATGCCAGCAAGGTCTTTCAAGTAGCATATTTAAGTTGGCTTGGTGCAGATAAATATGTGTCATGCAGAGTAGAATTTTCTGGCATTAAATTATGCATATTTCATTCTTTTAAAGTAATTAAAATATGTCTGCTAATGTGCCCCATGTATACAGTACCCTAGCAAGATATAGTGGTATTCTTCCTTGTGCAAATCAGTGTAACTTAAATTTATGGAATAATAACAATTTTAGCATCAAGCAGGTTTATTCCTCATTTGGCTCAGCAAATGACTGAGAATAACAGGGATAGAAATATCCCAGCAGCAACTAAAAGCTACCAATGGACTCTTAGGGTCTTTTCCTGATCATGGGGCACATTATAATTTAACCACATTCTATAGTCCTTCCTTCACTCGAAATGAGGGGATTTTTTTTCTCTTTTTCTTTCCATTCTTTTTTTTCTCTTTTCTTTTTTTATATTATCAGAATATAATGCAATTCATGAAATCTCCTTATCTTTCTATATATATATGATATGTATATGTGTATATATGTGTGCATATAAACATATATTCATACAAATCTATCGTGTTTGAGTTTATAAAGTTACCTTTGTAATCTTATGTATATTATGCATTTAAAAACATTATTCTGAGAAGGAATCCATAGGCTTTATCAAGCTGTCATATGGTTCTATAAAGAAAAAAAAAGAACCATTGCTTTAGAGTATGATGGAAAATGTTTCTCTCTCAAAAATGCATTATAATACATTCCTTAGGTATAATCTGCATTATTTTTATTCCTCTCTTAAGTCTAGACAATCAACAGAACAATAAATTAAGCTCTGATTTCTGTTTTTTTTGTGAATTCTGAGGAATAGAAATTCACACAAAATTTATCAAGGATTCCCATTATTAGTAATAACTGGCTCCAACAGTAACTGCCCTGCTCTAGCTTCTTCTTCATCATAGCTATATCTTTCCCTGGGCATTATCTCATAACAAATTTATAGGACATGTTGCTATGGGACATTTGAGAAACCTACCACTACTGATTAATTGATATGAGGCCGTCTGTCCTGAAAGTCTTGGTTCATTCCATTTTTTTTTTCTCTTCCTGATTTAATTCAAATCAACAAACCTTTATGAAGCTCTGTATAAAAGACATTGTGCTGGATACTGATGACATAATGGCTAAAAAAAAAAAAAAAAAGGAACCCATATTATTCTCTCTCCTAGACTTTGGAATAAGAGCCTGTTCTATAGAATAACAGGATACCAATTGAAGTTTCTTGCTAGGAGGCATTTTTAATCCTTCAGCTGCAAGTGAAGCTACATGAATGTTTGACTCATAATCTAAAATGTGTTTTCATTTCTAATTGAATGAGCATGCATTATCTAACACTTGTCCCAGCTCCAATATCAGAGCACTGGTGGTGGGGTATAAGTGGCAGTAGAGCAGTGTGAGAGCAATGGACATTGAGTATTAATGCAATACAATAAATATTTACTAGGATCCTATTATGTGCCAAACACTTGCTAAATATTGGTGATACAAATAAGAACAAAATGCTGCCCTAAAGGAGCTAATGAGTGAGGACAATACACAAAAAGAAGTATGAGGGATGAGGAAGAAGAGAAGAAGATATCTAGCCTTTTTATGCTGATGGTGGAGTTAAATCCAAAGAATGCATTTAGTAGTAAAAGAAGAGTTGTTGTCTAAGCTGAGACCTCTTTAAATGGAAGTTTAAAGATGAGTATCAAAAGCATTTTACTTATTTTAACATTTTGTCTGACCTTGTTATAAACTGGAAAATATGTAGAGGAAGGTTGGGGACAGGAGATGAATTATTAAATTTCCTTTTGAAATCCCTTTCCCCCAGCAAAGATGGGGTATTAATTGTGTTAATTAGCTGCAGCACTAGCTATGTCCAAGGCTTGAGCACTTCACTAAAGGGGCATTGCCCATTTTCATTTTTTCATCTTATCCATAGGATTTATTAAAAACTTAATTATTGTAGTTTTCAAGATATTCAATGAAAAAGAGTTATTTTTGCCAAATCTAAGTAAACTGAGTGCTGCAATCAATTATTTTGTTTTCTGGTTAGGAGGAAAAATGATTGATATGAGGAAGTTAAATTCAAAATAGGCTAACAATGAAAATTTTATCGTTGAAGTCAAAGAGTTTGTATATAAAGCCTACCTCATATACTTACTAATTAGATGATCCATGATCCTAAGGGAATAAAAAGATGCTTAGATTTGGACTCAGAGGACTTAGATTCTAGAGGATATATGCTTACATGTGTGATCCTGAACAAATAATTTCACTTCTATGTTTCTGCCATCCTTCATATAATGGTTTCAAGTAGATAGCTTGTTACAGCATTGGAATTATCTGCCTTGAAGTTTTTAGTGAAGATTAAATGAGATAAAGTAAGATAGGAGCCATATTTATGATAATTCTTATTGTTTTCAGTCTACTACAAATCCTCATCCTGAACATTGAGGGAAAAAAGAAAATCTTTTTGTAGTTACTAGGAAAGTGAATGAATTACCAAAAGATGACCAACAATCATGAGGTTTCATGATTTCTTGAAAGACTTACATTTGTAAAATAATAAATTCATGATTTTCTGGAAGTTGTTGTGAAGGAGCTATATGCTATGAAGGTAGTCTAGGAAATAGTCTTCTTTCTTGGAAATATCCATAGAACAGGGCCCAGGGAACTACATCTACCTAGAATAGCTCAGAACTTTTTAGAGTTACTTATTTTGCAGAGTAAAAGAACTTTTGATTCTATTACCAGAGCATGTTTTTTCTGAATTTATATTTTACTTCATCCTACATATGAATATACTTTCTTAAACTCAAAATATCCAATCTTTTTTGGAGAAGCATCATTGGGTAGGTTCCAAGTCAGGAATATCGGATTCAAAGATTTTTTTGAATACTAGCTTTGTGATCCTGAATAAGTCACTTAAATACTCTGGTCCTCAGTTTCCTCATCTATAAAATGATATGTTTGGACTTAACGGCCCCCAAGGACACTTTCAGCTCTTATTTTATGTGCTGTGAGGGATACCAGAATTGGGTATCAAGTTAAAGTGTTAATGAAGAAGAAAGTAATCAGGACCAAGGTAAAGTATAATGAGAACTCAAAGAAACAAGTAGGTTTAGGATCTAAGAAAGTCAAGGGAATTTTTTGCCTCAAATTGAGGTTTAGTTATCAACTGAGACTTTGAGAGTAGTGAAGGAGAAAGTCCTGGGCCCAGTGCCAACATCTACCTTATCTGTTCCAAGGAAGAATTCATTCTCCTTAAGAAGCTGACATAGTTTAGCAGATCCCAAAGCCCAGAAGTAGATGTCTAACATACATTATTGAATTAGCATTCAATTAATTCATCACTGCTTACCCCCCTTCTCATTTCTACCCCCAATAAAGCAAAGAATATATCTGTAGTGGTCAAATGTATAGATTATAGTGGTTGGATAAAGATTGAATGCCACTAGATTTTCCATGTTAATTTATAAACCAAAAGAGAAAAATCTTAGTATATCTACTGGTAACTTCCCAGAACATGATGCCATGAATTTTAATGGTATTAATATCTTAGAAATTGATTCTAATAATGTGACTCATTTTCTTCCTAAGACAAAGAGTATTTCCCTTTTGTGATGATAATTGAAAGCTTCTCCAGCAAGCAACTTAATTTTGCCCTGAAGGGCCTAAAGTTCCTGATCAGGTTATTAGGCTGGAATGAACATTTTCAGAATACAATAGTGCTAATTACACTTTTATCATATGAGAATATTGACAATTAAAAATTCATGATGAAGTCAGACCTGATAGCAATTTAGGATGTTAGTGGCTCCCCATGCCTCTTATGTTACTCATAAAGGTTTATCCCAAGTCCTGATAATGTCAGTCTCAAATAGTGAAGATCTTATCAATTCAGAAGAGCAATGACCCTTCCCTTTGACTGCTTTTAACTCCCCAAATCTTCATGCCATTTCATGCAGAGATGTAAAAAGGAAGATAAAACAACAACAATAAAAACAGTCTTTGTAATTTGTGTTCCTGGATTCTCCTCTTTTATTTCCTAACCTTGTTTTGGGGAGTTGAAATGGGGAGGAAAAGGCACTTTTCCAAATATTAGTCTTGTTTTCTTGCTCTAAGAGAGTTAAATTCTTACTGTGCCTCTCTTCTAATATTATGTATGTACAGCAATCAAGATTTCTGGGGAACATAGCAATAATGGGCCAAAGCACACTAAAACACCTTTCAATGTATTCACAAAACAGTTTTTAGTAATTTCCATAAGGCAAAACCATTATACCCAGGAAGAACTTTTAGTGAACTCAGTAACATGGCAGTGGTCCTTGTGAGGAAACATTGAATATCCCATTTATCAGCAATAAACAATTGGGTTCACTTCTATTTTCTTCTAACTATAATTCATGCGTGTTCTTGCAAATACTGTAGTACTATGAAATTAATGCCTTTTTTCCCAGATTATTATTATTACAATTATTATTTGCTGGAGAATAGCAATAGAGTGAACTTTAAGAACAAACCTCAGGAAAAAGCTTTAGTAAAAACTAGTATAGAATGAGTTTCCACCACTGGCATTCATTCACAGATATCTGACATCAAATTTAATTTCTTAAATTCTAGCCATCATCCACAGATAAACTTCAGTATTATGGCCAATGTTTCTAGTGAATGCTATTTTCAATAAACCCACAAACTCATCAACAATCTTGATTTTGGATAAAGCAGTGATCTTATTATTGCATATATATGGGCTCTTAAGACTGCCAAGAGCATGTCACATCTCCAGTCTATTTTGCTTGCTTCTAAATAAAAAAAGGAAGTCTCTTGGCATATGTATCCATGAGCCTCCAGCCAATGTGAAACCTGCCAAACTTTCCCAAAACATCATGCACAAGAATTTATTTGGACTCCTGGGTGAAGGTTATATTTATTTGCCTGCAGAGGGACATTACACAGCCTATGGAAAGTCCATCTTTATTATTTTTTAAATTTATTTTATTTTCAATTCACAGAACAAGATGAGCATTGAGTACAGTAAAAAAGATGATTGTACATATAATTGCAAATCTACTACACTCAACTTTCTATTCCTTCAAATATAAAAAATTAATATGTAAATTTATTTTTCCTCTTTTTTTTCTCTCACCCAGATAGCTACCATTAGACACAAATGTGTGTGTGTGTGTGTGTGTGTGTGTGTGCAAAATTATTCCATACATCTTCTTTTTATCAATTGTTTCTCTGGATGAAGATAGTGGCTTATGTCTTATGTCCTTTATTTTTAATCTGTGTATTTATAATAGACAAAATCATCTAGTCACTTAATGCTATTCTTATAATGATATTGCTATTATTGTATATAACATTCTTCTGGTCCTCCTTACTTTGCTCTTCATTATTGCATGTCTTTCCATGCTTTTCTAAGATCATTGAGTTCCTCACTTCTTATAGCACAATATTATTCTATCAGAAACATATACAACAAATTGTTCAGTCATTCTCCAATTGATGGGGATCCCTACAATTTCCAGTTCTTTGCTATCACAAAGAGAGCTGCTGTAAAAAATCCCATTCATATCCGAAGTTATAATTACATATCCAAAGTTATAATTACTATTTGGGAATTTTCTTCCATCTTATTTTTACTCACTATTTTCTTTCCCAGTCTCTCTTTTCACCCTATCCCTATCTTCTCTTGGAGTAAATCTTACCTTAAAACCACTAATACATACAATTATTTTAAACTCAGCAGATAAAAGTGACATATGACATTGTTTTTTGAGTTACATATCAGGTATCCAAAGTAAATATGTAAATGTCACTCTGATAATAAACCTGGACTACCCCAGGATGTGTGTATGGGTGTTTGTGTGTGTGTGTGTGTGTGTTTGTGTGTGCGTGTATGTATATAGCTAGAATACAGTATATTCTATAGTGAATAGACTCCTGGGCCTGGGATCAGGAAGATGAGTTTAAATTTGGCCTTAGAAACTTGCCAGCTGTGTGACCCTGGGCAAATTTAGTAATCCTGTTTACCTCAGTTTCCTCATTTGTAAAAATGAATTGGATTAGAAAATGACAAACTACTTCCATATTTTTGCCAAACCCTCTACCATCTCCAGGGAAATTTTAAAGTTAGACATAATTGAAATGACTGAATGTTTATATCCATGTGTGTGTGTGTGTATGTGTGTGTATATGTGTGTGTGTATGGGTGTGAGTATACACACTCATATAATAAAAATATATGTGCTTATATGTGTATATATGACATGAAAATATATGAGACTATATATATATAAAATGAAAGGTATAATAACTTGAATCTCATTAATAATAAAAAAAGATAATCCAGAATACATTAGTTACTACCAAATTACATACTTTCTCATCTATACAAAATCTTTATGAGGCTTATCTATACAAATATAATTGGATATATTTGATCATTTTATTAATAGATACTAAGAAAGTTTTCTCATGTTATATTCAAAAATGGGACATCTTTCCCATTCTACATTTGATTAAAAGATCCCACTTCTTTTTACTCTTTATTTCTAAAAAAAGGATTCGCTTTTGTAGAGTGAAACATTACCTAAAGAGTTGCTTTCTAATACCCTAAATTCATTCATGAGATCATGAGACCATGAAAAATACAATAGAAGTAATGTTGTTCAATAACCTTCTGTAAACATAAAACAGTGACACATACTTATTAGGGGTATTGACTATTATGATGAAGAAGCCCTGGATTTTACAACTATTTTAATATATGTTTATAAATTTAAAACAGTTTATAGTTATTCCAAAATCAAATAATTTATCACATTATCACCAAGTAATAAATGATAGAAATAAGAAATATTTATAAATAATACTAAATGGTTCTCATGTTTGCATGATCATAGCAAGCTGGTCTATGTACTCAGATTGAAAAAATAAACAAACTTCCATATTGAATTAGAGAAACATCTCTCTTTTTTCAGAAAAGTTCTTCTATGTGAAAAGAACAAGTTTAAACCAAATGAAAATAGACTAGAAATTTTACACAAAATATTAAATCTGTTTAAAGTACAGTTCAATGGTAGATTTGGTATTTCTATATGGATGCAGTGTTTGAAACAAATTATAAACTTTCTGGTGAAAGAATTCTATTATCTGGTGAATTTAGTCAATATATGTCTGTCAGGAAAGATTTTTCTACACTTATTTTTAAGTCTCATACTAAATTGTGTTTCAAATTATGACGTATCAGGGAAACCTGACTTAATTGTGAACATAGATTGCCTCTAGTATTGATATGGGTTTCCACAAACAGAAACAACTAACATTCTGTCCAATTGAGTGAATCATCTCCAAAAAAGTAATTATATTATTATTGGTATTTAAAAGTATAGCATTGTGTGAAAAGGTCACAATGTTCCAAATCAATATAATATTGTATGCATGCTATTTTACCGCACATCATGATGGTATTTTAATTATATGGTCATCTTAATTTTCAGAGACAATTTTGTCTCATTATTGTATTAAAAAGCCATATTGCTTAGATTTTATATTTTTAAGTCACTGCCAAATTTCAGAGATGGATGAGTTACAGTTTTCCTGCTATGGGGGGGGGAGGGGGAACCAATTTTAAATACTCCAAATCTTAATTCTATTTTAATTTAATCCTTTGTGATTCATCATTAAGAAAAATCTCTGATCAGCATTTATCATAGCACTAAAACCACTGCAAATGGGTTCTGAAAAATCATAATGAACATATAAATAGTTATTGATCAATTATCTAACACTAGAGCAAAATGAAAAAAATATACAAAAAAAGTCTATATAATTAAAAAGTATGTCATCTTCAACTGAAAAAAAAAGATATTTAATATTTCCAGTTACATATTAGAGAGTTTTTGTCGTCTTTACTGTATACTGATGAAATATTTTGATTTGCAAGTCATGTCTAACAACTAGATATGAATCCCTTCATTGAAGGAATGCAGAGTTTAAGTTTTTTTTAAGTTGTGTTTTGTTTCACTCATTTGTTTGCATAATTAATGTGCCTTTTTGTAGGATATACAATGTTTATGTCAATCATATTTATATGTTTGTGAATCATACTGCCTGGCATTTCATTTATGACTGGTTGAATTTTACTCAGAAATATGAGTTCTGTAACCAGGGTTACAAGGTTAGGTTTTTTTGTTTTTTTTTTTTACTTATGGGTATTATATATCAATCCACAAGAAATCTAGTGTCTTAGTACTTGGTACAAGTTCACTTGATTCTTCTCTATACTATTTAACAAATATAGGAAATATTTATTTGAAGATGCTAAATATTGATCTAATGGGTATATTAATGGGATTTTTTGTATATGTGTCTAAGGAGGTTAAGGAATACAATCTCACAAAAGACCCCTTGTGATTTAGAAATACTATGATGTATGTTGCATAGTTCAGGGCACTGGACAAAGTAGAAGTATAATGAGAAATATTTCAACACATTTTTCTTAGTAAAATAACCTTATAATGACAAAGGGAGAAGAAGGTCCAAGAGTCATTTCAGTTGGCAATATATCACTGCTATATGGTACACTGGGGTCAACTCTATGCCTAACCTAAATATTTCAACTTTATTACTCTTGAACAAAATCATAGCAACAATCTATAGTAAGCTATGGCCAGTCCTATACACATTACAAGATAGAAAACAGGAACTGTAGAATGGAAGAATTTTTTAAGGCTTTTATGGATAACTTTGTATTTTTAAATTTCCCTTTTTATTCCTTTTAACAAATACCAAAAAAATAGAAATAAAATAGAGGAAGAAGAAAACGTTTTAGCAAAACTAATTGATACACTGAAACAGAGATCTGAAAGTATATGCTGTGTTCCACATCTAATTTTCTCATCTCTACAAAACAGGGATAGTACCTTCTTATATCTTTTAGTTTGGGACAAAGTTTGGTCTTTAAAACATTACAACATTCATTTTCAGTTGTTGTATGAATGTCTGTTCTACTTTTCTCCCCAACTTGGCTTATTTAGGTTTACATAAATTCATGGGAGATTTTTTTATCCTTCTCTGTATTTGTGATATTCATCATTTATTATATGATTTATTATTTTTGCATATTGATTACAATATTCAATTATATGAATGTTATAATCTATTTGGTTATTTTTCATTTGATGAGTATTTACTCAGCTCTTGACCACTACATAAAGTGTTGCTGTAAATACTTTAGTGTACATAGGGATATTTTTTTATTTAAAAAATCTTTCTTGTAGCATATTCCAACACTTGAATTTCTGGGTAAAAAGATAAGAATATCTTATTCACTTTATTTGCTTTTACTTTCAGGAATGCATGTCTATTTCACAGGTTCACCAACAATATGTTAATGTAACTATCTTTCCATAATTTATTCAGTAATAACTATTACAGTCTTTGTCATCTTTTCCAATTTTCTGATAATGAAGTGAAATTCAAGGCTATCTTGGTCGGTATTTATTTTATCATTAGTAATTTAGACCAATCTTTGATATAGTCATTAATAATTTGTGGTTCTTTTGAAAAATGCTTTTTTCATATTCTTTGACCATTTATATATGGTTTTGTAAATCATATATACCATATATATCACATAAACTATTTATATATATTATAAACCATTTACAAAGTGCTTTTTAATCTCCAAATGTCTATTAGATAGAATGAACTAGATGTACCATAGACATTAATCCTTTCTCTCCTCTAACACTGACACTCATTTAAAACATGCTCTAGTACTGCATGCTTGGATTATTGCAATGTGCTGCAGGCTGATTGCCCTGCCTCAAATTTCTCCCCACTACAATACATTTATTACTCAGCTGTAAAATTGATCATCCTAAAGTTCAGGTCTGACCATATCACATCTCTTCTTAAACCTGATTCAATAAACTCCACTGACTCCTTATTAAATCCAGAAATCAAATATAAGTCAAATACAAAGCCAAATATAAATCAAATATAAAATGCTTTATTTGGCTTTGAAAACCTTTCTTAAAATAGCTCCTACCTATCTTTCTAGTTGGCTTACATCTTATTCCCCTTTATGGACTCTGTGATCTACCAACATTGATTTTCTTATTTTTTCTGATAAGCAATATTTCATCTTCTGACTCTAAGAGTTTTCATTGGCTGTCTCCCATTTCTGGAATTCTTTTTCTTCTCCTCTGCTTTCTAGATTCCCTGTATTTTTTTAAGTTCCAGATAAAGGCTAACCTTTTTCAAGAAGCCTATTCCAGGACTTCTTGATTTTAGTGCCTTTCCTCTGAACTAAACTTTATCTGCTATACTGTGTTTGTTCAAAGTTGTTTGTAGCTTGTCTCCTACATTAGACTATAAGCTCCTTGAAAACAGGGATTTCCCCCACTTTTTGTTAAATCTCTAGTATTTGTCCCTGTGCCTGAAACATAGTGAGTACTTACGAAATGTTAGTTGACTGAATGATAATTGTCCATATGATTTGGATAATAAACTAAACATACAAAACAATGAGGAAATAAAGGCTAAAAAAATGGAACCTCAACTAACTCACATTCTAATAGGGAGAAGACTTGCAAACAATTAAATACAGACAGGCTATAAATAGTTCTGTAGGAAGTTATATCAAGACTCAGGCACTATAATTAGGAAGGATAGGTGTAGAAGTCTTAGAAAGATCTCTTGAAGAAACTGAGATTTGAGCTGAATCTCAAAAGAAACTATGAATGCTGGGAGTCAGAAGTAAGGAGGGAGAGCATGCATGGACTTGGGGAAGTTAGAGATAACCAGAAAAAAAAAATCTTATGATTAGGAAATATATGTGTAGTATCAAAAAACACTGTTAAGGCAGGTATTGTTGCAACATAGAGTAGGCAAGTAACAAAATTCCAGGTTCTGAAACTTTTTAGAAATCAAACAAAACACTTTATATTTGTTCTTGGAGGTAATAGGGAACCATTGTAATTTGAACATGGAGGAAAGAGCAGAAGTGGTGACAAGAATTGCCTCAAGTGGGGAAATGAAATGCTGAAACCCCATTAGGATATTGTAATAGTCAAGGTATGAAATGATGAGATCAGGGTGGCAAATGTTTGGATAGAAAGAAGTGGACATATATATTTCTGGGAGGTAAGACTATGGATTAATCAGAAAATTGGCTTGAACTTTTTTCCATCCAAACAACTATAAAATAGTGCCACCAAATAAATTCTGGAACAACAAAAAGATGGGGAAAAACAATTTTCTAGCTCAAGACAACTTGAAAAATCAACAGAACAGGTAAAGGGGGAGCACAGTTCAGGGCAAGGGGAACACAGTTCAGAGCAGGCAGGAAATTGCAAACCAGTAAGTTTCCCTGAGCCCCAATCCATCATCAAGTAAATTAAAATATTTCTTGGTTTTTGGTGATGGGACTCCTCCACATTAAGAGCTCCTTCAAATTCTTTCTCCTTTTGATTATTCTTGCCAAGTAGTCCATTCCTCTTTCATCTTATCACCCTTTCTCCAAGTGGTTCTAGTCCAAATTTCACTTTTTCCTCAGTATCCTTAAGGGATACTGAAAGCTTGCAAGGGAGAATTGCAAGTTTCATTGCAAGTACATATTTCTCACAGGGTTAGCATATTATGTGTATATATTGCATTTGACATTATACTTCCCATTGAAAAACACCTCCATCAGTCATCCTAGTTTCAATCTCAGGCTACATTTTCTACATTAAAAATTGATAGAATTAAAATGTATTTATTGAAAAGGCTTGTCTGAAGAAATTAGAGATGTAGATCATCTTTCTCCTTTAACCTTAAACATTTTTTCCTAATTTTGTTTATCTAAATTATTTTTAAAATGATTTTTGAAATCTTTAAAGAAAGATCAGGTAAATTTAAATTTTAATTCACTTCATGGCTAAACTTTATTGATATGTGTTCAATTTTCTGTGACATTATTGTCCTCTTACAATTTTAATAATTTGAAGGAAACACTGCTCATGAACTGTTTTTTCTCATTTCACTAAAGCAAGCAGGCTGTTGGCAGAACTACTCCTCTGCCAACTGCCAAAAGGGACTCCCCTTTTACCTTTTATTGTTACCCTACGGTTATTTGTTACCATTCTTGTTGTTTCTTTTTTGCATATGGCATCAGCATTGTCAAAATCCCAACTCAGTCTTGGGCTAATTTGGGATATTTCCTTCAGGGAGTTAAAAGGTAGCGCCTTGATTCTATTCACCAGAATATAGAATATGTGTATCAAACCATCCCTTCAATGGGAGTTGCATGCAATAGAATTTTATAGCATACACTTCATAATTTCATCCCTTTTTAAAATTTATTTGATTGTTTTTTTTTTTTTGCTCATTGCATTTATTCTGATTAAATGGGGTAATAGCAGACTACATATCTCAGTTTTATTTTTATAGTTTTATCTCAAGATACAGTCTCTCTTCACATTAATATTCAGAACCACTGCATGGTACTTGCCCAGTTTAACATCTGTACACTTCAGCTATTTAGTTTTGGCTCATCAATTTTGGAATTCCATTCTCAGGCAGACCTGATACATGAGAATCCAGGAGTGAGAAAATCTGGTATTTGGAGAGTCTAATATTCCTGATGTGTCTTGTGGTAGCTTTGCATGAATGTTGTACCAGGTGTAGCATATCAATACTTGGGGGAGGGGGGGTGAAGGGAACTGCATCATCCTGCCTTTTCTATCATTTTTTTTTTAGCAAATTAATTTAAATAAGTTAAGGATTTTTTTGGGTTAATATCCACATTGTTCATATGACAATATTGTAAACTTTGATTTGTTTACATTGTTTATATTATTTTAAAGCCTATCATAAATGAACAAAGAAATATGTGGAAAACTTCAAACCACACATAAATAGAATTCTTTTATTTCTTATGCAACAAATGAAGTTGATAGTAAACAGAAAAAAATGAATGCATAATAATGCAAAATAATTTTAATATAATTATATTCAATCACTTTTTATCCTAGGATTTTTTTTTTCCTTTTAAATACTAAATAGGAATTAACAGAATAAAAATGTTATCAATGTGATTTTTTCTGAATCCATCTATGAATGAATTACATTTTTTTCCTACTGGCCACTGATTGTTAGTTTTGGGGATTGCAGCAAAGATCAACCAAATAGCTAAGTCAAAAGAACCAGCAGGCTGCTGAATATAGTCTTATACATATAGTCATCAACTGGTTCAGGGGTTGTGGTATAGGGATTACATCTTTATAATTTAGAATTATCATACTTCTTATTTTCCCATGGAAAATGTCATGTACATATACAGGGAAAACATCAATATTCAGGCTACATAGGAAACTTTTGGATAACAAGTTCTCAGGTGAAAATATTTTACAGTCATTTATATAAGTAGGTCATTTGAAAAAAAAAATGTACAGATAGCATTCTTTGTTCATAGTATAAACTATTTAGGGAGAATAGTATCCCATGAATATGGCCAGCTCCACTTCATGATTGCTATTTGGATAACTGATTATAGTGTATCTGTGTGTTTGTGAATGTGTGTGTGTGTGTATTTATTTGTATGATGCTGGTGATGGTGGGGAAACCTGGAATCTGAATGCCTGAAATGTAAAAGAGGTTCTGTGGTATTATAGAGTCTGCAAGGATAGTTATCATGATAGATACTGTTGATTTTCCAAGGAATAATCTATCTCAGTATGATCAGATTGATTAAGGCTAGACTAGCCACTTGACAATAAGCTTTGTTGTTTTTATTGTTGTCATTTATTTATTTCTTGTGATTTCCTTTACAACAAAGTGCAATATAAATTCTCATCTTTTGAAGCCCCCTTTAATTTTTTTCAGTTGCAGTGATATAGAATAATTGAGAAAACAAAATATACAGAGAACTTACTAAGACTATCACATTCCAAATTAAATAAGCATAAGATTTGATCTTTTCAGATATAAATTTAAAGAACTGGGAAGGTTGGTGGAATAATTAATTAAAAATGTTAAATGCCTATTATCTACTAAGTATTTGTCTTGGGACTAAGGATAAAAGAATAAAAAAGGGATCAAAATAGTCAGTGACCTCAAATCAATACATGATTCCTTTTTTGAATGAGTATCAGGATTATTTAGATATAATGAGAGCTGAAGTGTAATAAGAGAAAATAAAATTGATTATCTTCTAACAGATGTCAAATACTAAAGTCTTTCTCTGAATCAGTTATCTGCTTGTAATGAGTCCATTAATCTATAGGACCATCCATCATAGCTTTAGATTTGGAAGTGACCTTAGTTGCCTTCTACTTCAAACTCATCATTGAAAAGATGTGGAACTAAGATAGATTGTGACCCTTTCTTAATTTCTTTTAAGATCCATTTCATGTATATTTCAATGATTCTCTTTTATTTCTTTGACCTATGACTATTAATATTAAACCAAGCATAAAATAGGGATGCACAGGCTTGCCAAAGTTGTTCACCACTGTCATGGAAGATGTCTAGCACAGAATTGGAATGAAAATGACATCTGCATACTCTTTTTTGTGAATGGTATTATACTGATTACATTAAGCTTTGTTACATTGTAGAACCTCCTCTATTAAACATGTGATTATAAAAAAGAATTTGTTCTTACTATCCACAAAGGAAAATCTAATAGAGATGGGCAATTCCCATTATTATAAATAGGCTATGCGATTGACTGATCACCTTTCAGAATGTTTCCTTTGGCAACTCTCTATTGGACAGACATTGCAGATGACTAGTGAGCTGAATGAAGCTAGAATTAAATGGAAGAATGGGGTAGATTGCTTTGGGAAAATTCCATACATTGCTTATCAGGAGCCTAGGCTTTTTGCGGAAATAAAAGACCACTATATTTTTTTACCTCAGTATTGTACCAATAAAACTCATGGTTTCTCATTTAATGAAATCTTGATGCTTCTCATTATCTACCATGAACTACTTTAAAAAGATATTACAGGGAGCAATCATCTTCTTCCTCATCAACATTGTAGAACTTGGATATTTATGAAGTCTCAATATAATTTGAAAACTTATAGACTTAAAGCCTGTGCCTTTTTTGTATGTGTATTTTATTTTCAGTTTTCGTGGGATTAGCAATGGAGTTCAAAATTATTTGTGTATGTATCTAGATCATTTATGCCCTAAAACATATTAATATTTGTATTTTTACATACATGACATTAATTTTCTGTCTTACTACTTACTCTTTAATGTTTTTAGATGGCAGCAAAGATCAACCAAATAGTTCAGTTAAAAGAACCAGCAGGTTACAAAATATAATCTTATACATTTAGTCATCAACTCGATTAAGGGTCAAGAATTTAGAATTCTCATACTTCTGACTTTATTTTTCCATCAAAATGTCATGTATGTATAGAAGGAAAACATCAATATTCAGACTACATAGTAAACTTTTGAATGACAAGCTCTCAGGTGAAAATATTCTAGTCATTTATATAACTAGGTCATTTGAAAAAAAAAAGTTCAGGTAGCATTCTTATTTGTTCATTGTATAAATAATTTAGGGAGAATAGTGTCCCATGAGTCCGATGAGAATAATATCCCATGAGAAGCTTCCTTAAGCCAATCCAGTGGATAGAGCACTCAGTCTGGAGTTAGAAAGGCTTGAGCTCCTTCCATCCTCAGACATTCACTACTTTATTCTGCGATCTTGTGTACTTATTTAACCTATTTGTGTCATTTCTGACAAGTGTAAAATGGGGATAAATAATTGCATTCAGCTTCCAGGGTTGTTGTATCAAATTAGATAATATTTTCAAAATGCTTAGAACAGTAATTGGTACATAGTATGAGCTTTAAAAAAAGTTTCCTTCTTACCTCCCAAATTTTTCTGAAACAAAGTCTTAGAGATGTGCTCTGATTATATATTTTAGAAGCTTTAGAATTATAGTAAGATTTATTTCAACAGTATTAAACATGAGGAAATCACTGTTCTAAATGAAAAGAAATAGAGACCTCAGATTCAAAAGAATAGCGAGTTTTCAATTTAGTTCATACTTTTTAAAAAATGATCTGGCTGCATATTTCAAATCATCAATAAATGGGGCTTTTCAACTGAGTTGTTCACAATGAAGGACTGAATGCAACTGTGTGGAAGAGATAGTTATATGAAATTCGTAGTTTCTCCCTCCCTTTGTATGATTTTTTTCATTTTGAAGGTGCAAAAAGACTCTCAAGAAGTAGAAGTGACCTCAAAGTTTCTGCAGAGTAAGCTATAACTGTGCAAAAATCTTTTCAGAATGTTCACTATTTGCAAATCAATGTTAGAGATTCACAGTATGGTAAATCTGAAAGGAAAGTTAGAGATCAAAGAGCCCAATACCTTCTCACAATATCTCTTGTGCTGTGTAGAATCTGAATGTGTATTATATCTATAATGTGTATATGAGGTAGCTGGGTGGCACAGTGGATAGAATATCATGTCTACATCCTCAGCAACGAGATCAACCAAATCATTTCCAATGGAGCAGTAATGAACTGAACCAGCTATGCCCAGAGAAAAAACTCTGGGAGATGACTAAAAAACATTACATTGAATTCCCAATCCCTATATTTATGCCCACCTGCATTTTTGATTTCCTTCACAAGCTAATTGTACAATATTTCAGAGTCTGATTCTTTTTGTAGTGGCAAAATAAAGTTTTGGTCATGTATACTTATTGTGTATCTAATTTATATACTTAACATCTACTGGTCATCCTGCCATCTGGGGGGGGGGAGGGGTAAGAGGTGAAAAATTGGAACAAGAGGTTTGGCAATTGTTAATGCTGTAAAGTTACCCATGCATATATCCTGTAAATAAAAGGCTATTAAATAAATAAATAAATAAATTAAAAAAAAAAAAAAAAAAAAGAATATCATGTCTACAGTCAGGAAGCCCTGATTTCAAATCTGGCCTCAAAAACTTATTAACTGTGTTATCCTAGTCAATTCACTTAACTCTGTTTACCTCAGTTTCCCTATCTATCAAATTATTTTTGCAAAGAAAACCCCAGAAGGGGTTACAAAGAGTCAGACATGACTAAAATGACTGAACAACAAATTCTATAGATGCAAGAGGGCTTATATAGGATCAGAAAACTGTGTAAAATATACATTAAAAATTAAAAGCACAGCAAGTAAATATTCTCAAACTTAACTGATGAATCTGGAGTAGCCACGAATTCTCTTCATTTATTTCTGTTTCTTTCCTTTGTGTCCACATCTGGCACTAATCCTGTTCTCAAAGCCAAGCAAGCTAATGAAATGCTTCTCTGAATAGGTATTATTTAGTGAGCCCAAATAAACAAATAGTTATGTATTCTATATTGCAATTAAGCTTTACAAATTAGACATCTATACAGTGAACATATAGTACACTCTACAAGTAATATTTAAGGCCATCTGTGTTCTCCATTATTATCAATAAGGGAAGAATAGTTGAGGCACTTGAATCAGAAGTATTTCTAACCTTTTCAGACATAACCTTCACTCAAAATTGTGCTCAATCAGCATGGCCTGCTCTATATTGAAATTCATTTATAATTAAATACATCTTATTAAAGAATTATAAGAAAAAATCAGTAGTCTTTTAGGAAGAAAAAGTCTATTACATGAAATAGACATTAAAAAAAAAACCTTAGTTAACAGTTCAAAAAGGATTTTATTATCATATTTGGAAGATGGACTTCTTAAACATGACTTCCTGAGATGCATAGACTTAGGAAGTAGTAAATCTTGTCCACCAAAGCAACTTTTTTTTTTTATTCTGATGATTTTTTTAACTGTTAGAAACTTTTTCTTAATAGTTTGAAACAATATATGAATATTGAATATATGTTTTTGAGCTACTTTCTTAAAACTGTACAACTAGACTCACTATTTTTCCTCAATTTTAAGCTTAATGGATATACTTGTTATGTAAGTAGTATATAAAATTATCACTCAATATAATATAGACATAGTTTTGACTTGATTTATATATATATGTGTATATATTTATGTATATATGTATATATTCACACATGCATACACATATGAGTGTATATGTACATATACATAAAGTAAGAGAAAGGAATGGTATGTAGATGACATTGTTTAGATAAATATTAAAAAAAAAACCTATGACATACTTTTTTCTGCTTATATAAATGATTGAAAGAATACATAATTCTATTTAAAATATTTGAGGCATATAACATTGTATATCATGTCATATCACATATGTAAAAAACTTGTAATATGTAATTTATATCTAATAATATTTAATTTACAAAGGACTCTTTTTTTCCCCCTCTAATAGTCATTATTATTTCTTTTTATAAAACAGTATAGAAAAATAACAACAACAATAAAAATTCAGCTATGGAGACTGAGCACTAGTAATTTAAGAACAAATGCTAAGGAAAGATTGATATAAAAGTACATTTGACATTATACTGATTGACTGAAGACATAAGAGATGATGCTAAGCCTGTCACTCACTCTTCATGAGGCTGTAAATATACTACTTTGTTTCTATGACCACAAGCAATTCTTTTACCCTTTCCAAGATTAAAGCAGGGGTATAATAAAGAACGCCATAATGGATGTTAGAATGATTCATTTTGAACTTTCTTTAATACATGGAGTTAATTTTGGTTTTGGTAGTACAGATTAAAATGGAATCCCTGCTATCTCTCCTTTTTTTCTTTCTTCAGAAGATGGAGAATGAACTAGTTACTTTGTAGAAGTCACTTTGATACTCCATACTCATTTACTAAACAATATCCCTCAAGTACAAGTGGACTTTGGGTTTCAGACATATTTTAGAATAGAATGAGTCTAAGACATTTCTCCAAAAAATAATCCAATAATTTTCTATCTGGTTCAATCAATATTTCATTTTTCTCATCACTGTATCTTCTACTAAATAGGACCCATTTGTATATCTGATTAAACAATTCATATATTATTAGCCTTAACTTTCTGAAACGATTCTAGTTATTGAAATTTCTTTTCTTTATCTCAACAATATGAAAGAGAAAAATCCTTGTTTTTTCAGTTTTGTTTTAATTAATTTTTTTCCCCAAAAATGGCTAGTTCATATTATGTCTTAAACTAATGAGTTCTGATGAACTTGGTGCTCTAGTTCAGTACATTTTAGACAAAGAGATAAGTGGTTAAACTTTTATTTATCAATTTTTTTTTATTTCAATGACATGTTAGGCATAAATCATTTGTGTTTTATTATTGCCTACTTTTTGTTTATTGGATTTTTAAAAAAGAAAGTAATTTGTTATAAAATATCTAATCAGATATTTGCAAAAGTTGTCTGTCTTTAAAAATCCAAAAATGTAGTCATAAAATATTTAACCTATTCATGATTTACCATGCTTTGTCATTTTTTATTTCATGCAACAGAAAAGAGACAGCAATTTTACTGATACCAATATTTTCTTCCTATAAGATCTCCAAAACTTGTGAGTGTTTGTATGTTTGGACATGTGTATGCATGTGCATGTGTGTGTTAAAGAGAGGGAAAATTGTTAAACTGAGGTACTACATAAATGCTAGCAATTAGCACTACTAGAGGTATAGGATGTACTTAACCATTGTTATGTTCATGTACATATATATAGTAGGGTAGAAGCATGAACAAGCATGCAGTTTTTCAATCAGAAGACAATGTTTAATTTAAAGTCTCTCTTAGTTAAGCTTTTTTTTTATAAGAATATTCAAAAGACCATAACAACAATATTTTTGGAAAATATCTAATTTGTCCTCTTAAAAGATTATCTTCATATTTCTGTTGAACTAAAAAGCACAGAGAATACTTAGGGGAAGAAAAAAAAAAACTTACCTTGAGAGGGATTTTCTTACCTGGAAGAGATCATTTTTTTTAGGTCAAGGAAGATTAAAGCAGAGTAGCTAATGCTTGAAGGACAATAGATTCAGTTTCCATCAGATTAGGAGAGATGAGTACATAGAACTTCATGAAAATCTTTGCTTCAGTTTGTTCTCAATTTATGTCTTTCTTAGTTGATGGTATCTGTTAAAATAGTTCAAGGTAGGAAAACAGCCTATGGGGACTCAGGACATAGCATATATTGAGCATCTACTAAAAATAATACTTGGACTCTTGCTAGCAATCTAATAAGCATTCAGTGTTGGGATTTTAGATAAAGAACTTGACTTTTGGGAGAAAGAAGAGAATTGAATAAAATTAATACAAATGTAAATTAGGCTTCAGAGATGGCGTATACAAGTGATTTAGAGACAGTGGATCTGTGTTTCAAATCTACTTCTGCTTAACCTACTTTTGTAATCATGGATAGATGACTTAATTGCACTGAGACTTTATTTATCAATATATAAAATGAAGAAGTTGAACTAACTCCTTCTGAGTTAGTTCTCCAGCTGATAGTCTTTGACATGATGTAATTGAAGTCAGTTGGCACACTAGTTAAGGGAGGATTTGTTATCATGTTCAGTTGTAAAAATAAGAGCAAGTTTCAAGGCAAGCATTGTCAATTAAACATCCAGGCAGCTCAAAGAACTGTCTTCCAGCCTGACTCAGGTATCCTCAGGGGTATTCATGTCTTCAGACAGTGCATCAGGTTGATCAAGAATAGACAAAGAAGGAATTGTTTATTTCATCATGAGTGTAAACAAAGGACAAACCATATGGCTTTTGCTTCCCAGTACTGTTTCTGTCGGCTTAATTAAGTATGATATGATAGATAGCTTGAAGTGATGAATGGAGAAATGCCCTGAAAGTCAAGAAGATCTGTGTGAAAGTCTAGCCCTTTAAGGAAGACAGTGTGATCATGGATTAGTCATTCAATCTCTGAGTCCCCCAGCTAACTGTTGAAGAATACAAATTCCCAAATAGATGTTGATCTACCCTGTATCAATGAAAATATAGATTATTTCCCACCCATCCAAACCTTACTTGCTCGAGAGATTAATTATGTTAAAATCTGTAGTTACAGGAAATATATATGCTAAGTACCAAACAATGCCTCTCGTTCTGTATCAACTAAAACTTTTGTCTGCTATTCAAAACATGTTCCAAGCAGTGCTTATTTAATTAAATCTAATTGAGAGATTTCTAAGATGATGATGATAGCCATAGAAAAAAGGAAAGAAAATTACAATGTGAATGTGAAACTGGCATGGAAGAATAAAAAAGACAGTGACCTATAGCTGATATAACCACAATGACTCTACATTTTCAGTTTTTTTCTGACATGGAGATAGCATTGTCAGTGCTATCAAAGAATTAATAGCTTAAGCTCTTATGTAGATACAACCATATAGCCTTGTTCACCAGGGGCTTTTTCAATTTTAATCATTATTGTAGTTTATTCCTGCACAGTGCCAACAGTTACGTAGGAGTTATTAGGGTAATATCAAGAATTTCTGGTAACTCTGATAGTTTAGGGAACAGTGATCATTGGGATCCCAGGGTTTTAGAATCACAAAGCATTTGAGAAATCAAGTCCAAATTCTTCAGTCTATAAATGAGAAAACAGGCCTTAGAGAAATTAAGTGATTTTAAACATGATTATGTCAATAAATTTTAAGAACTGAGCTGAGAACCAGGTCTTCTGGAATTATGAAAAACAACAGGGAAATGCTCTTGCATTTCATATTGTCAGTGCATAATTTTTAATAAATTTATGATGGAATAAATTCATGATTTAAGCATAAGGTATATGAGCTTCATTCATAATTAATTAAACAAAATGAAATTAGTAAGCATTCACCACTCCTGTACTAAATAAACAAGGGCTTAGAAACTTATTTTTTTTGCATGTAAAAAAAGTGATTTATTCACATAGAATGGGATCAAATTCATCAGGGTACAGGTCATCAAACAAATTCTTGGAGTGTATCAGAACATAAGGCTAAGGAATCAACTAGGGCACAGTCTGGAATGCATTCTTTTTTCTCTTCTAGGCTCCAGTTTTACTGGGAGAGTAGAAAATGAACTCCCTGTGGAGAAAAACAGATCTTTATAAATGAGTAGACCCAAGCCCAACAGGAAAATGGATGATATGTCAGTACCTTTTTTTGTCTTCTCATTCTTAGACCTTTTCTTGCTTTCTATGGTATTCTTGGCTCTCATCATCTTTAGTAACTTGTGATGCATCTTCCCCCTTTTTTGCCATAAAAATATACTCTAAGGAAAAGATCTGATATCATTCATTTCTAATGGGTAAATACAAAACAATATGTTTTGTCTTCAGTGCCATTTGCATTTTTTGCAAATCTGGTATTTCATTGGTCTAGGGACTTCCCTCTCCCAATGTTTATCATCACTGTGTGTTCTGCACATTATAGTTTCAGAAAGTTTCCTAGAGCACTGAAAACTTAATCATCTGGCTCAGGTCACATAGCCAGGGTATTTGCATTTTAAGCTTATATTTTCACATACACTTTTATCTCCTATTTAAGGACATTTCAGTTATCAACAAAGATAAGGAGGGGCAAATAGTTTGAGAGGGAGGAGATCTCCACAGCAACCCTGAAATCTAAACATGAAAACAATAGTCTCTCCTCCAAATTTAAGAGATATACAAACTAACAGAGGAAAGAGAGAGAGACAGAGAGAGAGAGAGAGAGAGAGAGAGAGAGAGAGAGAGAATGTCTCTGTGTATGTATATATGTATGGTACAGTTGGACAGATAGATGGATAGACTAATGGACAGACAGACACTGACCAAAACAGAGAGACAGAGACAGAGAAAACAGAAACAGAGAAAGCGTAATAAACAGATTCTGAGACAAGACAGAAATAAAAAGAAAAATAGAGAGGAAGAGACAGAGACAGGAAGAGATAGGGAATATAATAGGGAACTCAATAAATATTGAGTTGGGGAGAGATAAGAAAGACAAAATAAGAGAGATTCAGGGAAATAGAGAAAAATACAGAGAGGAAAAGGAGATGGATAGAGAAATAAATAGAGAGATAAAATGTTATGCCTTTCTCAGTAAAATGATTCTAAGGTAATTTGATTCTGTTGCTCCAATGAGATAGTCAGTGATCATTAGATCACAGTATTTAGACCTGGAATGAATTTTACAGATTATCAGAACTAATTCCTTTATTCAACAACAACAAAAAAAGGTGTACAAAGGTGAACTCCTATGCTCAAGGTTTCTCAGGAACCTTCAAATGCTTAATTTCATAGACTTTGCTATTTCTACTGGACCACAATGGTTAATTAAAACTTAAAACAATATTGATTTGTTAGCATTGATCTTTTTTAGATTTTATCTAATAAATTTTAGATCCTGAGTAAGCTACTATTCAATTTATACCAATAGCATCTAAGTTATGCATTAAAGTGTTCTACAATGCAATGAATCCAAAAACAGGATCTCAATTTTTATTACTTTTCTAAAGAATACAATTTCCTTTAAACCTGATTCCCTCTCCTCTCAAATTCTTGGTGGTATTGTTCTCCTTCTCTGGTTGATGGATTACATGATGACACATTTCAATAGGATGACTCAAGCATGGGGAATGTTTTTGAAATTTTACCAATTGACTTATATCTCACAAAGACTTTCTCACTTTGTTAAAAGAATTACAGTACATTTAAAAAGCTATTTTTATACAATTGCTAAAGACTGTTCCATCCCAAATGATTGCTTAGATTGTCACAGGTAATTATTTAAAACAGCTGCTCTGTAGAAATCTGCTGTTTAGGATTAAAAAAGGATAGACAATACTGGGATCTTTCCAAAACTGATCTTAACTCTCCATGCAAAGTAAATCTTGAAAACTTTTTGCCTGACTACAACTGCTTAGAAAGTGTTGAGTGATATTTCAAAATCATTTACATGGAAGTAGAAGAAATTATTAGTGTTGTGTAGTGGAAAGAAAACTGGATAAGGAATCAGAAGACTTGAATTCTCATTTTGACTAGGACATTTGAGTTAATAATGCTTTCCTCCCGCGGTGGAATGGAAGGTCTATAAGTATCGTAACAGTTTCATTGTTTTTGTATTCCTATCACTTGTGTACTTATTGATTGATTCTATGTGATTTGTTGTTGTTCAGTCATTTTAGTTTTGTCTGACTCCTCATCACCTCATTTGGGATTTTCTTGGCAAAGAAAATAGAATAAATTCTTCTCCAGTTCATTTTATAGGGAAAGGGTAAAATGACTCATTTAGTCACACAGCTAATAAGTGTCTGAGACCAGATTTGAACTCAGCAAGATTAGTCTTCCTGACTTCAGGCCTGGTTCTCTACCCACTAAGCCACCTACTTAAAAGATGTTCATCATTCTCTAGCCACTGTCTTTCCTTCTCCATGCTAAACATCCACCATTTTAAAATTATCCCAATCGATCATAATCCAGTCGCCATTCTGGACTATCCCCAATTTTTAATATCCTGCTTAATATATGACAACCATAATTGAAGATAATCCAGTATTTCTTGCCTTCTAAAATTATGTCTTTCTTTGACTAGCTAAAATTTTTTTTCAAAGAGGAAGAGAAGATGAGGAACTATAAGAAGTACTGAATAATATTTATATTCTATAATAAATTCTTTAGTATATTAGAAAGTGAAGCTAGATGGGACAGTGTGATAAAACACTAGGCCTAGTGTCAGAAAGATTATTCAAACTGGCTTCAGATAATTATTATCTGTATGACCCTGGGCAAGTAACTTAACTGTTTGCCTAGATTCCTGATCTGTAAAATGAGCTAGAAAAGGAAATGTCAAATCACTCCAATATCTTTGTCAAGAAAACCCAAAAATTAGTCACAAAGAGCCAGAAAAAACTGGAATGACTGAACAATAAGAACAACAACAAATAAGAATGTAGAAACTTAAATCATAATGAAATATTTTTAGAAATTATCTTCCCTTTACCTTAGGAGGAGTAATCTGGCATAATGGATAGAATTCTATCCTCAAACCCAAGATCTAATACATACTTGCTGTGTCATACTGGGAAAGTCACTAAACCTCTCAGAGTTGCAGGAACTCTCTAAAACAGAAGGTGAGTGGGCATCCACTAAAGGGAAGATGTTACATTCTGGAAGCAGATTTTATGCACTTTACCTTTTTATTTTTAAACTAATACTGGCTCTACTTATCCACAGAACACTGCCGCCACATCGATTTCAGTAAAGGAAGGATTTCAGTATTTTGTTTTGATGTACCTACTATAAATGGATGTTTCAGTATATGTTGCTTGTCATTCTATGTGAGATTAAAACTTTTGAACAGAGAAAAGTGCAAGGATGTTATTGTTTTAGAACATCTTTGTATATAGTAATTTATATACAATTTTATACATTTGTAGGATATATGAAAAACTATAACTTGCTCTATGCAAATTTTGCCAATAAATTAAAAATTAATGATTCAAAAACAAAGTCCATAGCTATAAATGATATATATTTCAGGATTTCCTATTTGAAGTAGTACAGTTGAAATATTGGAGAAATGTGTTCATCTTTTACATAACCTATCTATATAACTCTGTCAGTGAGAAGCATTCTCACATAGAGAAAAGAAAGCAGTATGATACTTGATATTATCATCAAAAAACAACAGGGAGCAAATAAACCGCCACCAATGATTCACTCGACAAAGAAATGGAAAGATTAAGGGCTTTAGCTATAGAAGAAATTAACGGTGCTGAGGAAAGGTACATAAATGGCCCAAAGTGGGTAATCAGACATCTGGTAGGAAAGATCTACAGGTCTGTTTGACAATGATTGCTGGTACATGAGAGAATTGGTAGCTTGGCTCTAATTGATAGGTCCACTCGTTTCCTTAGGTAACTAGATTTGTGAATTATCTAATCTTTCCCATCACCAACAGCCACCAGCAGTAGTCTCCAGCTACAGTATCCACAATTTTCTAATCTCAGCATTGATTGCAAACAGAAATAGAAGCTTTTTTCCCCCTTTCCCTTACTCCTCAAATACCCTAATCTGTTTGCTACAACAGTGTTGAAAATAAACAGGAACTCATCAATACTGTTGATCCCTACTCCAGTTAAGACTGAGACCTGCCCACACCTCTCTGACCTGGCCTGCAGCATTATTCCTCCCTTCATTTTGCTTCTTATCAATCAGTAACCAGTTGTTCTCTATTGATTTGGGCTATATGAATCAGTCTGTACAAACACTGACAAGAACTATAAGACCACTTAGATCCCCCACATTTTAAATTTCAATGTTCTAAATCAAACTTTCTATATCTGAAATTTTTTTTTTTTAATGTGAAATGAAAATGGTCAAGCTATATGAGATGAAACTAGTTTTAGACATTACTTGACTTAGCACAATTACGGCATTAGTCATCAATGCAACTACCTTGTTTGACTTTAATTCTTTTTCTTCATAATTCTTCTTTTATTCAAAAATGTTTTAATTTCTTAAAATGATAGAAATTTATTTTTGTATCCAGAATGATTGAAGCGGCAATCTACCTAATTCCCTTTATTGTGTTTTATTCTGATTCAAGGAGATGAGGTTTTTTTTTCCCCCTTTCTTTCTGATCTGATTGAACTGTTTGAGAGGGAAGAAAAGCTATGTGGTGGTAATAATACATGGCATGCAGTAATAACTGAATATAACACATCACTCTCATTGCCTGGAGTTAGTATTTTGGAAATTTTTTTCTTGTTTTCATTTAGAGTTAATATTCCCAGCTGTTCAAAAAGTATTTCCATGATTGATAGGAACAAAGTGCTTTTGACCCTACACTGTCTTTAAACACATAGCTCCTAACAGTACCTTTGCTTGTCTATAGTTACACTAGTGCAAAAAACAAAACAAACTTCTCCTATGATTATATATTTAGGGCTAGAAGAGGTCTTCTGAGCATTCAAATCCAACTGGTTCACTTCATAAGTGAGGAAATTAAGGACCAGAGAGGTTATGTAATTTCCCCATTGTCACATAAGTAGTAGATATGGAATCTAAATCCAGTTTTTCGTTCCATTTCATCAAAGTTTGTTTTTTTTAATTTTGCTTTATTATTAAAATTTAGCATATTTCTGATTATTGAACTGAATTAGGTTACAAAATTGGATAATTCTAATTACTGAATTAGAAAGAATTGTAATCAGATTAGATGGGGTTAGGTTAGGCTACTTCTCTAATTTTCTATATATCCTTTCTATTATAGTCTTCTTTTACATAATCTGTTCTATAAATATATACAACCATTAAGCTAAAAATTACCCAAAAAATAGTTTGAAATTTCTTGACAAGAGAGAATTTGTCTCATATTCACATTCTCCATAATTTACATGCTTCATGATAACAGTATATATGTATTTTTCTCCCAATTCATGATAATAAACATTTTCTATAAAGTTTTTTAAAAAGTTATAGAGAACAAAATATGGATGTGAAAAGAATCCAAAGCAAAGCCCTTTCCCCCACTCACTGGCCCAATATCATTACTGTTGCATTTATGACATCTGAACATACACAAAAATAGATACTGTAAATGCATTACTATCCTATTGTATTTAAAACTCTTCTCAAAGTTATTTTCATCTAAGAATGTTAAGAAATAGAGGAAACAAATTATAATGCCTCAACATTAGAGATAACAGCATATTCTGTACCATAAAACAAACAAAAGATCTTGTAGCAATGCATCTAGTTCAGTGTTTGGAAAGCAAGTGGATGAATGTTTCTTGAAAATAATAAAAGTCTTGTAGATTTTGTGAATACATGTGGTTAAAAATAGACATTAATAAGTTAAAGAAATGCCCCTTATCATAACAGCAAAGGCAAAAGTCTTGTGAAAATCTTTCCCTCAATTACAAGGAGGAAAACAGATGCCTACATTGGTTATATTTTCAAGAGAAAAGCACACACGCATGTGCACGCACACACACACACTATGTACATAATCATTTCCTAATTGGAGTAATGAGTGAAGGACAAAGTAATCTAAAGGTAAATTGGATTTTATTGTTTGTTGATGGCTTACCATTAATATATGACCTTGCTAAATCACTTAATGAGGTTCAAAACATACTTTTTACTGGTTTTGTTTTATTATGTGTACCATTTTTCCTATTTTCAGAATTTTAACAAGCAAAATATTTGTTTCTTTCTTCTAATATTTTTCCTCATAATTAAGTGAGAGAATGGGTTGGTGGGGAAAGGGAAGTCTTGGAATTTTAGAAGTCATGGAAGACTGGAAATGAGAACATCACTCTTCCCAACAACTAAATAACTATTGATTCTTAGTTCAAAGAAAAAAAAAAAAACTAAACTAAAACTAAAAGCTTGGGTTCTTCTTTCCTAAAAACAAATATAAAACTAAAATGATTTAAAAAAAATACTATTTGCTGAGAAGATATCTCTAAAAATAGATAATTTGAAAAAGCCAATTTCAACTAATATTACAGTAGTCAGATTTCTGTAAAACATATTTTAACTAAAGAGTATTAACTTCCTGTACCAAAGTTAATTAATGCATTGAAAACATAAGAGCTATCAAATAAAAACATGACAATATGCAAGTTTTATGCAAATATATCTAGCTTTTACAAAAAATATTGATAAAAATGTTGATACTGTAAAAGAGTAAAACTTTTATGATTAATTCAATTTGCTAGACAAAAACATTATGATAAATTAATGGTATTTAGCAATCATTTCAGTCACAAAATATTATATTTCGCATTTGACATACAATTGAAACACAAGAAATCTGTTCATTATACTGCTTCCAGCTATATGTTTCAATTAGAACATTACAACAAAAAATGTACTTTGCTTTTCCAAGATTATTTGGTGATTCCCTCAGAATCCTCCTTTTTTTAAAAATAGATAGGAGAATTCTCTAAGAATGAAGATAAAAAAAGAACAGTAGGGAAAGTTCAAGGACAACATCCAAAGAATAAAATGAAGGATTAGATGGTTCCATTTCAACAGTATATATTTTTTCTCCTTTGGTATCAACACAACTCACAAACAACAATGTTAGTGTCAATAAAGCTTGGAAGATTCATAAGAGTAGAAGAAAGATGGAGGAGTAAAAGCAAGAACTTAACAATTCCCCCAAGGGTACTCCAAATTCTTTTAAATGATGACATTAAACATAATTTAGAGCATGAGAACATCCAAAAAGATGGCATAGAACATTCTCCAGCTGAAGACAACTTAATTCAGCAGGAGAGATCTGTGGGATCAGGGTGAGAGTCCAGCATGAAGTTCTGGTGCAGGCTGTGGTAGGACAGCCCCAGCCCTGGTTTCAGCACTAGCAAAGTAGGAAAGGGTCTAGGGAGCTCTGAATCAGTGGGGATACTGGTGGCTTCCAGACTTCTCAGTTCAGAGACACCAAAGACTTGGAAGGTCAGCAGGAAAAAAAAAATTATCAATAGGGTGAGAGGACTTAGGGAAACCATCAAAGCAAGAATGAACATAGACAGTGGTAGCAGTGTTTGCTTCCAGACGCCCTAGCTTACATGAGGCATTGAGGAATGACTCTTGCTTTAGCATAAGCTACATTGGAGTGGGGGCATTCCTAACAATTCCAAGGCAGAAAAGAGTGCTTGGGTTCAAGTCCCTAAAAAGATCTCTGAAAACAGCTGCACAAAATTCTTGAAACTTGGGAAAATGCTCCTTTCACCCTGGAAACAGAGCCCTATTCAACAAAGTTAAAAGCCAAGTAATAGGCTAGGAACATGAGCAGACAATAGAAAAAAAAATTCTGACCAAAGAAAGCTACAGTGTTAACAAAGAAGATCTCAAAATATACAAGAAATCAAATAATATGGAGGAAAAGTGAGAAAAAGAATTGAGTCTTGCAAAAGGAAATACAAAAAGCTAATGAGAAAAATGCTTTAAAACGCAAAATTAGCCAAATGGGAAAGGTGGTACAAAAACTCACTGAGGAAATAATTCCTTAAAAATTAGAACTGGGAGAATGGAAGCCAATGACTTTCTCATAAAAGCCATTCTTATAAAGTCAATGAGAAAACAAAACCAAAAAAAGACTTCATGAGAAATCAATATACCATCAAGATACAGCAAATGGAAGTTAATGACTTTATGAGAAAGCAAAACCAAAAAAAAAATAAATAAATAAAAATGGGAAAAAATGTGAAATATCTCATTGGAAAAACAACTGACTTGGAATATAGATCTAGGAGAGATAATTTTAAAATGATTGGTCTACCTGAAAATCATGATCAAAAAAGAACCTGGACATCATTTTTCAAGAAATAATCAAGGGACATTGTCCTGATATTCTAGAGCCAGAGGGTAAAATTAAAATTGAAAGAATCCACTGATCACCTCCTTAAAGAGATCCCCAAATGAAAACTCCCAGATATATTCTACCCAAATTCTAAAATTCCAGGATAAGGAAAAAAATATTGTAAACATCCAGAAAGAAATAATTTAAATATAGTGGAGCCACAGTTGGAATAATGTAAGATTTAGCAGCTACTACATTAAAGGTCAGGAGAATGTGGAATATAATATTTTGGAGAGCAATGGGGTTAGGATTATAACCAAGAGTCACCCACCCAGCAAAACTGAGTATAGTCCTTCAGAGGAAAAGGTGGAAATTCAATGAAAAAGAGAATTTTTATGAATTCAAGATGAAAAGACCAGAGTTGAATAAAAAAAAAATTTGATAGTCAATACAAGACTTTGGAGAAGCATAAGGAGGTTATGAGGAAAACAAAATCATAAAAGTCTTAATATGTTTTATCTGTTTACATTCCTACATGAGAGAATGATAGCATTTAACTCTTTAGAACATGCTCATTTTTATGGCAATTAGGAGTAAACATAGATATAGGGCACAGGTGTGAGTTGACTATGAAAGGATAATATCTAAAAACTGAAATTAAAGGATGAGAGAGGAATATACTGGGAGAATGGGAAGTGGAATACTATAAATGATCTTCCATAAAAAGAGGAAAGAAAAAACCTCTTACACTAGAGGTGAAGAGAAAAAGAAAAGGGTAAGTGCATGAATCTTACTCATCAGAGTTGGCTCAAAGAGGAAATGACTCAATATGGGTATAGAAATCTATCTTTCCCAGCAGGAAAATAGTAAGGAAAAAGGATACAGGGAAGGGGGAAGGTAATAGAAGACAGGGTATATTGGGTGAGGTGTAGTGGTCAGTAGTAAAAACATTTTTGAGGAGGGACAGTGAAAGGAGAGAGAGAATAGAATAAATGGGGGAGGGAATACAGTTAGCAATTGTAATTTTTTTTTTTATTTAATAGCCTTTTATTTACAGGTTATATGCATGGGTAACTTTACAGCATTAACAATTGCCAAACCTCTTGTTCCAATTTTTCACCTCTTACCCCCCCACCCCCTCCCCTAGATGGCAGGATGACCAGTAGATGTTAAATACATTAAAATATACATTAGCTAGACAATAAGTATACATGACCAAAACGTTATTTTGCTGTACAAAAAGAATCAGACTTTGAAGTATTGTACAATTAGCTTGTGAAGGAAATCAAAAATGCAGGTGGGCATAGATATAGGGATTGGGAATTCAATGTAATGGTTTTTAGTCATCTCCCAGAGTTCTTTCTCTGGGCGTAGCTGGTTCAGTTCATTACTGCTCCATTAGAAATGATTTGGTTGATCTTGTTGCTGAGGATGGCCTGGTCCATCAGAACTGGTCATCATATAGTATTGTTGTTGAAGTATATAATGATCTCCTGGTCCTGCTCATTTCACTCAGCATCAGTTCGTGTAAGTCTCTCCAGGCCTTTCTGAAATCATCCTGTTGGTCATTTCTTACAGAACAGCAATATTCCATAGTATTCATATACCACAATTTATTCAGCCATTCTCCAACTGATGGACATCCATTCAGTTTCCAGTTTCTAGCCACTACAAAAAGGGCTGCCACAAACATTCGTGCACATACAGGTCCCTTTCCCTTCTTTATAATCTCTTTGGGATATAATCCCAGTAGTAACACTGCTGGATCAAAGGGTATGCACAGTTTGATAACTTTTTGAGCATAGTTCCAAACTACTCTCCAAAATGGTTGGATTCGTTCACAACTCCACCAACAATGAATCAATGTCCCAGTTTTCCCGCATCCCCTCCAACAATCATCATTATTTTTTCCTGTCATCTTAGCCAATCTGACAGGTGTGTAGTGGTATCTTAGAGTTGTCTTAATTTGCATTTCTCTGATTAATAATGACTTGGAGCATCTTTTCATATGACTAGAAATAGTTTCAATTTCTTCATCTGAGAATTGTCTGTTCATATCCTTTGACCATTTTTCAATTGGAGAATGGCTTGATTTTTTATAAATTAGAGTTAATTCTCTATATATTTTGGAAATGAGGCCTTTATCAGAACCTTTGACTGTAAAAATATTTTCCCAGTTTATTAGCAATTGTAATTGTAAAAAAAAAAAACGAATTTTGAAACAAGTTTGTCTGATAAGGTCTTATTTCTCAAACATAAAAGGAATTGAGTCAAATTTATAAAAATTAAGAGCTATGCCCAAATTTATAAATGATCAATAGATATGAACCATACCCAAAGGGCTATAAAATCATCCTTTGGCCTAACCATACCACTATTAGGCATGAATTTCAAAAAATATATTTTTTTTCATAAAGGGAAAAAGGACCCTTTTTTAGAAAGATATTTATAGCAGCACTTTTCTTCGGGCAAAAAAAAAATAATAAATTGAAAGGATGTCTATCAATTGGAGAATGACTGAATATATTGTGGCATGTGATTATGGTGGAATATTATTGTTCTGTGGGAAATGATGAATAGGATGCTCTCAGAAAAAAACTAGAAAATCCTCCATGAACTCAAGGAAAGTGAAATGTACCGTATGTAAATTAACAGTAATGCTGTGGGGTGATCACCAGTGAATGACTACTGTTCTCAGCAATACAATGATCCATGACTACCCTGAAGGACTTATGATGAAAAATCCTATAGATACCCAGAGAAAGAACTCTTTGTTTCTGAATATAGAATATTTTTTTTCTCTTTCTCTCTCACTGTCTCTTTTTCTCTTTATTTTTCTTGAGGTTCTTTTGGGGATTTTTGGGTGGGGGAGATCTATGTTTTCTTTTACAACATGACTTTTATGGAAATGTTTTGTGCGCTTTCTTAATTGGGACTAGGGATGGGGATAAGGGAAAGAATTTAGAACTCAAAGTTTAAAAAGCAAATGTAAAAAATGCTTTAAATGTAATGGGAAAATAAAAATCAAATTAATAAGCTTAAAATTGATGTTACCGTTTATTGTGGATATAAATAACTTCTATTATTTTTTTTCTTGCTCAATTTTCATTGTTATGAAACAAAGGAGAATCAACAGACTATGCACCACAACAAAAAGAGGTTCAACAGACTTATTACTTCATATTTGGAGAATTCTATTTTTGTCTCATTAATTTTATGCTTTTTTTCAGTGAGAAATAGGGGACAAAGTTTTAAACCACAAGGTCAAAGAACTGCTACTTCAATGAGTTATTTTCTCATTCTATGTATAATACTGGTTATGGTATGTCAAAGTACAATTGTTGTGAGTTCTCACACAATCTTTTTGACACATATTTATACTAAGAGAAACTATAAAAATATCAATATCTGGGTCATTTTCCTCTGTTAAATTTACCTCCCTTCCCCTTGCAAGTACTTATGCAAAACAGTGGATGCAAAATAGATTTTATTTAATACAACAAAGCAAGACTGGTGAGAATAAAAGGTGCAACAGAGCAGCATCAGAAAAAAGAAACACCACCAGAATGGACTTATACTAAAACCTCTTAACCATAGAGAACATTTTTCTCCCTTCTGCTTTTTAAAGGTAGTCAAAGAATCCTTCCTTACAGTCAAATAGACCTTTCTATCAGTACTTATACAGCCTGCATAACTCATAGTAACAATGTAGACTCAGATCTGTGTTTATCTTCACTGTATGTGTTTCACTGCTTTACCATTCTTTCTAGTACTACTGAGAGTAACGTCCATGGATTTACTCCTCCCCATGGTGTTTTTGTACCTTTTCATTCTGAGTATATGAGGTTTCCTGCTGCATTGATTGCTTTAGTACTAGCAAGAACAGATCTTCCCTATTGTTGCTTTATCACCATATCAGCATCTACATCTCATGCCAGAGTTTAGTGAACAAGATCTTTTTAGAGATCCTGTGGATACACAAACTTCTCTTTAATTCCATTAGCACATATTTCCTCTATTCAAAAGAAGTTTCTGAATTCATATAAATGAGGGGAAAGTACTTATCAGCATACCAGATAAAAGTATAGTGCAAATCAAAGTTTTGATTTTTAAAATGTCACTAATGCAAATAATAAAAAGTATTGAGTTAGATGATATTCAAGAAAATGATTTATTAAGACTCCAATTTTGCATTCTGGAAAAGAATAAACTTTTTTTTTTTTTTGGTCTGCTGAAGTCCATAACAGGGCATTAATAGCAATTTAATTGGGAAGACAACTAGTCATCAACTATTCACAAAATATTGGTCCTATGGGATAAATTTAAAGCAAATCAAATAAACCTTCATCATCTTCATTCTCATGCTGTAGTTACTAAATCTTTTTTTCCCAGACTTAATTTAGATTTTATTTCTCACTTCCTTAATTTTACTGCTAGAAATGATTGGTTCAATTAACTTCATTCCTTCAATATATCATCTTTCTCTCCAGCCTTTCACAATTCAACATTTATAAGTAGTTGGCTACATCCATTGCCTCAGCTTCCTCACCACATGACTGAAAATATTGAGGAACTCAAGGTTACAAGTGCCCTCTTATCTGCAAAATTTAATAATCTTTTTTAGTCCTCATACTCCTTAACATCCATGTGATTTTAGACACCATTGATCATTTTTCACCTCCTAAACACATTCCTCTTCTGGAAAGTCTCTCTCTTTATCTCCGATTTCTTTATTTTCTCTTTTTCTATCAGTTTTGTAAGATCATCCTCTTCCTCTACCCAATCAGTGTAAATTTCTATGAATGATCTATCCACTGACCTCTTCTCTTTTTTCTGTAAACTCTCTTTCTTTTTGAAATCTTCAGGAACTATGGGTTCATTTTTATGCAAAAACAAACAAACAAACAAACAACAAAAAAAAAACACTAAATCTCTAAATCCAGTGTAATTTCTCCTAAACTTCTGGTCTTTATCATCAATTGACCACTGGACACCTCCAATTGGATGTCACATAGGTATTTCCAATTCAATATGTTTAAAACAAACAAAAAATATTATTTTCTCCCCACCCAACACCTACAAACTTCACCATATCTGTTCACATCACCATCTTGCCAATTTCCCAGATTTTTAAGTTTGGAATGCTCCTTGATTCTTCCCCCTCCTTCAACCTCCATATCCATTTAGCTACTAAATTCTATCTACTTCTAAATGTGCTCTATCTATTCTCTTTGTTCCACTCACAAATGTTATATCCTATTTAAGACATTTAAAATTTTTCCATAAAACTTTCTGTGAATCCCTTAATCAGTGTACCTACTTCTAATCACACACCCCTCTCTAATGCATTTTAATCATAGTTGCCAAATTTATACTACCGGTCTAACATTCACAAATCTTGACATCTCACTTATAAATTTTCAAAGCTTTTGCATTACTTTTAAGATTAAATATAAAAATCTAAACCTGGCATTAAAATCCCTATATATTGTGGTTCCCACTTTCCTTTCCAGTCTTATTGCCACTGATGCACTAATCTTCATAAATTTTCCATTTCATCAAATGGGTCTACTGGTTATTTATTTAATTATTTGATTATTTATTTTTGCTGAGGCATTTGGGATTAAGTGACTTGCCCAAGATCTCACACAGCTAAGAAAGTGGTAAGTGTCTGGAGATCATATTTGAACTCAGGTCCTCCTGACTAAAGGGCTGCTGCTCTATTCACTGTGCCACCTACCTGCCCCATCTACTGATTTTTTTTTTTTTTTAATGCATGCTATTTCATCATTATCCTCTATGCTTTTGCACATCTGGAATTTGTTTTATTTACATCACCCCATTGAAATTACTTTATATTACTTGATACTTGTTTTTCCAGTAAATTAATTCATTTTTAATACACATCACTTTATGAATCACATTGAAAGAGAAAAATCAGAGCAAAAGAGAAAAACCATAGGAGAGGTAAAAAAAAAAAAAAAAAAAAAAAAAAAACAGAAAAAATAAGTGGACATAACATGTATTGCTTTACATTCAGTCTCTTTAGTTATTTTTCAGTTTGCAGATGGCATTTTCTGTCCAAAATCTATTGGGATTGCTTTGGATCACTGAACCACTGACAGAAAGCACATCATTCATAACTGATCATTGCACTTTTTTGCTGTTATTGTGTACAATGGATTCTTGGTTCTGCTTGTTTTGCTCAGCATCAGTTCATGTAAATCTTTCCAGGCCTTGTTCATCATTTTTTAATAGAACAATATTCCATTTTCTTCATATACCACAACTTGTTCAGTCACTCTCCAATCTACTCATTTCCCAATTGTTTGCCACTACAAAAAGAGCTGCTACAAACAGCACATATGGGTTCTTTCCTGTCCTTTAAGATTTCTTTGGGAAACAGACCCAACTATGGCAAAGCTGGTTCAAAAGATATGCACAGTTTAATATTCCTTTGGGCATGGTTCCAAATTTCTCTCCAGAATGGTTGGATTATTTCACAATTCCGCCAACAATGCATCAGTGTCCTACTTTTCCCACATCCCTTTCAACATTTATCATTATCTTTTACTGTCATCTTAGCCAATCTGAGAGACATGGAGTGGTATTTTAGAATTGTTTTAATTTATATTTCTCTAATCAATAGTGATTTACAGCATTTTTTTCATATAACCTGAAATTGCTTTAATTTTGTCATTTGAAAACTTTATATTCTTTGACCACTTATCAATTGAAGAATGACTTGTACTCTTATAAATTTGACACAGTTCTTTATATATTTTAGAAATGAGATCTCTTTCAGAAACATTGGCTGTAAAAAATTTCCCCCATTCTTGTAATTCCCTTTTAAACTTTTTTATGGTGGTTTTGTTTATGCAAAAATTTTTGGGTTAATGTAATCAAAGTTGTCCATTTTGCCTTTTATAATGTTTTCTAGTTCTTCTTTGCTCATAAATTTCTTCCTTTTTCAAAATTCTGATAGGTAAATTGTTCCTTGCTCTCCTAATTTATTTATGATGCCATATTTTATGACCAAATTATGTACTCATTTTGACATTATTTTGGTATGGGGTATGAGATGGGGTATGTCAACTTTCTGACATATTATTTTCCAGTTTTTCCAGCAATTTTTGTCAAGGAGAGAGTTCTTATTCTACAAGCTGGAGTTTGGAGTATCAAATACTAGATGACTATGGGTCTTGCTTATTGTGTCATGAGTATCTAATCTATTCCTCTGGTCGACTACTATATTTCTTAGTCAATAACAAATTGTTTTGATGACTGCTGCTTTATAAAATAGTTTTAGGTTTGGTACTGCTAAGCCACCATTCTTTATATGTATAAAATTCCTTTGATATTCTTGACCTTTTATTCTTCAGATGAATTTTGTTCATTTTTTTCTAGTTCTATAAAATAATTTTTTGGCATTGATATGACACTGAAAAAGTAGATAAATTTAGGCAGAATTGTCATTTTCATTATATTAGCTCAGTCTAACCATAAGCAATTGAGATTTTTTCAGTTGCTTAGATTTAACATTACTTGTGTGAGAAATATTTTGTAATTGTGGTCATATAATTCTTGTGTTTGCCATTGCAGGTAGACCCCTAAATATTTTATCTGCAGTAATTTTAAGTGGAATTTGTCTATCACTTCTTGGTAATATATAGCTTTGTTGGTAATATATAGAAATGCTGAAGTGTGGGTTTATTTTATATCTTGCAACTTTGCTAAAGCTGTGAATTGTCTTCCACAGGTTTTTTGATGATTTTCTAGGATTTTCTAAGTATATCATGACATCATCTGCAAAGTGATAACTTTATTTCTGCATTGTCTATTTTAATTTCTTTTTATTTTTTTTATTACTAAAGCCAGCATTTCTAGTACAATGTTGAATAATAGTAGTGAAATTGGGCATCTTTGTTTCATTCCTGATCATATTGGGAATGTATCCAGCTTCTCTCTATTACAAATAATGCTTGCTGCTTGTTTTTGACAGATTCTGCTTATTATTTTAATGAAAACTCTCTTCATCCCTATGCCCTCCAATGCTTTTAATACAAATGGGTGTTGTATTTTGTCAAAAGCTTTTTCTGTATCTATTGAGATTATATGGCTTTGTTGACTTTGATATTGATATGGTCAATTACGCAATAGTTTTTCTAATATTGAACCAGCTCTGTATTCCTGGTATAAATCCCATTTGGTCATAGTCTTTTAGCATGCTAATAAGTTGCTGTAAACTTTGTGCTAATATTTTATTTAAAATTTTTGCATCAATATTCATGAGAGATTGGTCTGTTATTTTCTTTCTCTGCTTTGTTTTTTCCTGGTTTAGATGTCAGTACTATATCTGTGTCATAAAAGCAATTTGATAAGACCCTTTCTTTACCTATGTCTCCAAATAGTTTATATAATATTGGAATTAATTGTATTTTTTTAAATGTTCTGTGGAATTCATTTGTGAATTCCTCTAGCCCTGGAGATTTTTTCTTAGGGAGTTTGTTAATAATTTGTTCCATTTATTTTTCTAAAATGGAACTATTTAAGTACTATATTTGCTCTACTGTTAATCTGAAGAATTTATATTTTTTGTGAATATCCATCCATTTTAGTTAGAATGTCAGATTTGCTGCTATACAATTGGGCAAAATAGCTAATTATTGATTTATTTTTTCTTATTCATTGGTGGTAAATTCATCTTTTTCATTTTTGATGCTCATGATTTGATTTTATTCTTTCTTTTTTTAATCAACTTAACCAAAAGTTTAACTATTTTGTTGGTTTTCTCATGAAACTAACTCAGTTTTATTTATTAGTTCAATACTTTACTTACTTTCAATTTTATTAATCTCTCTTTTGCATTTCAGAATTTGTAATTTGGTATTTAATTTGGGGTTTTTAATTTGTTCTTTTTCCAATTTTCTGAGTTGCATTCACAATTCATTGATTTCCTCTTTGTCTATTTTGTTCATGTAGTTATATAGAGATATAAAATTTCCATTAAGTACTACTTTGGCTGCATCCCATAAGTTTTGTTAGTCATCTCATTATTGTCATTCTATTGAATAAAGTTATGGCTTATTTCTGTGATTTGTTGTTTGACCCACTCATTTTAAAGAATTAGATTATTTAATTTCCAATTGGTTTTTAATCTATCTTTCTTTGCCCCTATATTGAATATAATTTTTATTGAATTGTGATCTGAAAAGGAAGCATTTACTATTGTAACGCCAGAAAAACTGAGCAAGATAGAGATTTAGAGAGTATTTTAATAATTTATTAAATGGGAGAGACTTCCTGGGACCAAATGGATCCATGGTTTCATCCCAGGACTGAATTAGACTATCGTCTCCAAGAATCCAGCAGTGAATGTCAGATACAAGATCCTTTTATAGGGTAACAAGAACAGTGACATAATGGGGGAGGTACCTGGATGGGGATGACCTAATGGGGGGAAGCACCTAGGATGACATAATGAGAGGTACTGGAGAGGCTCTTGATATTCTAATGATGTCTAAAATGGATAAAGACCTTTATCCCATCACACATTAAGAGGGAATGAGTATAGCCTAAGGTCTAAAATATAAGACCTTTATCCTAACATTAAGAGGGAATGGTTATAACTTGAGACAGAGTAACTGAATAGGATAATTAGGAAAACAGGGTCAGGGCATTAAAAGAGAACTGTGGCACAACACTATTTCTGCCTTTCTGCATGATTGTGAGGTTTTTATGTTCTGATATATAGTTAATTTTTATGCAGTTTCCATGTACTGTTGAGAAAAAAGATGTTTTTCTTTCTGTCCATATTCAGTTTTCTAGAGAAGTTTATCATTTCTAGGTTTTCTAGATTTCTACTAGCCTTCCAATTTCTTTCTTGTTTATTTTGTGTTTACATTTGTCTGATTCTGAGAGGTGAATGTTGAAGTCCCCCATTAGTGCAGGTTTGTTTTCTATTTCTTCCTCTAACTAGCTTAAAATCTTCTCTAGGAATTTGACTGCTCTACCACTTGGTGCATAGACATTTAGTATCATTATTTCTTCATTGTTTATGGTACTCTTTATCAAGGTGTACTTTTCTTTCTCATCTCTTTTAGTAAAATCTATTTCTATTTTTGTTTTATCTTAGATCAGAATTGCAATCCCTGCTTTTTTTTACTCCCCCTGAAGTATAATAACTTCTGTCCAGTCTTTTACCTGTATTTTCTATGTGTCTCTCTATGTCAAATGTATGTCTTGAAAATAACATATTGTCGGATTCTGTCCTTTAATCTACTCTGCTATTTGTTTTTATTTTATGTGAGGGTAAATTCACAATTTCATTCACAATGCCATTCACATTCAGCTCTGTATTTCCCTCCATCCTAGTTTCTCTCCTATTGTTTTTCTTTGCTCCCTGTCCTTAGACTTGTTTTCTTTAACCCACTCCACCCACTACCTTATCTTTTATCAGCCCTCACACTTCTCTTAGTGTTTTTTTTTTTTAACCAATCCATCCACTCCCTTATTTCCTATCACCCCCCCACCTGCTGTTCTCATGCTTTTTTAACCTACTCCATTCACTATCTTACTCTATCAACTCTTCCCCCCCCCACTCTTACCTTTTTCTCTTGTGTTTCTGCCCTTCATTCTATCTGATCCCTCCATCTTTCTTTCTCTTTCTTCTTCTTGATAGAGTTAGATAAATTTCTATACCCAACTGAATGATTTAGTTATTTCATCTTTGAACCAAAACTGATGAGATCAAGCTTCAGACAATGCTCATCCCCCTGCCTTTTTTCTGTCAATAGAAATAGGTCTTCTGAACCTCTTTATGTTCACATCCCCTTCCCCTTTTCCCTTTTTCAAGTACAGCTTTTTTCCCCACCCCTTTAATGTCTTTTTCTTTGATGTCTTCCCATCACAATCCATTATGATATCCTCAGTCCTTAGTTCTCAGTCCATGTAATGCCCCATCTGTCTGCTGCAATGACAGAAACTGTTCTCAAGAATTACATATATCATTTTCCCATCTAGGGATGTAAAGAATTTAACTTTTAAATAATATATATTTTCCCTCTGTTTACCTTTTTATGCACCTCTTGAGTCCTATGTTTATGAATTAAATTTTCTGTTTAGTACTGGTTTTTTCAATAGAAATTATTGAAAGTCTCTTACTTCATCGAAGCTCCATTGACTGCCCCGAAAGATGGTGCTGAGTGTTGCTGGATGGTCAATTCTTGGTTGTAACCTCAGATCCTTTGCCTTCTGGAATATTGTATTCCAGGTGCTTAGATACTTTATTGTAAAAGATGTCAGATACCGGGTAATCCTGACTATTGTTGCTTAATATTAAATTGTTTTTGTCTGGCAGCTTGCAGTATTTTTCCTTTGGTGTTGTGGTTCTGGAGTTTTGCAACAATGTTCCTTGGGGGTTTTGCTTATGGGATCACTTTCTGAAGGTGCTAGATGATTCTTTCAATAAGTATCTCCCCCATTGTTTCTAGAGTATCAGAGCAGTTTTCCTTAATGATCTCTTCAAGAATGCTTTCCACGATCATTTTTGGTCATGGTCTTCAGACAGGCCAATCATTTTTAAATTGTCTCTTTTGGATCTATTTTCCAGTTTGGCTGTTTTTCCAGTGAGGTATTTCACAATTTCTTTCATTGTTCTCTCTCTCTCTCTCTTTCTCTCTCTCTCTCTTTCTCTCTCTCTCTCTCTCTCTCTCTTTCTTTCTCTCTCTCTCTTTCTTTTTTTAGGTTTGTTTGACTGATTCTTGCTGTCTCATAAAGTCCTCAGTTTTCCTTTATCCTGTTCTTTTTAATGTGTGATTTCCTTCAGTTAGCTTTTGTATCTCTTTTTCCATTTGCTTTATTCTACTGTTTTCAGCAAGGGTCCTCATACTTTTTAAATAGGGGGCCAGTTCACTGTCCCTCAGACTGTTGGAGGCTTGGACTATAGTAAAAACAAAAACTTTGTTTTGTGGGCCTTTAAATAAAGGAACTTCATAACCCTGGGTGAGGGGGGTAAATGTCCTCAGCTGCTGCATCTGGCCCACAGGCAGTAGTATGAGGACCCCTGAAGGAGTTGTTTTCTTCAGACAATTTTTTTCCTTACTTTTCCAAGGACTTTGTCATGCATACTTCTCATTTCTTTTTTAATTCTACCTTTCTTATTTGCTTTTTAAAGTCTTTTATAAGCACTTCCAAGAAGGCTTTTGTAGCTTTACACTGATTCATATGGCTCTTTGAGATTTCCTTTGTGGACATTCTGTCTTCATCTGAGCTTGTGTTTTGGTCTGTCCTATCACCATTATAGCTTTCTATGGTCAAGGTTCTTTTTTGTTTCTTGCTCTTCTCTTTCCTTTTCTTTTGGTATTTACTCGTTATTTATTTATTTATTTATTTTTTACTTTTATGGTTGAGTTCTGCTCCTGGAGTAATGGGAGGTACTGTCCCAAGCTTCCTGTGAAGCTCTGAGCTTGGGTTTGAGTACATGGGTCCCTTGTGTTTGCAGGGGGTACTTTTGCCTGCTCTTTCAGGAAACAGCCAAATTTCACTGAATTTGCCTTTTGAGCTGGAACTGGAAGCTGCCCCACTAATTTGCTCCTTTATTGAGTGAGGACTAAGGGTCTTAGTTGCTGATTTCTTCTGGTTAAGACCCTCTCATCAGCTTTTCCAGAGTCTATCACCTCAGTGAGACTGAATTTTCTTGAATTTTTTTTTTTTTATCTATCTTGAGTTCCGAAGTGGTTTCATTTATCACACTGTTCAGAGGTTTGGTTTCATGTGATTTTGAGAGAACCTGGGAGAGCTCAAGAAGCTTTCTGACTTTACTCTGCCATTTGGCTCCACCCTGGAAATAACTGTTCTTTTTTTTTTTAATATATTGCTTCTTATTGGATATGTCTCTTCATTGTAAGTTATCCAAAAAACAATATTTTACAATTATAATTTTATCCCAGTTTACAAAGAAATATGAAATCAAATTTTTATACAATGAGAAAGGAACTCAGGTCTTTTTTTTTTTTTAATAACTTTTTATTGACAGAACCCATGGCAGGGTAATTTTTTACAACATTATCCCTTGCACTCACTTCTGTTCTGATTTTTCCTCTCCCTCCCTCCACCCCCTCCCCCAGATGGCAAGCAGTCCTATACATGTTAAATAGGTTACAGTAGATCTTGGATACAATATATGTGTGCAGAACCAAACAGTTCTCTTGTTGCTCAGGGAGAATTGGATTTAGAAGGTATAAATAACCCGGGAAGAAGAACAAAAATGCAAGCAGTTTACATTCATTTCCTAGTGTTCTTTCTTTGGGTGTAGCTGCTTCTGTCCATCCTTGATCAATTGAAACTAAGTTAGATCTTCTCTTTGTAGAAGAAATCCACTTCCATCAGAATACATACTCATACAGCATTGTTGTTGAGGAATATAATTATCTCCTGATTCTGCTCATTTCACTCAGCATCAGTTCATGTAAGTCTCGCCAATCCTCTCTGTATTCATTCTGCTGGTTGTTTCTTACAGAACAATAATATTCCATAACATTCATATACCAAAATTTACTCAACCATTCTCCAATTGATGGGCATCCATTCATTTTCCAGCTTCTAGTAACTGTTCTTTTTATTCATTTATATATGTTATCTTGTCCTTGAGTGTAGAGATAATATAATTTTTTTCATAACCTTAGCATTCAATAGAAAGCCCTGTACATTTTATTATTGTTGAGTCTTTTTTTTTAGTCATGTCCAATTTTTCATGATCACTTTCGGTATTTTTTTGGCAGAAGTAGTAGTTTAATTTGCCATTTTCTTCTTCAATTTATTTTACAATAGAAAGTAAGGCAAACAGGATAAATGACTTGCCCAGATCACACATCTAGTAAGTATCTGAGGTCAGATTTGAACTCAAGAAGATGAGTCTTTCTGACTCAAGGCCCAGTGGTTCAACCACAATGCCATCTAGCAACCTCTCCATGTAATAAATATGTGTTTAGTTCAATTGATTGTAGTCCCATGCATTCATATAAATAGTATACATTGAACATAGTAAATATCATGCTAGTACTTTGAAATTATGACTATATCACCCAATTCACTGTATTTCCTAGGGTATGAAAATAACCCATGTTATTTCTACTATAGCATGTGTATCAAATTATTTCTTTTCCTATAGGTACTAAGAGATAAGTGCCCATTAGAATTAATATTTTTAAATATATTTACCAAACAAAAACTAGATTGGACCTTTTTTTCTTTCCTATAGCAACCCAGGATCCTGTGCATTTTCATGAAATTCATATATATAACAATTTTTTAAGCCGTCTTACTTGAAAAATGGAAGAAGAAGCCTTCAAGGATCCATTTTTCCTTCCTAAAACTGGGCACTGATTACATGTCTACAGTTTTTTAATATGATTTTTTTTCATGACTTTATTTCTTACTAATATTTTCTTATCAATTTTAGCTACTATTTCTATTAACTGTTAATATTAATGAATATCAGTCCTAGTGTTGGTTTACATTCTGGGGACTTGAAAAAGCTTGCTAAATTATTGGAAAGGCTAAAACTCTTCAAACATAGTTATAAGCCACCTCTGCAAAATTGCCTCCAAACAAGAGAATAGATAATATAATTTCCCTTATGCATCTGGAAAGAATTATACTATCAATTCAGAAAAGTCCATTTTACCATTTTTTTTTTATTTGAAACTTTTAATAGCTTACATTCAGTTTTTCATTTTGACTTTTTTTTCACACTTGTAAATTTGTTGTGTTTCTTAAAAAAAGAACAGAATGAGTTAATACTTTGTTCGAGAAAAACTGGCTGTTGATGTTTCATTTATTTGTCTAGGAGGAGTTCCAATTTGTCTTCCTTCATTGCTGCTTTTACAAAATATCTTCCACAAAGGAAGATGGTTTGAGATTCCTTTGATTTACTTTCAAAATTTTGGCTCTCAGAAATTATTCTTTTAAAAAATAGATAACGTGAAAAGCATCATTAACTTTTCATTCTGTCTCTTCATTAAGGATTTTCTTTTGAAGTCCACATAGTCATCTCATCCTTTGTCACTTGCAGGTTTTCAATTCCTCTTCTTTTTTGTGTGCAAAGAAAAGCTGGAGGAGATACATGTTTTATATTGCCTTTTATTTGTGTGAACAGCAATTAATAATAAGAAGTTTAATACATCAGAAATTTAATTTTGGTGATAAGGTAAAAGCACAAACTCTGAGCCATTAAATCTAAATATACCATGAGCCCTGAGGATGGAAATTTATGAGACAATTGCAAGCTTAGGAGGTAATTATAATCCTAAATGTCAACAGCATGCAAGAACTTGGGGCATTTTATCTTCTAATTCATTGTAGGAAAGGATGAGAAAGTGCACTGGCCTTGTCTTTTAGTGAAGACATGTATTAGGAATTATACATTGGTGAGAGGAGGTTGAGGTAGAGAAAGCCCAGGATATTTATCATGGTCCACAATATTTGGAAATTAATGATGGAATCACCATTCCATCATCATTTAATAGAGACTGTCCATGGTAAATTGCAGTCTGGAAACTTGAAATATGGAAATTGTCACTGGGTAAAACATGTAAAAAAAAACTGTTATTATGAGTAAAACATGAGATTACTTTTTTGAATATGAATGTTTTGTGAATTTGGAGGATTTTTTTTGACTCAAATCAGAATTTGTCCTCACATGAGTTTTGCCCTGAAAAAGTGTACTCCATCAGTTCTCTTGTTTCTGTCTTTATCAGTTTACCTAAGCAGCAGGAAAACTTGGTTAGAATAAGCATTTGAAACATATTAGTAATGAAATGAATTAATTTTTGTCTTATGTTTGCCACATTCTTTTCAGGGATTCATTTGTTATTCCCAAGCAGAGTACCCCTAAACCAGGCTTACATTGGTAAGTTGTTTGGGAATTCAAACATTTTCCTATAAGGGAAAAAAAAAAGATATTTGTAAATACTTATGAATTCCCTAAGCCTGTAAACAAAGTTCTTAATGTCCATGAAGCATAACATTGTATTGAGTCTAACCAATGGGCTCTGTGACTCTGTGTTCAGTCTTCTATTCTGAAATCTCAGTATAAATTTGAACACTTCAAAACTTAGGAAATTTGGGCCACTTTTTTTTTTTTTCTTACTTCTTCTGTATGCTTGGCTTTGGACACAAAAGATTCTCGTTCTAAGGGAATGGTGATGGTACATGTGTATTGAAACCAGGTTCTAAGACAGAGAGTGGGGCAATAAGTGGGTTGAGGTGTGGAACTGGAAGAGAAACCTGGAGGGAAACTGGACAGCAGCAAAGTGAAAACAAAGGAAAAGGAACAACGGGTTAGGGTATAACAGGTGTTGACATTTTGAGAAGGAAATGATCACATTATTCCTAGTGTCATTTGATTAGGATTATTTAGATGTCAGGAAATTTCACAATAGATTGAGAGTGAAGACATGAGACAAAACGGAATAAGCAAGTGAGATGTATAAATATTTCAATATTTTGTGCAATGTTAAGTGACAGAAGACATTACTTTATAGAAATATGCAATTAAAAAAATAACAGGAACCAAGTACCCTATCCTACCTTTCTAATTTTCATGTCAAAAATTTAGACCTCAGAATTTCTTTAGATTCTACAGGTATTTTAATGATAATCCAGTAAGCCCCTTCTCCTTACATGTGAGGAAAATGAGGATAGGAAAAAAGAAAATGTTTTGTCTGAGGTCATATACTTAGAGAGTAGCAAACAGGATATTTAAAGCCAATACAAACTGGCAAACTCCAGTGTTCTTTTCTCTGCAGTGTACCATTTTGTCCCCTCCTTCATTGGAACTTCTTCAAAACATAAGAAAAGTAGCACAGTGATAACAGGATTTACAACTTCTGGAAGTTAGGGAAAGCCAAACAATTGCTGTTTGGAATTGGTTGCTCAACACTCAAGGAATTTCTTTAAACTCCCTACCTTCTTATCCTTACCATCCACTCACCATTTAATCCCTTGCCATCTTCCTTCCACAGTGTTTAACTGAAGTTATTTTTACAAAGGTCACTAATGACTAGCTAATCCAGATATCATTTTCCTTGACCTTCCAGTTGCATTCCACACTATTGACCATTTCTTCCTTCTAGAAACTTTTCCTCCTTTGGTTTCTTTGAAATTGAATTCTCTTCTACAGCATCTCTTTCTCTTTCATTCAGTTTCCTATGATTACTATTGTCTCTCCCTTAATGAATTTATTTACTACTAGTTTCAGTTATCAGTTCTGTCAAGTTGATTCTTAATCTGAATTTCTACCCCAGATCTTTCCTATAAGCTCAAGTTCAAATTTTCATCTGTTCGCTGAGCATGATAATCAAACCTTTTTGTGTATTCTACACAAATTGCTATCATTAAAATTTTTTGGAACTCTTCTTTTGGAATTGTTTTTAGCATCAGTTTGAATACCATGTAAGAAAAACAAAACGTGCTAGTATGTTATAATAACACTACTGTCCTTGAACAAAATTTATGTTGTTTACTTCATTCATCAAATATTTATCAAATATGGATTTAAATATATTTTGAGTGGTTTTAATAACCAAAAAATTATCATCAGGCATTGAGGATTTCCTATCACTGTGATATTTCAGCAAACATGTCCTATTACTTTAACCATAACACCAAATGAAAAGTTCCACAAGTATTTTCAACAATATTAGTAACTCTGGAATAAATAAATATATAGACAACTAAAGTAACAATTTCAAAGAGAATAGCATTCCCTTGGAGATATAAGTACTAGTATTTTAATTATTAAAAGAGTAATCTCCCTACCATATGGACAAACTGAATATATTTGTCCTTCAGAAGTGAACCTACTGCCTTGATTGTCATGAGGAATAAAAGATTAGAATTTCAAGGTTAGAAGCCCTTTCTGAGATGTCATTGTTCATATCTAATGAGGACAATACTGAATTATAGAACATTTACAACAATTTGCAAAAGCTATGCCCCTAATGTTACCAAGTCTTTATATCATCCAAGATTGTGTATCAGTCTCCACTTTTGAAACTGTCTTAAGGGAGCTCTAAAATTTTAGAAGATAGTATAAAAAGAGACTTTCATAGTTTAGTGATTTCTGCAAAATTAAAAAAGAAAGTATCCACTAGGGAAAAAGTAGAAATTACATCTGCTATAAACTACTTATTGGCAATTTTTTGCCCACATTGATATCTCATTTAAATAGCCCTTAAGGCTGTTGCAATTGTGTGTAGATACAATCTAGTGACCCTACTAAATATTAACCTAATTAATGCTTTATGTAATTTAAATGTGTAATATGTATATTCTCTCATATTGTAACACAATCCTTAGTTTGTAATTACTTTGCTAAAATTTCTCTAAAATTTTATAGGAAATTCCAAGGCAATCCCAATAGACTCTGGATTGAAAATGCCATCTGCATCCAGAAAAAGAACTGTGGAGATTGAATATAAATCAATACATGCTATGTTCACTTCTTTTTTCTGTTTTTACTTCTCCCATGATTTTTTTCCTTTTTATTCTGATTTTTCTCTACCAACATGATTCATCAAGCAATGTGAATTAAAAATAAATGAATTTAAAAAAAGAAGAAAAAAAGAAAAGTTATAAGAAATTCAGTATGAATAGAAATGATAGCATTATATATGCCCAAATAGTAAATGGACTAATATTCTAATTATTTATATTTTAAAGGCTATTATATAAAGAAACCCTAAGTGTCCACATGTAGTACTTGAAATGCAGAAAGAAAAAAAAAATGATAAATAGCAATGATCCATAATAAGAATTATTTTTTGAACTACAAATATACTCTCATCACCATTTCATTATCAGACATTTCTTTTTCTTTCTCTATCCTTCCCCCTGCCCAATTTTACATGATCCCAAATATACAAAATTTGCCATGTCTCTTATCCATGGTTCTAGTTGAAACAATCAATATTCAAATATGTCTTTGTTTGTCTCTCTCTACCTTTCACTCTCCTCATTTCTCATCAGCTATAACACTCCTTTAAATCTTCTCTGACCAACTTTTTTGCACTATGTTCCAGTAAGCTCACATCTAAGGAACCCTCATCATCCTACATGATCCCGTCAGCCTTTGTCCTCCACTTCATTACCACTCTCTGTCCCTCCTACCTGATCAGACAACCATGATCCCTAAACTTCAATTTAAAGAGGGAGATCAGCTTAGATCATATTATTTCTCATCTATTTCTCTCTGCCTCTTTCTCTGTCTCTCTCTGTCTCTGTCTTTTCTCTTTTTATTTTTTCTGTCTCTCTCTCTCTGCTTCTATCTCCATCTCTATCTCTATTTCTGTCTTGCCTTTCTTTCTCTGTCTGTATGTGTGTGTATGTGTATGTGTGTATTTCTGTTTCTCATTATTTTAGTGATAATATAAAGCAATATTCTGAAGCCTGTGACAACACAATACAATTCCTCAAAGGGGATGACCAAACCATTTAGTCAAATTGCTAACATTCATGTTTTTCTCCAAAATCTTCAAAACTAGGAATTTCCTCTTCTGCCTCCAAATAAATTTTAAGCTTATTTGCCTAATATATTCAAGTATATCTACAAACTGGAACCCCTCTACTTTTGCAGTCTTATTGCATATTTATTGCCACCTTTTGCCCTCTTTATTCTTTGCTCATTCAATTATCTATAGTGAAAACATTTCTTCTCTACATTTGTTTACTTAATTACTGGCCATCCTTTTAAATGAGTGCCACTTCTTTCATGAAGATTTCTCATTCTGACCTCACATTGCTTTTTGCATTATACCTCCCTTATGTTTTTGCCATATTATATTGAATATTATGGTATTTGCTTGTATCTTATGCAGTTCCTAAACTAGAAGCTGCACTACAGCAAAAAAAACAAACAAACAAAAAAACAAAAACAAAAAAAACAAACAAAAGAACTTTTATATTAACTCTAAACTGTATTATATTTGTTTTATTCTGGATTTCAGCAAAGAATGAAAAACAGGTTTTGTGGCTATCATGATCTTCCCTTTCTCTCTCCATGCATACTTTCACACTCCAATTGCAGCTATTTTGAGGTCTCTTTTTTTTTTTTTTAACTTCCTGTTTGTTGAACTTGGGCTATATATAAAGAAAAAAAGGTCAGAAGGGATGAAGGCAATATGAAGCCATATTCTTCCAACATCAACCAGACTTCTTTTAAAAAAAAAAAAAACAGTTTTAAATTTCATAGCTATACAATTTTAATAGCCACAAAGTTCTTCATTCTCTCCAACTCCCACATTCAAAACTAAGATATCTTAGAAAAGGGTACTTATACAGAGTCACCCAGTTCAGCTAATTTTACCTTTATAAAGTTTCTTTTTATTCACCTCTTCTTTTTCAATCTACTATAACCACTCAACTACAGAGCCTAATCATTTCGGTCTGAATGATATGACAAGTGAAGTTTGTCCTTCAGTTATGCTAATCTTTCATGAAATGCTTTCTTCTTTCTTCTCTATCTTGATTTTACACCAACTTATAACAAGTTAGGAATAGGCAGAAAGTAAGCACACTTTGTTGAAAAGATAAAGAAAATGAGAAGCAGTCAGTCAAGAAGGATGGATACTAGGCTGTTCACAATGATCCTGGGTAGAACAAACCCAGGGTTGCTCTCCAAACAAGTGAAGATAGTGGATTTTATAGATTTTTTTTTAATCTGGGTCAAAAAGCTCCTGGCAATAGAGATCATCAAGGGGGGTGCTGGGAGTAAGAAAATCAAAGTTTGGTGTTGATTCACACTGAGAGTGAGGTAATGGGTGAGGAATTTATACTCTCCATTATCAAAAAAAGGAAGCTTTGACCCTTCCTACATGCCTTCTTATATGAAAATTTTGGGGTTTTGAGCAGCTCAGAGGTCTTTTTCTTTATAAATTTCTTACATTAATGAATGTTCTTTTCAGGTCTACCCTTTGGGATAAATTACATCCATAAGTTTCATCTATAGATGTCTCCCTATTTCTTCATTTATTTTAAATATCTTGCTTTGTAAATATATATATATATATATATATATATATATATATATATATACATACATAGACATACATATATGGATGCTTTATATAGGAAATAATCTAGGACATCCAAGAGAAAGAAAAATATTTTTGTACATATGGGTTCTTTCCCATTCTTTAAGGTTTCTTTGGGAAACAGACCTAGGCTATGGAACAGCTAGTTCAAAGGGTATACATAGTTTTATAACCCTTTGGAAATACTTCCCGATTACTTTTCAGAATGGTTGGATCATTTCACAACTCCACCAACAATGCATTAGTATTCCATCTTTTTCATATATCCTCCAGCATTTATCATTATCATTTCTGTCTTAGCCAATCTGAGAGGTATAAAAGTAGTACCTCAGAATTGTTTTAATGTGCATTTCTCTAATTTCCTCTGAAAATTGTCTGTTCATATCTTTTGTCCATCTATCAATTAGGAAATAACTTGTATTCTTATAAATTTGATAGTTCTTTATATATTTTAGATCTGAGGCCTTTATCAGAAACACTGGCTGTAATTCCCCTCCCCTCCCCCAGCTTCATACTTCTCTTTTAATCTTGTTTGTTTTTGGTTGTGTGTGTGTGTGTGTGTGTGTGTGTAAACTTTTTAATTTTATGTAATGAAAGTTGTCAATTTTACATTTTATAATGTTCTCTGCTTCATCTTTGGTCATAAATGCCTCTATTCTCCAAAGATCTAATAGATAAATCATCTCTTGCTTTCCTAATTTTCTTATGTTATCACCCTTTATGCACAAATCATGTTCTCATTTTGGCCTTATTTTGGTATGGGATGTGACATGTTGGTCTATGCCAGGTTTATGACATTATTTTCCAGTTTCCCAAGCAAATTTTGGAAAATATTGCGTTCTTATTCTAAAAACTGAAGTTTAAGGGTTTATCAAATATTAGATTATTATAGGCATTGATTATTGTGTCATGTGTATTTAATCTATTCCATTGATTCATCACTATTTCTTAGCCAATATCAAATAGTTTGATGACTACTACTTTATAATATAGTTTTAGGTCTTGTACTGCTAGACTACCATACTTTGTATTTTTTTTTTCATTAAGTCCCTTGATATTCTTGCCCTTTTTAGTATTCCAAAATAATTGTGTTATTAATTTTTTTAGCTCTGCAAAATATTTTTTGATTTGATTGATAGGGTACTGAAGAAATAAATCAATTTAGGTTGAACTGTCATTTTTATTTTATCAGCTCAGCCTACCAATGAGCAATTGATATTTTCCCAATTGTTTAGAACAAACTTTATTTGTATGAGAATGTTTTGTAATTGTGTTTATATATAGTTCCTGGATTTGTCTTGGCAGGTAGACACCAAAATATTTTATTTTGTCTACAATTATTTTAAATGGAATTTATTTTCCTATTTCTTATTGCTGGGCTTTTTTCAGTAATGTATCAAAATGTTGATGAGTTGTGTGCAATTTTGCTAAAGCGAATTTGGCAGGACTCCTTCTTTACCTGTTTTCCCAAAGAGTTTACATAGTATGGGAATTATTTTTTCTTTAAATGTTTGATAGAATTCGCTTATAAATCTGGATTTTTTTTTTCTAATTTCTTTCAATTTCTTTTTCTAAAATGGTACTGTTGAAGTAATTTATTTCCTCTTTCATTAATTCAGGAAATTTATTTTTTTTTTGGGCAAATATTCATGCCTTTTAATTACATTGTCAGATTTGCTGATATAAATTTGGTCAAAATAACTCATAATTATTGCTTTAATTTCTTTTTCATCAATGGTAAATTCATTCTGTTCATTTTTGATGCTGCTGATTTGTGTTTTTTTTTTCCTTTCCTTGTTAATTTGATAAAAAATTTCCCCTAATAACTGCTTTGACTATATCCCATAAATTTGATGTGATATCATTGTCATTCTCTGGAATGAAATTATTGATTGTTTCTATCATTTGTTGTTTGACCTACTCATTCTTTAAAATTGGATTATTTAATTTCCCATTTATTTTTCATTTATTTTTCTCTGATTCTTTATTGAATATAATTTTAATTGCATAGTGGTTTGAAAAGGAAGCATTTACTATTTCTGGTGTTATATGTTTAATTGTGAGGGTTTTATGCTTTAACGTATGTTCAGGTTTTGTGAAAGGTGTGTAGGTGTATTGCTTTCTATCCACATTCAATTTTCTCCAGAGCTCTATCATATCTAAGTTTTCTAAGATTCTATTCACCTCCCTAGTTTCTTTCTTATTTATTTTGTGGTTAGATTTATCTAATTATGAGAAGGGGAGATTGAAGTCCCCCATTAATATGTAATTCTCTAATTCTTCCTGTAATTGGCTTAACTTCTCTAAAAATTTGGATGTTCTACCATTTGGTTGTATATACATTTAACATCAATACTACTTCCTTGTCTATGGTACCCTTTTTTAAAAAAATGTAGTTTTAGCCCTTATCTCTTTTAATTAGATCTATTTTTACTTTTCATTTATCTGAGATCAGAATTGCAACACCTGTTTTTTTTTTTTTTTCAGCCAAAGCATCATATTTACCCTTACTCAGTATGTATATCTGTTTCAGATGTGTTTCTTGTAAACAATGTATTCAGTATTTTGGTTTTTTATTCAGTCTGCTATCCACTTCTGTTTTATGGGAAAGTTAATCACATTCACATTTATTGTTATGATTACCAACTCTGTATTTTGCTCCATCTTATTTTCTCCCTTGAATATACTTTTGTTTTTTCTTTCTACTCTTTCCATCTTTAATAGTGTTTTGCTTTTAATCTACTCTACCCTCTTCCTTCTATCACCCTTCCTCTCTTCTCTTACCCCTTTCTCCTAATGCTTCTACTCTCCCTCAGCTTCTCCCTTTTCTTTCCCCTTTCTCCTCCTATTTCCTTATAGGGTAAAATAAATTCCTATACCCGAGTGATTAGCATGTTCCCTTTTTGAACCAAAAGTGATGAAATTAAGCTTCAGACAGTACTCATCCCATCCTTTCTTTCCCTCTATCTTAAGAGGTCTTTTGTGACTTTTCATGTGCTCTAATTTGTCCCATTTCACTTCATTCATTTTTCTACTCCTTAATGTCTTTTTATTTGATATCATCACATCAGAGTGCATTCACAGTCATTTGCTCCTTTTAACTGCCCCCAAAATGGATACAGTTCTCAATTGTTACATATATCATTTTCCCATCTAGGGTTGAACATTTTAATCTTTAAATAATACACATATCTATGCATATAGATAGATATCAATATAGAAATAATTATAGATTTTTTTCTCCTTGTTTTCCTTTCTATGCTTTTATTCAGTCCTGTGTTTGGAGATCAAATTTTATGTATAATTCTTGTTTTTCAATAAAAGTGATTGAAAATCCATCTCCTCCTCTGAAAGATAATGCTCAATTTTGCTGGTTAGTTAATCCCAGGTGTTTTGACTACTGAAATATGGTAATCCATGCTCTCTGATCCTTTATTGTAGAAGCTGTCAGATCCTGTGTAATCCTGTTACTCCTTGACACTTGAATTGCTTTTGTCTGGCAGCTTACTATATTTTTTTCCTTTAGATTAATAGTTCTGAAGTTTTGCAACAATGTTCCTTGGATTTTCCTTTTGGGACCTCTTTCCAAAGGTATTCAATGGATTCTTTTAATGACTATTTCTCTCTTTGCTAATAGTTTTGTTTTGTTTTGTTTTTCTGTTCTAGTTCTATTCTAGTTCTAGTTCTAGTATGTTAGCCTGTTTTCCTTGATGAATCCTTGAAGAATGCTATCCAGTCTCTTTTATTTGACATGGTTTTCAGGTAGGCCAATAATTTTAAAATTGTCTCTCCTGGATCTATTTTCCAGGTTCAATGTTTTTGCAATGAGTTATTTCAAATTTTCTTCAATTTTTTTCATTCTTTTTTATTTGACTGATTTTTGATGTCTCACATAGTCATTAGCTTCCATTTGCGCCCCTTTCTGGTTTTTAATCTGTAATTTTATTCAGTAACCTTTTCTATGTCTTTTTCCCCATTATTTTTTAAAGAATGAATTTAAATGATTTTATATTTTTTTAATAATATTACCTATCTATATTTGAATCATAGTGATACATAGATATGTACATTATTGAATCAGCCTACAGAATGAATGTTTGCTTATTTACTATAAAGACTCACACTGCATATTTTGTTGGAACTAAATAAAGATTGAAATGACAAGGCTGGATTAGTATATGGATTCATTACAATAACGCCAAAGTATTTTGTCCCTTCAGGGAGAATATTCCATATATTAGAAAACACTTATTTAACTCCATAGGAAAAATTATATAAACTAGAATGGTGGAATGGGCACTGGGAAGAGTATTGGCAAAGGAGATCATCCAGTATCAAAATGATCTCTGACTATACATATAATCCTGGGCACTTTTCTTAATTTTTCTAGTACTCTCAATTTTTTGTTTTTTTTAATATGTCAAAAGAGAGTGACATGGCTAAATTAATTTAATGTCCCCCCCTAAAGGTCTTAATGTATAAAATAAATAGCAATGAGAGGTTTACATATTATTAATTATACTTTTTAAGGTTTTATTTTCATAAGTAGTTTTTTTTTTCTTTTCTTTTTTGCTTTTTGGCTATTTTTTTAAAGGAATTATTTCCTTCAGTTAATTTTTTTCTTCCTTATTCAAGCTGTTGACCCTCCCTTGCATACCTCTAATTTATTTTCCCATTTTTTCTTCTGCCTCTCTTTGCTTTTTAAAAATTTTTATAAGCACTTCCAAGAAGCCTCTTCCAATTCATTTCATTCTTTGATATTTCCTCTATACACATTTTGTGCTTGTCTGAATTGGTGTTTTAGTCTCTTCTGTCATCACAGGAGTTTTCTATGGTTAAGTTTTTTTTCTGTTTTCTGTTTATTTTCTTTCCTTCTCTTTTTAAATTTCCTCTTTTGTGCCTTTTTATAGTCAAACTGTGGCTTCTGGGGTAAAGAGAACACCATGTCAAGCTTCCTGGGCAGCTCTGAGATTTGTCTTTGAATGCAAAGTCCCCTTTTGTTTGGTGTCTATCTCACAGCAAAAGGGTATTCCTACTTACTCTGTCCAGGAAACAGCTTGGTTTCCACTGTTTGGCAATTTGCTTTCTGACTTGAGCCTGAAGGCTGCCACACTAGTCTGCTCTGCTACTGGGTCAGGATAGAGGATCACAGTTGCTACTTTGCTGTGATTAAGAACCTCTCACTGACTTTCTGGGACACTATCTAAACTGGGCTGAACACCCCTTTCACTCCAGTGAGACTGACCTTTCTTGAAGTCCTTTCAATTTATCTTGAACTGAAGAATGCTTTTATTCCATCAGACTCTGTTCAGAGGCTTGGTTTCATGTGTTTTTTTATGGAAATTAAGAGAGCTTTAGCAACTTCTTGCCTTCACTCACCATTTTGGCTCCACCCCTGAACTCCCTAATCTGTTTTTGAATTGCTATTTTATTCAGCATTTTTCATTCCTTTCCAAATCTTTTGAATCTTTTTTTTAATGATTTTCTTATGTTACTGTAATTTTTCTCTGCTTCTCTCTTGTGATTTTTTAAAATCCTTTTTCAGTTTCCTAAGAATTGTTTTCTGGACATGAGAACAATTCAATCTTTCTCTTATTCTTCAGATCTAGACTTTTTTTTTGTTGTTGTTGTTGTTGTGTGTGTGTGTGTGTGTGTGTGTGTTGATTTTACCTGTAACTTTAGTAACTTTTTCTTTTAGTCATTTGCTCATTTTTCAAGCCTATTAAAAAAAAAAAAAAACAAGAAAACATTTAATTTTATATTAAAATTGAATTTTTCTCCTGAAGTGGAAGGTATAGTGTCCTAAACTTTAGATTTTTTTTGTCCTGCTGGTTTTAGCTCTCATTCTGTTAAGTATGTAAGTTTTCAGTTTTTCCAAAATGATATGATATAAGGAGGGGTGTGGTAAATTCTCTAGTGGTGGCCCTGTTCTTTGTTTGAAACACTCTTTTATACCTTGAATTGTGATTCAGATTCCTGATTTGCTATGTTCACAAATTCTAATGCTAATATTCCCCCTGGCTCCGATACTAAGACACAAAACCATGTGTGGAAAATGCAACAGAATTCTACATCCACTCCTAGTAAACAATCTCCTCCAATCTTTTTCCAGCTACTTGTTACCCCCTTTCTTGCTTATGGGTGAATATCAAAAGTCTCTGTCACTGATTCAGTTACCACACAAAGTCATGCTGCAGACTTACCGTGGATTGGCAGACAGACATTTTTTCTGGTAACATGTATTCCAAAATTCTAAAATTATTTTGCAGTTGTTTGGAGAAGAATTTGGGAGAGCTACAACAAGTTATTGTTTTTATTCCACCATCTTGTCTCTGTTCCTCTCCAAATAAATTTTAAAAATTAAGATATAGAAAATAGCAATTAAATATATGCATATTTGTTTTCAGAAACATTTGTGAGTGTTGTGTAATTTAAATGTTTTTAAAGTTTTTTTCAGTTTAAACTCTAAAAGATTGCTTTGGAATGGAAATAAAGATACAACTCTAAATCCTCAAGATATGTATGTCATTTATAAATGTTTGGATCTTTTTGATGGAATATTAGCAAAATTGGGCATCTCTGAGTCTAAACCAAAGAACACCAGGTAACATTTTCAAGTTATATTTATAGAACAGGAATAAAGAGGTAATTTAGGATTTATTTAATACGCTGAAATACATTAAGGTTAAGTCATCAATAAACATTTATTAAGTATCTACTGTTTTTAGGCAGTATTCTAATTACTGAGGAGCAACTTAGAGAGTTTGGGGACATTTTATATAGTACTTTAAGGTTTACCAGGTACTTTACATGACTGAAATGACTTGCACACTTGTATTTGTATTTTTATCTGAATAATCTAAAGCATGTTTGTAAAATTTCTTTCTTCCTATTCTGACATTCATAAAAACTGTTATGGTATAGTTATATTATTTTTAATCATATTTAACTAATAGGTTAATTGATAATTTCTACTCTTCTCATGTCTCCCCAAATAGTGATTTGAATGTGGTATGTAAAGTTGAGACTATAAAATGGAAGCCTGCTCCTGTCCTGGTTAAAGTTTTATAGATATGATGTATTTGGATACTATATTGTATGTTGCTAAGAATTTGCCACGTTGTTCATATGAATAGAGTTTCCTAGAATAGCGAGTCCAAGTAGTCTAAATTGTTAGATGTTAGATGTTAACATTTTGCTCTATTTCTGGAGGCATATAGATAATAATAAATGTTTCTCAGGCTTATAGCTTCTAAGCTATCATATTTCTTTAGCACTAAATTGATCAGCCAGTATTTCAGAAGTACATTTTATTTTTGAGTTTTTATATGGTTGAGAGAAAATCTTAAAAAGTATGAATTTTTATTAGATGGAAATACAGAGACTAGGTTTTCAACTGAAGGGATATTTCTTTGAATAATAAAAGATACAAAATACAAATTGCTTTCACTACCAGAATGCTGAGGAAATAGCTAAACAAATATATAGGCACATGATAAAGGGCATACAATTTACTTACTTGTTAAAACAGAAACAATTTCAGTTATTAACATATGTTTTATTGTGTTCCCAACTGAAATGACTACAATAGATTTATCTTCAATAAAAGAAATGCCCATTCAGCAAGGCAAATTCTTACCTCCCAAACAATCTACAAATGAATTGAAGTATAAATATTTCCCTCTAATTGTGTATGTTACAGGATGAAGATTTTCATAAAATATTATTAGAAATTGCCCAATGTGGATAAATATAAGCTGCTTTTGAAGAACACTAGGTACCAAGTATTATACTGAGACTATTTATACAATACCATACATAGAAAATAAATAAGACCTAGGTGAAAAAAGAAATATATTTTCAGCTGAAATTTAAAATGAAGTAGGTTATCCAATAACAGACAAATTACCTTGAATTCAAGATTTAAGAAAAGCTGACTCATTCCCAAACTACTAAAATTATGAAAATAAAACTATTGAAAAACTATTATTTCAATGAGAGGGCAAAGTACATATTACAATGAGATGATATGCAACAAATCCTTCAAGTCTTAAATACATAGAGAGAAGAAATAAAAAGAAGCATTATTTTAAAGGGATTACTTATAAGAAAGTGAGCCTTAAACTAGAGATGTTAGGATCTGGGTAATTGAGTTCCTTAGTAGGCTATAGATAAGTAAGCCAACAAAATAAACTTCGAATAATTAGAATTGAAAAACTCATATTAAAAAAAACTGACAAAATGAAAGCAAAGTATAAAATTTTGCAATTATTTATTGTCAAGGAGAAAAATATTCTTAATCACTAAGCAGAAAAAGTATGTATGAAATCTCTCTCATGTTTAGCGATCAAGAAACTACCTTACTAAAAATCTGTGGAGAATCAGATTCCCAGAATATGGAAGGGCTTTTAATTACCATTTTATTCTACCATCACCTGGATAAGAATTCACTTACTGGACAGATAATCATACAACCTTTTAGTGAGAGCCCATATACCACCTCCAGAAGTGGCTCATTACCCTTTTGGAAAGCTAGAAGTATTAGAGAATGATTCCTTACATTTCCACAAAGTGCCAACAGTTCCTATATTTGATCTTTCATATTCACCTAAAACTTCCTTGGGAAGCCTTTCTTATAATATCCTTTTGTTTTTTTCAAGGCTCAGCTCAGGTGTCATCTATTCTGTGCAATACGGTAAGATTTGGAATCAGACAATGGTTTCAAAACTTACCTCTGACAAAAAGAAGAATGAATAACTTTGTCAGTTTCTCCAGTTGCTCATCATATGGCATGATTTCCTTTTCATTCCTGTCAACTTGGCTGTTAACATTTCCAGATTTTCAGCATTTCTCATATTTTATGTAATTGTGTTCATATAGTACCTGGGTTTGTCTTGACAAATAGACCCCCAAATATTTTATTTTGTCTAGTTATATTAAATGGAATTTCTCTTTCTATTTCTTGCTGCTGGACTTTGTCTGCAACATATAGAAATGCTGATGATTTGTCTGGGTTTGTTTTATGTCCTGCAACTTTGTTAAGCAGATTTTTGGCTGATTCTCTAGGATTCTCTAAGTAAAGCTATCTTATCATCTGCAAAAAGAGATAGCTTTATCTCCTCATTGCCCACTCTAATTCTTTTAGTTTCTTTTTCTTTTCTTATTGCTAAAGCCAACATTTACAGTATATTATTGAATAGTAGTGGTGATAATAGGCATCCTTATTTCATCCCTGATCTTATTGGAAATGCATTTAACTTCTTCCTATTCTAAATAACACTTGTTGATGTTTTTATATAGATGTTGCTTTATCATTTTAAGGAAAACTCTCTTTATTCCTATGTTCTCTAGGATTTTTAATAGACATAGCTGGTGTATTTTATCAAAAGCTTTTTCTATACCTATTGAGATTATCATATGATTTCTATTACTTTTGTTGTTTATATGGTCAATTATGTCAGTAATTTTCTTTATATTGAATCAACTTTTCATTCCTGATATAAACCCCAGTTGATCTTTAGATTTATCTAATTTTGAAAGGGGGAGGTTTAGTTCCCCCACTAGTATAATTTTTGCTGTGTATTTCTTTCTGTAATTAGCTAACTTCTCTAAGAATGTGGATTCTGCACGACTTGGTGTAATCAGTACCATTTCATTGTCTATGGTACCCTTTAATAAGATGTAGTTTCCTTCCTTATCTCTTTTAAATTAGACCTACTTTTGCTTTTGCTTTGTCTGGGATCAGAATTGATACTCATGCTTTTTGGTTGTTTCAGATGAAGTATAATAAATTCCATTCTACCTTTTTGAGATTATAGTTCTGGAGTTTTGCAACAATGTTTCTTGAAGTTTTCTTTGTGGGTTTCTTTCTGGAAATGATTGATGGATTTTTCAATGACTATTCTACCCTCATTCTAATATATCAGGGTAGTTTTCCTTCAGATTTTGTGAAGAATGCTATCCAGGATCTTTTTTTTTTTTTTTTTTTGGTAGTCCAGTAATTCTCAGCTTGTCTCTTCTGGATCTATTTTCCAGGTTAACTTTTTTTTTCCAATGAGGTACTTAATTTTTCTTCCATTTTTCATTCTTTTTAATTTGTTTGACTGATTTTTGGTGTCTCATAAATTCTTTAGGTTTCATTTGCTCAGTTCTAGTTTTTAATGTATGATTTTCTTCAATTTTTTTTATCTCTTTTTCCATTTGTTTAAATCAACTTTTAAAAGTGCCAGTTTCTTCATTAGATCTCTTTTTTTTCTTTTGCTCATTTGCATTTTTTAAGGAATTTATTTCTTTAGTGATTTTTTTTTTCTTTTGGCCAATTGTATTTTTTAAAGAATTATTTTCTTCAGTAAATTTTTGCCCTTCCTTTCCAAGCTGTTTACTCTTTCTTGTGGAGCTCTCCATTCTTTTCTCAATTCTTCTACCTATCTTATTTGACTTAAAAACATTTTTTGTGAGTGCTTCCAAGAAGGCCATTTGGGCTTGAGACCAAATCATGTCATCATTTCAGGTTTTGCATGTTAGCATTTTGTCCTCTTCTGAGTTGGTGTTTTGGTTTTCCCTGTCACCATAGTAGCATTCTATGGTTAAAAGTTCTTTTCTGTTTCTTGTTTATTTGGTTTCTTTCTTTTTTTCCTGTTTTCCTGTTTTATGATTTTTAAGGTCAAGCTCTGCCCCTGGGATAGAGAAGGCTCTGTTCCAAGCTTCTTGTGTAACTTTGAGCCTTGGCTTTGAACACAGGTGTACCTGTGGAGCCCATTCCTCATGGCAGGGAATAGTCAAACCTAATTGGGCCTGTTGTTGCCCTGGTTTCCCAGGCTGGTGATTAGCCTTCTGTGCTGGGACTGGAGGCTGCCCACTGGTCTACTTTGCCCCTGAACCAGGACCAAGAGTCTCAATTGCTGATTTGCTGTGATTATGTCCTGTCTCACTGGCTTTTTTGGACATCATCTAATCTGGAATGAGCCCCCTTTCATGCTAGTGAGACTAACCTTTCTTGACATCCTTCCAATATAACTTTTATTTTTTCCTGAGGTGATTGGGGCTAAGTGACTTGCCCAGGATCACACAGCTAGGAAGTGTTAAGTGTCTGAGACCAGATTTGAACTCAGGTATTCCTGACTTCAGGGCTGGTGCTCAATGCACTGTACCAACTAGCTGCCCCCCTTCCAATATATCTTAAGGTAGAGAATCTGTCTCTTCATAGGCACTATTATTCTAAATTCTTTTCAGAGGCTTGGTTTTATGTATTTTTGAGGGAAACTGGGAAAGCTTGAATAGCTTCATAGTTTCACTCAACCATCTTGACTCTACTTCCCAGAAATCCTTTCATATATGACAGACAGAACTAGACACAATATTCCAGATGTAATCTTTTTTCAGGGTAGAATAGAAACCAGTACATGACTTGAACCAAGATCTTCCTGGCTCTGAAGCCAAATTCTATATCTACTTAAGCACAATGTTTCTTACCAATGGAGCCCTACCCACTTAGCTTCTCCCCTCCCCCTTTCATTTCATATAACCCCAGAAGTCAATTCCAAATATTGGGAAATAAGAATCAACTATCAGAGACAAACTTCCCACTTTGCCATTTGCCTTCAAACAGAACTTTTTTTTTTTTACTTGTTATCTCACTCAGTTGAGTGCTAACTCCATGAAAGAATAAGTTCTTTCATTTATTTGTAATTTATATCCTTAACACTTGGCATAGTGGCAAAGTGACATAGTAGCATAGTGTCATAGAATAAGCACCAAATGAATTATTTTTGTGCATTTATTCATTCATAATTCACTTAATGTAAACTTAAGTGACTTTTACATTTAAAGGGGGGAGTGGAACCAAGATAGGGGAGAGCAGATATATCTTTGTCTGAGCTCTTCCTGGCTTCTCTCAGTTCAACACCAGATCAAGCCTCTGAATTGGTTTTGGTGTGACAGAACCCACAAATATTTGGAGTGTAACAAATTTCCAGCATAAAATAATTTGGAAAAACTTCAGGAAAGGTCTGTCTCAATCAAGAAATGGGAATGTGGGGGTGGGGGTTGCAGGCCAGCACAGGTACAGTGTAATGCAATGAAATCCATGATGGAGCGACTTCTGTCCACTATGGGAATCTAGTGGGAGGCTCATAGTCAAAATAAGCAGCATTTGCGACTTTGTTCTGGTTCAGAAGCCAATGGATCAGGAGACTAGTTGTGAGACTTCCAACACAATTACAAAAGACAAATAGTAAGACCCTGAACCCTTAACAGGGAGGACTTGGACACAATTACCCAGAATGGGGAGGAAGCCAGAAGTACCAATCCCTGGACAAAGTGTGAAGCTACTGTAGTTTATCGAGGAAGCTTGGGACAATCTCCCCTTTGCCCCAAGACCAGACCACAATCCTTAAAAATGAGTAAAAAAGAAAAAAAAAAAGAGCTCTAAAAATAGAGAGCTTTTATGGACACAGTGAAAAACAGACCTCAAACCTCAAGACACTAAAGGTAAAACATGTACCTCTGAAGTCTTAAAGGGTGATTATAAATTAGTCTCTATCTCACAAGGTTCTTTTGGAAAAATTAAAAAGGGATCTTAAAAGATATTTAGAGAAAAATAGGGAAGGGAAATGAGAGCTCTGGAAAAGGGAACACAGACATTGCCTGAAGAAAATGACTTTTTAAAGAATAGTTTTGGCAAAATGGAAAAAAAAACAAACAAACAAAAAAAAAACCCTAACTCCTTGCAAAAGAGAACTTCTGAAATGGAAAAAAAAATCAAACAAACAAAACAACATATTTAAAAGTTCAATCGACCAAATGAAAAAGAGATTAAAAAAAAAACTAACTGAACAAAATAATTCACTAAAAATTAGAATTTAACAAATGGAACTGAATGACTCAATGAGACATTAAGAATCAACCAAAAATTTTTTTTAAATATGTAAAATATCTCATTGGAAAAACAATTGACCTGGCAAATAAATCTAGGATAGATGAGCTAAGAATCATTGGATTATCTGAAAACCACAGTGAATAAATCACCAAAGAAAACAGCCTTGATGTCCTAGAATCAGAGGGTAAAATAGCCATTGAAAGAATCCATTGATCACCTCCTGAAAGAGACCCCAAAATCAAAACTTCAAGGAAAATTGTTAGTTAAACTCCAGGATTATTATATCAAGAGAAAATACTAAAAACAGCAGGGGAAAAAAAAAAAACAGGTCAAATGTTAAGGAGCCACAATCAGGATTACCCAGGACCTAGAAGCTTCCTCTTTGAAGGATAGAAAGTCCTGGAATATGGCATTTGGCAGAGCAAAGGAACTTGGACTACAGTCAAGAATCAACTATTCAGCATTAATTTTGCTTTACCTTTCAGGGGAAAGGATGGACATTCAATGAAATTTCATTTATTTTTGGTGAAAAGACCAGAATGAACAGAAAAATTGATCTTCAAATAGAACTTAAGAGAAGCATAAAAAGGTAATAATAGAAGGAAAAAACTATATTTTTAAAAGATTAAAATATTTTATATTCCTATATGTGAGATGATATGTTTAACTGTTAAGAACTGTAACTTTGTTAGATATATACTTAGAGGGTATTGATATAATTTGACTTTACTGTGATGATATAAAAAAGAAGTTATGGTTGGAAAAAGAATTGTACTGGAAAAAAGAGGGAAAGGAAGGTAAAATGAAGTGGATTATATCACATGAAGTGGCAAAAAAAAAATACCTATTACACTTGAGAGAAAGAAGGGAGGGGATTTCTGGACAAGATGGCGGCAAGGAGGCACATAGCTGTGTAAGCTCCCATTTTCTCTCAGAATCCATCTCATTACAAGCCTCACTGAAAAAAAAAAAAAAAAACCACAAACAGTTACCAAGAGAAGACATCCTTGAGATTTGCCAGGAAAGGTCTGTTTTTGCTCGAGGGCGGGACGGTTTTAGATCAGGCACAGGCTGAGGGCAGGCAGTGGCAGCAAGAGTTCGGCAGGCAGCTCACAGCCGAGCAGACCGGAGGGGGTTGGGGTGTGATCTCAGCCGTCTCTGAGGGGAGAGCTTCACTACAGGATTGGATACTTTGTCCTGGCAGCAAGTCAGTAGACCAGCAGAGAAGCTAAAAACACCAGGGATGAAGAATACAACCCCAAACAGCTGGAGTTCCTTGAGACTGGCCACCCCTCTCCCCACAGCGTCTCAGCATGCTCTCAGAGTCTCAGAGAGCAGGTGCAGCACAGTCCCAGTGCCCACTCTCCCCCAGTCTGTAGAGGCTCGAACGCCACCCAGCCCTCCCCAAAAAAAAAGATTCCATTTGGGTTTTTTTTTTCCTTTTGTCTTTTAGTTTGTCTCTGATTCTTCTCTGACAAAATGAGCAAAAAGTTAAAAAGGACTTTAAGATTGACAGCTTTTATACAGACAGAGAAAGACCTAAACCCTGAGGAGACTAAAAAACAGATTATCTTCAGGGAATTAGGAGGAGATCATCGTCCCAGCACAGAGAATCCAAGAAGAATTAAAAAGGCCCCTCACAAGAGAGCTAGAAAAAATGGGAAAAGGAGAGGGAGGCTTGGCAAGGAGACTGAGGTCATTCCACTATTTAAACAGAGTGGATAAAGAAAATAAATCCTTGAAAAAAGGATTAGGAACTGAAAAGAAAAAGTTCAAAGAATAAACTGGGAAATGGAAAAATTCCAAGAACAAATTACAAAGAAAAATATAAAAAAAAGGGGAGTGAAGAAAAATTTCATTGTAAGAAAGAACAATGGAAATGAAACCAAGACAAGAAAAAGCAAGCAAAACCAAAAAAAAAACCAAACAAGGAGAAAAATGAAATACCTTTGGGAAAACAACAGACCTGAAAAAGGTCAGGAGAGAAACTGAGAAATTGACCCCGAAAAAACATGAAAAAAGAGCCTGACACTATTTTCCAGGAAATTATCAAAGAGAACTGCCCAGAAGTCATAGAAACAGAGGGCAAAATGACATTAAAAGGATTATGATCACCCAGAAAGGGATCCAAAACAAAAACACCCAGAAAAAGTGGCCAAATGCCAGAACCCCTCAAACAAAGGAAAAAATACCCGGGGATAGAAAAACCCAATTAAATATAAGAGGAGCCAAAAAAGAATCACCCAAGATCTAGAAAGCATCCACATTAAAGACAAAGGGCCTGGAAATGATATCGAAAGGCTAAGGAACCGTATACAACCAAAAATAATTTACCCAGCGAATGAGACTTTTTTCCAGGGAAGAAGATGGCTTCAACAAAAAATAATTTCAATTTTTAAAAAAAAGCAGAACTTAAAAAAAGTTTGATCTGCAAATATAGAACTAAGAAAACCAAAAAGGTAAAAGAAATCTTGAGAACATATTTCTGCTATAAAGATGATAAAAAAAACATGTATACCTTTGTTCTAGAAATTAGAGGTGGAAAGGACATTGTATCAGAAAAAGGGAAAAGTGGGGGGTACTATATTCACAAAGAGGCAAAGGAAACCATTATATCTGAGAGAAAGAATGGAGGGGGAAAATAGTGGGATTTTACTTCCATAAGAATTGATTTAAGAGAAAAAAAATTTTAGACATATTAAATGAGGGAAACCTCCCATCCATTGAAAAGGAGAAGGGGAAAAGTGAAAAGGGAAAATAAGCAACAGAAGGGAATACAGAAACTGTGAAAAGGAGAAGAAAGGGGGAGGAATTTAAGGTGGGGAGGGGGATACTAAAAGGGAGGGCTGTGAGAACAAGGGCCACAAGTTTAAACTAAGGGAGGTAAGGGGAAAGAAGGGAGAAAAGCATAAATAGGGAGTTAACAAGATGGCAAAAATACAGAATTGGTATTAACCATAAATGTGAACGGAGTAACCCCCATAAAGAGGAAGGATTAGCAGAAGGAAAAACCAGAATCCCAATATATTGTTTACAGGAAACACACCAAGCAGGGAACACAGAATAAAGGTAAAAGGATGGAGCAAAATCTACTATGCTTCAGGTAAGCCCAAAGGGTTGCCATCCGATCTCAGATCAAGCAAGAACAAAAAATTGATCAATTAAAAGAGAAAGGAAGGGCACATTCTTCAAAGGGCAGAAAATAATGAAGCAAATCAATATTAAAATATATGCACCAAGTGGTGTAGCATCGAAATTTTAAAGAGAAATTAAGAGGCTGCAAGAAGAAATAGATAGCAAACCATTAAGAACCCCCCCCCCCCCAAAAAAAAAAACAAAGATAAATAGAACACTAGAAAAGTGATATGATAGACCCCTGAGAAAAACGAAATGGGAGACAGAAAGGGAATACACTTTCTTTTCAGGCATGGAACCTATAAAAAAATAACCATATATTAGGACATAAAAACCCAAACTCAAATGCAGGGAGAAAAGTGAAGCATCCTTTCAGACCACGATGCAAAAAATTAATAACAAAAAGCCAGGAAAGTGACCAAAAAAATAATTGGAAACTAAATAACTTCACAAAGAATGATTGGGTGAAAAAAATCATAGGATAATTAATAATTTACCCAAGAAAAATGAAATAATGAGACATCATATCAAATGTGGGATGCACCAAAGGGTAAAAGGGGAAATTTTATATCTCTAGAGGTTACTTGAAAAGTAGAGAAAAGAAGGTCAAGAATTGGGCCTTTAAACTAAAAAAATGCTAAAAAAAGAACAAATTAAAACCCCCAGTCAAACACTAAACTTGAAATTCTAAAAATAAAAGGAGAGATCAAAAAATTGAAAGTAAAAAAACTATTGAATTAATTAATATAATAAGAGTTGGTTCTATGAAAACCAACAAAATAGACAAACCCTTGAAATTTATTAAAAAAAAGGAAAGAGGAAAATCAAATTGTTGTCTTAAAAATGAAAAGGAAGAACTCAACCAAGAAGAGAAAATTAGAGTAATTAGGAATTACTTTCCAACTTTATGGCAATTTGACAACTTAAAATGAAAATGGAAGAATTTTCAAAAATATAGCTTGCCCAGATTAAAGAGGAAGAAGTAAATATCCTAAAAGTCCCATCTTAGAAAAAGAAATAGAAGTTTATTAACCAACCCCTGAAAAAATCCCAGGACCAGATGGATTTAATGTGAATTCTACCAAACATTTAAAGAAAATTAACCCAATGTATATAAACATTTGAAAAATAGGGACTAAGGATCCTACAAACCCTTTTACGACACAGACATTACTAATACCAAACCAGTTAGGTGAAAACAGAGAAAGAAAATTAAGACCAATTCTCTAATGAATATCGATGTAAAATCTTAAATAAAATATTAGAAAAAGATTACAGAAAATCATCCCCGGAAAACACTTGATCAAGGATTTATACCAGGAATGAGGTGGTTAATATTAGAAAACTATTAGCATAATTGACTATATCAATAAGCAAACAAAAAACCATATGATCATCTCAATAGATGGAAAAAGCATTTGATAAATCCAACATCCATTCCTAATAAAAACACTTGAGAGTTTAGGAATAAATGGACTTTTTCTTAAAATAGTCAGAGCAATATTTAAAACCATCAGTAAGCATCATATGCAATGGGAAAATTGGAATCTTTCCCAGTAAGATCTTGAGGAAGCAATTCCCATCAATTTTAAAATATTGTATTAGAAACACTATTTTAGGAATAATGGTCGGAAAGAGATTAAAGGAATCGAATAGGCAGGAGGAAACCCATCAGTCTTTTGCAGATATATGATGGTATATTTAGAGAACCAGAGATTCAGAAAAAGCTATTAGAAATAATCCATAATTTTAGCAAAGGAGGTTATAAAATAAACCCCCATAAACCTCAGCATTTTATACATCACCAACAAAACCAACACAAGAGATAAAAGAGAAATTCCATTCAGAATAACTGTCGGGCATAAAATATTTAATTATCTACCAAAGGAAAGTTAGGGAATTATATGACAAATTACAAAAAAACTTTCCACACAAATAAAGTCAGATTTCAATTGAAAATATCAATGTCCTGGATAAGTCGAACGAATATAATAAAGATGACAATATCCCTAAACTAATCTATTTATTTAGTGCTAACCAACTGATTCCAAGAAAATATTTTAATGATCTAGAAAATAACAAAACAAAATTCATAGGAATAATAAAATAAGAATCTCAAAAGAATTAATGAAAAAAAAATCAAAATGAAGGGGTATGTATGATCTAAACATATTATAAGCAGCAAAAAAAAACCATTTGGTATTGGCTAAGAAATAGATTATTGATCATGGAACAGGTTAGGTTCAAAGACAGAATAGCAACATAGCAATTTAGTGTTTGACAAACCCAAAGATCCTAATTTGGGATAAGAATTCATTATTTGACAAAAACTGTGATAACTGGAAATTAGTATAGAAATTAGGATGGACCCCCACTTAAACCATATACCAAGATAAGACAAAATGGGTCCAGATTTAACATAAAGAGCAAGATTAAAACAAATTGGAGGAAAAGGAAAGTTTATTTCTCAGACTTGTGGAGGAGGAAGAAATTTGTGACTAAAGACAACAGAGACAACTATTGATCAAAAAATAGAAAATTTTGATTAACAAATTAAAAAGTTTGAAAACAAACCAAAAAAAGATTAGAAGGGGCAAAAAACTGGGAAAACATTTCTTCAAGTTAAAGGTTCTGATAAAGGCCCTATTTAAAAAATATATAGAGAATTACCCAATTTATAAGAAACCGCCTTTCCAATTGATAAATTCAAAGGGATAGAAAGACAATTTTCAGATGATGAAATTGAAATTATTCCATAATGAAAGAGGCCAAATCATTCTTAATCAGAGAAATGCAAATTAAGACAACCTGAGATACCACACACACCGTCAGATTGGCTAAGATGACAGGAAAAAATAAAATTTAGGGGATGGGAAAACTGGGACACTGATCATTTTGGTGGAGTGGAATGAATCCAACCATTCTGAGAGCAATCTGGAGTTATCCCCAAAAAGTTATCAAACTGTGCATACCCTTTGATCCAGCAGTGTTTCTACTGGGCTTATACCCCAAGGAGATACTAAAGAAGGGAAAGGGACCAATATGTGCCAAAATGTTTGTGGCAGCCCTGTTTGTAGTGGCTAGAACCTGGAAACTGAGTGGCTGCCCATCAATTGGAGAATGGTTGGGTAAATTGTGTATATGAATGTTATGGAATATTATTGTTCTGTAGGAAATGACCAGCAGGATGAATACAGAGAGGCTTGGAGAGAATTACATGAACTGATGCTAAGTGAAATGAGCAGAACCAAGAGATCATTATACACTTCAACAACGATACTGTATGAAGATGTAATCTGATGGAAGTGGATGTCTTTGAAAAAGAGAACTAGTTCAGTTTCAATTGATCAATGATGGACAGAAACAGCTACACCCAAAGAAAAAATACTGGGAAATGAATGTAAACTGTTTGCATTTTTGTTTTTCTTCCCGGGTTATTTTTAACTTCTGAATCCAATTCTCCCCGTTCAACAAGAAAACTGTTTGGATCTGCACACATATATTGTTTCTAGGATATACTGTAATTTATTTAACATGTATAGGACTGCTTGCCATCTAGGGGAGGGGGTGGAGGGTGGGAGGGAAAAATCGGAACAGAAGTGAGTACAAGGGATAATGTTGTAAAAAAAAATTACCCTGGCATGGATTCTGTCAATAAAAAGTTACTATAATAAAAAAAAAAGAAAGAAAGAAGGGAGGGGAATGAGCATTATGTGAATTTTAATTTCATTGTATTAAAGAGAGAATATCAGATATATTTAGTTTAATATGCAAACTTGTCGTAACTTATAGGGAGGTAGATGGAAAAAGGGGAAAGAAAAGGGGGGAAGTAATAGAAGGGAGAACATAAGTAGAAAGGGAAAGGGATAAGGAAGGAGGGAAGGGTTGCAAAATGAGAGAACAAATTGAGGGAGATGGTGGTCAGCAGCAAAACACTGGGGAAGACAAAAAGGATAAAAGGAAATATAAAAATATAATTTAGGGAAAATAAGATGGTGGGAAATAAAATTACTAATACTTCATTTCCCACCATCCTGAATTCTGAAAATAAGACGGCAGATTAATAAAATTAAAAATTAGAAAACAAAACTAAGAGTTGATTTTATAAAAAAGCAACAAAATAGATAACCCTTTAGTTAATTTGATTAGAAAAAGGTAAGAAGAAAATCAAATTGCTAGTATCGAAAATGAAAAGGGTAAAGTTTCCACCAAAGGAAGAGGAAATGAGAGCATTAATTAGTAACTATTTTGCCCAACTGTATGACAATCTAATAATCTAAGTGGAACAGATGAACATTTAGAAAAATCTATATTGTCCAGATTAACAGAAGAAAAAATAAACTACTTAAATAGTCCTATTATAGAAAAAAAAATTGATCAAGCTATTAATCAACTCCGTAAGGAAAAATCTTCAAGGACAGATGGATTTACATTAGAATTTTATGAAACATTTAAAGAAAAATTAATTCCAACATAATGCAGACTAATTGGAAAAATAGGGAAAGGAATTTTACCAAATTTCTTTTATGACACAGATATAGTGCTGATATCTAAACCAGGTAGGGTCAAAATATAGAAAAAAAATCATAGACCAATATCCCTAATGCATATTGATGCAAAAAATCTTAAATAAAGTATTAACAAAAGCAAGTTAAAACCAGGATAATATAGCACACGTAAGTAGGATTTATAATAGGAATACATGGCTGATTCCAAATTAGGAAAATTATTAGCATGATTGACTATATCAATAATCAAACTAACAAACATCATATGATTATCTCAACAGATACAGCAAAAAAATTTGACAGAATCCAACATCCTTTACTATCAAAAACATTATAAAGTATAGGAATAAAAGGATTTTTCCTTAAAATAATCAGTAGCATCTATTTAAAACCATCAGCAATTATCATGTGTAATGGGGATAAATTAGAATCATTTCCAATGAGATAAGGGGTGAAACAATTTTGTCCTCTCTCACAATTACTATCAGATATTGTAGTAGAAATATTAGTTTTAGCAACAAGAGAAGAAAAATAAATTAAATGAATTAGCATAGGTAATGAGGATTATATACTCTTATAATTATATAAATATATATAATTATAATTATATATAATATAATTATATTACATTAATTATAATTAGATATATTATATACATAATTATCTAAATATTATTATTATGGTATCTAAACATATATAATCCTTATAATCATATAATCTAAATATAAAAATTTGCTCTAAATTTACTATTAATCACAGAAATGCAAATTAAGATAACTTTTAGATACCACTACATTCCTGTCAGATTGGCTAAGATGACAGGAAAAGATAATGATGAATATTGGAGGGAATGTGGGAAAACTGGGAAAGTAATCCATTGTTGGTTCAGTTATGAATTGATCCAACCATTCTGGAGAGCAATATAGAACTGTGCTGAAAGAGCTATCAAACTATGCATGCCCTGTGATCCAGCAGTGTCTCTATTGGCCTTATATATCCCAAAGAAATCATAAAAAAAGGAAAAGAACCTACATATGCAAAAAATGTTTGTAGCAGCCGTTTTTGTAGCAGCAAGGAATTAGAAACTGAGTGGATGCCCATCAATTTTCTATTCCTTTGTATTCTTAATATCTTTGAAATATTTTGATTTTTGATAACACAAAAGCCTTTAAAATGGCATTTTTTCAAGCTTAGAATTATTTCATATATGCTTGCTTAGCTCAAAACCTTATTCCTTGTTGTTCAGTCATTCTGTTATGTCAGCCCCATAGGGTTTTCTTGGCATTCAGTCTGCACAGATCTTTTTTTTTTTATGCAAATGGCATTTTCTATCCAAAATCTATTAAAATTGCCTTGAACAGTTAATTTCTTAAGAAAAAAAAAAACAGAGCAGAGAAAGGATTAGTAGAAGAAAAGATTAAAATTCTTTAATTGCCCAAAATCCTAGATACATTAGTTTATGACATTTGTCTTTTACTTCTTCTTATAGTGTTGTTTGATTATAAAATGCAATATGACCCTAATTTTGAAAATGAAAAGAAAATAACTCTTCATAATATGATAAAATGAGAAATCAGAGAAAAATTATTTTTTCAAAGTATTTATTATTTTCTGTTTGCATAATAGTCATTCCAATGATACTTTTTGATTGTTTATATCATATTTTATTTTCCCCAATTACATGTAAAATAATTAATATTCATTTTTAAAACTTTGAGTTCCAAATTCTCTTCCTTTCTCCCTTACCATTTCCTCTCATTGAGAAAGCAAGCAAATTGATATAGGTTATACATATATAGTCATGCAAAATATTTACATAATGGTCATATTATGAGAGAAAACATAGAACCCCTCCCCCCTAAAAATATTCAAGAAAAATAAAGTAAAAAAAGTATACTTCAATCTGTATTCAGATAATAGTATCATTTCTTTCTTTGAGTATGGACAAGATTTTTAATTGTAAGTTCCTTAGAGTTTTCTTAGATCATTGTATTGATGAAAATATCTAAATAAAAAAATCTGATCATCTTACAATATGTCCATTACTTTATAGACTGTACATTTCATTTTACTTCATCTCACAGAAGTTTTTCCAATTTTCTAATAGGTTGAATTGCTTGCCCTGCATTTTACAAATTTAAAATGGATTACCTTCCCTTTCCTATAATAATTTACTATAAAAAAACTCATATTCTAACTTGAAAAGAACAGATTCAACAATATTTGGTAGTATTTGAATTATATAATAATTTCCAAAGCAATATTTCTCAATCAAGGAACCTGGGTTGAAAGCATACCTTGATTTTTCCTAAATCAAGTCTTGGTTGATATTTTCATTTTCTTTTTATCCTATGCCTTCCTCCATCATGAGAGCAATCCCACATGACAAATAGTACTGAACCAATCTTAGACTTATCCTCTCCAAGTTCAACATTCTCATTCCATACAGACATTGGCTCCAAGACAAGAAGATTATCAGAAAACTTAATGTTAATAGATTAGATCATTTCTCATTGAGTGATCAGTTTTTTGTTTAGGGAAAAAGCTGAGCCAATGCATGCTTGGCAGCAGTGGAATAAAAAAGAGTGAACAGTTTTCAGAAACTTGGTATATAGCATTACATTTACTCCTCTGGACCAAAACATTTGCAGAAATCAATATTGATTAAATGAAAATGATGGGGAAATTTAGAAAGTGACAAATAAAAATGGGAAATTTACAGGATTTACCAGAAGTATAATTTGTCCATATCTATAAAGGTGGAATTTAACTTCATCAAAAGTAAAGTGAAAGCAAAACATAAAGAGAGGCAGTATTCTTGGCTTACTAAAAGGGCAGATTAAATTCAATTATATACTGATAGTAAAAAATCAAAGTATTTTTATGATGTCCTGAGGCTGTTTGTGAGTCAACAATCTAAGGTGCACCTCAACTATTCAGCACTGATGGATTCAAATTAATTAGTGTTGATGATATGATCCTTGGGAGATGAGTTGAACATGGAAGTCATTGACTATTTGCCAAAGGTTGAAATAAATCACTCTCTAGTCACACTATCAATACTATCATGCTTTTTTGTGTGTGTGGCAAAGTCCTGATGCTATTCTATACCAACTAAAATTTACAAAGCAAGGAGTCCAATGCTCATACAAAGCTGACTAAACTGGTATAGGTTATATGGCAAGTGGAGGTTATTCCCTAGTAATTTAAGGATGCCTTCATGATTCACCATTAAAAAGGAAAGAGAAACATGAAGGTAGGAAGGTGTCTCTCTATTAGTAATTGCTGGCAAAATTATTGTCAGAATCCTGCTTAATAGACTGATCCTTCACTTGAAATATGGTCATCTACCTGAAAGCTAGTGTGGCTTCACAAAAGACTGAGGAACAGTCAATATGGTGTTTGTTAGTTAGAAGATTTTGAATTTGGTAGTATACTTTCCAGGAATGTAAACATAAATGATGAGGTTGGCAAACTCATTGACAAAGCTAGTTCACTGTTTAGGATGCCCTGAAATAAGGTATAGGAGAGAAGATGCCTACCTAATGGATGGTCTACCAAGTTGTTGTGCTGACCTCATTCTTGTAATCTTGTAAAATGTGTATAGTCTATCAGAATCATGCTGGGAAGCTGAATTGTTTTCATTTGAGTTGTCTTGGGAAGATTCTGAAGATCACCTCGGAAGAAAACTTATCACACACTGAAGTTCTTTCTCATGTTCAAGTTCCAAACATTCAAACTCTACCACAAAGAATGCAGCTCTAATGTATTTGCCATGATGGTCAAATGCCAAATGACATTTGCCTAAAAGACTATTTTATGGTGAACTCATACAAAGCAAGGAATCATGTGGATGCCAGAAGAAACAATCTAAAAATACTCTCTAGATCTCTAAAGACAATGAAATCAATTTTGATATATGGGAGACATTGGCAGGACCACCCAGTATAGAGTGCCTGTATCAAAAAAAACACTATATTCTTTGAGCATAACAGAATTGAAGTAGTTCAAAAGAAAGGTGAGATGTATAATTTAGAGACAGTTCCACTTTAAATGTTCATGAGCATTACTTGTTCTTGACCTGTGATAGAAACTTCTGAACTTAGATTGGTCTAATTAGCCACAGTGGGACACTTTGAACTTTTACTTTGACATGATGATGACAATTTGGTCTTCTTTGAGTATGAAAGACAACAACCAAATAATGTTTTCTCTTTTTGGAGAGGAAAAAATGTCAGTTCAACTAATAAATACTTTGATAAAGTCCAGGAAAGTCCAAAAACATAAAGGTATAGGTTGGGGATGTCTTCTCTTATTTCTTCAGTCAAGTCCCATTTAGCCTTTTTAAACTTTGTTTCATTTACTTTTCATTTTTAATTTTGGTATGTCTATTCTTTCTTTACATTTTAAAATTGCTGATACATTATTTTCTTTGGTTCTGTTCACTTCATTCAGAATCAGTTCATATAGATCTTTTCAAACTTATATATTCATCACATCCATGCATACTTTAAATTTTAACTGAACCTTCTTTTTGTCTTTAATGAACATCAGAAGATCATGGAACAGTTTTTTGATCATTTTATTTTCTTTTTCAAAATCAATTGTGGGATGTCTCATAGGCATGGCTATGTTACAATTATGTTTGTATTCAAATATAAAAGAATTATCAAAAGTAGAATAGAAGACAGATTGGACTATTTTTTGAGCAGTGGGGGTTAAATTATTCTAAGTGATTCAAAATATGTCTGGATCCAAGAATATGCTTGCATTGAAGTTCATGCCCACTAGTACTTTAAATCTTGATACTGGAATTATAAAGGGGCACTAAGTATTGAAGTTCAGCATGTGATTATAGAGAGTATGCATAATCAAACAATAATACTCATCAGAAATATATCCTAAAATAACTAATATTATGATATGTAAGCATTATGCTCATAAATCAAGTTACAAAACCACTTGTAGCAAGTGACTAGCATAGCAAAACATAAGGAAATCATAAAGAAAATTATCTTTTGGGGGCAGAGCCAAGATGGAGGAGAAGACACACGTGACTTTCTAAGCTCTTCTCTTACCCTCTTTATCAATATTATATCGAGCCTCAAAAATAGTCTTGACTGCTGCAATTCGTAAAGATAAGAAGTAGAACAACTCACCGGCCGAAGAAAATCTGCAGTCTCGCCAAAAAAGGTTGGTTCCAGGGCCAGGGGGGAGATCGGCGCAGACAGGGAGAGAAATTAGGTTCCGAGGAGAGTCTCAAACCGAGGGTGAAGGCAGAGATCTCAGCACAAGCGCGCAGCCCCAACCCGCAGTACGGGCTTTTCCTTGGGGCAGTTGTGATGCTGCACAGCAGGAGGACGCAACCCGGGTTAGCCTCCAATCTGCTCAGTGTGGAGCTCGGCTTGGGGCCATAGAGCTTTTCCAGGGCCGATTGCATCAGGCAGAGACACTAGGCAGGTTTGTGGCTTCTGCATTCTGATCAGCTGCTAATACTCACAGTCCCACAAGAGGCTCCGCCTGGGGTGACACTTTCACCACGCTATAGCCAAGGGCAATCGATAATCCACTCCAGCCCTACTAGCAGTTTGATAGCTCCGCCAGTGCTGAATCCACTTCCTGTTGGGGGAAGGGAAAACCTCACCCAGAGCACTCCCATACCTCAGCCGGAAACGGTTTACATCTTTCCCTGCTCTGCAGAGGAAGCTGTAACCCCTTGCCTAGAGACCCACCTAAAGCTTTAAAACATGAATAAAAAGATGAAAAGAACAATCGACAGCTTCTATAACAGAAAAGAGCAGGTCAGCAAACCTGAAGAGACCTCAAACAGCAAAAATGACGACTGTCCTCTTTACATAATGCTCCATAGAACAGACTATTAAAAGTCTCCAAAAGAGAGTTAGAAGATAAATGGGAAAGGAAAGAGAAGCTCATAAGAGAAACAACTTCCTGAAATAAGAATTGGAAAAGTTAAAAATTCCCAGGAAGTGCGGGAAACAAAATTGGTGAATTGAAAAAAAAAAAAATCTCAGGAAAGTAAGAATTGGAATTGAAAATAAAGAATTCACTAGAAAGTAGGATCTGTGAATTGGAAAAGACAAAAGAACCTCAAAGAAAGTAGGATCCGTGAATTGAAAAGACAAAGAACACGCAAGAAAGTAGGATCTGTGAATTGAAAAGAAAATAATTCACTAAAAAAAAAAATTAGTGAAATGGAAAAAAATTCCACAGACCAAAAACAATACATTCAAAAACTCAATTGACATATACAGAAAGAAGTAAAAAAGCTATTGAAGAAAATAATTCTTTAAAAATTAGAACGAACAATTAAACTAATGTTCATTGAGACAGCAAGAACCAAATCAACAAAACAAAAAATGACAAACCTGAAAACCACGAATTTTCTACTTGCAAAACGACAGACTTGAAAATAGATCTAGGAGAGATAATCTGAGGATTATTGACTTTCTGAAACTATGATAAAAAAGAGCCAGATACTATTTTACAAGAAATCATCAAAGAGAACTGCCCAGATGTAATAGAACCAGAAGGAAATAGGCATTGAAAGAATTCATCGAACACCTTCTGAAAGAAACCCTAAAATAAAAACCCCAAGGAAATATTGGGCAAAAATTTCAGAACTATCAGATTAAGGACAAAATTTACAAGCAAAAAAAACCATTTAAATACGAGGTGCCACAAAAGATCACCCAAATCTGCTGCCTCTACATTAAAGGAAAGAAGGCCTGGAATGATATTCGAAAGGCACAAGAACTTGAGATGCAGCCAAGAATAAACTACCCAGCTAAGCTGAGCATTTCTTCCAGGAAGAAGATGACATTATGAACAAATATTCATTTGTTTCTGAAGAAAACCAGAACTAAAACAAAAAATTTGACTCTCCAAGAAAGAACTCCAAGAGATGCAGAAAAGGTAAAATAACTCTTGAGAATTGTATTTCTTTGTATATACAAAAGAATATGTATAATTTGATTACTGATATAACATAAAAAAGGAAGTAGATATGGAAAAGGATGATGGCAGAACAAGGTGGGAAGGAGGATAAAAAGAGGAAACCACATCCCACAAAGAGGCTAAGGAAACTTATCATTCTGAGGAATTTAGAGAGGGGAGGAACATTGTGTGAATCTCTCATCAGAGTTGGCTCCAAAGAAAAAATAATTGACATTTTTTTAGAGAAAATTCTCTCTCGCCTCATTAAAGGGAGAGGAAAGGGAAAAGAAAAGAGTAATAAGGAAGAAGGGGAAAGACTCAAAGGGGGTGGAGGGATTATAAAGAGGATAGTTCGATACAAGAGGGTAAATAAGTTTAAAAGGGAGGGGTTGGGGAGGAAGAATAAGAACACAATCTGGGGTTATTAGGATGGCAGGAAATACAGATTTAGTAATTTAACCGTAAATGTAAATGGGAGAACTCCCCATAAAGAGGAGGCAAGATAGCAACTGGATCAAAAGTCAGAACCCTACAATAATTGTTACAAGAAACACATTAAAGCAGGGGATGATATAGAGTAAAAGTAAAAAGGCTAAGAAAATCTATTATGCTCAGGGAAGTCAAAGAGGGGTAGCCATCCTTATCTCAGATAGCAAAAGAAAATTGATCTAATTAAAAGAGATAAGGAAGGTAACTACATCCTGCTAAAGGGAGCATAAACAACAACAATATCAATAAAAATATATGCACCAAGTGGTATGGCACTCAACTTCCTAAAGGAGAAGTTAAGAGAGTGCAAGAAGAAATAGACAAAAAACTTAATAGTAGGAGATCTCAACCTTGCACCTCTCAGAATTAACAACCAAACCACAAAACAAATAAGAAAAATTAAAGAAGTAAATAGAATATTAGAAAAATTAGTATGTTGGATCTTTGAGAAAAATTGAATGAGATAGAAGGGAATAATCTTCTTCTCAGCAGTTCATGGAACCTATTCAAAATTGACCATATATTAGACATAAAGACTTAAAATTAAATGCAAGAAAGCAGTATAATGCTTTTTTCAGATCATGACAAAAAAACTACATTCAACAAAAAGTTAGGGAAATAGACCAAAATGAAACTAAACAATCTCATCTTAAAAAATGATTGGTAACAGCAAATTATAGATACAATTAATAATTTCCACTCAAGATAATGAACAATGATGAGACATCATACCAAAATTTGTGGATGCAGCCAAAGTGAATAAGAGGGAATTTATATCCTTAGAGGCTTACTTGAATAAAACAGAGAAAGAAAAGATTAATGAATTGGGCTTGCAATAAAAAAACTAAAAAAAAGACCAAATTAAAACCCCAATCAAATACTAAATTGGAAATTTAAAATTAAAGGAGAAATTAAAATATTGAAAGTAAAAAAACTATTGAACTAATTAAAAAAACTAAGAGTTGTTCTATGAAAAGCCAATAAAATAGATAGTTTTGGTAAATCTGATTAGAAAAAGGAGGGAGGAAATGAAATTAGTGTCTTAAAATGAAAAGGGAGAACTTTCCACCAATGAAGAGGAAATTAGAGAAATAATGGAGTTATTTTGCCCAACTTTATGCCAATAAATTTGATAACCTAAGTGAAATGGATGACTACCTCCAAAATACAGACTTCTAGACTAACAGAGGAAGAAGTAAATTGTTGAATAGTCCCATTTCAGAAAAAGAAATAGAACAGGCAATTAAACAACTCCCTAAGAAAATCCCCAGGACCAGATGGATTAATGTGAATTTACCAAACATTTAAAGAACAATTGGCCCCAATGCTATATAAATTATTTGATAAAATAGGGAATGAAGGAGTCCTACCAAATTCCTTCTATGACACAGACATGGTAATTGATACCTAAACCAGGTAGGCTGGAAAAAGAAAGAAAATTATAGACCACTCCCTAATGAATATTGATGCTAAAATCTTAAATAAGATATTAGCAAAAGACTACAGAAAATCATCTCCAAGATAATACACTATGATCAAGTAGGATTTATACCAGGAATGCAGGGCTGGTTCAATATTAGGAAAACTATCAATATAATTGGCCATGTTAATAACCAAATTAACAAAAACCATATGATCATATCAATAGATGCAGGAAAAGCATTTGATAAAATCCAACATCCATTCCTTTTAAAAACACTTGAGTGTATAGGAATAAATGGACTTTTCCTTAAAATAATCAGCAGCATCTATTTAAAACCATCAGTAAGCATCATATGTAATGGAGACAAACTGCAACCATTCCCAATAAGATCTGGAGGAAACAAGGTTGCCCACTATCACTGTTACTATTTAATATTGTATTAGAAACGCTAGCTATAGCAATAAGAGCTGAGAAAGAGATTAAAGAATAAAATAGGCAATGAGGAAGCCAAATTATCACTCTTGCCGATGACATGATGGTATACTTAGAGAATCCCAGAGATTCGCTAAAAAGTTATTAGAAATAATCCACAACTTTAGCAAAGTTGTTGGTTATAAAATAAACCCACATAAGTCATCAAAGCATTCTTATATATCACTAACAAAATCCAACAGTCAGAGTTACAAAGAGAAATTCAATTAAAGTAACTACTGATAATATAAAATATTTAGAATCTATCTGCCAAGGGAAAATCAGAAACTTTATGAGCAAAATTACAGACCACTTTTCACACAAATTAAGTCTGATCTAACCAATTGGAAAAATATTAAATGCTCTTGGATAGGGGCGAGCAAATATAATAAAGATGACAATATTACCTAAACTAATCTATTTATTTAGCGCTATACCAATCAGACTCCCAAAAAAACTATTTTAATGACCTAGAAAAATAACAACAAAGTTCATATGGAAAACAAAAGGTCAAGAATTTCAAGGGAATTAATGAAAAAATCAAATGATGGTGGCTTAGTGTACCAGATCTAAAATTATATCATAGAGCAGCAGTTACCAAAATTATTTGGTATTGGCTAAGGAATAGATTAGTTGATCAGTGGAATAGATTGGGTTCAAGGGATAAAACAGTCAACAAATATAGCAACCTAGTCTTTTGACAAACCCAAAGATCCTAGCTTTGGGATAAGAACTTACTGTTTGATAAAATTGCTGGGAAAATTGGAAACTTATATGGCAGAAACTAGGCATTGATCCATACTTAACGCGAACCAAGATAAGGTCAAAATGGGTTCAATGACCTAGGATAAAGAAATAAATTATTAATAAATTAGAGGAACATAGGATAGTTTACCTCTCAGACCTGTGGAAGGGAAGGTCTTTATGACCAAAGCAGAACTAGAGATCATTACTGATCACAAAATAGAAAATTTCGATTATACCAAACTGAAAGTTTTGTACAAACAAAACTAATGCAGACAAGATTAGAAGGGAAGCAATAAACTGGGAAAATATTTTACAGTCAAAGGTTCTGATAAAGGCCCTTCATTTCCAAAAATATATAGAGAATTAACTCTAATTTATAAAAATCAGCCATTCTCCAATTGAAAAATGGTCAAAGGATAGAACAGACAATTCTGAGATGAAGAAATTGAAACTATTTCTAGTCAATAAGAAAAGATGCTCCAAGTCATTTAATCAGAGAAAATGCAAATTAAGACAACCTAAGATACCACTACACACCTGCGATTGCTAAAATGACAGGAAAAAATAATGATGATTGTTGGAGGGGATGTGGGAAAACGGACATTGATTCATTGTTGGTGGAGTTGTGAACGAATCCAACCATTTTGGAGATAGTTTGGAACTATGCTCAAAAAGTTATCAAACTGTGATACCCTTGATCCAGCAGTGTTACTACTGGGATTATATCCCAAAGAGATTATAAAGAAGGGAAAGGGACCTGTAGTGCACGAATGTTTGTGGCAGCCCTTTGTAGTGGTTAGAAACTGGAAACTGAATGGATGTCCATCAGTTGGAGAATGGCTGAATAAATTGTGGTATATGAAAATTATGGAATATTACTGTTCTTAAGAAATGACCAACAGGATGATTTCAGAAAGGCCTGAGAGACTTACACGAATGATGCTGAGTGAAATGAGCAGGACCAGGAGATCATTATATACTTCAACAACAATACTAGATGATGACCAGTTCTGATGGATCAGGCCATCCTCACCAACGAGATCAACCAAATCATTCTAATGGAGCAGTAATGAACTGAACTAGTTATACCCAGAAAAGAACTCTGGGAGATGACTAAAACCATTACATTGAATTCCTCAATCCCTTATATTTATGCACAACCTGCATTTTTGATTTCCTTCACAAGCTAATTGTACAATAATTCAGAGTCTGATTCTTTTTGTACAGCAAAATAATGTTTTGGTCATGTATACTTATTTGTATCTAAGTATATTTTAATATATTTAACATCTACTGGTCATCCTGCCATTAGGGAGGGGGGGGATGGTAAGAGGTGAAAAATTGGAACAAGAGGTTTGGCAATTGTTAATGCTGTAAAGTTACCCATGTATATATCCTGTAAATAAAAGGCTATTAAATAAAAAAAAAATTATCTTTAGTAAGGGAATAGGAAATCATTATATCACATCTTTGGTATGGCTAATGATTCCATGAAATTTTAATGGCTCTTCCATCCTTTAATGGAACATTTAGAAAATATGTCTCAGATAAATAAAGAAATAGTATCTTCCAATCTGGTGGAGTTATTAACACTATATCCAGGATGGAGGTAAATATGGTATGTATGCTAGGAATGATGTATCTCTTAATGTTACTGTAGCTTTTAAGACTCTGGAGTGCTTGCATTCCAAGGGCTATTTGTTCCAGTTGAGATTCCTGAAATTGTATGTGATACGTTTCTGACTGAATGTAGCCCAAAGTATCCTTTTTTTTTCATTTCATTAAAAAAATTATTCATTTGACCTTATTTTTTTTTAAGACTTCAGAATGCTCCCCCAGCTTATCCTTTGATGGAACCAAAGTTGCTTTTGATTTTTAAAAACAAAAAGATTAGGAATCCAAAGTAATTTTTTAAAAAAAAATGTTTATTTAATATTTCTCCCAGTTACATCCAAACAATTATTTACATTTGTTTTTAAGATTTTTGAGTTCAAAGTTCTCTCACAATTAAGAAATCACATGTGAAGTTATGAAAAACATTTCCATAAAAGTCAAATTGTGAAAGAAAACATTGCTCTCCCACCCTAATGAAAATAAAAACCCTCAAAAAAAAAGATTGTTAAAAATAAAGAGAGATAGAGAAATGGAGAATGCTTTGATCTGTATTCAGACTCAATCAGTTCCTTCTCTGAGTATAGATACTATTTTTCATCATATATCCTTCAGAGTAGATGTATGTGAATGATTATACTAAATAACAAAGTCATTTACAGCTGGTCACTTCAAAACATTGCTGTTACTTTGTATACAATATATTTCACTTTGTTCACAGATTTTTTTTCCCTGAGAGCATAATGCTCATAATTTCCCAGAAAACAATAATATTCCATCAGAGAAACTTGCTTCGATTTTTTTTTTACAATTACTACTGCTAATTGTACCCTCCTCCCCCATTTATTCTCCCTCCTTTCACCTTGACCCTTTTCAGAAGTGTCTTGCTATAGACTACCCCTTCCCCTAATATGCCCTCTCATTTATTACCTTCTCCCCTTTCCACATCCCACTCCCCTCCTATTCTCCTGCAGAGTAAGATAGATTTCTATACCCCTATTGAATATATATGGGATTTCCTATTTGAGCCATTCTGATAAGAGTAAGGTTCACTCACTCATTCTTTCCTTTCCCTCTTCCACTGTAAAAGTTTTTTCTTGCCATTTTTTTTTTTATGGCAGATAATTTGCACCACTCCACTTCTCCCTTTCTCCCAGTACATGCCTCTCTTATCCCTTAAATTTCATCATTAAAAAAAATATTATCCCTTCATATTCTACTCACATCCCTGCTCTCTGTCTATATATACTCCTTCTCCATAACATTGAGAACATTTGAATAAGTTACATGTATCATTCTCCCATGTAAGAATGTAAACAGATAAATCTTATTAAGTCCCTTATGATATCACTTTCCTGATGAGTCCTGTGTTTGAAAGACAAATTTTCCATTTAGCTTTGGTCTTTTCATCATGAACCCTTTCCTCTGAAGGCTTATACTCAGTTTTGTTGGATAGGTGATTCTTGGTTGCAATACTTGCTCCATTGAAATATCATATCCTTCAGAAAATCATATCCTAACCATTCTTGTCCTTTAATGTAGAAACTGCCAAATCTTGTGTTATCCAGTCTATGGCTCCATTATACTTGAATTGTTTCTTCCTGGATGCCTGAAATATTTTCTCCTTTACCTGGGAATTCAAGAATTTGGCTATAATATTCCTGGGAGTTTTTATTTTGGGATCTCTTTCAGGAAGTGATCAAGGGATTCTTTCAATTTCTATTTTACTTTCTGGTTCTAGAATGTCAGGACAGTTTTCCTTGATGATTTCTTAAAAGATGATGTCCAGGCTCTTTTTTTGATCATGACTCTCAAGTAGATCAATAATTTTTAAATGATATCTCTGGATCTATTTTCCAGGTCAGTTGTTTTCCCAATGAGATATTTCACATTTTTTCTGTTTTTTTCATTTTAAAATTTTTTTCTTTATTGTATCTTGATTTGTCATGAAGTTATTAGCTTCCATTTGTTTAATTCTACTTTTTAAGGAATTATCTTCCTCAGTGAGCTATTGTATCTCTTTTCCTAATTGTTCGATTTTGTCTTTAAGGCATTCTTCTCATTAGTTTTTTTTTTTTTTTTTTTTGTATTTCCTTTTGCACCTTTCTCTATTCTTTCCCTAATTTTCCCTCTGTCTTTCTTACTTGATTTTCAAAGTCATATGTTGAGCTCTTCCATGGCCTGCGCCTAATTATTATTTTTCTTTTCTTTCTTTCTTTATTTGTTTTTAAATAGCTTTTTATTTACAAGATATATGCATGGGTTATTTTTCAGCACTGATAATTGCAAAACCCTTTGTTCCAATGTTTCTTTTCCTTCCCCTCCCCCCTCCCCAGATGGAGGTTGACCAATATCTGTTAAACATATTAAAGCATAAATTAAATACAATATATGTATACATGTCCATACAGTTATTTTGCTGTACAAAAAAATTTGAATTTTGAAATCGTATACAATAGGCTATACAGTTATAGCCAAATTCTTGAACTCCCAGGTAAAGGAGAAAATATTTCAGGCATCCAGGAAGAAACAATTCAAGTATAATGGAGCCATAGTCAGGATAACACAAGACTTGGCAGCTTCTACATTAAAGGACCAGAAGGAAATCAAAAATGCAGGCAGACAAAAATAGAGGCATTGGGAATTCTATGTAGTGGTTCATAGTCATCTCCCAGAGTTCTTTCACTGGGTGTAACTGGTTCAATTCATTTTTGCTCTATTGGAACTGATTTGGTTCATCTCATCACTGAAGAGGGCCATGTCCATTGTTGTTGATGTATACAATGATCTCCTGGTCCTGTTCATTTCACTCAGCATCAATTCATATAAGTCTTTTCAGGCCTTTCTGAAATTATCTTGCTGGTCATTTCTTACAGAACAATAATATTCCATAATATTGATATACCACAATTTATTCAGCCATTCTTCAATTGATGGGCATCCACTCAGTTTCCAGTTTCTGACCACTACAAAGAGGGCTGCCACAAACATTCTTGTACATACAGGTGGTCCCTTTCCCTTCTTTAAAATCTCTTTGGGATATAAACCCAGTAGTAGCACTACTGGATCAAAGGGTATGCACACTTTGATAACTTTTTGAGCATAATTCCAAACGCTCTCCAGAATGGCTATATGTATTCACAATTCCACCAACAATGTATCAGTGTCCCAGTTTTCCCACATCCCCTCTAAAATTCTACATTATCTTTTCCTGTCATTCTAGCCAATCTGACTGTGTGTAGTGGTATCTCAGAGTTGTCTTAATTTGCATTTCTCTGATTAATAATGACTTGGAGCATCTTTTCATATGGCTAGAAATAGTTTCAATTTCTTCATCTGAGAATTGTCTGTTCATATCCTTTGACCATTTATCAATTGGAGAATGGCTTGCCAATTCTTATTTTTCTTGGAGGCTTTGGATGTATAAGCTTTTACTTTTATCATCTTCTGAGTGTGTTTTGATCTTTCTTGTCATCATAATAGCTTTCAGTGGTCAGAATTTTTTTTTAATTTTCTGCTCATTTTCCTAGCCTATTACTCTGCTTTTAATTCTTTGTTAAAGTAGAGCTCTGTATCAGTAGAGCTCTGTATCCACAGCAGAGGGTGCACTGTCCCAAGCTTCAGGAGTTTTGTGCATTTGTTTTCAGAAATCCTCCAGAAATGTGACCACAAGCACTCTTTTTTGCTCTGGGACTGTTATGTGTGTCCATACCCCACTGTAGCTGTAAAATCTAGTGTGCTAGCCAGGATGGAGGTTCCATTGACTGGGGCTGCCTTGAAACTGCACACCAGACTCCCACTCCATTGTGATAGACCCTTTCCACTATCTTCCAAGTCTTCCCTGGTGTCCCTGGATTGAGTCCAGAAGCCTCTAGTACTGTAGTTGATTCAGAGGTCCCACTTCACTTATAAAGATATATAGAGGACCCTCTCTCCCTCTCTCTCTCTCTCTCTCTCTCTCTCTCTCTCTCTCTATATATATATATATATATATATATATATATATATATAGGGGTCTGAGCTGGAGCTGGAGCTGGGACTGGGTCTGTGCTGGCATTGCACCCTGGGCTCCCACTCTGGTTCCACAGACCTTTTTTGCTGACCTTCCAGGTCTTCTTTGGTGTCTCTGGGCTGAGAGGTCTGGAAGCCACCAGGATTGCTTCTGATTCAGAGGTTAGGCCTGGGACTGGGCTGGGCTGGGCTGGGCTGGGGCTGGGTTCAGGGTTATATCAGCACTCCCACCTTAGTGTCATAGAATTTTTCTGCTGAGCTTCTATGTTGCCTTCAGGTGAAAAATGTTCTACTTCATCTTTTTGGGTATTCTGATGCTCTAAAATTAGTTTAGAGTCATTATTTAAAGGATTTTGGAGTAGTTTGGGGAAGAGGCTAGGGGCGTTCTTGCCTTTACTTTGGCAACTTGGCTCCACTTCCCCCAAAGTAATTTCTTATACTACAAAATAAATTCTTATTCTATAATATCTTATATTTGATAGTGCTACATAAAGACAAATGAGTAATCAACAAAGATTTCATTAGTATCTACTATATGAGAAATACTTTGCTAGATGTTTAGGAAACAAAGATAAAATGTAAAGGGGAAGATATGTATACATGCAGAAATACATATACTTCTACAAAATAAACAACTTTAAAATATATACAAAATACAAGTTAAATTCTTATGTATGTTGTTTCAAGTTGTTTTTTAAATTCCATGTTTCTATCCCCATTCATAAGCTTCTTGAGGATTAGAAATATATTTTTTTTTAATTCCAATTTTATGGTTCCATTTCTAAGCTCAGTGTCTTACAGAGAGTATATCTACCTGGATTATACTATGCTTTGCTGGATTATACTAGACTATAAGACTCTAGATTTGGACAATCCCTAGATAATTAATTTAAAGAAACTTGAAGGAGTTCTACCTTATTTTCCTAGGTTTGCCAATTGAGAAAAAATTTTACCCAGGGTGATAACAGCCCAGAAAAGGATAGAAGCATCTTCTCTAGACATATTCTTGAATTACTGTTCAAATAATGGCCCCTGAGAACTCACCCAAGTCACGAAGTGATAGAACTAATAATTTTTCTCTATTGGAGTGAAGTTATATGGCATTCTGACAGAGTCCAGCATAACATAAGGACAGCTTTCAGGGGAAAAAAGTACTTCTTTACTTATTGAAAGATCATTTAGCTAAAGGAAAAAGAGTTTATGTATGAGGGGTTCAGTGTCAACGGTTTTATTCCTTTTGAGTTTGTGTTAGTATAGCTGTTCCTGCTGAGTTCCTGTGGTTATATGCATTAGAGAGAGTAGATTTTGTTTAGAGTAATATTTCTAGAAATACTGGTAGTCTGTTTATCCTGATATGTTTTATTAATACCGAACACAATGGCTTTCATGATTTTTACAAATATTGACATGATTTTGCCTCCTTTTTCCCCATATCTATCCTTTATTTTCCTAGACTTGGCTTAATTGATTGTCCTGTAGTTATATCAAGGGAATTCCTTCTAATCACCATCATTTCATGTTAACCATATATTTCTGGATATTCTGATCTTTTATTTCTCCATTGATTACTACCAATGTTCAAGAAAGTGCATGCAGCATAAAGGCATGTGAAAGATTAGAAGATACTGTCACTCTTTTGATAACTTTACTAGTACCTGTGATGTATTCAGAAGAAAGTCCACAAACAATCAAAAATAATGTCAGGCACTATGGTAGGTATTTTCCTTATGACAACAATAAAAGTGCTGAGGCAATTCCTATAACAATAAATTGAAAATCTTTTTATTATTATTATTTTTTTTATTTAATAGCCTTTTATTTACAGGTTATATGCATGGGTAACTTTACAGCATTAACAATTGCCAAACCTCTTGTTCCAATTTTTCACCTCTTACCCCCCACCCGCTCCCCCAGATGGCAGGATGACCAGTAGATGTTAAATATATTAAAATATAAATTAGATACATAATAAGTATACATGACCAAACTGTTATTTTGCTGTACAAAAAGAATCAGACTGAAATATTGTACAATTAGCTTGTGAAGGAAATCAAAAATGCAGGCGGGCATAAATATAGGGATTGGGAATTCAATATAATGGTTTTTAGTCATCTCCCAGAGTTCTTTCTCTGGGCGTAGCTGGTTCAGTTCATTACTGCTCCATTGGAAATGATATGATTGATCTCATTGCTGAGGATGGCCAGGTCCATCAGAACTGGTCATCATCTAGTATTGTTGTTGAAGTATATAATGATCTCCTGGTCCTGCTCATTTCACTCAGCATCAGTTCATGTAAGTCTCTCCAGGCCTTTCTGAAATCATCCTGTTGGTCATTTCTTACCAAACAATAATATTCCATAATATTCATATACCACAATTTATTCAGCCATTCTCCAACTGATGGGCATCCACTCAGTTTCCAGTTTCTAGCCACTACAAAAAGGGCTGCCACAAACATTCGTGCACATACAGGTCCCTTTCCCTTCTTTATGATCTCTTTGGGATATAATCCCAGTAGTAACACTGCTGGATCAAAGGGTATGCACAGTTTAATAACTTTTTGAGCATAGTTCCAAACTACTCTCCAGAATGGTTGGATTCGTTCACATAAATTAAAAATCTTAACGTTCTTGATCTCCTTCCAAAAACATCTGCAAACTCACTTTTAGGAAGCCTCGCAGCAATCCCTTTTCTTTAAAACTTGGCTCAGATGTGCTCTCTTTGCAGTTAGGGTGGTTATAAAATTAAGAAGTTCTGGTTTCACCTTGTATCTCTGAAAATTACTTGATACCTGCTCAGTATAGATAACAGGCAGATATAATATATATGTACATGCATGTATATCTATACATATGTAAAAACTGTACCAGTGGCCATAAATACTCACACAAAGGTATACTATATACATATGTATACAATATATGTATGAGTGTGTGTGTATATGCATATATATATGTATATGTATATGTGTGATAACTTGTATTTTATTGCCCTTTAAGTTTTGCAAAAGGCTTTACCAATGTTATTTCATTTGATCCTCATTGGGAGTTAGATATTATGCTTGTCCTTATTTTACAGTTAAACTGAGACAAATAGTGGTTCAGTGACTCACCCAGGATCACACAACTAATAAATGTCTGAAGATGGAGTTGAACTCAAACTTCCCTGAAATTAGCTCCCATACTCTATCCAATGAGCTACCTTGCTGCCTTCAGATAGATACATAATTAGTTAAGCATGCATTTATTTATACACATACATGTATACATATATACATATATATGTATATTTATATAAAACTAGTTATATATGTGTAATGAATACAGCAGTTATATGCTGCCTTATAATTTTAAAATTGCACTAAAACTTTTAGGACATCCATACAATGTGTATATAACTAACCTCAAGAGGAAATGCTGTGATGCTAAAATATGCCTTTTAAACATTAATGTGCAATACCATTGTCAATTAGTATTTGAACTGCTTGATTGCAAATTTAAAAGAGAAATTAGAAAATTATTTGGAGTACATTTGTATTTTATAAATTAGAAAACTGATACTTGACTTTATCATCCTTGAAATGGCTTCCCCTAGGAACATAATACTTAAATACATTTGTCTTTTGGTCATATGTTGGTATGGTAAGTGATCTTAGCCTCCTTTCCTGACTTGATATTTACAAATAGAGTTTGGATTAGTTTTGAAAATCTATTCCATTATACCTGTTCAAATTGAAACCTATCTGCTATTTTTCTGTTCATCCATATAGTTTCAGCATTTATTTTTTGTCATCTTGCAATTTCATTACCCAGAAAATTTAGCATCATGTACAAACTTGTAGGTTACATTGCATTTCACATGTCTTATAAAAACCCTTGAGACTTGTGTCCTGATCTCTAAGTCATACTTTTAAAAAATCTGAATTGCTGACTTATCTTTCACAGCGTCAGAGATGAGAACTTGAAAGCATTTTAGTCAATATCCAGTCCAATCCACCACTAAATAGATGAGAAACAAAGTACTAGAGAGATGAATTAACTTTTCCCTAACCACGTATCTAATAACTTCAAGATATACTAATTTAAAGATAGATCAGGTAGTGGCCTTCTCATTGCCTTATCCACATGAGAGGTGTGCAACTGGTTATCTGGAGAAAAAAAATGCATAAAAATTTAATGATCAGTTCTCTAAGCTGGTAGGAACTAGGTCTAGTATACTTCCTATATAATGATATACTCAAGGATCATCACTTCAATGCTTTAACTCATATCTCCTTTCCTTCCCTGAAAATTATTCTATATGGGATATAGTCTTATATTCTAATATTTCATTTTTTAAAAAAAATTTTGGGTATGTTTTAAGAAAACCAAAAAGGGTATCAGAGATAAGAGTAGGAATTGGACTGAGATTCTTATGAATTAAAAGGTGAATTTAAAAATTCCATAATCAGGCATGATTGTGGAGAACTTCAATCTCTGCTACCAAGAATGCTAAGGATGCTTCTTGAGTACTAGAGCTCAAAAGTATAATTAGGACTAAATCAGAGCCACCATCAGCACTATTTCTGGCACCAACATGGCAAAGCTTTGGGAATGGAGGGACTATCAAGTTGCCAAGTATGGATAAACTGGTCTAGGATGGATAAAGTATCAGATTAAAACTGTTTGCAGTTTTAGTATTGTAGTATTGGGACCACCTTGTGAATGTCTGCTGTATTGACAGCTCCAATGAGATAGTGTAATTCATCTTAAAACAAACAGATAGATAGATGGATAGATAGTGTAATTCATCCTAAAACAAACAGATAGATAGATAGATAGATACGGAGAATTTCCTAAAAAGTAGGCAACTGATAGTAGATTATAAAGAGTATTCTGTCATCTTTTCAATAAATAATTAAAACACTTTGGGCAAAATACTTAGTGAAGGAAAAATAGAAAGATAGTAAGACAAAGTTTGCTCCTTCCATCAAAGAAACTTGCTGTTTGATGAAAGTGATGTTATATAAAATTATTTAATACAAATATTAAATAATATTAATTAGAATATGATTATTATTTCAGTAGTACAAAATACTTCGAAGTCATGAGAGTATCACTTTGAGGAGCAATCAGGGAAGACTACACAAAGAAGGTATTATTCAATCTGGCCTGAGAGAAAGGGTAAAATTTCATTTGGTGAAATTCAAGGTAGGAGTGGGAACTTTTTGGGGATAGGATATGATGTGAGGCCAAGATTCAGTTTTGAGAAAATATAGGATAATTTCATGGAATAATGAATCCTTTGCTTTTGCAAATATAGGTACACAAGATAATATTCAAGTATTAAATTATAGATGGATTTAATTTTTAGCAAAAGGAGAAAAGACTTTATTCAGTAATCAATCAGAAGTAATCAAAAGTTTTAGATCAGGAACATGACTTGATCTGAGTTGCATATTAGAAAGCTTAATCTACCTATAGTGCCTAAAACAGATTAGAGTAAGAAAAGGAGGAGTTTGGGAGAGAACATTTTTAGCCAAAGATTTGCAAATAAAAAACTCCCAGGTGATCTATAAAACCCTGTCCTGAAAACTCCTCCCTATAAAAACTTCTACTTAAAAACTCTTTGACAGAAAAATCTCCCTCCTGGCTACCTGGGTCCCAAGGGTCCTTTACCAAGCTAAGCAAGCTTTCAGGATCAAGTTCGGGCAGCTAGAAAGGTTTTTCATTATGTGTGAGTTTTCAGGATGGAAGCTGAGATTTGGACCAATAAATAGAAATTAGTCCCAAAGCACTGTTTCAAAGTAGTGATTTTCAATGGCTCTAAACAATGTCTAAATGGCACATTTTCAGTACAGTTAAAAGGCATGCCTGGTATTTTACACCTACTTGTTCACTGCAGCTTAGAAGTATAGACAGTTTTGTACTACCCTCTCATTTTATCCCATGTGCCAAGACATGTACAGTCAAGCATTTCATTTGTGTAGCACATTTCTTTAATCCACATTAGGGACATCGTAATAAAGATTTTGTGAGGTTTAGTAAAACAATGATAATATTGATAAAGTAATTGAAATAGAATTGGCCAAAAGATTTATCTAAGGTCATTTATGTAAAGAAACCCATTTAAACTAATATTCAAAGGTTTTTATTCCCAGTTTAGCACATCTTTCTCTCAAGTATTCCCTAATCAGTAATCCCCAAAGGATGGATATATTCTTTTTTGTAGTAGTTACTCTAAAAAGAAGTTATATTAGCTCATATTTATTTTATTATTATAGACTATAGCTTTTTCCTTAAAGTTTAATTTAATACATATTTATTAAGTATCTACTAGTACAATGTTTATTGGGCACTAACCATGAAGGACAATAAAGAAAACAAAAGATACCTACCTTAGATGATACATTTTAAAAATTTTGAAAGATTACCACCTATTGGGTGACATCTTCTGCGATAATATTCTAATTAATCCTTGCTACTTCTGGTTTATACTTCATAGATTTCTGCCTACTAAGAATATGATATGCAAAGCTATTAGTTAATACAAAAACAAAAATTAAGGATCACACAATATTGGAATTTAAGATTTGGAATGGACCTCCAAACCAACTAATCTTGAGGTCAAAGCCTCCATAAAAAGAGACTCTATCACCTCTTAGGAAGTGCAAGTTGACTTTTCATCAGTTTTAATTGTTAAGAAATCATTAGATTATTATTTTTTCTCTTGAATTCTAGTCTAATTTTGTGTCTTGGAAATTCCAAACTCTTGCTGGAGGATCAGTTTTCTAGAATCAAATAGAAGTGGTCTATTCCCTCTTTCATACAATAGTCATTCAAATAATTATAGATAGCAATCATATTCCTACCTCCCAGGAGTTATTGTTAAATAGTGAATTCTTAATTTAATAGCTAGGATTCTATGTTTATTAAATACTAGGTTGTTAGCTACATTGCTTCTGTATGCTGTATTGCTAATCTGTTCCATTGATCAACTTCTATTTCTTAGCCAGGAGCAAATTGTTTTCATGATTACTACTTTGTATTTTATTTTGAAATCTGTCACAAAGAGGGCTCCTTTGTTCTTCCTTTTCATTATTTCCCTTGAGGTATTTGAACTTTAGTCTCCATATGTATTTCATTATTATTTTTTCTATTTCTTTAAAGTAATCCTTTGGCAGTTTGATTGGTATAGAACTGAATAGTAAGTTATTTAGAAACTGTTATTATTTTTCTTATATTCACTTATTTTACACATTATTAATTAATATTTTGTGACTATTTATGGTTGTCTTTTTTTTCTACCAAAAATATGGTTCTTTAAAAGAAGACTCACAAATATTTCATACATGGTATAGTTATTTTAAATTATTTTTTTCCATCTTCCCTGGTCTTATTTTATTGGAATTATATACAAATGCTTGTGGTTTGTATTTCTTTATTTTATATACTGAAAGATTGCTAAACTTTTTGTTTTGCTTAATTTTTAGTTGACTAGAGAGTTCTTTAGATTATGTTACATTATCTTCAAGATATGAATTTTGATTCTTGTATTCATTGATCTCTTCTTTCTCTGTTTTATTCATGTATCTATTTAGAGATAAGATTTCCCATAGGATCTGATTTGGCTACTTCCCACAGGTTTTTGTATATTATCTCATTGTTGTCATTCTCTCAGATAAAATTATGGATTATTTATTTGGTTTGTTGCTTGATCCTTTCTTTTTTTTTAGAATTAGATTATTTAATTTTCAATTGGTTTTTAATTTATCTTTCCCTGCTCCTTTATTGAATATATATTTTATTGCATTGTAGTCTGAAAAGGAAGCATATACAATTTCTGCCTTTCTGCATTTGATTGCGATGTTTTTATGCCCTAATACATGGTCAATTTTTGTGAGGGTGACATGTACTGCTGAGAAAAAGGTGTACTCCTTTTTGTCCCTATTCAATTTTTTTTCTAGAAGATATCATATCTAGGTTTTCTAGGATTCTATTAACTTCTCTAGTTTCTTTTTTGTTTATTTTGTGGTTAGATTAGTCTGATACTGAAAGGGGAAAGTTGAGGTCCCTCCCTAGTGTAGTCTTGCTGTTGATTTCTTACTGTACTGGCTTAAAATCTTCTCTGAGAATCTGAGGGCTCTACCATTTGGTGCATACAAATTTAGTATTGTTACTACTTCATTGTTTATTGTACCTTTTATCAGAATGTCCTTTCCTTTCTTATCACTTTTAGTAAGATCTATTTTTACTTTTGCTTTATCTGAGATCAGAATTGTTATCCCTGCTTTTTATACTTCAGCTGAAGTATAATAAATTCTTTTCTGGTCTTTTACCTTTATTGTGTATGTGTTTCTCTGTGTCAAATGTATTTCTTGTAAATACCATTTATAGGATAGTGTGTTTTAATCTACTCTTCTATTTGCTTCTGTTTTATAGGAGAGTGCATCCCAGCTCTGTATTTCCCTCTATCCTATGTTCTTCTCTGTATATATTTTTATTCTCTCTTTCCATTCTGGCCTTAGTCCTGTTTGTTTGTTTGTTTGTTTGTTTTATCCACCCTACTCACTACCCTGTCTTCTATCAACCCTCCCCTCTTCTCTTAATAGTGTTTAAAAAAAAAACATACTCCACCCACTACCTTTTCTTCTATCACTCCCTTCCCTTCTTCTCTTACCTTTATTGCTCCTCTTTCTCTTCCTACCTCTTAATAGGGTTAGATAAATTTCTGTACCCAAGTGAATGATTAAATTATTCCCTCTTACAAACAAAACTGATGACATCAAGCTTCAGACAATGCTCATTCCCTTCCTTCTTTCCTTGGATTGACATAAGTCTTTTGCCTCCCTTCATGTGAACTAATTGTCCCATTATACCTCCCTTTTCCTTGTTTCCTCAAATATAAATCTTTTTCCACTCCTCAATGCCTTTTTCATTGATGTCATCACATCAGAGCCCATTCACAAACACAATCTCAGTCCATGTGATGTCCCCCTCTGTCTGCCCCAGTGACAAATACAGATCTCAAGAGTTACATGTATCATTTTCCCATCTAGGAATGTAAATTGTTTAACCTTTAAATAATATATGTTTTTACCCTATATACCTTTCTGTTCTTCTCTTGAGTCCTGTTTTTAGATTAAATTTTCTGTTTAGTTCTGTTTTTTTCAATAGAAATGATTGAAAGTCTGTTATTTCATTGAAGCTCCATTCCCTTCCCTGAAAGATAATGTTGAGTTTAGCTGGGTAGTTAATTCTTGACTATAACTCTAGATCCTTTACCTTCTGAAATATGGTATTCCAGACTCCCTGATCCTTTATTGTAGAAGCTACCAGATCCTGGGTAATTCTGATATTTGAAATATTTTTTTTTTCCTAGAGGCTTGCGGTATTATTTCCTAGAGACTGTAGTTCTGGAATTTCACAACAATGTTCCTTTGGGTTTTCCTTGTGGGATTTCTTTCTGAAGGTGCTTGATGAATTATTTTAATGAGTGTTCTCCCCTGTGTTTCTAGAATATTGGGGCAGTTTTCATTAATAATGTTTTGAAGAATGCTATCCAGGCTCTTTTAGGCCAGTCATTTTTAAATTGTCTCTTCTGGATCTATTTTCCAACTTGTCTGTTTTTGCAAAGAAGTATTTCACATTTTCTTCCATTTTGAATTCTTTTTAGCTTGTTTGAGTGATTCTTGCTGCCTCATAGAGTCAACAGCTACCATTTGCCCTGTTTTAGGTTTTTAATGTGTGATTTTCTTCATTTAGATTTTGTATCTCTTTTTCCTTTTGGTTAATTCTACTTTTTAAGGAGTTGTTTTCTTCAGACAATAGTTTTCCTTTTTTTTCCAAATTGTTGAGTCTCTCATGCATGCCTCTAATTTTTTTGTTCATTTTTTCTTCAACCTCTCTTATTTGCCTTTTAACATCTTTTGTGAACAATTCCAAGAAGCCTCTTTGGGCTTGAGAAGAATTCATATCACTCTTTGGGATTTCCTCTGTGAACAATCTGTCTTCACCTGAGTTTATGCTTTGGTCTGGCCTGCTTATTGCTCTTTTCTTTCATTTTCTTTTGGTAGTTTTTTTTTTTTTTTACTTTTATGTTTGAGCTTTGCTCTGGAGTAAAGGAAGTGCTGTCCCAAGCTTCCTGTGTATCTCTGAGCCTTGGCTTTGAGCACAGGGATCCCTTATGTTTGCATGGGGTAGCTTTGCCTGCTGTTTTCTGGAAACAGACTGATTTTCCAGAGTTTGTCTTCTGAGTTGGGACTGGAAACTTCCCCACTAATTTGCTCCTTTACTGAACCAGGACTGAGGGTCTTATTTGATGATTTGCTGTGTTTATCACTGTTTCCCAGAGTCTTTCTGATCTGAGGTGACCCCCTTTTCACCCCAGTGAGACTGATCTTTCTTGATGTTTTGCCAGTCTATTTTGAGTTGGAGAGTAGTTTCATTCCATTGGATTCTGATCAGAGGCTTAGTTTCATATGGTTTTCAGGGAAACTGGGAGAGTTTGTGTAGCTTACTAGCTTTACTCCACCATCTTGGTTTCACCCCTGGAAGTCTCCCCCAGTGTTTCTTTTTAATATTTTACTTATACTAGGACAGCATTTGGACTGATTTTTATTATTCACTAATCATATTTTAAGATAGTCTCCTCTCCTTTTCTAGTTTGACATGCTCTTTGTTATGCTTTTTCTACTCCTTTTCATGCAGAGGCCATTGAGAAAAATGTACTGAAGTTCCCTTATTTATCATGGAGCATTCTACTGCCCTTGATGTCATGTGAAATTCAGATTCTTCTAGAATCTCTGACAATATCAGTGAGAGAATTGCTGTTAAAATGATGGGCTTTTATGGAAATGAGCCATGGAGCTGAGCAAAGAGGACCTCATCACCAGAAAATTGGTCATGGCATGATGAAGTTTTTGCCTATTGTGACCCATGAAAAGGATAAAAATAATACAATGAGAGAATGAACCACACAACCTTGAGTGGTACTCTCTGTACAGCAAATTCTGTGTAATTTTTAAAGAAGTCTTATTTCTATAAAATAAAAGAGAGGGAGTTATTTTTTTATATAAATTGTTTTAGATTTCTTATTTTTTCAATTTAGAGTAAAGTCAATGAATGCCTGCTGCACAATTGATGAAGGATAGATATGACATAGTACAGTCATCTCTCATTTACCAAAACCTCACAATGGTGTCAGCAATTAATTCTGGTTTATGAGTAACTTGTATTTATAGAAACCTGCATATCATTAAATGCTTTACTTAGCTTTATAAAAAAAAATATTTGTAGTTTTAAGAAAAAGTTAATGTTCATAAATTTCTAAATGCCAAAAGTTTTATTAAAAATAAATATCTAGTGATTAAATGAAACAAAATAAAATCATCTCAAAGAGGAGTTTTCTTTCCCTCTTTTCTTTCTCTTTGTTCTTTTGTTTTTCCCTCTCCCAAGTCTTGGTCCTTTTGCTATATTTTTTTCATCACTACTCTTATTTGTCTTTGATGTTTTATAGCAGTTGTGAGTAATAAAATAGGCATAAGAATATAAGATGGAGGGAAATGTGCTCAAGAAAATTCAGCAATAACTATCTACTAGTAAAGTTTCTAGGTATTTGACTATAATATCTATCCTGTGGAATATGAAGTCTATAGAAACAAGATGTAAATAAACATTATTTGTAAGCATACATAGCAATCTATGTGTACATTTATGAGTATCTATTTGACATGTATAAGTACAATTCATTAAAGTCATCAACTCTCTTTTCCTAAAGGATTTTTAATGCTGAAATATTATAAAGACTTACTTTTTGCAAATCAAATCAAATGGTGAGATGCCAAAAGGCTCCTCTTTTCCCAGTTTTTCTCTCCAGCCTATGCATGGTTCCTAGAATTCTGAGTTATATTATTTTTGTTTTAAGTAACTGAAAGGATTAACTAAATATTTAGTAGAAGGGATGGGTTTCTACATTAGGCCAACATCATCCATTAATACATTATCTTTAATTAGTCTGATTATTTAGCAAGGAATAGAATTCTTGAGGAATATGAGACAAAAAGAAAAAAAGAAAGAAAGCTATGTATATAGAATTGATTTTTCCTTTGGAGGGGAATCAGAGTAGGAATCCAAGTCCCCAGTCAGCAAAACCAGTATAAAGATAATTTGTACTTAAGTAGTAGAGGAATGATTTTGCAGAAACATGAAAGAAATGCAGAACTGGGAGAGTCAAGCACAATTAACCATTTCATGATTTTTTTGTGTTATTGTTGTTCAGTCATTTCAGTTGTGTCCAACTCTCTATGACCACATTTTGGGGATCTTGGCAAAAGATACTGGAATACTTTGTCATTTCTTTCTCCACCTCATTTTACAGATCAGAAACTTAAGCAAACAAGATTAAGTGACTATCCCAGGGTCAGAGAAAAAGTGTTGAAGCCAGATTTGAATACATGAAGATAAATCTTTCCAATTCTAAGCCCTGTGCTCTATCCATGGGTTGTTCTGGCAACCCAGTAATGTACATATCTATAAAGTGTTTGAGTTACTGAATATTTAGACAAGTATTTAGGTTATTGAACCCTACATAAATTATATGTTAAACCATTACCAGTTAATAAAAGTATACTATGAATTAATTATTGTAACATATTTTTCCCCCAAATCATAAACAACTTTTTTTTTTGTTTTGTGAGATAGAAGAAGAGCTAGATCCAGAGAACAGAATGTTTCCAATAGATTGTCAACTTAAATGTAATGGTTACTATAAAATGATGCTTTAATGGTGAAGGACATATTGAGGGAAGAACAAAGAGTGAAAGAGGTTCTAAAAACAAAGACAGAAGAAAACTGAGTCAAATTTTAGACTATTTTATTCTAATTCTATTTTTCCTGTATTTGTTCAATTTCCTCTACTCATATTACCACTGTATTAGTTGAGGCCTCTACCATCTCTCCCCTTGTTTATTACTGTAGCCCTAATTCTTTTCTCCTCTACTCCTTACCCTCCTCAATCTATGTTCACTATTGCTGTTAAAGTGGTATTTTTAAAGTGCTAATATGATTATGTCATTCTTCTTTAAGAAAGGCTAGTAACATGATATTATCTCTAGTATCAAATATCAAATTCTTCCATTTAAGTCCTTCATCCAGATATAATCCACCCTTTCTGGATGCCTCTTTATATAATGAACAATCCCATCAAATTGGCCTTGCTCTCTCAGAGAATGCACATTCCTTTTCCCATTTTCATTTCTTTGCACAGATACTGCCACTATTTCAATATATTTTCTTCTTATCTCCATCTTTTAGAGTCACTAGCCTCCACATTTTTTTCCAAATATCAAAACTTCCATGAGAATGAATGAAAGAAATTGATGCATGAAATGAATTAATAGAAAGCACTAATAAAATGAGTGCACCATGCTGGAATAGCAGAGGCAAAATTGTGGACAGAAGACTGAGACTCATCTGAAGTGTCCCAAATTCCCCTACAAACAACTTTAAATAAAACTTCAAAACAAATTTTGGAGTTGCAGGACTTACAAAAAGGCAGATGAAACAATTTTCCAGTTGAAAACAACATAGAGTGTTGGCAAGATCTGTTAAATTGTGGTGAGAGTGAAGTATAGTCCACTTCAAGTTTTGTTAAGAGAGTACACAACACAGGAAACCAGCAGCATTTCTTGAGTGTGATTGAATCAGCAGCAGAAACTACTTTTAGAGCTTTCAGCCCATAGATAATAAGGGGTACACACAACTGATCAGAAAAAGATTCTAGAGTTCCTTTTAATGACAATAGGAGTAGGATTATATTGTATTACCTATACTTATGTCTGGGTCACATTCCTGGATCATGGTTCCAGTACAATGAGAAGCATTAGCACATCAGAGCTTGCAGTATAAGGAAAACAGGGAACATGATCAGAGTTTCAGGGCAGAAAAAGGTGCTTGTGACCAGGAGAATAATAAACACACTTTTCCTTAGATCATTCTACCTTTAAAGCTGAAAACTTATGGAGATGCAGAACTACATCTGAAACAACAACTCAAAAAACCTAAAGCTCAGGACAATGTTCTCTTTATTCCAGAAAAACAGTCTAACTTTAATCTAAAAGTAAAAAATAAATAAATAAATAGGCTGAAAAAATGAGCAAACAACAACAAAAAGACCCTGAACATAGAAAGTTACTATTGTGACAGGGAAAATGAAAACACCAAAGACAAAAAAAATAAAAACTATTACATCCAAAGACTCAAAGAACAAAAGGGACCAAAAAGAATCCCTGAAAGAACTCAAAAAGATTTTTAAAATCAAATAAAAGAGATATAGAAAAAATTGGGGAAAGAAATGAAAATGATGCAAGAAAATCAGGGAAAGAAAGGAAAATTTTGCAAAGCAGGCAAAAAAAAAATATATAACATGGAAAAAATAAGACCTTCAAAAACAGAATAGGAAAAATGAAGAAAGAGGTACAAAAATCCAATAAAGAGAGTTCCTTAAAAAGCAGAATTGGCTACATGGGGGAAAAAAAGATGTATAAAACTTCACTGAAGAAGACAATTACTTAAAAACTAGAATTGGCCAAATAAAAAAAGTTAGTCTAAGAGCTTACTGAATAAAACAACTTCTTACAAAAACAGAGTTGAACAAGTGGAAGTTAATGACTCCATGAATTATTAAGAAGCAATAAAAGAAAATGAAAAGAATTAAAAATAGAAAAAAATATCTTAGTGGAAAAACAACTGGTATGAAAAGTAGTTCATGGAGAGAAAATTTATTGCATTACCTGAAAGCCATGATAAAAACAAGAAAGCTTAGATACCATCTTTTAAGACATTATCAATAAAAACTGTCTTGTATTACAAAAGACAGAAGGAAAAATAGAAGTTGAAAGCATCCATCAATCACCTCTTGAAAGAGATCCCAAAATGAAACATCCCAAGAATATTATAGTCAAATTCTAGAATTCTCAGATCAAGGAGAAGATATCATAAGAAGTCAGAAAGAAACAATCAAGGAGCTACAGTTAGAATAATGAAATTTTGTAGATTTTATGTTAAAGAATTGATGGATTTGGAATTTGGTATTCCAGAGGTTAAAGGAATTAGGATAATTAAGAATAAACTACCCATCAAAATTGGTTATATTCCTTCAGGATATTTAGTGAAACAGAGCATTCAAGCATTCCTGATGAAAAGACCAGATCTGAATAGATAGAAAATTTCACTTTCAAATTCTAGACTCAAATTCTAGACTTCCTTTAGAGGAAGAAAAAAAAATATGTTACAATAATTAATTCATAGTATACTTTTATTAACTGGTAATGGTTTAACATACAATTTATGTAGGGTTCAAATTAGAAGCATTTAAAAATAAAAAAAAAAACAGGAAAGATAAATCATAAGGCAATGAATAAGGTTAAACTGGTTACATTCCTAGATGGGAAGATAATATTTATAAGGCCTAAAATTTCTCTCATTTTTAGATGAGTTAACTATGATAAGATGATATTTAAAAATAATCATAACCTATAAGAAAAAGGAATGCCTTGGAAGAAGGTTGAAGAGAGAGATTCAATCAGAGTAAATTTTCTCACATAAGAATCAAGAAGGAGCTATTATAATGAAGGTATTATAAAAGAGAAGGGCAGGGGCACTTGAACTTTAAAGTCATTGTAATTGACTCAAAGAAGAAATAACATACACAATCATTCGAATATAGAAATTTATCTCACCCTACTGGAAAGTAGGAGAGAAAGGAGATAAGAGAAGATGGGAGGAGGACTAAAAAAAAGGAGGGGAGAACAGAATAACAGTCAGAAGTAAAGCACTTTTGAGGAAGGGTTAGATGAAAAAAGAGGCAAAATGGGATAAAGAGATGTATAAGTAGTGATCATAATTGTGAAAAGAAGTTTATAGCAATTATTGCTGATAAACTAATCATTTCTCAAATATGTAAAAAATTGAGTGAGATTGATAAAAATATATTCCTCAATTCATAAGTGGTCAAAGAATATAAACAGGCATTTTAGAGGAAGAAAACAAAGCTATCTATAGTCATACAAAAAAGTTCTCATTCACTATTGATTAGAGGAAATCCAAGCTTTTCAGATTTTCTAATATTATAAAAAAAGAAAATGGCAAGTGTTGCAGGCAATTTAAGCAAATTGAAACAATAATGCACTAATGGTGAAGTTATGAACTGATTCAGCTAGTATTTAGATCATTTAAGGGATATAAAACTAGATATATATTCATTGACCCTGCAAAACCACTTTTAAGTCTGTATCTCCAAAAATTAAACAAGGAAAAGGAAAAAAAGACTCATATGTACAAAACTATGTACAATTCACTTAGTGAACCAAATTGTGGTATATGATTGTGATGGAATCTGTGCTGAAAGAAATGATGAGTAGGATACCCTCAAAAAAAACACCCAAACAAACAAACAAACAAAAAAATCTGTACTTACATCAACATCATGATGCAAAGTAAAATGAGCAGAACCAGTAGTAAGAGCACTGTGTAGAGTAATAGTAACATTGTATGATGATAAACTGTGAATGATAGTTATTTTCAACAATATGATGATCCAAAACAGTTCTGAAGGACTTATGATGAAAAATGCTATCCATTTCCAGAGCAAGAACTGATGGAGTCTGAATGTAGATGAAAGCATATTTTTTTAAACTTTATTTTCCTTTGTGTTTTTTTTTCTTTTTTTTTCACAAAAAAACTATTCTGGAAATTATTTTTTTTTTGCATGATTGCACATATATAACCATCACCTATGTTAAATTGATTGCTTCTCAGTGAGAAGGACAGGAAGAGAAGAGAATTTGTAACTCAAATTTTCATGAAACAAATGTTAAAATTATTTTTTATGTTATTAAGGAAAGTACAAAATATTTCTAAAAAGTAAAATAAAAATAAATTTATTATGTCAAATGCAGGTATACAACTAAAAAAATGCAAACTATAATCTTCAAGGAACTTACATTTCAAACTCTCTCTATAGGAATATTCAGGTACAAGTCAAATAGGAAAGTTCTAGGGTCCTTAAAATATAGAGACCAAGTAGGGGGCACTGTATCTTCTTTATTACTACTTAAATTGATGAGATCATATAAGCTCATTCATCTTTTTCCAATTCTCCCCTTGCAGGGAATATTACCACTCACTGAAATTAATTTGAATTTATTTTAAATTCAGTTTTATGTGAATATATGTTTTATACTGCTATAATGCTTAATAGCAAACACTATTTCATTTTTTTCTTTGTTTTTGAAGTACATAGCCAGCATAAATTCTAGAATATAGTAGGCACAACAAATATTTGCTAATTACTTGATTCCATAGTTATTGTTTAATCATTCAGTCATGTCTAATTCTTCATGGTTTCAAGGACAATGCTATCCATGGGCTTTTCTTAAGAAAGCTCCTAGAGTGGTTTGCTATTCCCTTCAATCAATTAAGGCAAACTGAGATTACATGACATACCCAGAGTCACACAGCTAATAAGTGTCTATGACGGGATTTGAACGCAGGTCTTTCTTACTGTAGGTCCAGCAATCTATCTACTAAGTCCCCCAGCTACATAATATTACATAATAAATAAAGATAACCTGACTCTACTACTTTCTTACTATCTACGTGACCTTGGGCAAAACATTTAAATATTTTGGACATCTTTTCTTTTTCAACTGTAAAATAAGGATATTTTATTAGATAAGCTTTGAGTTCTCCTCCAACACTAAATTAATGACCCATTGAATTGAACCCTGTTAATCCAACCCTGTCTTCTTTTATGACTCATTTTCTTGAAGCATTCATTGGAAGGAAAACTTCTATGTAAGTACACAAGGAAGTGTGTAAAGTGGTTATAAAATAGTTCAACATTTTTGTAAGTATGACAAAGGAAATCCACCTCATTACTTTATATGGGCACAATATGACCTTGTTTTAAGTTTTCAGAGGAAGATGTTAAGATCATTTGTGTTTCCTCTCATTTCACAATCATTTTTAACACCTTTTTTAAATTGACCTTTGACTTTAGCATGTGTATATACTCTCTCCAAAAGGTGAATAACTGTCTAGTGTGATCACCGAGTATTTTAAAATCAGCCGGAGTCAGGAATTCAGGTTAAGGGAAAATCCTCAATCTTTATTCTTTTTGAGGTGAAGGGGGATTAGCAATGTGAGCAGCTGCAACAAGACGCCAGCCAGCCTTCTCTTTCCGCTTCTCTCTCCACCCCTTTGCCTCCACCCACCAAAATCATCATTTCCTATACATCAGGACTTGCACAAAGAGTGGTCGGGGGCCATTCTTTCTCCAAGCATATATACTAATAGAGTATGGTCCAATTACTATTTAGCCTCATGTGCTTGGGACCTCAGTGCATCAAGTCAAGCTTCAGCCCATTACAGTCTAGCTACATCTTTTTATCCTACTTAACTCTTTCTCTTATATAACATTCACAAAGCTGCACCTAATATTGTAGGGGGTTTCCTCTGGATATCTTAACATTGTATAGACACCATTATTTATCCTTGTTTATACTACATAACTGGCTCACCTCCTTTTTTTTTTTTTTTTCTAATTCTCCCTAATGAGTTCTTTTAGAGTACAACTGTTCTTCAATTCTTCATTGATAAGATGTTGTGTCTACTCTTAGTAATTGCCATGTCATGTGCTTTTTAATTGTCCTTTGGTCAACCTACAATATAATTTTTTCAGAGGGTGTTTACATTTCATGACTTGATGTTACATAACATCATTTTAAGAATATTGGCATTGAAAAGAAGAACCTTTGTTCTGGGGAAAGTTTAGAGTCATTAAGATTGTTTCTTTGCACAATTTCAAATTTTCTACTATTCAGTTCTATGTCTAGTACATTGTCTGCCTACAGTATTTAGCTGGAATATATGTACTGATTGACCACCTCTGAGTTATCAATACAAATACATATAACAATGTGAAAAAAATCCATCCATTAACTTCCTCCCTCCCCAGGTGCATAGATTAAATTTTTGTATAATTTTGAATCTTATTTGGGAACATTTGCAATGTCTCACATTTTCATACAATTAGCATGATTCCATCCACAAATAGGAACATAATGATAGGAAAACTTTCTATTTGAACTCTACATTGATTATCTTGGCAGCTGCTTGGCACAGTCAATTGAGGTCAAGTTCTTATGTTACATAAATGGTCTTCCTGAGTTGAAATCAGACATTTACTAATTATTTGACTTGGGCAAGTCACTTAATCCTGTTTGTCTCAGTTCCTCATCTATAAAATGAAATGGAGAAAGTAATGGCAAACCACTCCAATATCTTTGCCCAGAAGGAGCCGCAAAGAGATGATCATGACTAAATAATTAAACAATTTTGTTAAGCCTTTCTCTATTTTTTATGTCTTGAATGTTATAAATAATTTAATGTGTCTCTGTGGTTTAGCTTTCAAAGATCATTATATGATTTTGACATATATGTGGGGAACACATTTGTAGAGAAGAAACTTTAAGGTATTATTTTGCTCTATGTTCATAATCTTCAAGACATTATCTACTTGGGCAATGGTTCTCTATTTGATGAGATCATCAGGAAAAGTGAAAATCAGCTTGACCAAAAAATAGGTTTAGGCCAACAATATATAAATCACTAAATTTTCCAAATGGATATGTCACAAATAGATATGCCAGATATTTTTTGTTTAAAAACCTTTGTTTAAAGGTCACATCTTTTAAAAATAGAGGAAAATGGAAAGAATTATTATTAAAAGTTATGCTGACTCAGCAATTCATTATCCCTACAGCTGCTTGTCTATCAGTATTGGAGGAGATATCACCTATCTAAAATATTGTATTATCTGTTATTTGTCATATACCAATTCCCCCCTTACCTGCTATATACTTGACAAGTTTTTCTACCTTGGGGATCTGAGATACAATAGACCAACTCCTTTTGCTAATGATTGTTTTAATCTTATAACAAAATTTATCAATAAAAACTGGCCTCATCTTGAAAGTTTTGCTAATTTCCAGTGATCAATTCATCAGTGTGTGCTACCTTAATGTGCTTTTAATGAATTTTTAAAATTGTCATTTTCCTGAGCTGTGCATCATCAATTAGAGTGAAACTCTGAAGAAAAAATTTCCTTTTAACATTATCTTCCTCATCTATTGTTGGGGAGAAAAATTTTAACCAAATAAGGAATAAGATAAAAAAAAAAGATAATTTCAATGATATGGAATTAAAAGTCCTGAACAAAGTCAATGCTTCAATGCTAATAAAAGAAATAGTTGATGTGGAAAACTTTGTATCAAATGCCTTTATGAATTCTTATGACAAAAAAATATTTAAATGATTACTGCAAATATACTAGATGTAGAGATGCAGTGTGGCATAATAAATAGATTGAGAGGATCCAGCCTCAAAAACAAAAAGCTTTGTATCCAAGTTACACTTCTGACAGGTATGTGTCTATGTGTCCATAAGCCATGGTCCAAAATTCCAAATTTCACATGCTTATGTGCTTGTAGTAAAATAATATTAAGCTATGATAATAACTACTCGTCTGACTAGGAGAAATTTGGAGAAATATGGGAAAACTTTTATGAATTACCAAAGGATTATATAAATAGAAACAGGGAAGCATATAAACAGCTAATACAAGGTAAATAAATATGAACACTAAAACAAAACTGAAAACTGTATGTATATTAACCAACTGGCTCTCAGAGAAGACCTAAAGAAATGTAAAGGTGAGTGGCAATTGATGAAGAATGTTAAAATTGCTATGACTTACTGTTTATTACTTTTTAATTTATCTTTTGAGTTGTTTATTGTTTCTTTTCTACCCCACTCTCACCTCTCCTTTTCCTTCTCCCTTTACCCTGTTCCCTCTCTCCCAAAAGTGATTCTCTGAGAAGGGGGTTGAGTGGTATATTCAGAAAATACTTTGGGAGTATTTTTGCTAAGGACAGTAGTTTTTGTTGTTGTTGTTGTTGTTGTTTTTGTTTTGTTTTGTTTTTTTGTCAAGGAGAGGGAAAATTTTTTTTATCCCTCTTTTCTCCCCACAAAAAAACCAGATACTTTTTCTTCTTGTTCACATTTCCAGATTTCCCAGGCAAAATTCTCCAATAGAGTGAGTGAGACTAATTGTAATGTTTTAAGAAACAAGAAAATTTCAGGAAAACCAGACCAAGCCAAAATAAAATAATATACCAATTATCCCCTTAATGGATCATCAGTTAAAAACAAATCAACGAAAACCCCCCAAAAAAAGGAAAAAAAGGGAGAAGAAAATCACCAGATCTATAAGCTTCCCCCTTACAGGAGATATTTTTGCAGAGGTTTTTTTCCTTTCAGAAAAGAGAGGTTGAAGCCCCTTGTATAAAACAAGTTGGGTTTTTTGTTTTTGTTTTTGGCACATCCATGCACTCAGTAAAAGGCAAAGAAACCTGCAGCAGTGGGAAAGAGAACCTTGCTCTGGCTCATACAATCCACTTGCCTTTGCTACACATTCACTGCTTGCAAATCTCCATGTTGTATGCATCCTATTTCAAGATTAGACACAGCTTCTTCCATTCTTCTTTGTGAGTGATTTACTGCACATGTATGCTGCACCGATTTTTTGGCAACCAGACCAATAAAACTGGGTATCAATAAATGTCTTCAAAAACCACACAGAGTTCTTTGTCAAAAAATTTTCAAGTACTTACATTAGGAATTGAGCTTTCCTTTAGGTTTCAGAATTTCTTCTTGATAGAAAGGTTAGATATCCATCTGCCCATTCATGGTTATCAGGAATGCTACAAATACCAAGAAATTCCCAAAGGTCAAAATTCATCCCTAAGTATCAGCACTGGCTAACAGAAACTTTTTATCTTTAAAAAAGAGAGAGACTTTCTAGAGATGAGAAAGTAAATAAATTTGTAGCTTTTTTCTTCCTGTAAAAGGGAAAATTCCTTTTTTCACTTCTATCTCTATGTCTAGGCAGCACAGCAGGCAGAGTATGTTAGATTTTGAATCTGGAAGATACTAATTCAAATGCAGCCTCAAGTATTTATTAGTTGTGACTTGTGACTTTAGACTAGTTACCACTTTCATCTTTGATTCTCTAATTTCTAAAATGGGGGTTTTAATGGCCCCACCTCAAAGGATTGTGGTAAGGATCAATTAAATAATATTTTAACATCTTATCATAAGAAATTCTGTGTATTGTTCAGTATTATATAGAATGAGATAAAGCCTTTGCCAAGTTAAAATATTCTGTAGGAGTTGGCTAATGTCTCTCTTATCATTCCTAGTTTCTTTCTGTTTACTTCCTCCTCACTTTTGTTTCTTGTCCAGCTTCTCACACTGTTTTTAATTTGGGATTCATAAGCATTAACTCCATAATCATCATCACCATCTTCATTACTATCATCATTATTATTGTTTTAAAAAGGCAGTAAAAATTAGCCTTTGATTAAATAACAAAGTTTAAATAACAAATTTTGAAATAAAATCATTAGATTAATAATTAATTAATTATAGGACTACTAATGTTTATACCATATCAAAACAATTGAGAATCAAAAGTATAGATAATAGACAGTTTTGTTCTTACAAGATCAAGCAGTTTTGTTTATAATGTATTGTTAATTTTTAATAAAAAATCTTATGAGTTCTTATTTGAATTCATTAACTGTTGTTTTGGTATAGTATAGACCTAATTTTAATTTGGATTGCCAACCAATGATATGTAATAAATGAAACAGTTTTTAAATAATAGTTTCAAATAAATAAACTTTAAAGATATACTTAGATTACAGATAGACTTTTCTTTTTTATTTTTATTTTTATTTAATAGCCTTTTATTTACAGGATATATGCATGGGTAACTTTACAGCATTAACAATTGCCAAACCTCTTGTTCCAATTTTTCACCTCTTACCCCCCACCCCCTCCCCAGATGGCAGGATGACCAGTAGATGTTAAGTACATTAAAATATAAATTAGATACACAATAAGTATACATGACCAAAACGTTATTTTGATGTACAAAAAGAATCAGACTCTGAAATATTGTACAATTAGCTTGTAAAGGAAATAAAAAATGCAGGTGGGCATAAATATAGGGATTGGGAATTCAATGTAATGGTTTTTAGTCATCTCCCAGAGTTTTTTCTCTGGGCATAGCTGGTTCAGTTCATTACTGCTCCATTGGAAATGATTTGGTTGATCTCGTTGCTGAGGATGGCCAGGTCCATCAGAACTGGTCATCATATAGTATTGTTGTTGAAGTATATAATGATCTCCTGGTCCTGCTCATTTCACTCAGCATCAGTTCATGTAAATCTCTCCAGGCCTTTCTGAAATCATCCTGTTGGTCATTTCTTACAGAACAGTAATATTCCATAATATTCATATACCACAATTTATTCAGCCATTCTCCAACTGATGGACATCCATTCAGTTTCCAGTTTCTAGCTACTACATACAAAAAGGGCTGCCACAAACATTTGTGCACATACAGGTCCCTTTCCCTTCTTTATAATCTCTTTGGGATATAATCCCAGTAGTAACAATGCTGACTCAAAGGGTATGCACAGTTTGAAAACTTTTTGAGCATAGTTCCAAACTACTCTCCAAAATGGTTGGATTCGTTCACAACTCCACCAACAATGCATCAATGTCCCAGTTTTCCCGCATCCCCTCCAACAATCATCGTTATTTTTTCCTGTCATCTTAGCCAATCTGACAGGTGTGTAGTGGTATCTTAGAGTTGTCTTAATTTGCATTTCTCTGATTAATAATGACTTGGAGCATCTTTTCATATGACTAGAAATAGTTTCAATTTCTTCATCTGAGAATTGTCTGTTCATATCCTTTGACCATTTTTCAATTGGAGAATGGCTTCCAGATAGATTTTTCAAGTGAGCTGAATTAGCAAATTATCTATAATTAAAATAAAATATATGTGACTAGTTTTTAAAATATTATAAAAATATGAGTTATAAAAACTTTCTCAAAAGAAACTCAAATTAATTACTCTGTTTTTATTTTGTATCTCAATGAAGAAGATAAGGATCAGGTATGATACTCATTTCAAAGATTAGAAAATGGAATTAAATAAATAAATGAATTGTCCAAACTATGTTCAACTATGATTTTTAAATACGTGTCAACAAAAATATAATCAATACAGATAGGATTAGAAGACACCTCAATGGTAGTGTAATACTACTTTTAACCATAGCATAAATTCCAACTTCCTATCCCAAAATAGTATACAGGTTATCTACCATCTTGTATTTGAAGACATCTTGTAATAAGGAATTCTGCCTATTATTCAGCATAATTTTAGCTTTTTATAGTAATATTTTATTCATATAAATAGAATATCATCATCTTAGAGCTTCCAAAAGACAGAGCTTTACTTTGAAGTCAGTTTATGTAAACAATCATCATTGCTCTTATATGATAATTTAAAATGTCAATATAATACTTAGTACATTAGACACTCTAGAAACAGATTGGCCTTGACCTTGAAAGATTTAAGTTAGACAAATTTATTCATGTAGATAGAAAACAGACCAGATGGCATGGGAACATTTTCCAGTTGATAGTTAGGACTGTGGAAAAGGTTCTAGTTCTTGAGGTTAATTATATTCATATTTACATAGCATCTGCTATGAGTGTTTAGAAATGAATTTGCCAAATTACTTTTGAGTTTTAAGATTTTCTAAATTGTTCTGCAGCATTTTTCTTAATGAATTTTAAATATTACTATGGTTAAGGCAAATAGGATTTCCCACTGAAATAAGCAATGGACCTGCATTCAAATTCTATCTCTGCCCCTAGTTAACTAAGAATCTTGTGAAATCACTTACTTTATTTTGGACTGAGTTTTTCTTGTCATAAAATACTAATATTATTTTTTAATACTGATAGTTTTTTTTTTTCTTTCTTTATACTGGTATCTTTTCTTTCTTTACAAATAGAAGATAATCAGGATGCAGAATATGAGAAAATTATTGTTCTATGTATTTAAAAATATTTTTCATTTTCTATATGCTTTGACTTTCAAAGGTAAGAAAACACTTCCACTCCTTTCTAAATACAATGTATGTGAGAAATAGTTTGATTGACAGGGTCAGCTTGAAACTTTGTGGACCTAATGCACGGTTGTACATTAATTGACCTAAGCTGGAGAGCCAAACAGAGGACTGAGGGATTGATGTTCACTGTGGTGACCAAGATAAATGCTTATTTTAATTGGATAAAGAAATCACTGGGGAGGTTCTTTCTTCCCACCATTTTCTTTCTTTGGGGTTTTTAGCTGAGTTTGAACCACTTCTGCAGTAGAACTCAAGAGCTAGCTAGACTTCGTTGTAGTTCTGGCTGAAGAGGGAAGTAAGAGATGCCTGGGGCTCCTGGTCTCATTAGCAAAAGGGAAACCTGTGAAGCCTGATTCTGAAGGGCACCCTGAGGGGTTCTTACAACAAAGTTTCAGTGGTTTGGCCTGCGGACAGGCAATAAAGGCTGCCTTTCAACTCTGGAAAGTAGAGACATTCAGAAAGAGGAGTTGGGCCAGGGGCAAAATCACACTAAGTGTCCCCCTCAAAATTTTGATAAAGGTGAAATCAGGTCAAGAGCTGCCTTAAAAGAAACGAAGTTTCAAAAAAGAACTGCAGAATTGCAGAATTAGGAAAACTGAGATCAACTCTTCCTAAAGCTTGAATTTCTTGTTCAGTATCTACTCATACTGGGGATGTATATGAAGGGAGAATAGATAGATAGAAATCCCAAGTAAAGTGTGATTATGGCCTTAGTATATGGTTACATATAAACCTGAGGTGTGGTTTATTTCCCCAACTCTGTCTCCAAATCACTGTTTAGTTACCAGTTACAGGAACATCACAATTCCTCCAACCACAGGAATAGGAAGAGTAAAGGTTTCCAATGGTATTTGCTTTAAATTGACACTATATTAGAGAGCAAAAAGCTAAAAGTGCAGGATTGATAAATGTGATTAACTTTTATTGTCATTTAAAAGCAACTATGAGTCTAGATGCTTGTTTTTGTTTGTTTTCTTGACAGATTTTTGAAATATAGATATAGATAGATAGAGAGTACTTATACAGGTACTTTCATATAGACTTTCCTTATTTTCTTATGAAAATATTCCATCTGGATACTCTTAGCCATTGTTATTGTTATTACTCAACTAAGCATTACCATTAGCTTTCTCTCTCCTTCTCTCTCCCTCTCTCTCTCTCTCTCTCTCTCTCTCTCTCTCTCTCTCTCTTTTTCTATATATGTATATATATATCCTATATATCTTATCAAAATCATTTCAACTTTTGTTCATTCTCTCACCATTAAAGCTGTTCTAAAACTTAGGAGCTGGTATTCATGAATTTGTGTCTCTGCTCACTTTCCCTTGCCCCTCAAATAACTCTTTGAGGTTAGATCTTGAACCTTAAGACATAGATGGAATGGGACCCCTAATTAAAACTTTTTCCATCTTGCTCAGAACTATCAGAGATTTTATTTTATTTAAGTCAAAGGTCATGAAAACTCAGAGTCAGTTTTATATCATGACTTGGCAATAGAATAGGGCGCTGTTAGGATTTGGATGTATGGTAGGCGTAACAGGTCCATATTTTTTAATACTTATAATGACCTATAACTAACTCCTTCCCCTTCTCTCTACTATTTGGGAAAGCAGCAAGTTATATGAATAATTAAATAATTAACCAACTGTATGGGGTGCAGTGTATCTAACCCTCCAAAATCATTGTATCTGTGAGTAGCTATCTGTCTCTGAGATGGCAACTGGCTCCCAAGTTCAATAGAGGTGTCAAGATATGATTTGGAATACGCACAAAAAATTACCCAAAATGCAAAGTCACTTTTCTCTCTATTCTATAGGCCCTAATTCCATGGATGGACTTTTTTAATTTCCCATGAATAGGATTTGGCAATTAACTCTTTGTAATATACATACTTAGATATACATATACATATGTATGTGTGTGTGTGTGTATATATATATATATATATATATATATGTATACAGAAAAAGGTCTATCTCTCTCTTTGTCTTAATAAAGTGAAGGATATTCATTTTATCTGAAAGCAGATGAACTATTTTTTTTTTTTACTTTTTCTCATCCAGCATTTACATAGAGTAAAAGAAATAATATTTAAAACCTTACTTATTTGTGTCTTCCTTAACTAATTAGAAGCATGGTTATAGTATGTTTTATCCACTATACATGGATCCAACATTTTAATGATTTACTGTGTTTGTTAAATAAATTTCTCAGAGTTGGGGCTGCATTGTTACTATTATTAATCTAATAATGTAAGTTAAAAGAGGGAAGTCATTTTTTCATTTTGTATAATACTTTAATACTGCCACATAGAATGATATGGGTGTGTGTGTGTGCGTGTGTGTGTGTGTGTTTCACTAAATATTCTCAATTATAAGTAAAAAAAATTGGCAATTATTTATTTTAAAAAATTGAATCCCAAATTATCTTCCTCTTTTTTGTCCCTCTCCTATCCCTGAGAAAGTAGAAAAAGCAGAACAAGAATGCTCTTAAGGTATCTCTTAAGAACTTTAGAATTTTTTGGACAATATGGGATACACTGGCACAGGACTGCTCGACATGATGTGCCCTTATCAGAGAACATGCTGTGCTCTATGAGCAGAGCAGAATTAAAGTAGCTCAGAAGAAACATGAGAAGTACAAAGTTAAAGAACTCATCCCAAATGTTCATATGGACTATTTGTGTTTGATTATGGCAGAGTATTCCAAGCTTGTATAGGTCTGATTAGCCAGAGTTGGACACACTGTAACTTGACTCTAAGATGATGAAGTCATTTTGATCCTCTTAGAAAATGAAGGAGAACAACCAATCAATCAACCAAAACTTTGATTTTGATTATATATGTGTCTTCCTTTACTAATTAGAAATATGGTCATAGAATGTTTTAGGCACAATAAATAGGGCCAAAAACTAAGTAATTTACTATGTTTGTCAAAGAAGTATCTCAGAATTGGACTTAATTATTATTGTTGATCTAAAATTGAAAATTAGGAGATTGCAATCATTTCTTCACTTTGTATAGTGTTAACACTGTCACACAGCGTGATATAAATTGTGTGTGTGTATTTAGATTTGTTTATAAATGTATTCATACTTTGGGAAAATGAGACATGTCTATTAGCTTTAATGGTCTTATCTATCTGGAGAAAATTTTCTTGAATAAAGCTGAAACTGCATAGTAGATATTGCTAGAATTAAAATTTTAATCCATCTAGGTTTTCTTGAATGTGACAGAAACATAAATGATTTTTAAAAAGAGTAGATTTCTCTAGATAAAGGATACTGAAATTAGGAATTTGTATTTTTTTCTAACATATCTGTGACTCAAGAAAATAGGAGTTGGAGTATTATGTATTAGGTATAGCAAGAAATTCATTTTGGCAAGAATGAAGAGGAGAAAAAAAAGTAATAATACTTAGTGAAGCTTCAAAGGTAGATTGCCATCAGATTACATTTAAGAAAACAAAACAGAAGAATTCACATTTTAACCTATAGACAATAAGGATCTACTAGAATGTTTTGTATTTAGTTGTTGTTTATCCTTCATTCTCAAAGAGTATGTGACATCAGGGTGGTGATGCAGGGATATGCCAGTTAATTGGATTTAAGCACGGGAGAGCTGTGCAAGGTCACCTACCTCATTTTCCCCTCCCTGGATTCAAATTCAATATCATTTAAGAACTAATTACTGACTAAGTTTTCATTACAAATGTAAATTGTGCATTACCTATATGTGTGTTTATATGATTTTGGTCATACTAAGAATCTGGGTTTTTTTTTTTTTCAGTAGTTAGGATGTGCTGGTCACAATTCTAATGTCAAGACCATTGCTGAGAATATTGGGATATGAGGCAAGGAGTAAAACACTCATAAGTTTTATGTAGAATATTTTTTCCTACTCCACCACCTATTACCATTAAGGAGATTCCAGTTGAAATTGTAGTTCATGAGATCAAACCATTAAAATCATAACCTTATCCAGTCTTTCCAAAGTATGAATGTATGTACATATCTATAAACAAATTTTCTCACATCCACATACACACACATGTACACATGCACACACACACAAATAAAACTTTTAGTGTTGCATGAAATTTTTAAAGTGACATTTGAATTATCTGTCTCAGTAGTTCAAACTTATACAACCCAAGATTCTTTGTAATTTTCTCTTTTTTTATTATTTACTGTATCATAATGCTCCATTATATTCATCTATCATAATTTCTCCATTCATTGTTTAAGGAACTCTTTTAGATATCATTTCTGTTCTTTTATTTCTTTTTGCCCCATTCATGATATTTTCTGGATTTTTGTAGTTAGAGGGAAGGGTAATTTTCAAGAAGCAATCAATGGAGTCTTAGTAATTTCCCTTTGTCCCCTATTTCTAATAGGCCTAGGTAGTATTAATATAAGATTTCTTGAAATAATACGTAGGATTTTTTAAAGCTGCTTTTAAAAGGGAAAAATAATTATTAAATTACCTTTCTTTGATGTTTTCCTCCTCTTTTGTTTTAATTAACTTTCATTTTTCAATCTTTACATTTTGTTCTAGTTTTTTTTTTCTTTGTCATCTTATGGAGTTATTGATTTCTATTTGTCCTTATTTTCAAAGATTTCATTTCTTTAGTAAAGTTTACCACTTTCTCTTTTAAGTGAACTATTCTCTTTCCAATAATTTCCTCAAGAACATTTATTTATATATTAATTCATTTATCAATTCCCTTATTCCACTTTTGCATTTATTTATATCTACCTTTTTATTCATTTATATATTTCATTTATTTTAATTTAATATTTAATTCATTCACTTATTAGTTATTCACCTATGTATTTGTTTATTTATATCTTTGCATTATTTTTCCAGATATTCATGTAGCCTTTGGGGAAAATATTCCACCACCAACCTTTTAGTCTTTTGCTTGAAAAAAAAAAACAAAAAAACATTTCTATGAAGAAGCAATAGATACATTTGCAGTAAATTTTGTTAGTGGTTATTATTTGATTTATTCATCTCTCACTCTCTTTAGTTCTCCATTCTGTATTTTAGGTGAATTTTTTGACCCTGCTTCATCTCATCCTTGTTCCTTGAACTATTTCACCAACTTCCACTTTTTGATGTTAATATCATTCCCCATTTGGAAAATTACTGGATCTTCAGTATTTTTACTGTTGTCTCAAAAGAGAATATTATGGACTACAGAGGTTCTGGACTGGGCACATTATCACAACCAACTAGATTGCTTTTGATTTTCATTACCCTGGAGATTCAAGGTCAGCACCCAAAGGCTTTCATACTTTTCTAACGCTTTTTTTAGGGGAAGTCTTTCCTTTACAGAATAGTCTTTCCTTCTGTATACTCACTCTGTTTTCATGACATTAATCTCTCCAGGGTTTCCTTCAAATCTGACTGTTCTCTGTCCTAACACTCATCATTCATATCACATCTTCTGAATCTAGATCTACACCAAGGATACATTCTGCCCATTTCCCTTTTTTTCCTCTAATCTCTATAGATTTTTTTTTTATTCCCATGAGTTCTTTACATAGATTATTCAAAGAACTTCCTTTACAGCCTTAATTTTGCTTCTGAACTCTAGCCCATATTACAAATTGACCTTTTGATTTCTTAAACTAAATGTCCCAAAGATATCTCAAAGTCAATATGTCTAAAACAGAATTACTATCTTTCCCTATAACTTATTCCACTTCTGAACTTTCTTAACTGTATGAAGAATACCACTATTCTTCCCAGATTCCTTTGCATTATTCTCTACTTTTTATCTTTTTCTACCACTCAAATTTTGTCACTTCTGCCACTTAGTACAGGACTTTTATCATTCTTATTCTTACTTGTTACAATGACCTCCTAATTTATCTTTCTTGCCTCAAATATGTTCCTACTCCAAACCAAACTGCCAAAGAGATTGTTCTTGAGCACATCTGATCATACAACTAATATATTCAAGAAACTCCAGTGGATCCTTATCCACAGATTTCATTATTTAGACTTTTTTTTTATTAGGTAATTTTTTTTTGCCTCTTTTGTTGGGTAGCTTTAATCACTGAATGGGTACGGCTTCCTTCAAACTGAGGCCTTGTGAATATCTTAGCTCAAAAAGGCAGAGGTCTTACATTGCATCCAGGAACATGTTTAGTCATCCTGATCTATAACTGACCACTGGACACAGAGAGGAAAAAGTGAGGTAGGTGACTGCACAGTCCTCCCTTGCTTAAATCCTATTAACTCCCTGATGTCATGTCCTCTTTGAGAATGAAGGATAAACAACTAAATACAAGAAACTCCAGTATATTCTTTTTGTCTATAGATTAAAATGTGAATTCATCTGTTGTTTTTTAAAATGCAATCCTGGTGGCACTCTATCTTTGAAGCTTCACTAAGTATTATTATTATTTTTTTTTGTTTTCTGCATTCTTGCCAAAATGAATTTCTTGCTATACCTAATGCATAATACTCCAACTCCTTTTTTTTTTTTTTTTGCATCACAGATATAAGTTAGAAAAATATGTAAATTCCTAATTTCAGGATCCTTTACCTACAGGAATCTATTTTTTTTTTAAATCATTTATGTTTCTGTCACATGCAAGAAAACCTAGAAGGATTAAAATTTTAATTCTAGCAATATCTTATATGCAGTTTCAGTAAATGCTTGTTTTCTCACCACAAACTCCTGAAACCACACTAGAGTTGCCATCTGCAAGCCATTATGTCATTAACGTTTTAGAAAATCCTAAGACTGTAACACAAGTAAATGAAGAAGGACCTGAAAGTTTCAGAGGTAGAAAGAGGTCTCAAAGCACTACATCTATGACACTGTGAGGCATCTGTTTATATTTTAGTCCCTCCAATTAAATAGGGCAATAAGAAAGAATAGAAAGTCAAAGATGACTGTGAAATTTCAAATTTGAGCTATTAAAAGAATAATAATCCCATAAACTGAAATAGATAACTTGTGGGGAGCAATTTTTATGAGGAAGATGCTTAGCTTTGGACATTTTGAACTTTGAGGTACCCCTGAGTCTTCAAAGTGCATTTATCCAGCAAACAGTTAAAAAAACTAAAAATTGTTTCTTGTACAGCATGACAAAGATGGAAATATATTTGGGAGAACTGACATGTTTAACCTATATCAGATTGCTTGCTGTCTTGGGGAGAAAGGTTGGAATGGAGAGGAAGAAAAATCTGCAACAGAAAGTTTTGTAAAAGTGAATGTTGAAAAATATTTTTTGCATGTATTTTGGAAAAATAAAATACTATTTAAAAGAGGAAGAGAAAGAAGACACATACACATGCACACAAATCACATGCAAAAAAAAAAAAGAAAAGAAAGATGAAAATTGGATAAATACATTTGAGAGTTAGCTGATTATGAACATTTCTTCAAACTCTTCCAAAAGCAATTTTCTTTATCCTATTGTACATCAACAGCATGGAAAGGGGATAATTAAATGTTTTTTTTTTCTTTTATTGGATTGGATGCCAGGAGTAGTTAGTTTAACAACAAGTGAATAGAAGAATGAGCCTACAATAGCTGGAAGTTATTGGGGAAAAATGGATAAGAAAATGATAGTCAGTTTTATACTTTTCCTCAAAGTCACATTTGGAATCTACTTGTCCTCATTCCTGTCCTTGTAATTTGACCTTATTACTTTCTAGTATTCTCACTTTTCCAGTTCAAGAATCTCTGGTCCAAACCTACATTTGCCAATAGGGTTTCAAGTTACTGATAATGACAAGATGATTTTTTATATGGAAATTTATGTCAGCTTCAAAGTATTTTGCACACACTACCTTATTTGATCATCACATAAACAATCATTAATATGCTCATTTCACAAATGAACAAGCTAAGGGTCAAGAAAGTCCCTTGCTCTTGGATACCAGAGAATCATAGAGTATTTGTCATTGAATTATTACAAAATGCAATCAAATGGATCACACAATTTGTTAAGGGCCATGATTTGAAACCAGATTTTTGCAATGTAGGTATATGACTTTTCCTATAACACCATATAAAGTAGCCAAATTTTTATATTTGTAGTCAGGAATGTAAATTTTTCCCCATGATTAGGTTTAAAATTATGTTGTTTTTTTTACATTGATACAAACTTTATGTATACACAAACACACATATATCTATGTATGTATATATTATATGTGGTGCTTGTGTGTGCATGTGTATGTTTGTAGACATGTACACACATGTATACATATTTATATATATTTATAACAGTATATAATTGTTATGTTGAGGTTGGATTATCACTAGTATTATTTTCTTTAGTATAGTCCTACCCTTCAAGACCACCTAGCAGCCTTAGCTCATGCTGAATTCAGCGGCTCAGCAACTAAGTGGTACAAGCCACGGGGAGCACATTATACCAATTTTCCACAGTCTGCACTGCCTACCCATTTGCTTAAAAGTGCAATTCAAGATGTTGACTTTAGTCTATAAAGCTCTAAGTGGCTTGGGCCCTGGTTACCTTAGAAATCCCTTCTCTCCCTGTGCACTGTCATGACAATTGAAAGCAATCACTGAGCTCCTGCTGATAGTTCCTAGATTTCCAGCATATGGAACTTTATTTAAAATAGTGAAGGATATTTCACATTGTCATCCCTTGCCTAAGATTTTCTGGCCTGCCATGATCTAGTAATATCCCACTGTGTTGATCTTCTAGACCTTTTTAAGCCATATCCATTTAATTTTTTTTCCCTAATAACAATTTTTTGTGTTTTATGTAGTGTTTTATTTTTTTTAATTTCAATAGTGTTTCATTTTGTTTTATTTTCACATTTATTATAAGAATAATTTTCATTAAAGTTACCATTTAAATTTATTTTTACATAATACAATCATTAAATTATGACAAAATCAGCAAAATAATAAAAAAGGAAGTCACTATTTTAGTTCTACATAAATAATTTTGGGACTTTTACAAGACAACCATTAGAATCATGACTTGAAGAAATGTCATAAGTGGAAAATTTATACAAAGTCATCAAAAACAATCTCCAAATGCTGAATAAATTGTTGTAGATATTTTGATATATGCAAGAAACCATATATACATTTCCAGTCCTATTTCCAGTGACCTATTTTAATGAGAATATAATAGTGTAAATGATACAAATAGAACTAAATCCATTGTAAATCACCTTATGTCAAACCATGTTTTCATTTTCAACAATCAGTCTTTTTACAATCAATATAAAATTTAAATGCTGTGACTGCTTTTGAAATTCAAATTCAACAACTGGGATGTCCAAAGACCAAAAACTAAATCTCCAATTTAAATTATAGTTAAATTGCATTGATTTTCTTTTTCTTTCTATATTAATGTTCAGGCTTACTGGCCATTAAATCATTATTAGAAAAGTTTGTATCCTTCCATTTCATTTTAAATATATATAACATATATTTTAAGCACTTTAAAACTTTGTTATTGTTGTATGTGTAGAATCTTGAATTTTTTCAAAAATATTTTGTATGACTAGAAATCAGTTTCTTGAGAGAAATATTAAAAAGTTATAATTCTGTGATTTTTACAGAGTACTTAACATCAATGACAGAGCATTTAGGAAAACTAAAATTATTTAGCCAAACTCATTGATTTCTTTTTTCCATATCTCAGTTGATAAATTACAGAATTCCTTCTTTGGCAATATCTCCTGAATGAACTTCCTTTTTACTCCCACTACTGCCAACTCCTTCAGTAGCCCATGCCTAGATTATACATTAGGATCCTAATCATTGTTGCTAAAACTAATTTTCCTGAACTAGTACTTGCAAAACACAATTTCCTTTTTCAAGAACCCACAATGGCTTCTTATTGCTTGCCACATTAAAACTCTGTTTTGTTAGTGTTTCATAGGCCTTTAATGATCTCATTCTACCCATTTATTGAAAGAGTTATGGTAAAAACTTCTAAAATATAAGACATGGAGGCGACCTGAGGAATTATATAGTTTAACTCCCTCATTTAATGTAAGGAAATAAGGACTGAAAGAGGTTGAGTGGTTTCCTCACTATCATTCTGTACTTGGATGCCAAATCTGGAGTTAGAATTTTTCAATTACATTGCTTAACAAACCTTTGGGAAAACTAAGTTTGGAGTATTTCACTCATCGTTTTTCAAGACTAATTCATATTCTTGTTCCTTGGAAATTTTTCTAGCTACTAAAAGTCATTTTGGTCCCTCATCTCTGGATTACTATACAAAGATAGTTAGCATCCATTATAATACATATTATGCTACATGATGTTCAGTTCATATTGTTTAGAAAGCAATTTTTGAGTGACCAAAAAAAATGTACTTGAAGAAAACTCATGAACTTGAAAAAAAAATTACATGCTACAAAATTTGCCATTCTATCCCCACTGAACGTACTATAGTATAGTGTAGGTAGATAGTTATGGTATAGGGTTTACAAAGAAAACTAACCACCTGTGTGAGGGCTGCCAAAATCTTTTCAAGGGTACTTTGTGCCTTTGGTGTCCACCTGGTTCACCAGATTCTCATCTGTGTCTCCAAGAAGCTGTATGATGTAGTGAAGGTATCTCAAAGCCATTAGTGAGGAGTCTCATACTCCACTAGGAGAGTCTCTATCCCAATCATATGAAACTTCCTCCAGAAGAATAGGTAAATGAGAACAATTTGTTGCAATAAACATGAAGATGACTAAAACAGGTTCAATGGAATTAGATATCAAAGATGTCAAGATCATCTACTACATCCTGAGCCATTGCCAGTAATTTAGGGACAATATAAAATCCAATAGATCTGAAAATTGAACAGTTCTTGTTACAAGATAATTCAATAGGTATCAAAAACAAATAGGAGCCCTGAGTGAAAGAAATCTGGCAGATAAAGGCCAGATTGCCAAAGATGGCATTAGATACATAATTTTCTAAAATGGCTACAGTGTTGGGGAACGCCGTGAAACTGGGGTAAGTTTTGAAATCAAAACTGATTTAGTCAATAAGCTTTTATTCCTATCCAAATGACAGGAATGACAGACACATGACAATGAGATGTCATTTGTAATACAGTTCCACTTGACCATTATCAGTGTATATATTCTCACCATGATGAACCTTTTTGAGTTTAAAGAAAAATTTTGTGAAGACCTAAAGATTTTTCAATATCAATATACTGAAAGAAGATAAGCTTTTAATTCTATGTAACTTATTTGATGCCAGAGAAAGCACACACTATCAATAGTCCTAGGGAGTCCTTGAGAGAAATGGAATCAGAAACAAGAGCAACCATCATTTCTACTGAAGACTTATATGTCTCATGATTTTCATCATTAACACTGTCTTCCTTTTACCTAAACTCAAGAAAACTTCATATATACATGCCTGCAGTAAACAATGGCTTTTAATAGACTGTGTCAATTAAGGAGAAGAGATTGACAGGAGATGAAAGTAAAGAAGAAGGTGCAAGATCAATCAAAGACATCACCTCCAAGCTAAACATTCTTATTCAACAAAAACAGGGGCCCCGAAGACAAAAGAACTACCAGTAGACTTAATGTCAGAAGACCAAAATGCTTTGCAAAGCATAAAACTAATAGAATGAAAGCTGATTCAATACACAGTTGGCAACAGCGAAGCAGAAAAGAGTGGGTACCTTTAAGAGATTTAGTGTACATCACTTCATTTGCTCATGTGGACCAGAACACTCATAAACATCTTGATTGATTTGATAAAAATCAAAAAAATTGATTTGATAATGAAGCAATTTAGAAGCGGCTAATTGAAAAATGAAAACTCCACAGGGTTTATCAGCAGGATAGTTCATCCATCTCTAAGAAGGCAACACTGAACTTCCTCTAAAGTAAAGTGCAAACAAAGCTTAAAGAGATGCAAGATTATTGGCTAATTAAGAAGGCAGATTAAATTTAGTTTTATGCTGATAGTAACAATCCAAAGCACTTTTATGATACCCTGAAGGTTATTTGTGGGCCAGAAACCTATAATGCATTTCAACTATTTAATTCTGAGGGAGCCACATTAATTAGGGAGAGAGACATGATCCTAGAGAGATGGAGTAAAACTTTGATAATGTTTTCAAAAAACAATCCATCAATCAATGGTAAGGTAAATGGTAAATAAAGTAAAATCATTTACTGCAGACTGTAGTCAATCCCTCTCTGGTCAAAGCTCCACTTGGAAAAGAGGTTTTGAAAGCCATCAGTCTGTTTTTGTGCAGTGAGGTACCTGGTGATAATTCTATTATAGAAAGGGTATTCATTGCTCATATAAAAACTGATAGAAATTTTCAGATTATACGGCAAGAGACAGTTATTCTCCAAAAGATTAAAAATACTTCCATTGTTGATCTTTATAAAGGAAAAGGTAGAAGATTGTCCTATGACAATCATAGGGGTTATTTTTGGCAATATTCTTGCCAGAGTCTTCCTTAATGAGCTAATACTCCACCCAAGAACCAGTGTGGCTTCAAAATGATAGAGGAATGTTTGAGTAGAAATGGCAAAAGCAGAATAGAGGTCTTTATGCAATGTTCATTAATTCAATTAAGGCCTTTAATATTGTCATGAGGGCTTATGGAAATAAATGGCAAAATTTGGTTGCCTGGAGAAATTCATCAATATTGTACTTCAGTTTCATGATGGCATGCTTACATGGGTTCTGGATAAAGGACAATGCTTTCATGATTTTCCAGTCACCAATGGAGTAAAGCAGGGCTGTATGCTTGCTTTCATGATTTTTACCTTATGTGTTCAGCTATCTTGTTTGATTACTTTAATGAGGTTAAAAATGGAATTAAGATCAGCTAATACACTAATAATGTGTTATTTAACAAGAAAAGGTTTTAAATCAAAACTAAAGAGAAAAAAGAATTGATATGTGAATTTTGTTTGCAGATAATTATATGCACTCAATATAATCTCTGAAGCTGAAATGTCACAAAATATACATTGAATCTCTGCTACTTGTATTAATTTTGGCTTGACAATTAACACCAAGAAAACTGAGACTCTTCACTAGCCATTACCATACCCTCACCAAACATAAAGTGGAACCATCAATAATGTAAATTGAAAAATTTTGAATTCTGTAGCTATAAGATACAGAAAGTGAGTACTTTTCAAAGGTTACTACATCCTAAAGCAGTTACAGTCTATGTCAAAGAAGAAGATACTCAGTCAATGAAAATGAACATCTTTGAAACATTACAGTAAAGCAAATATTGGAAGAACCAGCAAAAACCCTGTGCTTGATAAAGTAGTTGATAATTTATATAGTTCTTTATTGCTTGCCAAATGTTTTACATGTATTTTATCATTTTATTTCAATTCTCTGAGCCAGGTATTATTTCTATTTCCATTTACAGGTGAAGAAATTGAGATTTGGGCATATTTGTGATTCACCAGATGTCATGTTATTCAAGGAGTGAGATAGCACATATAATATTCCAGTACTATTTGTCTCTTTGTTGTCTAGAATGAATTATTTAATAAATTACTTTCAGTATTTACTATGTGATTAAATTCCCAAATATCCAAATTAAATGAATATGAGACAAAATGAAGGCAAGATATACAGACCTGCTTTGAGCGTAGTCAATAATAATGCATAGCTTGCCTATATTTCATAACAATGTTGATATGAAATACAGCATTCTTTATAACATATAGATTTATAACATAATGATATTTTTGTGTTAATCCTTAAAGTATATATAGCTCTAGCCTCTCATTTCAAAAATTAAGTAACTGAAGTCCAGAGAGATTAAATGAACTGCCCAAGACTGCATAGTTATACAGCTCCAGCAAAATCATAACTAGACCTTCTCCCCCAGTCCAAGGCTCATTTCACAAGACTCCAGCAAAAATTATATTTATGTGTGGTTTTGTGTTTGTATTCATTGACACTTTGATACATCCTAATATAATTTTCCATAGAATTAGTATTTCACCATAAGGAATTTCTTAATTTTCATAATTTAGAAGTCCCTAACCATACCCTCTTTGAGTAACATTTTTTATCTCCAGTAATAGGAGATATTTTCTGTATCTCTGTAAAATTCTTAACTGAATTTCAAAGTGCAAGGGCAGCACAAAATATATATCTTACTGTTGAAATCTTCAGTGTTGCGAAAAGTCATCTAGAATTAGATAAATCATTTTTTTCTTAACATCGTTCATAATTTAGGATAGAGATGATTCCTGAAGTCAAGAGATGTTAAACCTCTGAGGAAAACTGATAATATTTCTTACTATAATATTTTAGCAATTAGTTGTAGAACTTTTACACTCAAGACAGGCTAAAATCATATCTGAACATAACATATTCAAGATAATTTACTCTCTATATACATATATATTTATATATATATGTATGTATATACACATACATAATATATACATACACACATACTGTTTCTCAAAGGAATATTCTTGCCTAGCACATCTCTCTTGTTTATGAGTTTCTATTTGAAATTCATTGTTCCCATTGGGCTCTTAACATCTTAAGGAGGCTTAAATTTAACTTAAAAATAAAGTGAAAATGTGATAAATAAGGGCATATAAAGGATCTTGAGGAAACATCTGGTATATTACAAGTATGTGTGTTACTATCCATACATTACTCAAATACACTTACATGATATAAAAACTTTAAAAAGCTTGTCATGGAAGCTGTATTCTGAAATGATTTAGTAAAGAAACAACTAAAATTTGTATGCTACACATATGAAAAGTAATGAAGAGTAAAATATTTCCAAAGTTTTAACCTCAGTGGTAAACTATATTTTGAATTCAATTTAATGAAAAGGTGAGTTTTTGTCGGTTTATACTATAATGTATTTTCCTGGACTTTTTTCAGGAAGTCTAGAATTGGTTTTAGATATTCTGAGTAACACCAAACCTGATCAATCAGCAGTGGGAGTCTCCAGAAATAATTTCCTCAGTACTACAGAAATAGAATATGAGTATCTTAATGTATCATAGAGGAATAGATAGCTTTCACATATTATTTTAGATTGTCAATATATAAGCTATTTCAAAAGTCTTAGTGCGGTTTTAAGCTTTAGTATCTTAAAATTGCATTAACTTCTGAAATACCTCAGTATTTTGGAATTCCACTGATGTCATCTATTGAATTAGCTATTTCTTCCAACTTCATGTCATGAACAAAGTAGAAAAGTATAACATTTATGCCTTTGTTAAATTTGTTTATATAATTGTAAACAGTAAACAATCAAAAAAGAACTTGAACTCCCTATCAAAGACTACCCTTCAAACTACCATTAATTTGTTAACCAACATTATTTGAATTCAATCTTTTAGGTTCCAAACTACTCAAATTATTCTGTTATACTGATTACACCTGTATCCTAAGAAATCATAAAGGAGGGAAAAGAACTCAGAGCAGCTCCTTTTGTGGTAGCAAAGAATTGGAAAAGGAGTAGATGCCCACTATTTGGGGAATGGCTCAATAATTTGTGGTCTATAAAGTTAATGGAATGCTATTGTTCCATAAAAAAATGATTAAATGTACTACTTTAGAAAGACCTGGAAAGATTTACATGTACTGATACTGAGAGAAATAAGTAGAACTAGGAATACGTTGTACATAACAGCAAAATTGTGTGATGATCAACTATGAAAAACTTGGTTCTTCTAAGCAATTCAGTGATTCAAGGTAATCCCAATAAATTGGATAGAAAATTCCATCTGCATACTGAAAAAGAACTATGGAGATAGAATATAAAATTCAACACATGGTATGATCACTTCTTTTTTTTTCCTGTTTTTTTTTTCCCTATCCCATGATTTTTTCCCTTTTGTTCTGATTTTTCTCTCCCAACATGATTCATAAAGAAATGTGTATTTTAAAGTTAGTATACATGTATAACTAGAGAAAAATAAAACAATTGCAAATTTTTTTTAAAAAAAGGAGTAGTGGATCAATTTAGGTTCACAAGACACAATAGTCAATTGCCATAGTAATCTACTATCTGATAAAGTCCAAGACTTTGGCTACTGTGATAAGAGCTGAAAACCTAGAATCGCTTCAACTAGGTATTAAACAATACCAATACCCTATACCAAGATAAGGTTGAAATGGGTTCATGATTTAGACATAAAGGTGATTCTTTAAGCAAATTAAGAGAATGAGATAAAATCTATCTCAGATTTGTGGAGAAGGGAGGAAGTTATAGCCAAAGAAGAACTAAATAACATTATGAAATGAAAAACTGATAATTTTGATTATATTAAATTAAAAAGGTTTTATACAAAAAACTCAATATAGCCAAAATTAGAAAGGAAGCAAAAACATAGGGGAAATTTTTTACATTCAGTGTTTTTGTTAAAGGCCTCGTTTTAAAATATATATAGAAAATAGACTCGAGTTTATAAGAATACAAGCCATTCCTTAATTAATAAATGGTAAAAGGATATGAACAATTTTTCAGATGATGAAATTAAAGTCATTTCTAGTCATATGAAAAAATGTTCCAAAACATTATTGATTAGAAAAATTCAAAGTAAGACAATTCTGAGGTACCTCTCAAAATGGCTAAGATGACAGAAAATATAATATCTAGGGCAGGTGGGAGCTGGAGAGGCAGGAAGAAAAATTTGGAACGCAAAGTTTTGCAAAGGTGAATGTAGAAAACTATCTTTGCATGTATTCAGAAAAATAAAAAAGCTATTATTTAAAAAAAAAGACTGAAGCAATAATAAAAAAAAAATTCTCTCCTTAGCCATAGCTAGGAAGGTAATTTAACTGCTTTTGTTATGCTATAAATTTTTATATTGAGGTGTAAAATGTTCCAAGCCTAAGTTTTTTTTTTCCCAAAATACTTTCAATTCCCCTTCAGTTATTTTTAAAATGCTGTGAATTTCCTTGGTAATTTATATTCCTGGGTAACACTATGATGCTATTTGAACCCTTAAATGTATCTTTTGCACTTATTCTCCACTATCTTAGTGTTAATATCCTGTAGGGAACATCTGGAAACTTAATCAATTCAGGAAAAATCAGATTTATTACTTAAATAGATGAACAAAAGGTTTTCCAGTGGTATCCTAGAATCTGCATAGATTTCTACATAGCTTCTTTATGTGTCAGTTCAATACTAACTTTTGTTGTTGTTTTTGTTATTTTATAAAGCTCTCCTATCTCTTAAATGGCATATGTTTATAATCCATACTTATTAAAAGTTGTTTTGGTTAAATAGGTATAATGTTAATTTTTCTTATAAATTGTCTCTATTCTTAACCCTATTTCAGCTAATTCAGATAGCACATGTGATCTCCAAATTTAGATTTAATTGACTTAGATGTAAGAGGTTTTAGAAGAAGACTTTAAAATAAGTCTATGCAGAGCCTCAATTTAGGATAGTTCAAGATAAGAAAAAATATGTGTCTTCCATAATAGGATGGGTAAACCTCTTGGAATTATCATATTTATAGAAATAGCTTGCCATTATTCTTCAATCAGGGTGATATTTAACTCTACTTGCTGAGGTGTTCTAACACATTTATGATAATTTTCAAAAATACATGAGGGAAATGTCTTATTTCAATAATAGAAAGAAAATCAAGCATGCTCGATGTCCTATTTTTCATTTTCCTTTGAAGATGTACTAAGTTTGATTAGCTTGTACAAAAAATAGGGTCAAAAAGGTCTATGAGTGATAGAAATAGATCAGTGGGGTAATTTCCTATTTGGATGTTTGCTACACTGATATTCTCACAACTTTGAAAAAGAAGCACTTCAGTTTCTTCAGAATACATTAGAAATTACACCAGATGTGCACTAAAAATATTTTGCACTCTGGAAAGGTAAAGTTTTATTCCACTCAGATTCTGTTCAGGCTTCTGAAAGGCACTTTGAACTAAATGAAGCTCAGTCAATGTGCTGCACATGATTAAAAGGATAAGCAGAGTCATTAACTAAACTGACTAATGGACTACAGAGTTCTAAAACTCCCAAATGCCATCATGATGAAAAGGAGGCATTTACTTATTAATTTTCCTGCATAGATCTTATTTTGGTAGCAAGGGATTGGATTCATTACTTTACAACTTCTGAGACTGGGTAAGTGTCGGCAGCATGTAGTAATATTGCTTACCTTATCACAGGAAGAGGCCTTCATTTGCATGCTCCCAATATAATTTCAGGCAATATGTTTTTATCTGTCCTGTTTAGTGGCTATGATTGCACTGGGACTTAGGAGTAGTCAACACAAGGCAGCCAACTTGATTCTCTGCTTTAGCACACCTGAATCATTAAGCTGAGTAATATCCAATTAAACCAAAATTCAGGGCACAAAATTATAAGATATGATCTCCATGATCTAGAAGGTCTTGTTTTGTAAGAATAAAAAGGATTCCATGGAAATACCCAATCTGTTTTAAGAGTATTGAAAAATAGTAAAACAAGTTTTTAATTGAGTTGATTGTTCTTCAAGTATTTCTTTGAATCACCCTTCCTGTACATTAAATCAAAAAATAAAAATGAAACACAAATAAGTGGTGATTAAATATATTTTTAAAAAACCAAACCTTCAAAAATCATGGTAAAATTGAGAAAAAAAAATCTGAAGACATAGGTAAAGCAGAGAAATGTAGTTATAAAGATTATTAGGTCATTGATGAGGTCAAAAGCTGCTGGATAATTATTCCTGATAGAAGATGCTACAAGCTAAATCTTTTGACACTATTGAGAGATTAAGAGGTGCTGGCTACAGAATAAGGAAGTTGGAATATAAAACAAATGAAAGTGAGATAAGCATTAACAAGTCCCTTGGGATTTTTATAAATAGAACAGTGGTGACCTGGTTCATAAAATGAATCAGGAACCACTAAGAATAGTTATCTGAGTCTGGCATTAATGAATATGGGTGAAAACTTAGTCACTTGGCATATCTGGAAAGTTGGTACTTAGAAGAAAGCTTTTTGTTATCAAAGGAAAAAAGATACAGTCAACTTTCAATTAGCCTTGCTAGTGGAGGAGAGGAACAGTATGAATGAAATGAAATGTTATGTATAACCTCAAACCTGACATTAGTCAGTGATGTATACTATTCATACAACTAGAAGTTTTACCAAGCATAGTGGATAAGAACACTGAACTTGGAATCTTTCTGATTAAAATCTCATGTCAGACCCTTACTAGCTATATGAACTTGATCCAGTCACTTGATGTCTCTCAGACATCCTTATCTGTCAAAGTGGAAAATAGTATGTTACTTAAAGTGCTATATAAGTTCTGGATGTTATTAAAAAATAAAAATGTGATGAGTCATTTAAATTACATATATAAAAAATAAATTTCTAGTAAGAAAATAGTAATACTTTGGTAACTTGTACTGTTTCAAATTACAGTATATCTGAATATCAGGTTCTATTATGGTTAATGAAAAGCTCATATGTGTTTAGAGGGACAAAATAAGAATGATGCAATACTTAAAACCATAATTTATGAAGGAACTGGGGATGTTCAGCCTAGAGAACAAAAGGCTTAGGTAACATATGGTATATGTATTCACATACTCACAAGGCTCTTATTGGAATGAGGGATTCGAATTGTCCTTTTGGTCTCAGAAAGTGCATAACTAAAGGATGGTAGTTATAGGGAAGTAGATATCAGCTCAATATAAAAAGCATTAGATTGTTCTTAAAAATTGAATGGGCTACCTTATAAAGTAGTAAGTGCTCAATCCCTTCAGATATTAAAGCAGTGATTGATAAAGTTACAAATGTAGTTCATGCTTCAGGCAAAGGGTTTCACTGGAAAACCACTGACTCATGAGTTATGTGACTCTAAGTAATGATATCAATCATTTATTTCTCCATTGCATTCTAATTACCTCTATTTGGTGGTAGTGCTAATAAAGGAAACCACAAGTTGAAAAAAAATTACTTTTTTGAAGAAAAAATCTTTTAGTTACATTTAGAAAGGATGAAGCATAGGGCTATGCTTTTCTGACTAATTAGTGAATAAATGATCATTGAAATAGTATAGAATTTATTTTTTAAATTATGTGAGAAAAAAGCATAATTTTAACAGATAAAAGAAGAGAGCATGTTCTTGTGATTCTTAGTGGTCACATTTTTCTCTCATTTTCCACCTGGCTGCATTCCTCTGGACTTTTCTATCATGTCTCCAGGAACCTCATTATCCTACAAGAGTACATTAGCTATGGTATTTTTATCTCATCAATACTCTCTGGCCCTGCAACCCCTCAAATTGGAGGACAGAATGGAGAAATACACTCCAAACCTCCATTTAAGGAGGGTACCCAAAACAACCATCTCTTCGTTTCTCCACCTGATTGTATTACTTGGGATTTCATATCTCTATTCTGAGTACCTTCACTCCTTCCCCCTTTTCAACTTCTTTTCATGCATTATCTACTTCATTAGATTGCAAGATCCTTGAGGCAAGGAGTTTTTTTCTTTATATTATTTGCATCTTCAGTGCTTAACAAAGTTCCTGGCACAGTGAGACACAATGTTTCCTTACCGATAGAATGTTATTCTACATTGTCTTTCTTTCATCATATCAAATGACCACTGTGTCATGATTCCACTACTTCCCATATTAAAAGTGTTATTTTGGAGTCTTCAATTTTCTATGTTTTAGCCTGAGCCAAAAGATACATTTCCTGCCAGAATATATGAAAGAAAAATAGTAAACTAAAGACCAACTAAAAGAATAGGTATTTAGTTAAGGCAGAATAAGTACTTGTTCTAATAACAAGCAATTAAATATTATTTAAACAAAAGGTTTTTAACTTGAGGTCTATAGACCTATGGGGATCTATAAACTTATATATCCTTATTTCTGTGTAATTGATTTCATTTGTAATCCTATGTATTTTATATTATATATTCTGAGAAAGGATCTAGAGACTTCATCAGGTTGTGTCCACTGAACACAAACAAAACAAAACAAAAATTTAAAAACTTCTGCTCTAGCCCTATATAAAGTTTTATACTATTGTGGTAATCATTTTCAATCATTTTTAATCCCTCTGTTCTATAACGTATGAGAAAAAAAGAGACTGAAACAACTCAAACTCACATGAATGATAGTGAAACTTAAGAGGTTGATGCCATCTGTCTCAGATGTTTTGTTTTGTCTCAGGTGTTTGCTCCAATCTCAGGGTAACAGGCTAGAGCAATTCTGATGCCTTCAGGTAGGCTTCTCAATTGCTGCATTTTTGGAATAATCATGCCTTGACTAGGCTGCATCACATGATCTAAATCTATGTTTTCTATGGCTTCCCAGTCCCAGTGCTGGCTTCTTCCAATTGCTGGTCTGTACTGAGGACTATTGTTATGTTTAGCTCTGATTCCCTCTCCCTTCTCAGAGGAGCTTTCCCCCTTCAAGTTTGAGCCACCTGTTTACTAATTACTGCTACATGCAATTACTCTGCCTGTCTTCCAGCTCTACATTTCCAGCTCTCCCAAATCACACAGCTGCAATCTTCTTCCCAATCCATTTCATTCTGATAAATTCATGTATTCAGCTGTAAGGCATCCTGGGAGTTTTGTGTCCAGGAGATTTCTCCAATGAAGAGAAGCTCTGTCCATGACTCACTGAAGGCTCTCTGAAGCTTTACTGGAGTGAATCCATTAAAAGTCTGAGACAATAACTTACTATACATATATACGTTATATACATAAAAATTCACAAAGCAAATATATATATATATATATATGTATGTATATATATATATATGTCACACATTTATATCTGTGTACCTAGACAGAATGAGAGACAAAGAAAAAGATAAAGAAAAAAAGACAGAGAGAGAGACAAGAAACAGAGACAGATGTATCTGTGGTTAATTTACCAAATGACATCAAACCTGAAAGGAAAATGTAATCTTTTAAAATTCTAATTTATTTCATTTAAAAGATGTAAAGATATCTAAGATATATGATATTTGTATTGGTAGAGAAAATGCAGAATTCATAGTTTCATGAATAGCTATTTCAGATGAATTTAAAGAGGACCCCACCATAATTCACTTTTAAATTAGACCATTAATCATTGTGCATAAATATACTTAGCACTCATCAAATGGTTCTCCAATACTTTTTATAAAAAATAAAGTGGAAATTCCCATGTATAGTGGTCTCATTTTAGAGCTGAAGAAAAAGAAATATTGTTACTTTAATTTCCAGTGAATAGTTAATAAAAGGCAACATCATATGTTTTGTGACTTGAAAGCTGACCTAGTACCAAGAAGATCCTGTATTATGTTCTGCTTCTGTTACATCCTGGCTATGTAACCCCTGGCAAGTCTTTTAGCCACTCAAGCAACTTTTCAAATATATAAATTACTAAGAAAATGACAATCTGTATTATGAGTGAGTTTACTCTTCTGGGACTTTTCTAAAATAGTGTGTCCCTTATACTTAGAGAATGGAAATAGACCTTATTCAACTGAAGAGGCTTGGGGAGCAAGGGGCACATAGGGTGGGGTGTTTGTTTCTTATCTACTCTCTTTGTCAGAAATCTTTAGTTACAAGCCCAGTTTCTTTCTAAATGTGAAAGTAACTTCATTCAAATTTGAGAGAAGTTTAAGATGATTGAATGAAACATAGATAAAAGGAGCCAAAATTTCCTATTTTAATGAAAAAAAAATGGTTTTCTCTTATTCATTTTAAATTCATCTGTGATTAATTTTATCTTTCAATAGGAACTTGTAATGCACTACTACATAAAATGAAGGTGCAGATAGATGAGCTTTGGTGATGTACTTTATAATCTAACATTCCTAGGGCATTTATAGTAAAGAAACCATTTATTGATTTAAAAATTAGTGTATTTTTCATTGTAACATTCGATAGAGATAAATCACTTCCTTAAGAAGGTTTTTTGAGATAGAATATTTATACTGGGATGAAAATAAATTTCTAAGCTACATTTTGGATTCAGAAATTTACTAAAATGGCAGCTACTAATGCTATAACAAGAAAGTGAAATGGAAAAGGTGAAACAGTGATCTTTGATTCAATATTTCTATGTGAATACTGCACAGTAGTACGTTATGTTTCTTGAAATCATGCTCATATATCATGACACTGCTGAATAGTTTGGCTTATTTATTATTTTTTAAATACTCATTCAGTGTACTGAGTTGATATTTTATTTCCCAAGCTACTTCAACAATGTGTGTGATTTTTATATGAATCCACTCTAAGCAGAAGTTATGTTCTAGAGAAAACAACAACAAATATAATTGACAAATTGTATTTGCTTGTGGAAACATAGTGCATTATTTTCTAATAATGAGGCAAATAACACATCACCACTGATCAAAGTCCACAAATACAAAAAAGGGCTGGTGAAGTAGATTTGTTCTAAGTCAAGCTGATAATTGTCAGGTCACAAGAGGAACTGAGTTTTTGTGTAATAAGACATAGAATGGTGAATCTCTGTTTAAGGAAGTCTGATGCATTCAGCAGAAAGGTTAGTCAAGCAGAAAAAAACAATTATTTTCCTACAGTTGGGACCACATTAATTTCTATACCTGAGGCTGTTCAATGGGTGGGCCATAAATATAAACTGAATATTTTTAACTAGCCTTACCTGCTGAATAGCTTATAGAGATCCCAAACTATCAACACACATTGTCCATGAATATTTCTTTAAAATGAGAAAAAAAGCAAGTGACTTCTTTCCCAAAAGGGCCTATTAAAACCATAGTGTGACCAAATAATAAAATATATGAATTTTAGACTATAGGAAATTCCTATGGACTATATAGGGATAAGCTCCATTTTGTAATTAAAAAATGCTTAGTGAGGGCTTGTATCCTAAAGATATCATAAAGGATGAAAAAGCCTCATATGTGCAAAAATGTTTGTGGCAGCTCTTTATGTAGTGGCAAGAAACTGGAAACTGAGTGGATGCCCATCAATTAGAGAATGGCTGAACAAGTTATGGTATATGAATGTTATGGAATATTATTGTTCTATAAGAAATGATCAGCAGGATGATTTCAGAGAGGATCAGGAGAGACTTAAATAAACTGATATTAAGTAAAATGAGCAGAACCAGGAGATCATTATACATGGAAAACAGCAAAATTATAAGATGATCAATTCTGATGGGCTTGGCCCTTTTCAACAATGAGATGATTCACATCAAATCCAATGGTCTTGTGATGAAAAAAGCCATCTGCATCCAGAGAAAAAATACTGAGAACGAAATGTGGACCATGACATAGTATTTGTGAAGGTTTTCTGGAGGCAACCTTAGTTTCAGTTATAATCAATAATTACTCCAAAATGCAGCCAGCTGGTAAAAATGCAAACGTTTATTTCTCCTTCCAATTTAGCCCGGTTAGTTGAGGCCTAACTCTGCTTGGTTCCAAGAGATCTTGCAGCTTTGTCCTTGGCTTCTGCCTCTGCTTTCTTCAGCCTCCAGTCAGCACCAAGTTGGAAGATGCAATGAATCTCTCTTGCCTCGAAGATAGGGCTTGTAGGCTTTCTTCCAGAGTGCTCTACTCCGACCCCAGTCAACATTCACAAGAGAACTCTTTCGAGTGGCTTACTGGAGCTGTATTTATGCTACTTCTCCAAGAGTGGGATTGTGGGATATCTCCCAGCATGCTCTCTGGTCCTAAGGGAGGTGTGAATTCAGATATCTCTTTCTAAACCCTGAATCTCCCAAACATGTAAATTCCATTGAGTACTTAGATACTTATGAGTTCTCTAAAGGCATGAACACAAGCATTGTTTCCATCAGTATTAGCAACTTATCACCTTTTAAGGATTCACTCTAAGGTGTGAACCAATAAGCACTGTATCAATTCTATTGAGTTAACACCAGGATTCTAACATCACCCCTGAGTTTTCACCTTGTTTCAAGTTGAGTTGACACTAGGATTCCAACAAGTATTTTCTTTCTTTTTGTTGTTATTTGCTTGCATATTGTTTTCTTTCTCATTTTTTTTCTTTTGCATCTGATTTTTCTTGTGTAGCATGATATTTGCCGAAATATGTATAGAGGAATTGCACATGTTTAACATATATTGGATCATTTGCCTGCTGGAGTGGGGAGAGAAAAAAATTAGAACACCAGGTTCTGTAGAGGTGAATGTCAAAAATTATCCATGTATATATTTTGAAAATAAAAAGCTATACTTAAAAATAAATAAATAAATAAAATTGCTATTCTATAAAAACAATGTTCAGTAAGAATATAAAAGGAGGTTAATTTAAACATTAAATACCATAAAATTTTATATTACTTTAGAATAAATGTTTTTCCTTCCTCACAATTTACAAGTTTATGCAAGATATTAAGGTAAACCTCACAAGGATCTGAGATCTAAACACAGGCAATAAATTAAAATATTTTCACATCATCACCACTACACCATTGTCAACATTATTATATCCCTTTAATGTGTCTCTAGTGTGCATGGCAGTGATAGATAGCAAGATAGATAAAGAAACATGTTGAGAAATAGAAGGCGCCTGATAATTCAAGTTCTATTCCATCATTTCTTTTGTTGTTGTTTATTTGATATTTTTGTTTATTTCCTTTGTTTTTATTTAACAACATTTAACAATTTTACAATTACATGTAAACATAGTTTTCAACATTTATTTTTGTAGCACTTTGACTTCAAGTTTTTTTCACTCGATCTCTTCCCTCCCCTCTGACCAAGACTAAAGCAATCTGTTGCAGGTTATAAAGTACAAACACGTTTCCACCTTAGTCATGTTGGGAAAGAAGACTTAGAACAGAGGTTCTCAAACTTTTATTGTTGTTAAAAAACTATCAAGGATCTGTTCAAAGAGTTTTTGTTCACATGGGTTATATTTATAGCTATTTACTATATTAGAAATAAAAAATAATTTTGAATTTGTAGACCCTCTGAAAGGGTTTCAGAGACCCCAACAATACTTTGGACAACACTTTGAGGACCACTGACTTAGAGCAAAAGGAAAAAAAAAAAAACACAAGAAAGAAAAAAAAGTGAAAATAATATACTTTGATCTGTATTCAGATTTCATAGTTTTTTTTTTTTTTCCTCTGGTTGTGTTCAACATTTTTCATCATGAATCCCTTGGAAGTCTTAGATTATTACATTGTTAAGAAGAGCTAAGTCTATAATAGTTGATCATTGTACAATGCTGTTTTTACTATGTACAATGCTGTTGTTACTATGTACAATGTTATCCTAGTTCTTCTCACTTCACTCACCATCAGTAAATGTAAGCCTTTCCAGGATTTTCTGAAATACATCTGCTCCTCATTTCTTATAGAACAATAATACTCCATTATATTTATCTATCACAACTTGTTCAGCCATCATGAAACTGATCAGCTTCCCTTCAATTTCCAATTCTTTGCCACCACAAAAAGAGTTGCAAAAATATTTTTGTGCATTTAGGTCCTTTTCCATTATTTTAGGTTCTCTTTGGGAAACAGACATAAAAGTGGTGTTGTTGGATCAAAGTATATGCACAATTTGGTTGTTTTTTAGACATAGTTCTAAATTATTCTCCAGAATGTTGGATAAGTTCACAACTCCAGCAAACAATGCATTAGTATACCAATTTTTCCATATTCTTTCCAACATTTATCACTTTCCTGTTTTGCCATAATGGCCAGTCTCTTAGGTGGGAAGTAATATCTCAAAATTATTTATTAATTTATTTATATTTTTCTAGTAAAAAGTAAATTTGAAGGGGGAAGTTGGTGACACAGTAGATAGAACACAGATCCCAGAGTCAGGAGAATCTGATTTCAAATGTGGACTCAGATTCTCGACCATTATTGTGTATGTAACCCTGGACAAGTCACTTAACTCTAATAACTTTACCAAAAAAGAGTGATTTAGCGTATTTCTTCATAGATCTACAGAATGCTTTGTTTTCTCTATCTGAAAACTGCCTGTTGAAAGTCTTGGACCATTTATTAATGAATTTTTATTCTTAAAAAATTAACTCAGTTTTCTATATATTTGAGAAATGAGGCCTTTCACAGAGACACTTGTTAAATTTGTTTTCCAGCTTTCTACTTTCTTTCAAGTCTTAGTTATATTAGATTTGTTTGTGCAAAATCTTTTTAATTTAATATGATCAAAATCATCTATTTTAGATTTTTAAATGCTTTCTATCTCTTCTTTGATCATGAATTTGTAATTCACTTAACACATTTTTGTGACATTTTGTTTTCTGTTTCTGTTTTATGGGAGAGATTATCCCATTCATATTCACAATCATGAATACCAAGTGTTTATTGTCCTCCATCCTATTTTTTCCTCCTATTTGTCTTTTCTCTTTTTTTACTCTTTCCCACCTCAACATTGTCTCTCCACCATCTCCCCTAGTTTTCCCTCTTCTGTCCCTTTCCCTGCTCACCAACTTTACTTAAAGTCTTCCATCTTACCTTCCTGTCAAGTAAAATAGATTTTCCCCTTTCTTCTCCATTGTGTACTTCTCTTTCTTATTCCTTAATTTTTGTGTAGCATTACCTCAAATTCATTTTATACTCATATTTTGTCTATTATGTTCCTTCCAGTTATATTATAAATGACAATATTTTTAAGAATTACAAGTATCCATGTAGGGAAGTAAACATTTTGTCTTTATTGAGTCCCTTATGTTTTCTTTCCCCTTTTTTTCCTTATTTGATTTCTTTTGATTCTTGACATTGACATAAAATATTTTGTTCAATTCTGGTCTTCTCTTTATTAAAACTTGAAATTCTACTATTTCATTGAATCACCATTGAAATCCCCTTATTGAGGCTCCTCAATATTTGCATTGTTCCTTTCTGGCCATTTGATAGTAACATTGGCACCAACCTGTTTGCCTGGGGCTATGCTAAAGCACACAGTGTTCTGGCCACTGAAATTTGCCTATTTGTCCAGGGTCATGTTCAATCATGTGGTTATTTTCACAGTCAGAGTCTGTCCTTTCCAGTGGCTATGATGAGGCACAGTGGGAGGTAGTCTCTTGGTATTGGTGTTTGCTTCTTCCACTGTATTGAGCACTCAGGATTTCCTGCTGATTTGCTGAGCTTGGGCTTGCTGCTGGCTTGCAAGAATGCTACCTATTCTGGACTGTGTTCCCCTTTTGTCTGAGTGGGACTGAGCTTCCTTGTCCATTGTCTTCATATATTTCCTGGGTTTGTCTTGGCAATGTAGACTCTTAAATAATTGTTATTATTTACAGGCATTTTAAATGGAATTTTGCTTTCTATTTCTTGTTTCAGGGTTTTGTTGGTAATATGTAGAAATGCAGATGGTGGGGATTTATTTTATATACTGTGATTTTGCTAAAGTTGTTAATTAAAAAAAAGAAAATTTATAAATGTTATATAAAAATAAAAAAATTAAGAAATTTTTACATTGATTCTCTAGCATTCTGTATGCATGCCTTCATATCATCTGCAAAAAATAATAACAGTCTTACAGCAAAATTACTGTAAACTTTTTGCTTTTTTTAAAAATTTGCATCAATATTCATTAGGATAATTAGTCTATTTTTTTTTCTTTTTTTGTTTTGGCTCTTTCCGTTTAAATTTCAGTGCCATATTTGTGTCAGAAAAGGATTTGCTAGGTCTCCATTTTTTAAAATAATATAATATTGGAATTAATTTTTCTTTCAGTGTTTGGTAGAATTCACATATAAATCCATCTAGTCCTGGATATTTTTTAAAGAGAATTCACTGAAGACTTTCCATTTAAGGATTTTATTTCCTTTTCTGTTTATCTGAGCAATTTTTATTTTTGTAAATATTTATCCATTTCACTTAGATTGCTAGATGTATTGGCCTACAAGTGGGAAAAATAGATCCTAATTATTGCACTAATTTCCTCTTCATTGGTGATGAATTCACCCTTTTGATTTTTGATACTAATAATTGGAAAAATAAAGTTAACCAAAGACATCTATTGTATTGTGTTTTTAATAAAACCATATTAAATTTTATTCATTATTTCATGTTCTTACATTCAACTTTTATTAGTCTCTACTTTGATTTTCAGAATTTCTAATTTGTTATTTAATTGGGAATTTTTAAATTTGTTCTTTTTCTAGTTTTTTTAGTTACGCACAAAATTCATTGACATCTTTTTTATATTTTATTCATGTAAGCATTTAGAGATATAATATTTCTTCTAAAAACTACTTTCTCTGCACTCCATAAATTTTGGTATATTATCCCATTATTGTCTTTCTCTTTGATCAAATTATTTTGTTTTTTGAGCCACCCATTTTTATGATTAAATTACTTAGTTTCTAATGAATTTATAGTCTATTTTCCATGGCTCTAATATTATTACTATTACTATTATTATTATTATTATTATAGCTTTTTATTGACAGAACATATGCATGGGTAATTTTTCAACATTGTCCCTTGCACTCACTTCTTTCTAACTTTTTCCTTCCCTCTCTCCACCTCTCTTCAAGATGGCAGGCAGTCTCATATACTTTAAACATGTTAAAGTATATCTTAAATACAATATATGAGTACAGATCTATACAGTTCTTTGGTTGCACAAAAAAAAAATGAATTCAGAAGGTAAAAATAACCTGGGAAGAAAAACAGAAATGCAAGTAGTCCACATTCATTTCCCAATGTTCTTTCTCTGGGTATAGCTGATTCTCTCCATCATTGATCAGTTAGAACTAAATTGGATCTTCTCATTATCAAAGATATCCACTTCCATCAGAATATATACACATATAGTATGGTTTTTGAAGTGTATAATGATCTCCTGGTTCTGCTCATTTCACTTAGCATCAGTTCATGTAAGTCTCTCCAAGTCTCTCTGTATTCATCTTGTTGGTCATTTCTTACAGAGCAGTAATATTCCATAATATTCATATACCACATTTTACCCAACCATTCTCCAATGGATGGGCATCCATCCATTTTCCAGTTTCTAGCCACTACAAACAGGGCTGCCACAAACATTTTGGCACATACAGGTCCCTTTCCATTCTTTAATTTCTCTTTGGGATATAAGCGCAGTAATAACATTACTGGATCCAAGGGTATGCACAATTTGATAACTTTTTAAGCATAGTTCCAAATTGTTCTCCAAAATGGTTGGATCCTTTCACAACTCTTCTTTTTCTCTATTTTATGCAAATAGGCCTCTAAAGATATAAAATTTCCCCTTATTACCGCTTTGGCTGTATCCCACACATTTTGTTATGATGTCTCATTATTGTCATTTTCTTGGGTGAAATTCTTATTTGTGTCTATGATTTACAGTTGAACCCAATCATTCTTTAGAATGAGATTATTTAGTTTCCAATTATTTTCTGGTCTATTTTCCCTGGCTTTGTATTGATTGTAATTTTGATTGCATCATGATCTGAAAAGGATGCCTTTACTATTTCTGCCTTTCTGCAGTTGAATTTGAGTTTTTTATGTCCTAATATATGGTCAGTTTTTGTATATGTTACATGAATTGTTGAGGAGAAAATGCACTCCTTTCTGAATCCCCTTTAACATTTGTCATTATCTTTTCCTGTCCTCTTAGCCAATCTGACAAGTATCTAGTGGTATATCAGAGTTGTCTTAATTTGCATTTCTCTGATTAATAATGACTTGGAGCATCTTTTCACATGGCTAGAAATAGTTTCAATTTCTTTGTCTGAGAGTTGTCTGTTCATATCCTTTGACCATTTATCAATTGGAGAATGGCTTGATTTCTTATAAATTCGATCCAATTCTCTATATATTTTGGAAATGAGGGCTTCATCCGAACCTTTCATTGTAAAAATGTTTTCCCATTTTATTGCTTCCCTTCTAATCTTGTCTACATTAGTTTTGTTTGTACAAAAACTTTTCAATTTGATATAATCAAAATTTTCTATTTTGTGATCAATAATGATCTCTCATTCTTCTTTGGTCATAGATTCCTTCCTCTTCCACAGGTCTGAGGGTAAACTATCCTATGTTCTTCTAATTTATTTATAATATCCTTCTTTATGCCTAGGTCATGAACCCATTTTGACCTTATCTTGGTGTATGGTGTTAAATGTAGGTCAGTGCCTAGTTTCTGCCATACTAATTTCCAATTTTCCCAGCAATTTTTGTAAGATAGTGAATTCTTATTCCAAAAGTTGGGATCTTTGGATTTGTCAAACACTGGATTGCTATAGCTATTAACTATTTTGTCCTGTGAACCCAACCTATTCCACTCTTCAACTATCCTCTTTCTTAGCCAATACCAAATAGATTTGGTGACCATTGCTTTGTAATATAGTTTTAGATCAGGTACAGCTAGGCTGCCTTCTTTTTATTTTTTTTTTCATTAATTGCCTTGAAATTCTTGACTTTTTGTTTTTCCATATGAATTTTGTTGCTATTTTTTTCTAGGTCATTAAAATACTTTTTTGGGAGTCTGATTGGTATGGCACTAGATAAGTAAATTAGTTTAGGTAGTATTGTCATAATTATATTTGCTCAGCCTATCCAAGATCACTCACCATTTTAAATCTGACTTTATTTGTGTGGAAAGTATGTTGTAGTTTTGCTCATATAGTTCTTGACTTTCCTATGGCAGATAGATTCCCAAATATTTTATGCTATTGACAGTTATTTTTAATGGAATTTTTCTTTGTATCTCTTGCTGTTGAATTTTGTTGGTGATGTATAAAAATGCTGAGAATTTATGTGGATTTATTTTGTATTCTGCAACTTTGCTAAAGTTGTAGATTGTTTCTAATAGCTTTTTAGTAGAATCTCTGGGGTTCTTTTAGTATACCATTGTATCATCTGCAAAGAGTGATAATTTGGTTTCCTCATTACCTACTCTAATTCCTTTTTTTCTCTTTCTCAACTCTTATTGCCAAAGCTAGCATTTCTAATACAATATTGAATAATAATAGTGATAGTGGGCAACTTTGTTTCACTCCTGATCTTATTGGGAATGGTTCCAGTTTATCCCTATTACATATGATGCCTACTGATGGTTTTAAATAGATGATCCTGACTATTTTAAGGAAAAGTCCATTTATTCCTATACTCTCAAGTGTTTTTAATAGGAATGGATGTTGTATTTTATCAAATGCTTTTTCTTCATTTATTGAGATGATCATTTTTTTGTTATTATGATTGATATAGTCAATTATGCTAATGATTTTCCTAATATTAAATCAGCTCTGCATTCCTGGTATAAATCCTACTTTGTCATGCTGTATTATCCTCAGGATGATTTTCTGTAATCTTTTTGCTAATATTTTATTTAAGATTTTAGCATCAATATTCATTAGGGAGATTGGTCTATAATTTTCTTTCTCTATTTTCAACCAACCTGGTTTAGGTATCAGTACCATATCTGTGACATAAAAGAATTTGATAGGACTACTTCAATCCCTATTTTTTTCAAATAGTTTATATAGTATTGGAGTTAATTGTTCTTTAAATGTTTAGTAGAATTCACATGTAAATCCATCTGGTCCTGGAGTTTTTTTCTTAGGGAGTTGATGAATAGCTTATTCTATTTCTTTTTCTAAAATGGGTCTGTTTAACCAATTTACTTCTTCCTCTGTTAATCTGGGCAAGCTATATTTTAGAAAGTAGTCTTCCATTTTATTTAAATTATTGAATTTATTGGCATAACATTGGGCAAAGTAATTCCTGATTATTGCTCTAATTTCCTCTTCATTAGTGGCAAGTTCTCCATTTTCATTTTTAAGACTAACAATTTGATTTTCCTCTTTTCTTTTTCTAATCAAATTTACTAAGGGTTTATCTATTTTGTTGGGTTTTTTCATAGAACCAAGTCTTAGTTTTATTTGTTAATTCAATAGCCTTTTTACTTTCAATTTTACTAATCTCTCCTTTTATTTTTAGAATTCAAGTTTAGTGTTTGGGGCTTTTTAATTTGCCCCTTTTCTAGCTTTTTTAGTTGCAAGCCCAATTCATTGATCTTCTCTTTCTCTATTTTATGCAAATAGGCCTCTAAAGATATAAAATTTCCCCTTATTACCGCTTTGACTGTATCCCACACATTTTGTTATGATGTCTCATTATTGTCATTTTCTTGGGTGAAATTTTTATTTGTGTCTATGATTTACAGTTGAACCCAATCATTCTTTAGAATTAGATTATTTAGTTTCCAATTATTTTTTGATCTATTTTCCCTGGCTTTGTATTGATTGTAATTTTGATTGCATCATGATCTGAAAAGGATGCCTTTACTATTTCTGCCTTTCTGCAGTTGAATTTGAGTTTTTTATGTCCTAATATATGGTCAGTTTTTGTATATGTTCCATGAATTGTTGAGGAGAAAGTGTACTCCTTTCTGTCTCCATTTAATTTTCTCCAAAGATCTATCATACCTATTTTTTCTAGTATTCTATTTACCTATTTAACTTCTTTCTTATGTATTTTGTGGTTTGATTTATCTAATTCTAAAAGTGCAAGGTTGAGATCTCCCACTACTGTAGTTTTACTGTCTATTTCTTCTTGCAGCTCTCTTAATTTATCCTTTAAGAATTTAGATGCTACACCAATTGGTGCATGTATGTTTAATATAAATATTGCTTCATTATCTATGCTACCCTTTAGCAAGATATAGTGCCCTTCCTTATCTCTTTTAATTAGTTAATTTTTTGATTTTGATTGATCTGAGATCAAGATGACTATCCCTGCTTTTTTTTTTTTTTTTTTTTAACTTTACCTGAAGCATAGTAGATTCTGCTCCAGGCTTTTTTCCTTTACTCTGTATGTATCGCCCTGATACAAATGTGTTTCCTGTAAATAACATATAGTAGGATTCTGGCTTTTAATCTAGTCTGCTATTCACCTCCTCTTTATGGGGTAGTTAACCCCATTATTCTGTATTTCCTGCCATCTTTTTAACCCCAGCTTATGCTTTTCTCCTTTCTTTCCCCCTTACCTTCCTCTTGAGTATTAAATGTATGAGCACCACTTGCCTCACACAGTCCTCCCTTTTTAGGATGTCCACCTCATCTTAGAGTTTCATCCCTTTTCTTACCCCCCTTCCTCACAATTTCTGTATTCCCTTCTACTTAGTTTTCTCCTTTCTTTTTCACTTTTTCCCCTCCCACTTTTCAATGAAGTGGGAGAAGTTTCTCTGTAAACCAAATATGTGTAATATTTTTTCTTTAAGCCAATTCTGATGAGAGTAAGATTGCCACTATGTTCCCCTCCCTCCTTTCTTTCCCTCAGATATAATGGGTTTCCTTTGCCCCTTTGTGAGATGTAGTACCTACACTTTACTCCTTTTTCTGGTACAACTTCCTTTTCACCTCTTGTTTCTTTTTTATATTATAACAGTGAAACCAAATTATACATGTATTATTTATGTATACTCATACCAGAAGTGTAGTTCCCAAGATTTCTTTTTACCTTTTTTTGTTTCTCTTGAGTCCTATATTTGGAGATCAAACTTTTTGTTTGTCCAATTTTTTGGTCAGAAATTGATGAAATTCACCTATTTCATTGAATGTCCATCTTCTCTTCTCTGGAAAAAAAATGCTCATTTTGGCTGTGTAAGTTATTCTTAGCTGCATACCAACTTCCTTAGCCTTTTGGAATATCAGATTCCAGGCCCTTTGGACACTGCTAGATCCTGAGTAATCCTTATTGTGGCTCCACTGTATTTGAATTTTTTTTCTAGCTGCTTGTACTATTTTTTCCTTGGTCTTATACTTCTGGAATTTAGCCACAATATTACTTGAAGTTTTGTTTTGGGATTTCTTTCAGTGGGTGATCGATGAATTCTTTCAATGTCTATTTTACCTTCTGTTTCTATGATATCTGATCAGTTCTCTTTAATGATTTCCTGAAAAATAGTTTCTAGACTCTTTTTTTCATCATAATTTTCAGAAAGTCCAATAATTCTCAGATTATTTCTCCTATTTAACATTTTTTAAATTTTTTTTCATTTCTTTGGTTTTACTTGACTGATTTTTGTTGCCTCAAATCATTCTTTTTCATTTCTTTGATTCTGATTTTTAATGAATTATTTTCTTCATTTACTTTTTTATTTCTTTTTGTAATTGTCCCATTGAGTTTTTAAATGAGTTGTTTTGTTCTATGGAATTTTTTTTTCCATTTCACCAATTTTATTTTTTAGAGAGTTATTTTCTTTTTCCAATTTACTAATTCTGTTTTCCTTGAAATTGTTTACCTTTTTCAATTCACTAATTATGTTTTTCAGGGATTCAATTTCTTTATCCATTCTATCTTTTAATGAGTGGGATGACTTTTCCAGACCCTCTTGCCAAGCTTCCCTTTCCTTTTTCCATTTTTCTTCTAGATCTCTTATAAGAGCCTTTTTAATTTCTTCTATGAGAGCTTTGCATGGTGGGGATCAGATCATATCCCCCTTTGGAGTTTTATCTAGAGACAATCTGTTTTTAGTCTCTTCTGGGTTTGAAGTCTGCTCTTTATCCATATAGAAGTTATCTATTCTTAGAGCTTGCTTTAACTTTTTACTTATTTTGAAAAAAAAGAAACAAACAAAGCAAAACAAAAAAGCAAGTGCGGTCTGCTTTTTGGGCAGTATAGTATTACCAAGCTTACTGTACAGACTACAGGAAATAGTGAAGCAGCAATGAGGCAGCAATGGCTGTGCTGAGTCTGCACAGCAGTTTCACTTTGAGACTCTGAGAGCATGCTGAGTCCCTCCTGGTGCTGGGTGGGTGTGACCAGGTCCTGAAAAACCCTGGTATTTTGGGGTTACAGTCTTTACTGTGTTTATAGCTTCTCTGCTGATCTACTGACTTGCTTCCAGGGCAAAGTAGCTCACACTGTGGTATAGTTCTCCCTGAAAATTTTCCTCTGGCTGAGACCACACTTTTACTCTCTACAATCTGTTCACCATTAGCTACCTTCTATGCTCTCTCTGCCTGCCTGAGGTCTACACCTGGTCTAATTGTCCCCAGCCATGAGCAAAAACAGATCTTTTCTGGTGAATGTTGAGGATATCTTCTGTTGGTAATGTGTTGTACTCCCAATATTCATGGATTTTTTCAGTCAAGCACTAATTCCAAGGCATTTCATAAAAGAAGTAGTCTGAGGGCAAGGAAGAGCTTAAAGAGAAATGTGTATCCTTTCCACCATCTTGGCTCCACTCTCCATGGCTCTCTTTTTGAATACAATTTTTATTGTATCATGTTCTGAAAAGTATGCATTTAATATTTCTGACTTTCTGTATTTGATGGTAAAATTTTAATGTTCTAATAAAGTTCAATTTTTGTATTTTTTGCTGAGAAAAAGAAATATTGCTATTGATTCCCATTGAATTTTCTTCAAAGGTCTATCATGTCTTACATCATGTCTTAAAATTCTATTTTTCTCCTTAACTTCTTTCTTGTTTATTTTATGGCTAAGTCTATCTAATTCTGAGAAGGGGAGATTGGCATCCCTCAGTAGTACAATTTTGCTATACATTTGTCTCCCAAGTTCACTTAATTACTTCTCTAAAAATTTGGATGCCATATCACTTAGTGCATAGCAATTTAGTCTTTCTACTACTTCATTGTCTATGGTAACTTTTTGAAAGATGGTTTTTTTTCTTCCTTATCTTATTTAATTAGATCAATTTTTGCTTTTTTTTTGTTTTTTTTTTGGCTAATATCAGAGTTACTATCCTTCTGTTTTGTTTTTACGTTAGCTGAAGCATGATATATCCTGCTCTAGTATTTTACCTTCACTCTGTGTGTATCTCTCTGCTTTAGATGTGTTTCTTATAAACAAAAAAATGTAGATGTTCTGGCTTTTGATCAACTTTGTTATCTGCTTCTATTTTATGGGAGAGTTCATTCCATCTACTTTCATAGATATGATTACTGTGTATTTCTCTCCATCCAATTTTCCCTCTTTTTAGATCTTTTCCAAGAAGTGATCATGAATTTTTTTAATGCTATTTTCCTCCTGTGGTTCTAGGTTATGAGGTTAGTTCTCTTTGATAATTTCTTGAAAGATACTCTTCAGACTCCTTTTTTTTTTTTTTTTTTAAATCATGGCTTTTAGATAGTCCAGTAACTCTAAAACCATCTCTCCTGGATCTATTTTCTTTGTGAGTTGTTTCTCCAAGAGGTATTTTATATTTTCTTTGATTTCTTTATTATTTTGATTTAGTTTGACTGGTTTTTAATGTGCTATAGAGTTAGCTTTCCCTTGCCCAATTCTAATTTTTAAGAAATTATTTTCTTCAATAACTTTTTGTGCTTTCCTTTCCATTTTTCCAATTCTGATTTTAAGCAGTTGATTTCTTAAGTGTATTTTTTCCCATTTAACCAAATTTTTTTAAAGAAATTATTTTAAGTCAGTTTTTGTTCTTCCTTTTCCAAACTGTTAACTCTTTTTTTCCCCCATGATTCTCTTGTATAATTTTAATTTTGTCTCCATTTTTTTCTTTGGCCTCTCTTACTTGATATTTAAAATTCATTGGAGCTCTTCCAAGAAGACTTTTGAAGCTTGAGACAAATTTATATTTCCCTTTGAGGCTCTGCAGGTGGGCATTTTGACAGTGTTGTGCTCTTCTAATTTTTTGTTTTGATCTTTCTTGTCACCACAGTAGCTTTTCATGGTCAGGGATCTTTGGGTTTTTTTTTTTTTTTTTTTGCTACTTTTTAAAAAGTTGAACTCTTGGGGTGGGGGGATGGAGCCAAAATGGCAGAGAAAGCACACGTGACTTTCTGAGCCTCTCGCATACCCTTACTACCAATTATTAAATTCGCCTCAGAAATAGCGCTTGACTGGTAAAATTCATGAAGATTGGAAGTGCAACAACTCATCAGCCAAAAATAATCTGGAAGATTGTCAGAAAAAGGTTTGTCCTGAGTGGTGGGAACAGACCAGTGCAGACAGGGAAAGAACCAGAGGCTAGCATTTGGAGCAAACTCGGAGCTGATGTGCAGTATCCGTGGTTGAAAGGTTTACAGAGAGCTTTCTGCCATAGGCTGACTGCTTTGCTTTGGTTGCAAATAATCTGAGGATTATTGTACTTCCTGAAAATTATGATTTAAAAAAGAGCCTAGATACTATTTTACAGGAAATCATCAAAGAGAACTGCCCAGATGTAATAGAATCAGAAGGTAAAGGAGGCATTGAAAAAAATTCATCAAACACCTCCTGAAAAAAACTCTGAAATAAAAACTCCAAAGGAATATTGTGGCTAAATTTCAAAACTATCAAACCAAGGAAAAATCTCAAGCAGCCAGAAAGAAAACAATTCAAATACCAAGGTTTCACAATGGGGATCACTCAAGATCTGACTGCTTCCACATAAAAGGACCAAAGGGCCTGGAATCTGATATTCCAAAAGGCAAAAGAACTTGGAATGCAACTAAGAAAAAACTACCAAGCTAAGCTGAGCATTTTCTTCCATGGAAGAAGATGGACATTTAATGAAACAGATGAATTCCATTTGTTTCTGGGGAAAAAAAAAGATGTAAACAAAAAATTTGATTTCCAACCAAAGGATTCAAGAGAAGCAGAAAAAAAGTAAAAAGAACCCTTGAGAACTGTATTTTTGTTGTGGATATACATAAAGAGTACATGTACAATTTGATTTTATCAATATAACATAAAAAAGGAGTAGAAATGGAAAGGGGATAGTGTCAGATAAAGGGAAAAGGGAAGATAAAAAAAAAGGGAAACTACATTCCATGAAGAGGTAAAGGAAACCTATCATATCTGAGGGAATTTAGAGAGGGGAGGAACATTGTATGAATCTTACTTTCATCAGAGTTGGTTCAAAGAGAAAATAATTGACATATTTGTTTTACAAAGAATTTTCTCTCACCTCATTAAAAGTGGGAGAGGAAAAGGAAAAGAGTAATAAGGGAAAGGTACAAAAAAGGGGAAGGGATTCAAAGGGGAGGAGGGAGGGATCCTAAAGAGGGAGAGCTGCATGACACAAGTGGGGCCCATAAGTTTAATACTAGGAAAGAGGGTAAGGGCAGGGCAAGAAAAAGAAATGCAAATTTGGGGATAATAAAACAGCAGGAAAAACAGAATTGGTGATTTTAACCGTAAATGTGAATGGGATGAACTCTCCCATAAAGCAGAGGCGGAGAGCAGATTGGATCAAAAGTCAGAACACTACAATATGTTGTTTACAGGAAACACATTTAAAGCAGGGAGATACAGAATAAAAGTAAAAGGCTGGAGCAGAATCTATTATGCTTCAAGTGAAGTCGAAAAACCAGGGGTAGCCATTTTTATCTCAGATGAAGCAAAATCAAAAATTGATCTAATTAAAAGGAAGGAAACTATATCTTGTTAAATGGTTGCATAGACAATGAAGCAATATCAATATGAAACAAATATACACCAAGTGGTATAGCATCTAAGTTCCTAAAGGAGAAGTTAAGAAAGTTGCAAGAAGAACAAGACAGCAAAACTATAATAGTGGGAGATCTCAACCTTGCGCTCTCAGAATGAGATAAATAAAACCACAAAACAAATAAAAAAGAAATTAAAGAGGTAAATCAAACACTATAAAAGTTAGGTATGATAGATCTTTGGAAAAAAATTAAATGGGTACAGAAAGAAGTACACTTTCTTTTCAGCAGTTCATGGAACCTATACAAAAACTGACCATATATTAGGACATAAGGATGCAAGAAGGCATAAATAGTAAATGCATCCTTTTCAGATCATGATGCAATAAAATTTACATTCAATAAAAAGAAGGAAAAATAAACCAAAAAGTAATTGTTAAACTAAATAATCTTATCCTAAAGAATGATTGTGTAAATTAACAGAGGAAGAAGCAAATTGGTTAAATTGTCCCATTTTAGAAAAAGATATAGAACACACTATTATTTATTCAACTTCCTAAGAAAAAATCCCCAGGATCAGATGAATTTACATGTGAATTCTACCAAACATTTAGAGAACAATTATCTCCAATGATTTATAAACCATTTGAAAAAAATAGGGATTGAAGGAGTCCTACCAAATTCCTTTTATTACACAGACATGGTACTGATACCTAAATCAGGTAGGAAGAAAACAGAGAAAGAAAATTATAAATAGTCAAAAAATGGGAAGAGTCAATTTTCAGATGATGAAATTAAAGTCATTTATAGTTATATGATAAATGCTTGAAATCTGTATTAATTAGAGAAATTAAATAACTTTGAGGTACCACCTTGTACCTCTCAGATTGGCTAAAATGACAGGAAAAAATCATGATAAATGTTGGAGGGGATGTGGGAAAACTGGGACACTAATGCATTATTAGTGGAGTTGTGAAGTGATCTAACTATTCTAGAGAATAATCTGGAACTATACCCCAAAGGGTACAAAACTGTTCATTCCCTTTTATCCAGTAGTGCCATAACTGGGTCTGTATTGCAGGCAATAATAAAGGAGGGAAAAGGATTCACATGTGCAAAAATGTAGCAGTTCTTTTTATGGTAGCAAAGAATTGGAAAAGAAGTGGATGCCCATAAACTAGGGAATGGCTGAACAAGTTGTGGTATATGAAGTTAATGGAATATCATCGTTCTATAAGGAATGATGAACAATGGTAAGAAATGACCAACAGGATGATTTCAGAAAGGCCTGGAGAGACTTACATGAACTGATGCTGGGTGAAATGAGCAGGACCAGGAGATGATTATATATTTCAACAACAATACTGTATGATGATCAATTCTGATGGACCTGGCCATCCTCAGCAATGAGATCAACCAAATCAGTTCCAATGGAGCAGTAATGAACTGAACCAGCTACGCCCAGTGAAAGAATTCTGGGAGATAACTAAAAACCATTACATTGAATACCCAATCCCTATGTTTTTGCCCTCCTGCATTTTTGATTTCCTTCACAGGCTAATTGTACAATATTTCAGAATCTGATTCTTTTTGTACAGCAAAATAATGGTATGGACATGTATACTTATTTTGTATTTAATTTATACTTTAATATATTTAACATGTATTGGTCATCCTGCCATCTAGGGGAGAGGGTAGGGGGAAGGAGGGGAAAAATTGGAATAAACAGTTTGGCAATTGTCAATACTGTAAAATTATCTATGCATATAACTTGTAAATAAAAAGCTACTAAAAATAAATTAAAAAAAAAAAAAAGAAATGATGAAAAAACTGGTTATAGAAAGGCCTGGAAAGATATACATGAACTGATGTTGAGTGAAACATGCAGAATCATGAACACATTGTTCACAACAGCAAGAATGTGCGATGGATGATCAACTATAATAGCTTGGTTTTTTTTTTCAGAAGTTCAGTGATCCAAAACAATCCCAAGAGACTTTGGACAGAAAATGCCATCTGCATCCAGAAAAAGAACTAAGGAGATCAACTATAAATCAACACATGCTATATTCACATCTTTTTTTTTTTTTTTTTTTTCTATTTTTTTTTTAAATCTCTCCCAGGATTTTTCACTTTTGCTCTGATTTTTCTCTTCCAACATGATTCACAAAACAATGTGTATTAAAAACAAATAAACTTGCTACAATAAAAATTCTTTACCAAAGGAGAGAATAGAATGAAGTGAAGATTAGGGTCAACAAGGAAGTTTTGGTTATCACAGGTAGGGTAAAATACCATTGAGAAGAAAGGAACTCAATTTTTAATTCTGATTTCACAGAAGGGGCAAACTTTTAAGGAAAGAGAACTGAATAGATAGGTAAAATAGAAAAATTATTTGGTGAATTAAATTTAAGAAATAATGTTGAAATTTAGGTCTTATATTTTTGTTTAGTTTGAGTCAGTGTCTTCATAGTGATTATTGTATATTCTTAGAAAAAACAAAGGTATTTCAAAGATTATCCTCAACTGGATCCCCAAAGTTAAGAATTTTCTTAATAAAAACTTTTATGGTGAGGATGAGTAGGGAATAAAAAATAAAGGTAGAAGATTCCAGTTTCCTAAGACAATAGAATGTGCTCATCATATCTCACTAATTTTAGAATATTCCATGATATTAAATTTTTATTTTTCTAGTTTACTATCGTGTCCCAATTTTGCTTATTTTATTTTTTTATTCTAAAAAGTTTGCTATCTTACCTCAATAAGTAATTCTCACCCTCACTTTAGTATTGATTTTATTTTCCCCATAGTAATTATCTGAAACAAAACATTCTTTTATTCCATTTCCCAAATCCAGTTATCTCATATTGATTTTTTATCCCCAAAGAATGGCTTAGAATTATTATAATGAAGTGGTTCCAGAAGAAGATTTTCAACTTGAAAATGAAAAATTAATTTTATTAACTAATAAAGTAGTGGTTTTAGTTTTGTGTGACAAGTGTCATAAAGTTAGAGAGTAGATATGGGAGTTTATTAATACAGGATGGAAGGAAAAAAGAAAATAGACATTTATTAAGCACATTTCAGGCATTAAAATTATAATCTTAAATTTACATCCTAATAATGAAAAACATGACACAAATGGAACCTAATAAGTGGGAATGTGATGAGAGTGGAAAGGATACAGTCTTTTGCATTATATTGAAGTCCAAAAGGTCGGGAAAGAGGTCCAAAGGGGAATGAAAGTGGTGACCTGTGGCCCCTTTCACAAAATGGATGCTGCTGAATAAAGTCATGAATGGGAGAAGGATAGGCTTACAGAGAGATATTACACTGTGAGTAGACTGATGAATTTGGGGGCAAGGAAGTACCAAATGCTGACAGAAGTTCTAGGATCAGATATCAATAGAGACATAGATTTGAAGTCCAGAAAGTCAGGAACAAGGTCAAGAGAGGCATGGTCCATATGTGAGGAAGCTGTCTCCAATGATATAAATGGCTAATTTCTGTGTAACTTTTAGTCTTTTTTTTTTTTAATTATAGCTTTTTATTGACAGAACATATGCATGAGTAATTTTTACAACATTGTCCCTTCCACTCACTTCTGTACCAACTTTTCCCTTCCCTCCCTCCACCTCCTCCCCAAGATGGCAGGCAGTCTTATACATGCTAAACATGTTAATAACTTTTAGCCTTAAATATTAGTCAAAACTACTAAAAGATTATGTGAGTTACCCATAGTTACAAATATACATCTAAAGCTAACTGACAGGATTGAGATTTGTCAGTTAAGTTAGGAGGATGTTCAAGAGTTAAATGGCTGAAAAGAATTTGTTCCAAGGCTCATTAAGGTGGCTAAAGGAGACACTGTGAAGAGTGTGGCCAGAAATATTTTTTTTTATTGAAGCTTTTTATTTACAAAACATATGCATGGACAAATTTTCTTTCTTTATTTTCTTCTTTTTTATCATAGCTTTTTATTTACAAAACATATGCATGGGTAATTTTTTTCAACATTAACCCTTGCAAAACCTTCTGTGCCAACTTTTCCCCACCTTCATCCCCACTCCCTCCTATACATGGCAGATACTCCAATACATGTTAAATACAAAATATGTATACATATTTATAGTTATTTCTAATTTGTTTATATTATCATTCTTTATGTCTAGATTATGAACCGATTTTGACCTTATCTTGGTATACAGTATTATCTGTGAGTTAATGCCTAGTTTCTGCCATACTAGTTTCCAATTTTCCCAGAAGTTTTTGTCAAATACTGAATTCTTAACCCAAAATCTGGGGTCATTGGGTTTGTCAAACACTAGATTGTTATAATCATTGACTAATTTGTTCTGTGAACCTAACCTATTCCACTGATCAACTGCTCTATTTTTTAACCGTTGCTTTATAATATAGTTTTAGATTAGGTACAGCTAGGCCACCTCCATTTGCTTTTTTCTTTTCATTAATTCCCTTGAAATTCTTGACCTTTTGTTCTTCCTGGTATAAATCCTACTTGGTCATGAGGTATTATTATGGGGATAATTTTCTGTAATTTCTTTGCTAATATTTTATTTAAATTTTTTGCATCAATATTTATTAGGGAGGTTGGTCTATGATTTTCTTTCTCTGTTTTCATCCTACCTGGTTTAGGTATCACTACCATGTCTGTGTCATAAAAGGAATTAGATAGGAATCCTTCATTTCCTATGAATTTTGTTGTTATTATTTCTATGTCAGTAAGATAGTTTCTTGGGAGTTTGATTGGTATAGCACTAAATAGATTAGTTTAGCTAGTACTGTCATCTTTATTATATTCACTTGACCTATCCAAGAGCACTTAATATTTTTCCAATTGGTTAGATCTAACTTTATTTGTGTGGAAAGTGTTTTGTAGTTTTGTTCATACATTTCTCAAGTTTCTCTTGGTAGATAAATTGCCAAATATTTTATACTATCGACAGTTATTTTAAATGGAATTTCTCTTTGTATTTCTTGATGTTGGGTTTTTGTTAGTGATGTATAAAAATGCTAATGATTTATGTGGATTTATTTTGTATCCTGCAATTTTGATAAAGTTGTATATTATTTTTAATAGTTTTTTAGTTGATTCTCTAGGGTTCTCTAAGTATACCATCATATCATCTGCAAAGACTCATAACTTGGTTTCCTCATTGCCTCCTCTAATTCCTTTAATCTCTTTTTTTCTTTTCTTATTTCTAAAGCTAGCATTTCTAATACAAATTGGAATAGTAGTGGTAATAGTGGTCAATACCATGTCACCCCTGATGTGATTGGGAATGGTTCCAATTTATCCCCATTACATATGATGCTTACTGATAGGTTTAAATAGAAGCTAATGACAATTTAAAGGAAAAGCCCATTTATTCCTATACTTTCTTGTGTTTTTTTAATAGGAATTAATGTTAGATTTTATCAATGCTATTTCTGCATCTATTGAGATAATCATATATTTTTTGTTAATTTGGTTATTGTTAAAGTCAATTATGCTAATAGTTTTCCTATTATTGAACCATCCCTATATTACTGGTATAAATCCTACTTGGTCATAGTGCATTATCCTGAGGATGATTTTCTGTAATTTTGGTAAGATTTTTGCATCAATATTCATTAGGGAGATTGGTCTATAATTTTCTTTCTCTGTTTTCAACCTACCTGGTTTAGGTATCAGTACCATGTTTGTTTCATAAATGGAATTTGGTAGGACTCCTTCATTCCCTATTTTTTTTTCAAATAGTTTATATAGCATTGGAGTGAATTGTTCTTTAAATGTTTGCTAGAATTCACAAGTAAATCCATCTGGTCCTGGGGATTTTTTCTTAGGGAGTTGATTAATAACTTGTTCTATTTCTTTTTCTAAAATGGGCCTATTTAAGCAATTTATTTCCTCTTCTGTTAATTTGGGCAATCTATATTTAAATAGGTATTCCTCCATTTTGCTTAGGTTCTAAAATATTTTGGCATAAAGTTGGGTAAAATAACTCCTAATTATTCGACTAATTTCCTCTGCATTGGTGGAAAGTCCTCCTTTTCAGTTTTGAGACTAACAATTTGATTTTCTCTTTCCTTTTTCCAATCAAATTTAGTAAATATCTGTCTTTTTTTTTCATAAAACCAACTCTCAATTTTATTTATTAATTCAATAGTACTTTTTTATTTTCAATTTTATTAATCTCCACCTTATTTATAGAATTTCAAGTTTGGTATTTGATTGGGAGTTTTTAATTGTTTTTTTTTTCTAGCTTTTTTCATTTCAAAGCCAATTCATTGATTTTCTCTTTCTCTATTTTATGCAAGTAAGCATCTAGAGATATAAAATCTCTACTTATTACCACTTTGGATGCATCCCACAAATTTTAGTATATTGTCTTATTATTGTAATTCTGTTGGATGAAATTATTGATAGTGTCTATAATTTGCTATTTCACCATTTGTTCTTTAGTTTAAAATTATTTAGTTTACAATTAATTTTGGTCTATTTTCCCCTGACCTTTAATTGAATGTAATTTTTATTGCATTATGATCTGAAAAAAATTGTATTTACTATTTCTGCTTTTCTGCATTTGATTCTGTGGTCTTTAGGCCCTTATATGGTCAGTTTTTATATAGGTTCCATGAACTGCCTAGAAGAAAGTGTACTCCTTTCTGTCTCAATTCAATTTTCTCTTAAGATCTATTATACCTAACTTTTCTAGTTTTCTATTTACTTATTTTAACTTTTTTCTTATTTATTTTGTGGTTTGATTTATCTAGTTCTGAGAGAGCAAGTTTGAGATCTCCCATTATTATAGTTTTATTGTCTATTTGTTCTTGCAGCTTTCAACTTCTCCTTTAGGAATTTAGATGCTATGCCACTTTGTGCATTTATGTTTAGTATTGATATTGCTTCATTATCTATGCTACCCTTTAGCAAGATATGTCTTTTAATGAGATTGATTTTTGCTTTTCCTTGATCTGACATCAGGATGGCTACCCCTGATTTTTTTTTTTTTAATTTTACCTGAAGCATAATAGATTCTGCTCCTGCCTTTTACCTTTACTCATATTCTGTATGTATCACTCTGTTTTAAATGTGTTTCTTGTAAACGACATATTATAGGACTTGTTTTTTAATCCAGTCTGCTATCCATTTATGCTTTATGGGAGAGTTCAGCCCATTCACATTTACAACATTTAAAACTATTAATTCTGTATTTCCTGCCATCTTATTAACCCCAAACTATACTTTTCTCTTTACTTTTCCCCTTTCCCTCCTTCCCAGTATTTTACTTATGAACACTACTTGCCTTAAGCTGTCTTCCCCCTTTAGAGTCCCTTCCCCTTTTTATATCTTTCCCTTACTATTTCTGTTTTTCCTTCTATTTAGCCTACCCCTTCCCTTTTCCCCTTTCCCCTCCAACTTTTTTATAAGGTGAGAGAAGTTTCTTGGTGAAACCAAATATGACTAATATTCTTTCTTTGAGTCAGATCTGATGAGAACAAGATTCACACAATGTTCATCCCTCTCCCTTTTTTCCTCTCAATCATAATAGGTTTTCTTTGCCTCTTCCTGGGATGTAATTTCCCTCATTTCATCTCTTTCCTCATTTCACTGTCACAATGTCCTTTCCATCTCTAGATTATACATGCATTGTCAATGTATACACATAACAGAAATACAGTTCTCAAAAGTTTTTATTTTCTTTTTACCTTTTTATGCTTCTCTTGATATATATATATATATATATATATATATATATATATATATATATATATATATATATATATATACAGAGAGAGAGAGAGAGAGAGAGAGAGAAAGAGAGAGTTCTATAATTGGAGGTCAAATTATTTGTTTAGTTCTGGTCTTTTAATCAGAAATAAATGGAATTCACCTGTTTCATTAAATGTCCTTCTTTGCTGAAAGAAAATGCTCAGTTTAGTGGGGTAATTTATTCTTGGCTGCATTCCAAGTTCCTTTGCCTTTTGGAATATTGGATTCCAGGCCCTTTAATCCTTTAAGGTAGAAGCTGCTAAGTCCTGGGTAATCCTTAATGTAGCTCCTTACTATTTGAATTGTTTCTTTCTGGCTGCTTGTGATATTTTTTTCCCTTGGTCTAATAGCTCTAAAATGTAGCTGTGACATTCCTTGGAGTTTTAATTTTGGGGTCTCAGAAGGTGTTTCATGAATCTTTCAATAACTATTTTATTTTCTTACTCTGTGACATGTAGGCAATTCTCTTTGATGATTTCCTTAAAAATAGTGTCTAGACTTTTTTTTTTTCATTATGGTTTTCAGGGAGTCCAATAATTCTTAGGTTATCTCTCCTAGATCTATTTTCCAAGTCTGTCATTAACCCAATTAGGAATTTTATATTTTTTTCTATTTTTTTTTCATTTTGGGGGAGTTTTGCTTGATTGATTCTTATCCCATTGAATCATTCATTTCCATTCACTTAATTCTGAATTTAGTGAATTATTTTCCTTATTTACTTTTTAAATTTTTTTTTCATATTTGTACAATTGAATAAAGTTGTTTTGGTCTATGGAATTTTTTCCCAATTGCACAAATTCTCTTTTTAGGAAGTTATTTTCTTTTTCTGTTTGACAAAATCTGTTTTTCTCAGAGTTATTTTCTTTTTCAATTTTATCAAATCTATCTTTTAATGAGTTATATACATTTTCCAAACTCTCTTGCTAAGTTTTCATTTCCTTTCCCTATTTTTCTTCTATTTCTCTTTTAAGATCCATTTTAATTTCTTCTAGGAGAGTCTTGTGTGACGGGGACAGTTAATATCACCTTTTGAGACTTCATTTGAAGACAATGTGCTTTTAGTCTCCTCAGGGATCTGTTCTTCTCTTTCAGCATAAAAACTATGCATTGTTAGAGTTCTTTTTTGCTTTTTTATTCATTTTTTTAAGTTGATATCTGTTTTTTAGGGCAAGGGAGTTTGTTAAAGCTTTCTTTACAAGGAGCAGCAGCTGTGCTGAGTTCCTGCTGATTCACTCCCAGTGGTGAGTGGGTATGGCCAGGTCACATAACATTCTGGAATTTTGGGGTTCACTATTTATATTTGGTGTTTATTTTGGATATTTTATAACTTCTCTGCTGATCTACTGGCTTGCAACCAGGACAGAGCAGCCAACCCTGCTGTAGATTCTTCCCTATAGATTCTCCACCTCTTGGAGTCTGTACCACCCCAGTCTGTGTTGTCTGCACTGGTTTCTGTGCTTGTCCTATTTGCTCTTGGCCTGCCTCCTTCTGTACCCAATTGATACAGGCCTTTTCTGTTGATCTTCAAAATTATCTTCTGCTGGTAATTTGTTGCACTCTAATATTCATAGATTTTGCCAGTTCAGAAATAATTCAGAAGCTGGATTTGCTAGTCTGAAGGTTGTAGGAGAAGGTCAGAAAGACACATGTGTCCTTTTTGCCATCTTGGCTCTGTTCCCCTTGGTCAAATATCAATGATGCTAATGTCATCTTGACTTTTCTCTTGCCTGGACTTTGATAATTCTAAAAAAGAGACTGACACTAAAAATCTTGTGCAACTCTGCCTCACTTAAATCCAATTCATACTCAAATAATGAAATAACTTATGTCTTTAGCTTTTTCGCTGTTATTCCATGCTGTTTCTCCCATGATTTTAGGACTATAGGTTAAAAGTTTGAAGAGACTCTAGAGACCAAAAAATGATGTGGTGTTTTTGTTTTTTTGTTTTGCAAGAAAAAAAATACTACTACAAATATTTAAATTTATATGACTCAAAATCTACCATCTTAAAAACTCAATGTATCTCAAATATAAAAAAAAAAACCCAAGTAAAGCTAAGTAGCAGGTTCAAAATAAGTTTAAAAAACGATTGCCTCTTTTCAATTTTGGCTTTTATGTCATTTTTGTGAGAATTGGTGGTGATTTTTTTTAAATTTTTCATGTGATTAAAGATGGGAAAATGAGCCTGAAAGAGAAACTTGACAGCAGCATAAAATGTAGGTGGTTAAGCAGGATTATGCTAGTTTTTCAGTCTGTGATAAAGGTTTGGAGACAAAAGATTTTTTCAAGGCCATTCCAAATGTTAATGGCAAATATTCACAATTCATACATGACCCTTTCTACTTAGCTATTACAAAATTTTCATGGAGACATTGTACCATAAGTCTGATAATTACTTGACAACAATGCCCACTTTTATAAAAATATAACAAAGAATATCAAACTAGAGAAAGAAATAAAGGAAGAAGAGTTAGAGGAATGTTTCCTCTTTTAATTTGAATTGTGATGCTTTCAAATTACCTTGCTGAGTTATTTTAAGGGCTCTACTTCCTCCTGAATTTTTAGAAAGTCAATTTCAACTCTGAGGCATTGAGGTGAGATGATGCCATAAAGACATGTACTTCTTCTCCCTAGGCATTTGTCTTATGATTCTATTTCGAGGGCTGGTAGGGGCCAGAGGTTTAGTGAGGGTGGTCATTCCAGTGGTTAGGCACCAGCTGCACCTTCTGGTGAGTGAGTACAGAATGCCAGGTGTTATTAGGCAACCGACAGGGAATGATTGATTAGGAGAATATAGGGGCAGGATGGAGTGTGTTGCTAATGTTAACACAGGGAATGTGAGAGTGGAGCAGAACACTTTATTTGACTGTTGTAATATTTTCTATCTCAGGGGATCTGCCAATCAAGAACTGTTTTATTTATCTACATATTGACCTTATGCTCCAAATTTGTACACAAAGATCAGAAAAAAGCAAATTCCTGGACTTGAGATTGGACAAAACCTACTACAAGAGTAATACATTGAATGAAAGCTATAACTAATGGTAACAAGTCCATTCACAAGGAATGTTCCAAAACAATATTTATCCAAAATATAAATGTGTTCTCAATTTTCATTTTAACTATTGACAGTGAAAAGACTGATAACATTAACCTACTTTAAAAATTACATGTGTAGGCTTAGAAATTATGATCCATATTTTTAATTTAATAAGTTTTTAGAAACACTGAAATGTAAAATAATTCAGAGTTATTATATTAACAGTTGAACCTGATTCAAATCTAGGCTTGTTAGATATAGAGTTGACCTCTTTATTTTTAGAATTGACATTTTGTTAACTTCTGGCATATTATGTGATACATAAATATAGATATCATTTCTCATAGAGATTAGTCAGAACATTTGTTGCATCTATTGCAACAATTGTGCATCTATTTTCTTGTTTGTCATACTAAAAACTGTATGTCCATCTATGTTGCTAACAAGTAAATATTTATAGGAAAGCATGTTGAAACAATAAATAATAGCATATTATAAAGATGCCAAAGTTTGGTTATCTTATGGGGGATAGATTCATTTATCTAAAAAACCATTTGATTCTTATTTACCTAAAAGTAATATCAGGACAGTCTGATCTCCAGGTCTATATGAAGAATTTTAATATCAATTGTAAGATGTAGAAGACACAGGCATAAGACAACGAAACATAGTATACATCTCTGCTCCAAATGTGCATAAGAACTATTTGTGCTCAACCTGTTATGGTGTGTTCTGAGCTTATATTGGTCTAAACATAGTTAAAAAGAATATACTTTCACCCTGCATCATGATGGCATTGGTCTATTTTGAGTATGAAGAAATAACAAGGGGAAAATTGATTTAATTTCATCTGTTTCAGGAAGGAAATCTCTTAAAAGGACATTCCATATATAAATACAGGCTGGCCCTTAGAGAGCCATTTTGAGCACTGAGAGAGATTTGCACAGATTTGCATACTGACAATAAGTATCAAACACAGGACTTAAACAGTTCTTACAGATCCAAAGTCAGCTCCCTATCCACTATGTCAAACTGCCTTGATAATTAGCTTATAAAGTAAGCTATTTTTATTATTATAATGTTCTTATATATTAATAGAAAAAAGTTTACTCTACAAAATGGGACAATTTTAAGGGTTATTTTTGATTAATAACTTCAACTCTGTGGGACACTGTTTCCTAATCTATGAAATAAAAGAGAGGGGAAGGATAGATCAGATGAATTCTGAATTTTGTGGAGGTTTGTTTATTTATTTTTTTCCATATCTCAGCCTATTATTCTATTGTTTATCATCTTATGATTCAAATATGAAGGTCCTATTTAAAATCTGCTAATATTAGTTTGATATGATAAAATTCTCATGTTTCATTTGAGATCTAAAGGAAATAAAGAAGATATAAAAAAAGTAAAAAAAAATTATTGAAAAGATTTTGAATTCTCTTTTCCCACATGGAAATCCATCAACGAGGAGAAAATTTTTTTACATATAATCCTATGAGAAGGAATGGATTAAATCCATCTTTTACTGATGGATAATAATCCATCTATGAATAATAACCCAGCTAGATCTAAGAAGATAATTCAACATTATTTAACCCATACATGTTTCACCATTCTGCATGTTCAAAACAATCATTTCCATAGTCCCTTTCTTGTAGTTTTTTTTTTTATTATATTTGTTTCAACAGAATTTCAGAATTACAGCAAATTTTTCAGCCTCATTTTCCAGTATGCCTTCTATATTCTCCAGTGATATAAACTTATAAAGCATCTTTTGTGCATAAATCACTCTACTAATCCAATTATTTTCATGTTTTCTCTTATTGATATGTTTTTCAGATCTGTTGCTTTTCTTGTTATTTCACATTATTTTTCATTTTTTTCATTCTTTATATTTTATTTTGTTATGTTTTGAACTCTTATAGCTTCACTGACTTCCCCTTGTCAAATTCCCATTTTCAAAGAATTATATTTTTTCTTTTTTAAGACTACATCTCCTTTTTTTAGTTGGTTAATTTTTTTTTTCATAATCTTATTGTTTTTCTTATAAGATTATTTTTAAAATTTTTTCCTCAATCTCTCTCACATAATAATACAAAAACCAATCAAAGAAAAATATCCTGGTATGATAGAACATGAGGAGAAAGTAGAAATAGAAAAAAATATACCTATCATAAATTACTCTGCTAGATACTGAAGGAAACAAAAGAAGCATGGAATTTACTTAAAGTTCTGCTTTCCAAAATATCACTTTTTAATTAGGGAGCCAAGAGATAAGCACACCATATAGTTAATTAACAAGTCTTTGAAATATAAATACATATTTATATATATATATGCTTGTATATGTATGAGTGTGTTTGTGTGTATGTGTGTGTGTGTGTGTGTGTGTGTGTGTGTGTGTATGTGCTAAAATGAGTAAAAATGTTTCAGAGAGAAGGACTAAAGATACAACAGATCCTTGGATTCAGAAATTTCTTCAACAAACAGATACAAAGAGAGTGAATAATGAACCTGGATAGGATCTCAATATTAGAGCATTTGAGTGATCTATTTTTGTTTATATTCTGTTCAACATGTTTTTCATTACTTGGATGAAGGCATAGAAGGCATGATTGTTAACTTCATCCAGATAATATGATAGATAAAACATTGGACAAGAGAATAAAGATCATGAAAGATTAAACTGAGGACTATATGAAATAAAATAAAATTTAAGAACAATACAACACTTAAGAACAACAAATAAAGATTATCAGATAACTGTAGATGCTTTGTCTTATCAAATTTTTAAATTCTCTAAACATTCATTCTTTCCCCACAAAACCAATGCTTTGTCTGGTTTCCTCCAACTTTAGCAATTCTTTCCCCTTCTTTTTAGTTCTATTCTTCAACTATTAGGAGTTATATTTCCAGTATAGTCCCTAACTTTATACCTTAACCTTGGTTAAGGTTATAACCTTAACCTTTCTCTAGGTTTGGATAACCTAGAATTATCTTTCTCTAGATTTGGATAACATTTTACATTATAAATCTTTTGGAACTTTTGGATCATCGTATTGATTAGAGTAGCTAAGTATTTCACAGTTGATAATAATTAAAATATTGTTATTATTATGTACAAGGTTTTCCTGATTCTGCTTACTTCATTTTTTATCAGTTCGTATGTCTTCTCAGTTGTTTATTTTTCTTCCTGAAATCATCCCCTTCATCATTTCTTATAGCACAATAATACTACATTAGTATAGTTCAACCATTTCCCAATTTAGGGATATCACCTCAATTTCCACTTCTTTACCAAAAGGTTGATCATATCATGAAGAAAGTGTTTTATACAGTGCATTGTAGCAACAATTACAACAGAAGATATTTTCTAGTAAAAGAAGACTTTTTTTTTTTTTTTAGGAATCAATTATAATCTCCAAAATTGTACCTTATTTCAAATACTATTCAAATACTTAGCTTTTCTCATTCTGAAACCATACTTCTTTTTTTCTGAAATCTTATATAGAATTTAGTTTTTGTTTCATTTTCTATAAAATATTTTTAGCAGCAGGAACCTGCTGTTATCATGACTGGATTAAAATAGGTGTTATAACTGATATTCATATGTATGGGTCACTTTACAGTTCTGGCTTTTGTAAGGAAGAAACTGCTTATCTTACCTCTTTCCACAATGATATTTGTATCAATATTCACAGCTAGCATAGTATTGCCAATTGAGTCAAACCAATAATGTTATTTTTCATTTGACAAGTCATTTTCTTGTTAATATGATCCTATGAAGACACAGAATCTGAATGAGGGGAAACTATTTATGTATTATACCAAGTATATATAGATATAGATATGCAACTATATAATTTGTAATGATAGCCAAAGAAATATTTTCTCTATTCTTAGATAAAATAGAATTTTGGTTATACTATACCTCTCTTTTATATTTACACATATATTTGTTACAGTACATAGGAAATATGTATATATATGTATAATGTAAATCTATATGCATCAATCTGTAGACATTTATCTACATCTAAACATTTATGCATGTATATTTATACATATATGTGCGTTTGTGGTTATATCTATTTATGTATGTATACACATAGAGATACATACATATGTATCTCTATATGTGTTATAATCACACACACAGATACAGTTAAATATGCATTATTTGTATTGAGTAATTTAATGAATACTAACTATTCACTAATAGTAATTGTAAAACAACCAATTTGATACCTCTTTTAGGGACTCTGAAGGAAATAAGTTATGGCAAGTCAAATAAATTATTTAGGATATATGAAGAACTACATCTATCTGAAATCACTAATAAACTTTTTTTTGTCACATTCTAAATTAATATATATATATGTGTGTGTGTATATATATACATATATATATATATATGTATATATATATATATATATATATATATATATATATATATATATACAGAGAGAGAGAGAAAGAGAGAGAGAGAGAGAGAGAGAGAAAAGCTAAGTGGTGCAGTGAACAGAGCAACAGCTCTGAAGTTAGGAGAACCTGAATTCAAATCTGGTCTCAAACACAACACTTCCTAACTATGTGATCCTGGGCAAATCACTTAACCCCAATTGTCTCAGCAAAATAAATAAACAAAAATCTAGCCAGCAAAAAATTATACACAAAGACTAAACTGGGCTCCTCAGTTAAAAACAAATTTCCAACTACATACCTTCCCTACAGCTAACAGTTAAAACATCATTTGCAAATACCAACCAAGAATAGATATCCAAATGCATTAGCATTTTAAAAGTATATGATTCAATTTACCAGAATAAGCTTCAAATTGATACAAAAAATGGAATTGATGGGACTACTTGGAATAGATGTGGGTCTATGTAAAAATCCAGAAGAAGATATAAGTAATTTGTTAACAGAGAACTTCATCTATGAAACAGAAATGATGCAGAACTTTGCTTTCTGCTTTAATGCTCTCACCACACATATTTAGATGTATATATCTATATGTAGGTATTTCTATCATATATATATATATATATATATATATCATCTCTACATCTATCCCTATTTATGTATCTGCTTCTATTTCTATAATATCTGTATCTATGTCTGTATCCATATCCATATCTACATCTACATTCATGAGTGCCAAATAAAAAACATTTCTAGGAGGTCCCTCAGGACAAAGTGACCCATCATGCTTATTAAAACTACTCTGTGTGTCTAACTAGTATGATTCAGTGACTAGATCTAAACTGCTTTCTTGGGTGAGATGGCTGACCTGCATAAGGAGAACCATCTTCACCTTTGATAAATCAGTTTCTGACTGCCAAGGAAATTATCCCAGGTACAAATAAGACATAAAAAAGCCCTTTGGAGTGAATGTGGATTAGTCATTTTAGGTCACTTAAAAGAGGAATTAGCATAAGAAATCAAACCCATTAATCCATATTAAGTCATGGCTAACCTTGCTTTTATCTAAAATCTGGCTTTTGGTTTTAACTACAAATGGATTAATTAAGAAACAGGAAACACCCAAAGATTAGGGAAGCTACCAACACAAGTGTCATTTATAAGATTGAGGGAATCCTTATCATCATTCCTATGGGAGGGTGTAGATAGTAAAGGATCATCATCAGCCTTAAATAAGATCTTATGTCATTAGCAGGTTTTATTTTATCTTGAGGACACAAAGTCTTAGGAAAAAAAAAATTTCTATTCTCATTTTTCTCATTTCCTCGCTAGTCTTTTATAAGGCAGTTTCCAATCTTCATAGTTGCCTGAAACTAATTTTTTTCCAAAATAATTACTTAGCAAATTTAATTGACTTATTTTCATTTTATATCATCTTTCATTTCTGTGCCAATCGCCAATGTAACTCAATTTCTCCTTGGAACTTTGGATTTTAGTGATATTGAAAGATTTTGATTCTCCTCCTATCAATCTGACCACTCGTCAGGCTGCTTTGCTAGATCATCATTTATATAACACCTCTACTGTGAATATACACTGGGACTGTCCTAGGCTTTCCTTTATTTCTTTTCTGTATACACTGCTGTTACATTCTTTTACTGCTATGCTCTCTTTCAGCCCCCATGGATCTAGTTACCATCTCAAGGCAGAGGATTTATTCTTTCTCCTGAATTCGGGTGGTGTGTCTGGTTGTATATACTTGGTATCACCATTTCAACCAAACATACCCCGTCCCTCTCTCTATAAGGAATTATCACCTTTAGTCACCCAAATTTCAACCAAAAAGCCATAACTATTCCTCATTTCACATATATTTAAGGTCTTTTTTTTTTTTTTTTTTTTTGTCTCTGTACCTTTAAACACTAGGACAACTAGGTGATGTGATTCACTGAGATCCTACTCTGGAGTCAGGAATACCTGAGTTCAAATCTAGCCTCAGATACTTACAGGCTATATAATCCTGGGAATGTTGCTTACCCTATTTGCTTCAGTTTTCTCATCTGTTAAAATGAGCTAGAGAAGGAAATGACAAACCACTCTAATATTCTCGCTAAGAGAATGCATTAATTTCTCTCTTGGAATTTCTAAACACCTTGGCTACAACCAAGGAAGATAGTATTCACACAGCTTATGGTCAATACAAAGGAGCTTATTTGTTGTTACTTAACAGTATTCCACAGTTTATTCACCACACTTAGACAAGCTTTCATTTCTCAGAAAGCTCCGTCTTATTAAAAATTCAACCCAAAATGCCTCTTTCTATGTGAGTATTTTATTGATATTGCAAGCTATTAGTGCCTTTCTACCTATGAGTTTCTGATACAACTAGTTTGAACTTTCTCTTCTATACAATTTTTTTTTACTATTGAATGTCTATATCTTGTTCTAGTCTCCTATTTTTTCTCTTCTATCATTCACACTTACAAATTAAAAAAAAAAAAAATCGACAAACAGAATGTCAAATGGAAGTAATGCCACATGGTAGAAGTAACCTTATGCTCAGGATGAGTTCATGCAAATATTTCCAGGTCTTTCTAAAATCAGCTTGTTCATTTTTTTTTTTTTTATAGAGGTAATATCCCATTACCTCATATATTACAACTTATTCAGCTATTCTCAAATGATGGACATCTACTCATTTTCCAATTCTTTGCTACCACAAAAAGATCTGCTACAAACATTTTTATATATGTGGGTCTTTTTTCCTCCTTTTGATTTCCTTGGAATACAGGCTCATCAATGGCACTGCTGTGTCAAAGGGTATGTTCAGTTGTATAGCCTTTTGGAAGTAGTTCCAAATTGCTCTTCAGAATGGTTGGATCATTCCACAAATCCACCAATAATGCATTAGTGTCCCAGTTTTCCTATATCCCCTCCAAAATTTATCATGATCTTTTCCTGTCATGTTAGTCAATTGAAAGGTATGAGGTAGTACCTCAGAGTTGTTTTAATTTGCATTTCTCTAATCAAGAATGATTTAGAGCATTTTTTATATGACTTTGGATGACTTTTATTTCCTTGTCTGAAAATTGTCTGTTCACATTGTTTGACCACTTATCAATTGGGGAATGACTATCACTTGGGGAATGACTTGTATTCTTATAAATTTGACACAGTTTATTATATATTTTGGAAATGAGAGGCTTATCAGAAACACTGTCTGTAAAATGTTTTTTCCCAGCTTTGTTACTTTCATTTTAATCTTGTTTCTTTTGGTTTAGTGCATGCAAAAACTTTTCAATTTAATATAATAAAAGTTTCCCAGTTTGCTTTTCATAATGCTCTCTAGTTCTTCTTTGGTGATAAATTCCTCCTACTCCAAAGATCTGATAGGTAAATTGTTTCTTGTAATATAGTTTTAGGTTTGGTACTGCTAGGTCACCATCCTTTGTACTTTTTTTTCATTAATTCTCTTGATATTCTTTACCTTTTATTCTTCTAGATGAATTTTATTATTAATATTTATAGTTCTGTAAAATAATTGTTTTGGAAGTTTGATAGTATGGCACTGAATAAGTAGAGCAATTTAGTAGTTGTCATTTCTACTACTTTAGCTCAGTAGTTTAATATACTATGACCAAGTGGGATTTGTACCAGGAATATAGGGCTGGCTCAATATCAGGAAAACTATTGCCATAATTGATTGTATAAATAACAGAACTAACAAAAATCATATGTTAATCTCAATAGATGCAGAAAAATCTTTTTACAAAATACAGCATCCATTTTTATTAACAATACTAAAGAACATAGGGATAAAGTGAATTTTCCTTAAAACAATAAGCAGCATATATCTAAAACCAACAGCAAACATTATTTGTAAAGAAGAATAGCTGGATGCATTCCCAGTAAGAACAGGGGTGAAACAAGGACATCCAATCACATCACTATTATTCAATATTGTCTTAGAAATTTTAAGCTTAGCAATAAGAAAAGAAAAAGAAATTAAAGGAATTAGAATAGACAATGAAGAGATAAAACTATCACTCTTTGCAGATAATATAATGATATATTTAGAGAATCCTAGAAAATCATCTAAAAACCTATTTTAAATAAATAACATTTTTAACAAAGTTGCAGGATATAAAAAATCCAAACAAATAATCAGCATTTCTACATATCATTAACAAGCGCAGCAATGAAAGACAGAAAGAGAAATTCCATTTAAAATAACTGTAGTCAAAATGAAATATATGAATTCTACCTTCTAAGACAAACCCAGGAACTATATGAACACATTTATAAAACACCTCTCATACAAATAAAATCAGATCTAAATAATTAAAAAAATATCAATTGCTCAAGAGCTATTTGTTATTGATATGGTCAATAATGGTAATAGTTGCCCTGATATTGAACAAGTCCTGCATTCCTGGTATAAATTATACTGGGTCATAGTATATTATTTGTTGATAAGTTGCAGTAATATCTTTGCTAATATTTTATTTAAAATTTTTGCATTAATGTTCCTTTGTTTTGGTTCTTCTTGCTTTAGTTATCAGTACTGTTTTTATGTCAGAGAAGGAATTTGGCAGGATTCCTTCATTACCTGTTTTTCCAAATCATTTACACAGTATTGGAATTCATCATTCTTTAAATGTTTGGTAAAAATCACATGTCAATCTATCTGGCTTGAGATTTTTTTTCTTATGCAGTTCATTAATGGCTTGTTCACTTTCTTTTTTGTAAAATGGGACTATTTGGATATTTTATTTCCTCTTCTGTTAATCTGGGCAACTTACATTTTTGCAAATATCAATTTTTCCTTAAATTGTCAGATTTGGTGCCATACAGTTAGGCAGAATGGCTTTAATTCCTTTGTCATTGGTGGTAAGTTTTCCCCTTTTTTACTTTTGTCGCTGGTAATTTTTTTTTTCTTTTCTTTTTCTAATCAAATTAATGAAAGGTTTAGCTATTTTTTTTTTTTCATAAAACCAGCTCTTAGCTTTATTTATTAATTCAATAATTTTATTAATTTCAATTTGATTAATCTCTTCTTTGAGTTTCAAAATTTCCACTTTGGCATTTAATTGGCAGGGATGGGGTGAATTTGTCCTTTTCCTAGCTTTTTTAGTTGCATGCCCAATTCATTGATCTCCTCTTTCTCAGTTTTATTCATGTAGCTATTTAGAGAAAGAAAATTTTCCCTAAGAATTTCTTAGGCTGCATTTTATAGATTTTGGTATGTTGTCTCGTTTTATCATTCTCTTGGATGAAATCATAAATCGTTCCTGTTATTTGTTTGACCCACTTATTTTTTAGAATTAGATTATTTAATTTCCAATTGTTTTTTAGTCTATCTTTTCCTGCTCCTTTATTAAATATAATTTTTAATGGATTGTGGTCTGAAAAGGAAGCATTTCTCTTCCTCTGCATTTGATTGTAAGGTTTTTATGTCTTAATATATGAACCATTTTTGTGTAGGTGTCATGTACTGCTGAGAAAAAGGTATTCCTTTATGTCTCTATTCAATTTTCTCCAGAGATCTATCATATCTAGGTTTTATAGAATTCTATTAGCCTACCTGGCTTATTTTTTGCTTATTTTGTTGTTAAATTTTTCTGATTCCAAGAGGGCAAGGTTGAAGTCCATCACTAGTATAGTCTTCCTGTCTATTTCTTCCTGTACTGTCTTAAAATATTCTCTAAAAGTTTGGCTGCTCTACCATTTGGTGTATATATATTTAGTATCATTACTACTTCATTGTTCATGGTACCCTGTATCAAGATGTATTTTCTTTCATTTTATCTTTCAATTGAATCTATTTTTACTTTTGCTTTAAATGAAATCAGAATTGCTGCAGCTGCTTTTTTTGCTTCAACTGAAAAATAATAAATTCTGTTGCAGCCTTTTGTTTTTACTCTATTTGTATTTCTCTGCTTCAAATGTGTTTCTTGTAAACCACATATTGAAGAATTCTGTTTTTAATCCATTTTGTTATTCACTTCTTTTTATGGAAGAGTTCATCCCATTCATATTTGTAGTTATGATTATCAGCTCAGTTATTTCCCTCCATCCTATTTTCTTCCCTGTATATACTTTTGTTCTCATTCTACTCTGTCCCTCATTAGTAATATTTTGTTTTTAACCTACTCCACTCATTACCTTCCCTATCTTCTATCCTCACTCCTATTTCTCTTACCTCTTTCTCCTAATGATTCTACCTTCCCTTCTATCCAACCCATCCCTTTTTCCCCCTCTTTCTCCTCCTACTTCTTTATAGGGTAAGATAAATTTCTAACCCAATTGAATGATTAAGTTTTTTTTTTTTCCCTTTTTGTGCCAATACTGATGAGATCAAATTTCAGACAATGTTGATTACCCTCCCTTCTTTCACTCTAAAGCAATAGGTTTTTAGTGCCTCTTCATGTGATCTAATTTGTTCCATTATGCCTCTGCTTTCCTCTTCTACCAGTACAATCCTTTTTCTACTCCTTAATGTCTTTATTGTTGATATGATCACATTGGAGTCCATTTACAACCACGCCCTCCATCCATGGAATGTGCCCCTCTAACTGTCCCCAATAATAGATTCAGTTCTCAAGAGTTACAGATATAATTTTCCCAGCTAGGAATGTAAACAGTTTACTTTTAAACTTATAGATAGATAGATAGATAGATAGATGATAGATAGCTATGTATATATACACATATATATATATATATGTGTGTGTTTATACATGTATATATGTATGTATGTATTTTTTCCCTGTTTACCTTTCTTTTTTTTTTTTTTTTTTTTTTATAGCCTTTTATTTACAGGATATATACCTAGGTAACTTTACAGCATTAACAATTGCCAAACCTCTTGTTCCAATTTTTCACCTCTTACCCCCACCCTCCCTAAATGTCAGGATGACCAGTAGATGTTAAAATATATTAAAATATAACTTAGATACACAATAAGTATACATGACCAAAACATTATTTTGCTGTACAAAAAGAATCAGACTCTGAATTATTGTACAATTAGCTTGTGAAGAAATCAAAAATGCAGGTGTGCATAACTATAGGGATTGGGAAATCAATGGAAATGTTTTTAGTTCACTCCCAGAGTTCTTTTTCTGGGTATAGCTAGTTCAGTTCATTACTGCTCCATTAGAAATGATTTGGTTGATCTCGTTGCTGAGGATGGCCTGATCCATCAGAACTGGTCATCATCTAGTATTGTTGTAGAAGTATATAATGATCTCCTGGTCCTGCTCTCATTTCACTCAGCATCAGTTCGTGTAAGTCTCTCCAGGCCTTTCTGAAATCATCCTGTTGGTCATTTCTTACAGAACAGTAATATTCCATAATTTTCATATACCACAATTTATTCAGCCATTCTCCAATGATGGACATCCATTCAGTTTCCAGTTTCTAGCCACTACAAAGGGCTGCCACAAACATTCGATGCACATACAGGTCCCTTTCCCTTCTTTATAACTCTTTGGGATATAATCCCAATCCCAGTAGTAACACTGCTGGATCAAAGGGTATGCACAGTTTGATAACTTTTTGAGCATAGTTCCAAACTACTCTCCAAAATGGTTGGACTCGTTCACAACTCCACCAACAATGCATCAATGTCCCAGTTTTCCCATCCCTCCAACAATCATCATTATTTTTCCTGTCATCTTAGCCAATCTGACAGGTGTTAGTGGTATCTTAGAGTTGTCTTAATTTGCATTTCTCTGATTAATAATGACTTGGAGCATCTTTTCATATGACTAGAAATAGTTTCAATTTCTTCATCTGAGGAATTGTCTGTTCATATCCTGACCATTTTCAATTGGAGAATGGCTTGATTTTTTATAAATTAGAGTTAATTCTCTATATATTTTGGAAATGAGGCTTATCAGAACCTTTGACTGTAAAAATATTTTCCCAGTTTATTGCTTCCTTCTAATCTTGTCTGCATTAGTTTGTTTGTACAAAAATTTTTCAGTTTGGTATAATCGAAATTTTCTATTTGTGATCAGTAATGATCTCTAGTTCTGCTTTGGTCATAAAGACCTTCCCTTCCACAGGTCTGAGAGGTAAACTATCCTATGTTCCTCTAATTTATTAATAATTTCATTCTTTATGCCTAGGTCATGAACCCATTTTGACCTTATCTTGGTGTACGGTGTTAAGTATGGATCAATGCCTAGTTTCTGCCATATTAGTTTCCAATTTTCCCAGCAATTTTTATCAAACAGTAAGTTCTTATCCCAAAAGCTGGGATCTTTGGGTTTGACAAAGACTAGGTTGCTATATTTGTTGACTGTTTTATCCCTTGAAGCTAATCTATTCCACTGATCAACTAATCTATTCCTTAGCCAATACCAAATAGTTTTGGTAACTGCTGCTCTATAATATAATTTTAGATCTGGTACAGCTAAGCCACCATCATTTGATTTTTTTTCATTAATTCCTTGAAATTCTTGACCTTTTGTTTTCCATATGAACTTTGTTAGTTATTTTTTCTAGGTCATTAAATAGTTTTTGGAGTCTGATTGGTATAGCGCTAAATAAATAGATTAGTTTAGGTAATATTGTCATCTTTATTATATTTGCTCGCCCTATCCAAGAGCATTTAATATTTTCCAATTGGTTAGATCAGACTTAATTTGTGTGAAAGAGTGATCTGTAATTTTGCTCATAAAGTTTCTGATTTTCCTTGGCAGATAGATTCCTAAATATTTTATATTATCAGTAGTTACTTTAAATGGAATTTCTTTGTAACTCTGACTGTTGGATTTTGTTAGTGATATATAAGAATGCTGATGACTTATGTGGGTTTATTTTATAACCAGCAACTTTGCTAAAGTTGTAGGATTATTTCTAATAACTTTTAGCAGAATCTCTGGGGTTCTCTAAGTATACCATCATGTCATCGGCAAAGAGTGATATTGCTTTCCTCATTGCCTATTCTTATTCCTTTAATCTCTTTCTCAGCTCTTATTGCTATAGCTAGTGTTTCTAATACAATTAAATAGTAACGGTGATGAGTAGGCACCTTGTTTCACTCCAGATCTTATTAGGAATGGTTGCAGTTTGTCTCCATTACATATGATGCTTACTGATGGTTTTAAATAGATGCTGCTGATTATTTTAAGGAAAAGTCCATTTATTCCTATACTCTCAAGTGTTTTAATAGGAATGGATGTTGGATTTTATCAAATGCTTTTTCTGCATCTATTGAGATGATCATATGGTTTTTGTTAATTTGGTTATTAACATGGCCAATTATATTAATAGTTTTCCTAATATTGAACCAGCCCTGCATTCCTGGTATAAATCCTACTTGATCATAGTGTATTATCTTGGAGATGATTTTCTAGTCTTTTTGCTAATATGCTTATTTAAGATTTTAGCATCAATATTCATTAGGGAGATTGGTCTATAATTTTCTTTCTCTGTTTTCAGCCTATCCTGGTTTTAGGTATCAGTTACCATGTCTCAGTGTCATAGAAGGAATTTGGTAGGACTCTCTTCATTCCCTATTTTATCAAATAATTTATTATAGCATTAGGCCAATTGTTCTTTAAATGTTTGGTAAAATTCACATGTAAATCCATCTGGTCCTGGGCATTTTTCTTAGGAGTTGTTTTTGCCTGTTCTATTTCTTTTTCTTGAAATGGGATCAATTCAAGCAATTTACTTCTTCCTCTGTTAGTCTGGGAAGTCTGTATTTTTGGAGGTAGTCATCCATTTCACTTGAGGTTATCAAATTTATTGGCATAAAGTTGAGCAAAATAATTCCTATATTATTTCTCTAATTTCCTCTTCATTGGTGGAAAGTTCTCCTTTTCATTTTTAAGACTACTAATTTCATTTTCCTCCCTCCTTTTTCTAATCAGATTTACAAAGGCTTATCTATTTTATTGGCTTTTCTATAGAACCAACTCTTAGTTTTATTAATTAGTTCAATAGTTTTTTACTTTCAATATTTTTAATTTCTCCTTTTAATTTTAGAATTTCCATTTTAGTATTTGATTGGGGTTTTAATTTGGTCTTTTTAGTTTTTTAGTTGCAAGCCCAATTCATTAATCTTTTCTTTCTCTGTTTTATTCAAGTAAGCCTCTAAGGATATAAAATTCCTCTTATTACCGCTTTGGCTGCATCCACAATTTTGGTATGATGTCTCATCATTGTCATTATCTTGAGTGAAATTATTAATTGTATCTATAATTTGCTGCTTCACCCAATCATTTTTTAAGATGAGATTGTTTAGTTTCCAATTACTTTTTGTCTATTTCCCCTAACTTTTTGTTGAATGTAGTTTTTATTGCATCAGGATCTGAAAAGAGCATTTACTATTTCTGCTTTCTTGCATTTAATTTTGAGGTCTTTATGTCCTAAATATGGTCAATTTTTGAATAGGTTCCATGAACTGCTGAGAAGAAAGTATATTCCCTTCTATCTCCATTCAATTTTCTCCAAAGATCCAATATACCTAAATTTTCTAATATTCTATTTACTTCTTTAATTTCTTTCTTATTTGTTTTCTGGTTTGGATTTGTCTAATTCTGGAGGTGCAAGGTTGAGATCTCCTACCATTACAGTTTTGTTGTCTATTTCTTCTTGCAACTCTCTTAACTTCTCCTTTAGGAAGTTGGTGCCATACCACTTGGTGCATATATGTTTTAATATTGATATTGCTTCGTTGTTTATGCTACCCTTTAGCAGGATGTAGTTACCTTCCTTATCTCTTTTAATTAGATCAATTTTACTTTTGCTTGATCTGAGATAAGGATGACACCCTACTTTTGACTTCACCCTGAAGCATAATAGATTTTGCTCCAGCCTTTTACTTTACTCTATGCATCCCCTGCTTTAGATGTGTTTCTTGTAAACAACATATTGTAGGGTTCTGACTTTCTGATCCAGTCTGCTATCTGCCTCCTCTTTATGGGGAGTTCATCCCATTACATTTACGGTTAGAATTACTAAATCTGTATTTCCTGCCATCCTATCAACTCCCAGATTGTGCTTTACTTATTCTTGCCTCCCCAACCCTTTTCCCCACTTTTCAAACTATGTACCCCTCTTGTATCACGATGCTTATCCTCTTTATAATCCCTCCCTCCCCCTTTGAGTCTTTCCCCTTCCTTCCCTTATTACTCTTTTCTTCCTTTTCCCTCCCCGTTTTTAATGAGGGCGAGAGAGAATTTTCTCTAAAACAAATGTCAATTATTTTTTCTTTGAGCATACTCTGATGAGGTAAGATTCACACAATGTTCCTCCCCTCTCTAAATTCCCTCAGATATGATAAGTTTCCTTAGCCTCTTTGTGGGATGTGGTTTCCCTCTTTTTATCCCTCCTTCCCACCTTATTCTGCCATCATCCCTTTTCCATATCTACTTCCCTTTTTTATGTTATATCAGTACAATCAAATTATACATGTATTCTTTTTGTATATCCACAACAGAAATACAATTCTCAAGAGTTATTTTTTACCTTTTCTGCATCTCTTGAGTTCTATTCTTGGAGATCAAATTTTTTGTTTAGTTCTGGTTTTTTCTTCAGAAACAAATGGAATTCATTTGTTTCATTAAATGTCCATCTTCTTCCCTGGAAGAAAATGCTCAGCTTAGCTGGGTAGTTTATTCTTGGCTGCATCTCAAGTTCTTGTGCCTTTCGGAATATCATATTCCAGGCCCTTCTTTCCTTTAATGTAAGAGCAGCCATGATCTTGGGTGATCCTTATTGTTGGCACCTCGGTATTTAAATGGTTTTTGGCTGCTTATAAAATTTTTCCTTAATCTTATAGTTCTGAAATTTTGCCACATATTCCTTAGGGGTTTTTATTTTAGGGTTCTTCTTTCAGAGGTGTTCGATGAATTCTTTCAATGCCTATTCTTACCTTCTGGTTCTATTACATCTGGGCAGTTCTCTTTGATGATTTCTTGTAAAATAGTATCTAGGCTCTTTTTTCATCATAGTTTTCAGAAAGTCCAATAATCCTCAGATTATCTCTCCTAGATCTATTTTCCAAGTCTGTCGTTTCTGTGAGTAGATATTCGTGGTTTTCCAGTTTGTCATTTTTTTGTTTTGCTTGACTGATTCTTGCTGTCTCAATGAATCATTAGTTTCAATTGTTCAGTTCTAATTTTTAAAATTATTTTCTTCAATAGCTTTTTACTTCTTTCTGTATATGTCAATTGAGGTTTTGAATGTATTGTTTTGGTCTGTGGAATTTTTTTCCATTTCACTAATTTTTTTTTAGTGAATTATTTTCTTTTCAATTCACAGATCCTACTTTCTGCACTTGTCTTCAGATTGATCCTACTTCTTGCAGTTCTTTGTCTTCAATTCACAAATCCTCTTTCTAGTATTCTTACTTTCAATTCACAATTACTTTCCTGGATTTTTACTTTTCCAATTCGTATTTCAGGAAGTTGTTGCTCTCTTGTAGAGCTTCTCTTTCCTTTCCCCATTTATCTTCTAACTCTCTTTGGGACTTTTAATGGTCTCTTCTATGGAGAAGCATTATGTAAAGGAGGACAGTCTGATGCATTTTGCTGTTTGAGGTCTCTTCAGGTTTGCTGACCTGCTCTTTTTCTGCATAGAAGCTGTCGATTGTTCTTTTCATCTTTTTATTCATGTTGAAAGCTTTTAGGGTAGGTCTCCTAGGCAAGGGGTTACCAGCTTCCTCTGCAGAGCAGGGAAAGATGTAAACCGATTTCTGGCTCCAGTATGGGAGTGCTCTGAGTGGAGTTTTCCCTTCCCCAACAGGAATTGATTCAGCACTGGCGAGAGCTATTAAACTGTAGTAGGGCTGAGTGGATTATCGATTGCCCTTGCTGAGACTAAGTGGTGAAAGTGTCACTGCCCCAGGCCGGGCCTCTTGTGGACTGTGAGTATACAGCTGACTGCAGAATGCAGACCTGCCACAAACTCTGCCTAGTGTCTCTGCCTGATGCAAATCGGCCCTGGAAAGCTCATGGCCCTAAGCCAGGCTCCCACTGCGCAGATTGGAGGCTAACCGGAGCTGCGTCCTCCCTGCAGTGCAGGATCACAACTGCCCAAAGAAGCCCGTACTGCGGGTTGGGGTCTGCGCGCTTGTGCTGAGATCTGTGCCTTCACCCTCGGTTTGAGACTCTCCTTGGACCTAATTTCTCTCTCCGTCTGCGCCGATCTCCCCTGGCCCCTAGACCAACCTTTTTGGCGAGACTGTGCAGATTTTCTTCGGCGGTGAGTTGTTCTACTTCTTATCTTTACATGTGTAGCAGTCAAGACTATTTTTGAGGCTCGATATAATATTGATAAAGAGGGTAAGAGAAGAGCTTAGAAAGTCGCGTGTGACTTCTCCGCCATCTTGGCTCCGCCCCTCCCCTGTTTACCTTTCAATGCTTCTCTTGAGTCCCATGTTTGAAGATCAAATTTTCTGTTTAATTATGATTTTTTTCAATAGAAACAATTTAAAGTCTCTTACTTCATTGAAAATCCATCTCCTTTACTGAAAGATGATGCTCAATCTAGCTGGGTAATTAATTATTAGTTGAGACCCCAGATTCTTTGTCTTTTTCCAGGTATTTATATCCTTTATTGTAGAAGCTGCCAGATCCTGGGTAATCCTGACTTTTTCTCCTTAATATTTGAATTGCTCTTTCTGGCACCTTGCAGTATTTTTTACTTGAGATTACAGTTTTTGAGTTTTGCAGCAATGTTCCTTGAGGTTTTCCTTGTAAGATTTCTTTCTGGAAGTGATCAATGGATTCTTTCAATGACTATTTTGCCTCCTGTATCTAGCATATTACGGCAATTTTCTGTAATGATCTCTTGAACAATGGTATCCAGGCTCTTTTTTTTTAGTCATGGCATTCTGATAGGCCAATGATTTTTAAATTCTTTCTCTTCGATCTGTTCTTTGGGCAATGAGATATTTTACATTTTTGTCCCTTTTTTCAGTCTTTTTCATTTGTTTGACTGATTCTTGATGATAAAGCCATTAGCTTCCATTTGCCCTGTTTTAGTTTTTAATGTGTGATTTCCTTCACTTAACTTTTTTGTCTCTTTTTTTTATTTGATTAATTTTACTTTTCAAGATGTTATTTTCTTCAGGAGATTTTTTTTGTGCATTTGACCAATTGTATTTTTTAAGGAATTGCCTTCTTTTTTCAAGCAGTTAACATCTTCAAACCTCTCATTACTTTTCTTATTTTTTCTTCTATCTCAAGTCTTTTATGAGCACTTCCAAGTAGGCTTTTTGAGCTTGAGATTAATTCATATTACTCTTTGGGATTTTCTTTGTGGACATTTTGTTAACATCTAAGTTGGTGTTTTGATCTTTCCTGTCACCATAGTAGCTTTCTATGGTCAAGATTTTTTTCTGTTTCTTGCTCATTTTATTTCCTTTTTCTTTGGTATTTCATCTTTTATTTTTTTATTTTTTATTTTTTTTACTTTTATGAGTAAGCTCTGCTTCTGGGTAAAAGGGGCACTATCCCAAGCTTCCTGTGCATCTCTGAGCCTTGGCTTTGAGCAAGAGTCCCTTGTGTTTGCAGACGGTAGCCTTGCCTGCTATTTCTAAAAAACAGTCTGGTATCCAAAAATTTGCCTTCTGAGCTGGGACTAGAGAATGCCTCACTAGTTTGCTCTGCTACTAAGCAAAGACCAAAGTTTCTAGTTGTTCATCTGTTGCGATTAAGACCCTCTCACTGACTTTCCCAGACTTTGAGGTGAGCTGAGTGAGACTGACCTTTTTTGAAGTTTTTCCGATCTATCTTGAGTTGGAGAGAGATTTCATTCTTTCAGATTCTATTCAGAGGTTTAATTTCATGTGGTTTTCAAGGGAAACTGGGGGAGCTGAAGCAGCTTCCTGACTATTTATTTTACTATTTAAAAAAAATAAAACATGAGGCTTCTTATCATGCTTAATTCTCATTTTGAAGATTGTGCTATTCTATCTTTGTTTTCATGAGACTTCAATATCATTTTGGTTACCAGCTTTCCTTAGAGGCTCATCACTAACTCTTGTATCCCCCCCTCTCTTTGCAGTGATCTGCTGTCCATAGGGGTACCAGCATCTGATGGTTTATCTGCTTGTGAATTATGTCTATCTGAGTTGGTGTTTCAGATTTCTTGTATTTCCCATTACTTACTCTTTATACACTTCTAGTTGTGAACAGATCCCTGAGGCTAAATATGATGATCTGAGTATGATTCACTCAGATGAGTGAACTTCATTTTTTTCAACTGAGATTGCTATCAACATTCAATTTTTTTAAGCATTGATCAGGCTGGATCCCAAACTTGGGTAATACCCAGAGGGAAAAAAAGAACTGCCTCAGCTGGTATACATACACACATACACAAGCATGCCTATGAGTGTGTGTATATATATATATATATATATATATATATATATATATATATGCATTTATATCTTCAGTCATATCCAATTTCTTCATCCTTAACATCTTTCTTTCTTTTGAGTTTCTGGGTGAAATTAGCTACTTCTTGATTGGAGAAAGTGACAGGTTGGTTGTTATTATTGCTAAGGTTTAGTGTCACAAGCCTAGAAGGTTAATTGTGCTTATTCCAGTGGAGTAGTTTGTGGACAAGAATGTTGAATGAGTTTTAAAAGTAGTAAATTTCTTCTGGGATATGTTTTTTTTTTTTTTTCCCCTAGGGAGTTTTAATTACTGTATGGTAAGTAGCTTTCTGTCTTCTTATTTTGTTGTTGAAGCTATAATTATTTTGTATATAGCACATAATTATTTTCTTTGCAATAGAGCAGTTAAATGTTACAGTGGGTAGAACTCTGAGGCTAGAAGACCTGAGTTCAAATGAAGCTTCAGACACTTAATGTGTGCCCAGTATTATGTACTGAATAAATCATTTAACCTATTTGCCTCAGTCTCCTCAATTATAAAATGAAGATAATGATAGTACCTACTTTCCATGGCTAATGTGAAGATTATAAAATGACAGGTTTTTTTTTTTAATGCTTAGTATAGCATATGGTATACAGTAATAGCTTAATAATCCCTTTTTTTCTTTTGAGATTATATATAGAGTTGAAGAAGTTTAATCAGTTTTCATGATTCTTCAAGTTCCCATTTGGGATTTTCTTGGCAAATAATTTGCAATTTCCTTTTCCATTTAATTTTATAAATGAGGGAGGAGGCAAATAGGGTTAAATGACTTGTACAGGGTCACAGAACCAGTAAGAAATTGAAGTCAGATTTAAAGTCTAGAAAATGACCCTTCCCAACTCCAGGGTTTGCACTCTATTCACAGTGCTATCCATCTACTGTGACACCTAGCTTCCCCAAGATGTTTATAGGAAATAAGTATCCTGGAAAACTTTGTAGGTAGGATTATCTCTTCTATTCATTTTCACTCATCTTAGTATAAGTAAATATTCAGTATGCATAGTTCTCTGCCATTGTCTTTGGAAGAGGAAAAAAAGAAGAAAAATGGTATATCTTTGCCTTCAAAGAGGTTATATTTTCGTTATATTTTAGTTAAGGATATAAGGTTTATATATTTAAAACACCTGGAGAAAAAAAATAATGATGGTCAATGTAATTCACATTGTACACATTACACAACAAAGTAAGGGAGGCATCAGTATGCAGTCAAGTTAGTTGAGGAAAACAAATAAAAACTGAAGTCAAGACACTTGCAAGCACATCTGATAAATGACTAGTTATCCAAGAAATAGGTTTATTTCACTTCGCTGCAAAATGTGTGTGGTGCTGTCAACACTCAATTTTTCAAGGGCTGATTATCCAGGGCCGATGTGGGAATTATCCAGAGTGTCTGTGGGTTTTTTCCTCATCTCTTCTGCTTAACCTTTTGGCCATTTCACTGCTCATTTCACTGCTCATTTGCACAGTCACTAGAGAGTAAACAGAGGAAGGAACAGGTCATTTTTTTCTGGTAGGTTTTTGAGGTTTTTTTCTCAGTTCAATTTAAAGAGTTGGTACAGGAGTAGAGGAAAAAAGTGACTAAAATGGTTTAGGATTATATGTGGGAAAAAAGATTTGTAGAAATTTATAACATAATTTTTATTATTCCTGTGAACTCTAATTTCTATTATTGTGATTTTCTGTGAGAAATAGAGTTGCATAGTGAATAGAGAATTTTCTTGAAGTGAGGAGAACACGGATTTCAATTCATCTTTTGACATATTTTCTCCATGTGAACTAGACAAAGTGATTTAATCTCCCATTGCTACTTTCCAGGTCAAGTTAAAAAAAGTTGCTTAAGGTAATTTCAATACACAAGTTCCCTAAATTAATGAAATCACAGCATTAAAAAAAAAAATAAATGTGGCAGAATTCAAGCAGAACTTTTATCCCTTAGTATCTTGGCCATGAAACTCCCATAAAATAGGGGTCACAATTACTCCAACCATAATCATAATTCAGAAAAAAGCAGAATTATAATTCAAATTCATCAACTATATTCTTGTATAAATACTCAAATGTATATATATATATATATATATATATATACATATATATACATCTTTAAACAAAGTTACAACATAGAACATTATGTAAATAAGCAAAAGCCTTAAATATAAAGCATTATCTATATTTTGAAAAATCATTCCTTATAACCTTTTTATTTAATTTTATATTTACTTATTTAAGGTGAGGATAGCCCACCTTGCTTTTGTAAGCCTCCTTTCATACTCAGCCTCCTTATCTTTTATTGCACAAGGATTAACAGCTATATTTTGTCTACTTAACTTCATTCATTAATAAAATTTACTTCCTCACTCTGAATTTTCAACTCAGCAATGGGCATCCCATATCTACTCATCATTTATATTTCTCATTATCTCTCATCCCTACCTGTCCAAGCTATTGCCAAGGCCTATCAAGTTCACCTTTGCAACATTTTTAGAATATGACCCTTTCCTCTCTTGGACATTGCCACCATCTCTAGTGGCCACGTTCATCATCTCATACTTTGATTATTGCAACAGACTGATGATGAGTCTGACTTCCTCAAGTCTCCTTTCATTCTAAGTGATTTCCCTAAAGTACAGGTCTGATCATGTCAATCTTCTACCCAATAAACTCCAACTCTATTTGAGATTAAAAGACCTTCATAGCCTAACATCTTTTTATTTTTCTAGTTTTCTTATATCTTAGTCCCAGCCATGTATTCTTCAATTAAGTAATAATGGTTTCCTGGTTATTTCATAAACCAGACATTAAATTTTGTGAATCTGGGTGTTTGTGCTCACTATCCCTCACACCTGGAATACTCTCTCTTCTCTCCTCTGAATAGTGACATCCCTGGCTTTTCTTAAATCCTATCTAAAAATCTCACCTTCTATAGAAAGCCTTTACTAATCCTGGCTAATTCCAATGCCCTCCATTAATTACTTCTTGTTTATTGTGCATATAAATAGCTTTATTTGTATTTGTTTGCATGTTGTCTCACTGTGTAAGGTTCTTATTGCTTGTTTTTATGTCATTTTAGCATTAGGACAGAGCTTGGAATATAGTAGAAACTTTATAAACATTGAACGATTAATTGATGACTAAACAGTAATAATTCACTGCTATGCTACTCCCCTCTTAATAAATGATCATGTAGCTAATTTTAGCTTTTTAAAGAAGTCCTTGGCCTCAGAATTAAAGCAAAAAATATTTCTATATTTTTTTCTCCTGCACACTTTAAAACAGATTCAAATGACGTAATAGTTTTGAAAACATATACAAAAGCATATCTATATTTATATATATGCTATAGAAATATGTACAATGGAAATTTTAATATATTGTATATAATACATGCATGTGTATATATGTATACACAAACAAGGACACATACACAAACATGTGTCAATGAATTATTGCCTATCTTTCTATTTTCCAGTTCTAATCTATGATTCCAGGAATTAGAAACTTCAAATCAAATGTTACTTCCCTAACTTTACTTCCACATAAGAGCAATCTTCTCTTTTAAAATGTAAATTCTTTGAGGACAATGTAATCTTATTAATGTATGCTGTATCTTCAGCACTTAGCACAACAATTGAAAAGAAACACTTAATAAATGCCTTTTTTCCTTCATTCATTATGGATTAATCAGCCTTTCTAAGACATTTTTTGAAGGATCAAAGAGTATCACTAATCTAATTGGAACTTACAATAGTCAAAAGACTATTTCCTAGAATATGGATGACAAGACAAGACTATTCTAATCTAGAGACTATTGTGGCAAGCCTAGAACAAAACAAATAGATCTCAGTTCATTTTGGGGAAAAAAGAAGTAGATTAAACACAACAGGTGAAGCACTATGCTACAGTGATGTAATCTTTCCAACAGATTCTCTCTATGGGCAATCCAAAACAAAACAAAACAAAACAAAAGAACAACAACATATATTCTATGAATAACATCATCAAGTTGAGCCTAGGTCCTTAGAAATAATAATACAGATGATAGGAATCTATTAAATGATTCACTTCCATCTGACGTTTCTGATATGAAGAATCATCCTTGTCCTTTATTGTAGCTTTAACCTGGTTATAGCACCATCAACTATGGGCTGTACAGTTTATATCCTCACCCCTCTCCCCCCCAAAAACACACACACACACACACACACACACACACACACATGTTTAATGAATATTCAAAGGTTATAATACTGCTGAATTATGTGACATTTGTTGCCAAAGTTCTTACAATATGATCTTCCTAGTGTTATAATGGTCTATTTGATTTGCCAAGGACTACAATCATGCTCCAAATATTGTAATGAAATCACAAAGTGCCAAATTAGTGAAATAACTGTTTGTTCATTCAAATATTAGTGCAAATCTGCTGTCATTATAAAAACATGACCAGCAGCAAATCAAAAAAAAAAAAAAAAAAAAAAGAGAGAGAGAGAGAAAAATATAAAAATAAAGCTTTACTGTCCCAATTAAGATGGAAAATTATTTCATATGTATAATGCATTATCAATGTAAGTACATTATATACTTTACAAGTACATTGAAAAATAACCACATCCTTTTTTTGCTTTTAAAAACCTATTTAATTTACTATTTCAAGTATCGCACAAATTGAAAATATTCATTAAGGGACTTATTTTTACAGTCAATTTTCTCAGTTCACATATACTATTATACATGGGACAACTGAAAACTGAGACATTTAAAAATGAAAGATCTTTCCAGTATCATATAATTGATTTCAGTACAATTGTCATATGGATAATCATTGATTTTTTTCCCAAGGTTGGGACCATCTGCATTCAAAGAACTATAAATGTTTGATATTTTCTTCAAAAAAATTTCAGACCTCCTACCCGAATTTTAAACTCATGTTTTCTGTTAAAAATGTCAAATCCATAATATCCTTTCCCCCTGTGGAGCAAAATCCCTTAAATTCACAGTAAAGTTGTACATTGGATATTTATTATCTTCCTCTGAAACCAATTACTTTGAAGTTGAATTTAAAGTAACATATATCATAGATCATAAAAATTTGAAGCATGAATTGGGAAACTCGTGACAGAGTGTTTTTTTTTTCCTTTTGTTCTTTCACACATCATTTTTTTGATGGAAGATGTAAAATGAAAATATAGCTTTCAGAACTATTTTGAATACAACCTTGTGTGTGTTGCCTTCCCATGTGTCCTAAGATTTTCTAAAACTCTTAGTCTTTAAAGATTTCAACTTCATGAATTCATATTAGTGTTAATGAGCTGCATAACTGGAACAACCAAATCCAATTTGAGACTGCATTTATAAATACAACTTTATTCTTTCTTTACATAGAGGCAAGTAAAAGTGAAAGTTGGCAATTATTTTTTTCATTTGATTGATATAGATCATTTGGGAGTAAAAGAAAAAGATTTGGAGGATTATTAGTATATTCCATACTATGAATATAAAAGCATTTTTGTATGAGTAATCGTTCATATTTCTAGAGTCCTTTAAAATATATGAAATATTTTTCTTAAAACAATTCTCTGAAGTAGTTAACACAAGAAGGATTATTCCTATTTTATAGATAAGGAATAAGTATAGTTCCATGACTGAAACACTTGCCCATGGTCTTAAAGGAAGTATCATACTGAGATTTAAATTGTGGTCTCCTTGGTAAAGGTCATGAATATTCAAAAAATTCTCAACACTATATTTTTTTCTTAACAAAGTACCCTTTATACTTCACCTTTTATGTGAGTGCTCTTCAAAGAACTTGCAGACAAATTAAGTCTTGATTCTTTTAATATTATCAAAGTAGAAAAGACAAATATTATGTCTATTTCACAAAGGAGAAAATTCAGAAACAATAAGTGATTTGCTCAAGATTGCACATTTAATTAGCACCAGAGATAGGACCAAAATCTAGATCTCTGCCTCCTAATCTGCTATACAAATAAATTGAGGCTTTTGTTATTTTTCAGTTGTGTACAACTCTCTGTTACTCCATTTAGGGTCTTCTTGGCAAAGATACCAGTGTGGTTTATGACTTTTTTCTCCAGCTGACTTTACTAAGGCATCAGGATTATATAATTTGCCTAGGGTCACACAGCCAGTATCTGTGGCCAGATTTGAATTCAAGTAGATGAATTCTTCTTGACTATAGTATTGGAATGCTATATACTGTACCACCTAGCTGCCCCTTAACTGAAGTAGGCTGGGTATAGGCAAAGTAATTAATCTATTGAGCCAGCTAGGTTGCTCAGCTGACAGTGTTGAACTTAAAGCCACAAAATCCTAAATTAAAATCTGGATTTAAACACTTTCTATGTGTTTGACTCTTGGGAAGCCCATTAATTTCTGATTACTTTAATTTCTATAACTGTAAAGTGGGGAGAATAACACCTACTTATCTACCTCCCAAAGTCAGCGATTATTTTTGTGGAGATAATAGAAAAAGTGGGGAATCCTTTGGGTAGAAAGAGGACAGTTGTTGGGAAACTATCATTATAATATCCATCTTTTATAAGATGGGGACATATGAGTTCATTTTGACTCTCTGCACATTACAACTGCACCATTAAAAAAACAAAGGAAATAGCCCCATACAATAAGCTTTTAAATTAGTCTTCCAAAGGTTAATTACTAAATTTATTGTTTGGAATTTGAAAAACATTATTACATAGAAACAATGTTGGTTAGTTAGTGGTTGTCATTTCTTCTTGAAGTAAACCAAAAATGGCATCACTGTTAGAATCAAGTTAACATGTGTCTGACTGACATATCAGAATAATATGGGTTTATAATCCTTTACCATAGGTCAAGCATAAATTGGCCATGAGAACATTTAGGATGGATTCTCTAAATCTGTGCATTTTATCTTTCTTTTGAGATACTTAAGCTTTGCTTTGCTTATAAAACAGCACCTTCTTTGATAAGGTCATGTCATACTTGGGTGGTCTTGTGGTAGAATTTTCTCTGTCACCTTCTCAATTCTGAAGTTTTCAGAGATATCTTCAAAGTGGTTCTTGTATTGCTTCCTCTGACTACTATGTGATCACTTGTCTTAACTAAATATTATATATATAGAAACTACGCTTTGCCTTTCTTTGTTCTCCTTGTATCCCTATTTAGGACGATGAATGGCACATTGGAGATGATTTTTTTTTTCACTTGAATTGATACATAGGTATTAGGTTGTTAGGCCCTCTCATAAATACCTATTTAATTTAACTCCTAATGAGACTAAAATAAAATGATGTGCTGGTAGATATATAAACTCCAACCATTATGTACAACATGTTTTCTATAGGAAAATCAATCTTAATTCCAAATTGGGAAGCAAGAAAAGATTCTCTTCACTGTACCTGACCCTTCAAAATGGAATTGAAATTTCTTTGAACTCATCATTTCTTCTATCAATCTATCTGTGGGAATTCCCTAATACTAGGTCAGTTCTGGAAGCTCCCAAGTCATGAGTAGGACCTGAATAGGCCTTGGCTCTTGCTATTTTTAGGAAGGAGAACATAGATTATTTGTGAGAAATGTGGAACAGAAATAGATTTTCTAGTATGATGGGCTTAAAATATTGTGAAAGTCTAGAAAATATTGCTAATGCCAAATCTTAGGAATAGGTCTTATTTGTCATAATTAAATCAAGTGTTTTTGTAGGTTTTCAAATGTTCTCTTAATTTTTTTTTATAAAAGACAGAGCAAGAAAATGTTTTTCCCTCTATACTTCTGCCTCTCAAATTGATTGTGAATTCACAGAATTTCAGAACTAAAAGAAAATTTTGTCAATTCAGTACCAACAAATCATCTTATAGAAAATCTAACTGATCCCCAAAGAAGTAAAGTGGATTGCTCAATCTCACAAAGTTAGTTAGAAGAAGAGATGGGATAGGAACTCATTTCTTTTGACTCCCAGTTCAGCTTTATTTTCATGATATTGTATTAATAGTATTTCTAAAATGAAGAATTATAAAAGTTTTCCACTATATTTATAATTTTACTACATTACATATCTAAAGATATGATTTTTAAAAACTAAAAGCTCTTTTTGGGCTGGATTATGTGAATTTATCTTTGGGGGAGATAGGTTTTAGTGATGATCAGTGTGAGGAACTTGCTCCCCCAGTACAAATCAGAAATCCTTTTGTAATATATAATTTAAGGAATTTATTCAAATACAATAAGCAAAAGTAGTTTTCACTCATACTGTCAGTTTGCACCAAAAACAACTTGAGTCTAGACTCCATAGCCAAGGTATAGAGATGTTCTATATTATACTAACTCTTGGATAAAGGTTATATGGTATAAACTCAACATTCAAATTTCCAAATATAATACTTTCTCAACATTCCTCCTCTAAATCTTTTATTTGAATAACTACAGAAAAAGATCTGACATTTCCAAAATTATACTTAGCTTCAGTGCTTTCTAAAGAAAAGAGTTCTAGAACATTTTTAGGAGAACATGTGGAAATGCTGGCACATTTCTTTGCCTATTTCTCATTTTTCCATAATAAAGAAGTAATTATTAGCATAAAAAGCAAATATGCAACCAGTATCATTTCTATGGAATCAGTTAGATTAAAGTAAACATTTGTCCAAGCCCAAACAATTCCAATATTTAGTATGATACATTTTTGTGCTTTTTTAAAATCCAACTCAGATTAACATTTCCTATAAAGCTATGAGTTAAGCAGACTTAGAGGAAGACTAAGAGTACGAGCATACAGAGGCCCAACAGACCATGTCCTATGTACATCTATGCTAAAGTAGCATAATGTAAAGGAAGATTGGCTAATGGTTGTCAGCTCTGTAATCTGTGTTTGGACTAAATTTGATTGTTTACTTTTTTTTTTTAGTAAGTTGATTAAGTTGTTTATGTTCTAAATAAGTTTCTTATTAGTCTTCCTGTAGTCACTTAATCAGAGTTCTCAGTAATGTTCAATACTATCACATTTCTCTCAGCCTCAGTTTCCTAGGTTATAAGGATAATAATAGAACTATTGCCCAGGGTTGTTGTAAAGATCAAATAAAATAACATTCAAAAAATATTTTGCAAACTTTAAAGTAATATATAAATGGTATTTTCTTCTTCTTTTTCTTCATCATCATCATCATTATCATCATCCAAGCAGGCTACCACACTTTTTGTCATTCAGAATGAAATACTCATGTCTGGCAATTCTAAGAAAAGCAAATGATTTTTAGAATAAACTAGAAGAAAGTCTATCTAGAAAACAAATATATAGATATAGATATAGATATATTAATAGATACAGAAATATTTTAAGATCGCAAAGAAATGTGGCACAATTATCTTAGACTGATTTGTTTATATTTGTAATGAATTTAACTTTAAGATCTTTAAATTTTGCAATTTTGATTATTTTTCTTCATTTAAACAGTTGATTTATCTGGAAAATAAAACCAAAAGTAACAGAGAATTTACATACATGGAGTTGAAATCCATTTTCTCCTTTTTTTAAAGCAAAGACATACAGATAAAAAGAAACTGAAATTTTTAAGATTAAAAGTTATATAACAATACTAGACAAAACCTATTACCATTGCCCAAAAAAGAGAAACTGAGAAACTAATTGTCTCTTTCACCATTGAAAAGAAAGCGTGTCACATTCTGCACAGCTCTTTGCTACATTTGGTACAGTAATCTCCATCAAGAGGCAAATTGGCTTTTCTTTTTACAGATCATTACGAATCACAATCCAGCCAATAGCACTTGGATAAAATAGTTCTAGAACTATCTCAAATTCAGATGTATTTTCTTATTGTATTTTACAAAGCAAAACTTTCTAAATAAAAAAAAAATGAAACAGGAAAAAAAAAAAAACTGCTTCCTTACTATATAATTTAAATCTCTGACATCAAGAAAAATGTTTGCAATGGGTTACATGCTTTACATATTTGCATGGTAAAACAACCATTTCATAAACTATGAAACAAAGGCATTTTCAAGATGACATTTGGTGAAATATCTCATGATAATTGAAACCTTGGCATGCATCTGCATGTATGAATTTATACATGCATACATATGTGTCTGCATATGAAACATTTATGTACACATTATTCCTTTCCTCATTATTAAAAAAAAAACAATTCTTTTACCATCTTCAGATGGTAAAGATAAAAGTTCCATTTCCCCATGATTAAGGATATAATAGATTGAATATTTCTATTCAATGAATTCTGGTCAGGTGTGCAAAGAAGAAATTAGTAGTTTATAGTTACTAACTGAAAGGACACTAGTCAAGCCAAAAATCCAAATGATAGCATAGTCAGAGGAAGAAAAGAAAAAAAGAATTTTATATTGAGTTGGCCTTACTGGAAATTTATTTTACATTCCAAAATCTTCACTTCCAAACACATTTTAAATGCCCAGGAAAGAATTACTTCACAGATTTTTCTCCTAGCAATTTTCTTTACAATCCTCAGCAATGCTATGAAACTAAGTGGTAGAGTTCACTTAAATTTCCAAATGTTTTAGCAAAGACAAGTTGTTTTTGACTTGTGATGTTTGCTGCACAACATCTTTTATTTTACCTCATCTAAAATAATTATTGAATTATTTTGCCTTGCCTAATCATGATCAACACAAGCCTAACAGAATTCTATTTAGTGTGAAGACCATTTATTTTTAAATCAGCAGGAGTCAGGAATTCAGGTTAGGGGAAAATTGTCTATCTTTATTCTCTGTGAAGAAGGATTGGAGGTGGAAGAGAATTGGCGATAGCAATGTGTGTAGCTGAGTCAAGAAGCTAGCTAGACCAGCAGCCACACGACCAGCAGCTAGGAGAATGGAACCCAGGCCCAATCTCTCCCAGTTTCTCTTCCTGTCTCTCTCTGCCTCCACCCACCAAAATCGTCATTTCCTATACAACACATCAGGACTTGCCCGGAGAGTGGGCAGGGACCATTCTTTATCCAATCATGTATATTAATAGAGTATAGCCCAATTACTATTTAGCCTCACGTACTTGGGACCTCAGTGCATCAACTCAAACTTCAGCCCATTACATCTCCCACTTTCTTTTATTTTAGAACACAGGTGGTCATGCCATCCCTGACTCCTCAGGGAGGTCAGAGCCGGGGAGGTGATCACAGCCTCCCTAACTTCTCAGGAAAGGTGGTGAAAGCACTAAAAAGGAGATGATCACAGCCTCCCTGACTTCTCATGAAAGGTGGTGAAAGCACTAAAAAGGAGATGATCACACCCTCCCTGACATCTCAGGAAGGGAGATGAAAAGCACCAAAGGGAAGTGGGGGTTGCAGGGTTCTGGCTGAAGGGTCCAATGCACAAACCCATCAGCATGGGCGGTATTACACAAGCACATAGCAATAATGGAGGCTATTAGGATGACTCTCCCACAGTCAGTGCAGGCTCGATGTGGTGTAACAAACATGAATTGTACACTCAAGTAGGAATAGCAAACAATATAAATCAACATGGTGTTGGAAAAAGATCACCAGAAGTCCTAGAAGGAGGGTATTAAACAACAGTCACACATACACTTCTTCAGCAGCCAAGAGATAGTCCAAAACCAATTATTGTCCATTGTTTCCATGTCAGGGAATCCAGTGATCCCCCTAGTTTTTGGAGTCCTGCAAAGTCTTTTATGTGTTAGGAATCCATTGATTCAGCAGATTTTGAAGTCCTGTAACAGTCTTATCATTTCTCAGAGAATCCAATGATTCCTGAGAGTTTTCAAGTCCTATGTCTCAGAGAATCCAATGATTCCTGAGGGTTTTCAAGTCCTACAACTATCTTATCATGTCTCAGAGAATCCAATGATTCCTGAGGGTTTTGAAGTTCAACAATCTTTGATGTCCATGAGTCAAACGCCATAACTGCCACACTCTTTCAATGGGGAGCACAATCAGTAACAGAACCACCCGATATTTCATGGGTCGTCTCCTTTGTTTCAAGGGTCTGCTCCGTCTCTCTGTAATGGACAATGCGAATATGGCTCATTGGCACCCATCTAATTCCTTCTCCACCTGTATAGATACAAGCAAACCCTCTCCCCAAAGCGGTTATCCTATCTGGTCCTTTCCATTCACCACTTTCTGGGTCTCTCCACATCACCTGGAGATTATCTAAAGATAGTGGAGCTGCTTGCACTGGACACTGACCTTCCAGTGGGTTATAAAACCTGTCTGCCGGAGCCAGTGCATCTTTGTCAAAAATCAAGAAGTTAATAGTATAAAGAGCTTGATTTAGAAGTTCTCTAGGGTTACCTGTGGCTCCCCCTTTCTTTTGTTTTTGGAGGAGCGTCTTAATATCTCTGTTTCTCCTCTCTACTATTGCCTGTCCTTGAGGATTAAAAGGTATGCCCGTAGTGTGTAAAATCTTATACTGTGCACAAAAGTGCGCCAAATGTGAACACCGTGTATTTTTAAACCAGCAGGAGTCAGGAATTCAGGTTAGGGGAAAATTGTCTATCTTTATTCTCTGTGAAGAAGGATCAGAGGTGGAAGAGAATTGGCGATAGCAATGTGTGTAGCTGAGTCAAGAAGCTAGCTAGACCTGCAGCCACACGACCAGCAGCTAGGAGAATGGAACCCAGGCCCAATCTCTCCCAGCTTCTCTTCCTGTCTCTCTCTGCCTCCACCCACTAAAATCGTCATTTCCTATACAACACATCAGGACTTGCCCGGAGAGTGGGCAGGGACCATTCTTTATCCAATCATGTATATTAATAGAGTATAGCCCAATTACTATTTAGCCTCACGTATTTGGGACCTCAGTGCATCAACTCAAACTTCAGCCCATTACAATTTAGTACTCCAAAAAATAGCTGATTTCTGGTTAAGAGATTCTATACCTTTTCTAATATTCTGAAGACTTGCCCCTAGTCCATTTCTGGAACTATCTACCATTGCCATGGACATGTATCAGTCTGGAAATATCAGGGTATTAATCTGAGTTGAGGATAAATGAAAGCAATGGTAATTGCAACAAAATAGGAAAAAATTGGGACATTTAAATAAAAAGTAGTTTATCTGTACAGAGGGGGAATGGAAGGAACTATGTGGGGGAAAAGTGGAAAGGCAACAGAAAAAAAAAAAAAAGTAATTCAGGGGCTGCATGAGTGAAAGCTAAAAATAAAGACCAGCATTGTTTCAATAGAGTTTGTTAGAACTGAAAAGCCTTGTCTCACTGAATGAAGGAAAGAATAGAATAAATGTGAAATGTCCCATTATAAAATAAATGATTATATTACTATTACTTATCACAACATAGAGAGACAAAATTTAAACTATTTTTCCCTATCTAAAAGGCAGCATAGCATAACATATAGAAATCTGGCCTAAGACTAATACACCTGGCTTCGAGTCCTCCTTTAATACATCTTGGCTATGTAACATTGAATAAAACACTGTTGCAGATAGCTCTGAAAGACAGGAAATTTCAGAAGATCCTGGTCTGAATCAGACAAAGAAGGTTAAAGGAGAACATTTTATTTCCTTTTCTCAAGAAGGACACAATATAAAAAAGGAATAACTGTGTATATTTATATATCTCTGATCTCACCTCTCTATCTCTCTATCTATATGAAGTATGCAGCAAGATACAAAATATAAAGATAACCAAAATGAATATGAAAAATATTAAAGATAACCAAAATGGAATAAAATATTCAATGAAAATTTAGTTGGGGGAAAAACTACTTTCAGTTATGTGGACCATGAAAAGCTTCCCAGAAAGTTACTTCAATCAGTCCTTGAAGACAGGATTTTGAAAGAAAAAGTATAAAGAGATGAAAGTTAAGGAATGTGTATGAGTGTGTGTGGTTGTGTGTGTGTATGTGTGTGTACATATACTATAGTAAAGTGTTTGACATATATTATATATATTTGACATATATGTATATATATATATATATAATATATATATTTGACTCTTTTATCTAATATCAATAAATCAAATAGCACCTATTTTGTTCCTGAGAACTTTATTAGGTGCTGGGAATACAAAAACAAAAATGAAACAGTCTTTGCCCTTGAGGAGGTAACATTCTATTGGGAGAGGCAGTATATTTGTAATATGGCAATGTAATTTGTTTTAAGATGAAAAGGCATTATGTGGACAAGCCATATAGGCTTCTAATTTGGAGTTCTTGCTCATCTTCTGAATCTATGGGGACAGACTGTAAAAGATATTTTGAATCAGGTAAAAAGAATATTCCCAGAGAATGTTGGACAATACTATCTAAGAGAGGACAATGCAGGTGGCAGAGAAAGCAATGTTGAAATAGGCACTGATGTGCAGGTTTGAATTGAAGCCAGAAAAGCAAGCTTTTTGTTTTGTTTTATTTGAATTTGATTTTCTCTTCCCAGATTACAAGAAAAGAAATGAAAAAAGAATTTCTGCCTAAAGAGTTAGTCATTAGTATGCTCAATGGTTTCCTATTTCCCATAACTTGGGTATGATAGGAAACTCTTTGTAAGCATTCCTTGATTCTTTTATAGAACTAGTTACTTCTCATAAATGCCACCAGTGGCTTACCTTCATGGAAACAGTTTTGCTAACAAGGATATAATGACTTTTCATAGTACAGGGTTGGATTGTAACAGGTTACTTTGAAAGATTCTCTCTTCCCTCCCCTCCTATCTGTTCCCTTCTTTCCCCACTCCTACCCTAGTCTCTCTCTAATACACACACACACACACACACACACACACACACCATCACACCATCAATCACACCATCACACCATAAATTCATAACCAAACTCTCAAGAACAGAATGAATACTAATCTGAATCTCTTGTTCTGTCCTACCATATTATGGATCCCATTTGTTGTTCTGTCCAATAATTCAAGTGACTGATTCACTAAGAGTATTAGAACTATGGCACTTGATAGTGGCAGCTAGTTTTACACAAAATATTTCCAAAATAGAAATAAGATAATTCTTTGAGGGGACAGAAAGATATTGGAAACTAGGGAAAGGAATCTGGAAAAGAAAAAAATATGTATAGAAGGTAATACTTGAAATTACTCTTGAAAAAAAAAACTTGGATTTAAGAGGCACAGATGAAGTACAGAGTACATTAAAAGGATAAGGTGTCAGATGTCAAAACAAAAAGTTGGGAAAGGGAACCATGTGGATAAGAAATGGTAATAAGGTCAAATTTACCATATAGTAGAATGCAAGAAGTGAAATATTATGTAATGGATTTGAAAATTAAGTTGGACCCTTTTATGAAAAGCTTTAAATGTCAAAAGTGAAGTTTATTTTTCACTGCCTTTCAGAGATAATAGGGAGCCAATGAAGTTTATTAAATAGAGAAGTTACATGGTCACATGTTTACTTTAGAAAATCAATTTCCTGTGGTGTGGAAGATAGATTGGAGTAGGGAGAAACTTGAGCTACAAAAACCAATTTGAAGAGTATTATAAAATTCCAGATATTGCCTCAACTCCAGGCAAGAAGGAGCCACTGACTTATTTTGAATACATCTATAATGATCCTTGGAACTAAAGATTTTAATAGCTGTGTGAAGCAAGCAATTAAATAAAAATATTTTTTTTAAATAACTATTACAATATCATAGGTGAAAGGGCATGAAAAGATGAACTAGTATAGTGGTAGTGTAAATTAGAAGAATGGGATGAATGTGAGAAATACTGGAAAAGGAGAATTCAAAGGATCTGAACATGACACAGTATTATGTGTGGAAAGGGAGAAAGGAACTAGAAAGGATCCTGGGCTTGAACAAGTAAAACAGGTAGGGAGGCATAACAGGGAAAGGTGATTTTTTTGAAAAAGTATCTAAGTGGTTGTGAATTGAGTATAAACTTTTTAATAAGACAATTAAAACATCACTGAAGTACTTCGAATGAACAATTTCAGAAGAGTGCTAAGGATAAAAGCTTAGATCGCAAAAGATTCAGTGGGTTGGTAAGGAAATAGATTTAATGATTACAGATACAGAAAATAGTGAAGAGAAGTATAGGGCAATAGTTTGGAGAACTGCTAAGTTTAAGGAAGTTTTTAAATGAGATATTCTATATAAAATACTGTAACAATTGTAAAATTCTATATAAACATCAGCTATGATTGCTGTTGCTATTACTTGTAAATGGAAGAACATATACATAAGAAGAGGGTATAAGTAATTTAAGTATATATATATATATATATATATATATATATATATATATATTTAAGGTAGGAGAAAACTGAGGGATGATTGATGAATTAAAGTCTAACAGAGGAGATTTTTTTTAAAAGAAAGATTTCATCAGGACCCAAATAGGAAAGCTAGCCTTGACAAGGATGGGGAAAAGTCATCTTCTTACATGAACACAATGGGGGAAAAAAGATGAGTGAGAATATAAAGACACTTTGCAATATGTACGAATGGAGATAAGGGAACTCATGACAGGTGCTCTCAGCTTCTCTGTAAAGTATAAAATGAGGTCATCTGTTCAGAGATTAAGAGTAGAACTAGAATTTCTTAATCTCTGAGCAGATGACCTCATTTTATAAGGCATTGGGAGCTTGAAAAGAGAAAAGAAGGTTTAGAAAAGTTAGTATGGTAAGGGTAATAGGGAGTCAGTCAATCAAAAATGAAGAGAATTGTGTATCAGTGAGGATTCAATTGAAATTTGATAACATGCTATTGAAGTGGAACCAGTCTACATGGTTTTATGATTCCTTTAGTAGTGTCCTAGAGCTTGTACATATGAAGAGAGAAGAGAGATCACAAGTATATGTGTGGCTACAAATCTTTTTTTGAGACAGAGATGAATAATACTCCCCTATTTTCTTATATATAACTTTGGAAGATTGTGAAATGGTTACAGTAATTAGAAGATGCAAAATAGTGCCATTACAGTTGTTTCTTAGTGAAGATTTTCACATTTTCATTGTTGCTATCATGGAAAAAAAATGGATTATTGTTTCAAATATGTAGCAACATTATTGATTAAAAAAGGTAAATATTTGTAAATATAAGGTTACATTTTTAAAATTTATGACTTTTATTTTCTCAACTATGTTCAATATATTGGAAAACATCAGATATTAACCAAGTAAATAATAAAAGAATGCAGATTGATAAATATCTACTGTTAGCTAATAATTTATGAAATGATCTTAAATATTGGTCCATACTATGTTACACCAACATTAATTTTCTCAAGTTTTAAATCTGAGAGAATTAACATACATACAATTATTTAAAAATATATACATATATATACACACACATATATACATATAAAATTGGAGACTAATAATAGAAAAAAATGTACTAGATTAAAGGGAATCCCTTTAACAATTTTAACTGTTCTAGATTTGAGATAGACATCAGAGAGAGAGAGACAGAAACAGAGAGACAGAGAGAACAAGAGAGCGATAGTAAGAGAGAGAGAGAGAGAGAGAGAGGGAGAGAGAGAGAGAGAGAGAGAGAGAGAGACAGAGAAAGAAAGAAAGGACAAGTAGAATATGGATTGAGAAGAGGCCATTAGATTTGGAGATTAAGAAATTCTTGGTGTATTTATATTTAGACAAAACAGTTTCATTTGAATTTTGTGAATAATGTGAATTACAAATTCACATTAAGAAGTAAGTGAGAGGAGAACAAATAGAGGCATCAATTATATATAGCCTTCTCAAGAAATTTAGCCTCAAAATAGAGAAGAGCTAAATGGAATAATTGCTAGGACAGATGGATGGATGAAATAAAATTATTTAGAATTCAGGAGATTCATGTTTGTAGGCACTAGGGAGGCATCCAATAGTCAGGAAACAATTGAAGATAAATGAGAAATTTGTGATGCTATGAAGCAATATTATGCAGAAGATAGAATGGAATAGTATAACTGTTTTAATGACTTTTTTAAATTTAGCAAAAAAAAAAAAAACAAAAAAAAAACTTATTTTATTCCCCTTTCTCCCAAGAAAGAAAGAATAACAGACCTCCTGTTACAAACATTAATGATCAAACAAAACAAATTTTTTATTGGTCTTTCCTCTTTCCAGTGTATATATTTATAATTCTATACTCTAAATTCTTCACCTATCTTGTAATTAGTCTTTTAGACTTTTAGAATTGTAATTAGTCATTATGATGATCAAAGTCATTTTTTCAGTAAATAAATTCTTTGTATTTTTGAATAACATTTTCACATTCCATGTAAAAGCAATTTCACCACCCATTTAATTTTTTTTTCTAAATTCTTTCCCTCCTTTCCTTCCCTACCCCTGAAACAGTAAGTATATTGATATAGGTTTGCACATATTCAATCATACAAAACATGTTCCCATAACAAGTTGTAAAAGAAAACATTGACCAAAAAAAGAAAAACATTATCCTATCAGCATCTATACTTCATAATTTCTTTCTCTGGAGACAGATTTTTTTTCTTATCATAAGTCATTTGGAACACCTTGCATCTTTGTGTTGCTGAAAATAACTAAATCATTCATAGTTGCTGATCAAATTTTGCAAGTCTTTCAAATTAATTTTTCTATATATTATTGTTATTGTTGTACAATTTAAATAAATTGTAGTCTAAATGATTTTTATTGTACTTGGAATCAGCTTATACAATTCTTTTCAAATTTCTCTGAAATCATCTCTTTCACCATATTGTATTCTAAATTCTCTCCTTCTTTATAATGGTAGACTAAACTGACCACAAATCCTTACGATTTGAATGTTTTTTACTTGCTTACAGTATTTATTTTCTCAATAATATCTTATTTTTTCAAATACATGTAAAGATAGATACAAGCAAAGACTTAATATTCCAAATTTTTCTTACCTCCAGTCCCCTCAAAATGATCCTTTTTTTCCTCCTTTCTCCAAGAAATAAACCCCATTACAAACATTAATGGTCAAGCAAAACAAATATTTGTCATGTTGTACAAAAACAATAGACAAAAGGGGAAAGAGAATGAGAAAGAAAAACAAACAAAAGGTGAAAATATTCAGTCTTCTTAATTCTCTCTCTGAAAGTATATGGCATGTTCCATTTAGGTCTACTGGAATTGGTTTGAATTATCACATTGTTTAGAAGAGCCAAACCTTGATCATCATATCATCTTGTTATTACATACACTGTTCTTTTAGTTTGGCTCACTTCATTCACTTCATGTAATTCTTTCTAGGCTTTCAGAAATCAGCCTGCTCTTCATTCCTTTGAGAACTATAATATTCTTTATCTTTGTATACTTTGTTATTTAGCCATTCTTCAATTGATGGTCATCCACTCAATTTTTAATACCTTGCCACTACAAAAATAGCTGCTACAAACATTTTTGCATATGCATGTCCTTTTCCCTTTTTATGATCTCTTCAAAATATGGACACTATAGTGAGACCACTGAATCAAAGGGTCTTCCCAGTTTTATAGCAGTTAAATGGTGCAGTGGATCAAGCACCCACCCATTAAGTCAAGAGGACCTGGGTTTTAATCCAGCCTCAGACACTCAATACTTCCTAGCGTTGTGTCCCTGGATAGGTCATTTAACCTCAATTGCCTCATCAAAAAGTAAATAAATAAATAAATGTGCCCTAAGATGACAAGGGAATATAGTTTAGTCATAGTTCCAAAATGGCATTAATTTCTTTTTTTTTTTTTTTTTAATTTAATAGCCTTTTATTTACAGGTTATATGTATGGGTAACTTTACAGCATTAACAATTGCCAAACCTCTTGTTCCAATTTTTCACCTCTTACCCCCCACCCTCTCCCCCAGATGGCAGGATGACCAGTAGATGTTAAATATATTAAAATATAAATTAGATACACAATAAGTATACATGACCAAACCGTTATTATGCTGTACAAAAAGAATCAGACTGAAATATTGTACAATTAGCTTGTGAAGGAAATTAAAAATGCAGGTGGGCACAAATATAGGGATTGGGAATTCAATGTAATGGTTTTTAGTCATCACCCAGAGTTCTTTGTGCATAGCTGGTTCAGTTCATTACTGCTCCATTGGAGATGATATGGTTGAACTCATTGTTGAGGATGGCCAGGTCCATCAGAACTGGTCATCATATAGTATTGTTGTTGAAGTATATAATGATTTCCTGGTCCTGTTCGTTTCACTCAGCATCAGTTCATGTAGGTCTCTCCAGGCCTTTCTGAAATCATCCTGTTGGTCATTTCTTACAGAACAATAATATTCCATAATATTCATATACCACAATTTATTCAGCCATTCTCCAACTGATGGGCATCCAATCAGTTTCCAGTTTCTAGCCACTACAAAGAGGGCTGCCACAAACATCCGTGCACATACAGGTCCCTTTCCCTTCTTTATGATCTCTTTGGGATATAATCCCAGTAGTAACACTGCTGGATCAAAGGGTATGCACAGTTTGATAACTTTTTGAGCATAGTTCCAAAGTACTCTCTAGAATGGTTGGATTTGTTCACAACTCCACCAACAGGCATTAATTTCTTTATCTGAAATTTGTCTTAAAGTATTTTACCTATAATGTTTTCATTTTGCTCTATTTTCAGAAGTTAACCATTCTAATTGGCCCTCTGGTTTAAATATATGTGAGTAGATTTCTTTTTTTCTTTTCTTGAAATATTATTTCCTTGCTCTTATTTTTGGTCATGACTTCCAGATAGTACAATGATCTTTGTTATCTTCTGATTTACTTTCCAATTCAATTGTTTCTTCCATTTCTTAAAAAAGAAAAAGAAAAAAAAAGAAGTTTAAAAAAACAAAACAACAACTCATTTCATGTCTTCCAGAAACTAATTTGTGTTCAAGTCATACTTCTCTTTGAGATTTTCCTTGTGATTCCTTTGGAGTCTATCTCTTATTCTAGTTTTGTGTCTTCAATATCCCTTTACCATAATAGTTTTTTATGCTGAAATTATTTTTTGTTTACTTATTTTTCCAGTTTACTTTTAGACTTTAGATAATATCACACCTAATCTCTGCACACTTCTGAAGGTCATGATTAGGCAAATCTAGTTGCTGCTTTCTTGATGAATTTCTCAGAATGGATAATTTAAGATTTTAGGTCTTCTCATGTGGTCTAATATAGGGCAAAGTCTGAATGCTACATCTCTGGTTTGAGCTTTCCAAGTTTCTGACCTGGATCTAGATTTGAACAATCATCCCAGTTTATTTCTTGCTGTGTTTGGAGTTCCAGTAGACCGCTGCTGGATTCAGATATTATCAATCAAAGGGAAAGCTTTGGTGATTCAGATTGACAAAAGTGCAAGCTTTTGTATGGTCTATGCCCTAGTTATTCCTTTCCAGAATTCAGACTGAGTTTAAAACTGAAAATGAGACCCAGCTTGTCTCTTGAGAACTGAATCACAATAAATGTGATTTCCCAGTGTCAATGTGGACTAGAAAAAAATAGCTCGTAATTTTTTTCTTGGATTTCCTTATTAAGATTGTCTACTATATTTTCCAGATCTTTTTGCTGGGGATGGAAATGGCAGCTTCTTCTTGCTATTCTATTATCTTGGCATCATCTCAAAGAGAGAATAGAAGCATTTCCGCATATAGTGTTGTTTGTCTTGGCAAGGGGAAAGGTCATCTCTTCATGATCAGCAATCTCATACTGCACAGAAGTCAAGAAGGATTAAGCTTGTGAAAAGGATATTTGATTTGTCAATTAAGAGATCACTGGTAACTTTGGAAAGAGCAGTTTCAGTTAAATAATGAAGTCAAAAGACAGATTGAGTAGAGTATAGATTTTTTTTCCCCCAGGAATTTCTCTGAGAATTGAAACAAATCCTAAGAATTAAATAGCTAAGGGGGCAGAGCCAAGATGGTAGAGAGTAGATACACTTCTCCTGGTGTCACTCAGATCAACACCAGATTAAGCCTCTGAACTGGTTTTGGACTGACAGAACCCACAAATATTTGGAGTACAACAAATTTCCAGAAGAAGATACTTTGGAAGAACTTCAGAAAAGTTCTGTTTCAATCAGGCAGGAAAAGAAGCTGTCAAGCCCAGACTACAGCATAGAGAGCCTGAGGCAGGGAGTTGGGCTAGAGCCAGGGCAACATCTTTATACCAGGAATGCAGGGATGGTTCGATATTAGGAAAACTATTAGCATAATTAACAATATCAATAACCAAACTACAAAAATCATATAATTATCTCAATAGATGCAGAAAAAAAACATATGAAAAAATCCAAATAATATCAGGGATGAAACAAAGTTGCTCACTATCACCATTATTATTCAATATTGTGTTAGAAATGTTAACTTTGGCAATAACAAAAGAAAAAGAGATTAAAGAAATTAGAATAGGTAATGGGGAAACCAAATTATCACTCTTTGCAGATGATATGATAGTATAGTTAGAGAACCCTGGAGGATCAACTAAAAAACTACTGGAAATAATTCACCACTCTAGCAAAGTTGCAAAATACAAAACAAATTCACAGAAATCATCAGTCATCAATATTTTTATATATTACCAACAAAGTTAACAGCAAGAGATACAAAGAGAAATTACCCTTAAAATAATTGTGGATAACATAAAATATTTGGAAATATACCTGCCAAGGCAAAGTCAGGAACTATATGAACAACTTCAGAATACTTTCCACACAAATAAATTCAGATCTAATTAATTGGGAAAATATCAAGTGTTTATGGGTAAGCCAAGCGAATATAATAAACATGACAATATTCTTAAATTAATCTACTTATTCAGTACCATACCAATCAAACTCCCAAGAAATTATTTTACAGATCTAGAAAAAATAATAACAAAGTACATTTGAAAAAATTAAAGGCCAAGAATTTCAAGGGAGTTAATGAAAAAAAAATGTCAATGAAGATGGCCTAGCTATGCTAGACTTAAAACTATATTACAAAGCAGCAATCATCAAAAATATTTTGTACTGGCTAAGAAATAGAGTAGTTGTTCTGTGGAATGGGTTAGGTTCACAAGACAAAATAGTCAATGACTATAGTAATCTAGTCTTTGACAAACCCAAAGACCCCAGCTTTGGGAATAAAAACTCACTATTTGACAAAAGCTGCTGGGAAAATTAGAAACTAATATGACATAAACTAGGCATTGACCCACACCTAACACTATATACCAAGATAAAGTTGAAATGGATTCATGATTTAAATATAAAGAATAATATTATAAGCAAATTAGAAGAACAAAAGATAATTTACCTGTAAGATCTGTGAAGAAGGAAGGAATTTGTTGCCAAAAAAGAACTAAAGTTCATTACTGAACACAAAATAAATAATTTTGATTGTATTAAGTTAAAAAGTTTTGTACAAACAAAACCAATGCAGACAAAATTAGAAAGGAAGCAATAAACTGGGAAAAGATTTTTACATTCAAAGGTTCTGATAAAAGCCTCATTTTTAAAATATTTAGAGAATTAACATAAAATAAAATAGGCATAAAATAAAGATGAATATTGAAGGGAATGTGGGAAAACTGGGACACTAATACATTATTGGTGGAATTGTTAATGGATCCAACTATTCTGGAGAACAATTTGGAACTATGCCCAAAGGACTACAAAAATGTGCATACCCATTGACCCAGCAGTATTTCTACTGGGCATCACAAAGGGACCTTAAAGAAGGGAAAGAGACTCACATGCACAAAAATGTTTGTGGCAACTCTTATTATAGTGACAAGAATCTGGAAACAATGGATGCCCATCAGTTCGAGAATGGCTGAATTAATTATTGGATATGAATGTTATAGAATATTATTGTTATATTAGGAATGGTCAGAGGATGACTTCAGAGAGGCTTGGAAAAACTTAGTTTAACTGATGCTAAGTGAAATGAGCAGAACCAGGAGATCATTGTACATGGCAACAAGATTATACGATGATCAGTTCTGATAGATATGGGCCTTTTCAACAATAATCTTGTGATGAAGAGAGCCATCTCCAACTAGAGAGAGGATTATGGGAACTGCATGTAGATCACAACATAATATTTTTACTCTTTTTGTTGTTGTTTGCTTGCATTTTATTTTATTTTTTTTTTTCCTTTTTGATCTGATTTTTCTTGTGCAACAAAATAATTATATAAATATGTATGCATATATTGGATTTAACATATATTTTAACATGTTAACATGTATTGCATTACTTGCCAGCTAAGGGAGAGAGTGAAGGAAAGAAAGAGGAGGAAATTTGAAACACAAAGTTTTGTACGAGTCAATGTTGAAAAATTATCCATGCATATATTTTGAAAATCAAAACCTTTAATAAAAAATGATAGATGAAGAAAAGCAATACAAAAAAAATTTATTTCAATCAATAATTTTATTACTGCAAGAAACTGCAAAAAAATTCACTTGGTTAATATAAATGAAATATCATATAACATTAATTAATTAATTAATTAATTTTACAAAATTGACTGTGAATACTGAGGTAAATGACTTATTCAGAATCACAAAAACAATTTGTATTAGAAAAACAACATGATTCCAGGTAATCATGACTCCAAAACTGATCTTATCTACTATGCCATATTGCTGATTTAGTCTGGCATATTTAACCTTATTATGTTGATTCTTCCCTATGCACTATGAATGTTGGGTGTGGTTGGGCAGAGAGAAACTGAAGAATTCATTCCTGAGGCCCACAGGGAGTAGGCACTGATAAAGATAAGTTTAGCTCCACAGTCCCAGTCAGAAATCCAAATTATATCAAACTTCTGAGGTCCACCCATCTTGCCATGTCCTGTCAGAAATCCCAGTCATGTCCCTGAAGTTAAATTTTCTCTATACAATCTACTTATGGACATGCCATACTCACTGCCTTCCTCCAGGTCTGTCTGCCACTGGCACACAGTCTTTTGCTAATTTTCTTTTCTCTCTCCCCTGTGCCACATGGTATCTTATCTAATCCCACTTTTCCTCTGTATATCTAACTAACTTTTTTAGGGTGCTAAGTCCTTTTTTTGGGATGTAGCCTGCAAGTAAAGGAATGCCCCTGTCTCATATGATGCTCCTTTCTACTAGGTAATTTTGAGTTCTACTGACAAACTTATCTTTTATATGCTCTCCCATTATATTTCTATTGTATCCCATCATTTTGGCTGTAACATCTTCCCAAAATAATCTACTTTTTGCCAAAGAGAATGGACAATGTGAATTCTTCACTTGATCGAACCCTGACATTTGGTGCCTACCATCATCTGGTATCTACATCAGCCACATTAACCATGTCCATTAGATTTCTGAAGCTCTTGTTAAAAATGGTATTATGCCAGTGATTCCCACAAAGCACTAAAATCTTCATTACCGTATTCCTGCTAAAATTATTTAATGATGCTTTATACACATACATATGATTTATATACAAAAATAATGCCTTATACACAAAATAATTTTCATTTTCCCCTTTTTGTTTTAAACTTTCCAAATTTCCATTTTTGGGAAAAGATTCCCAATAAACTTTTAGGAAACATTTGGTTTACACTTTTTTAATTTTTTTCTTTGTCTGGTTTTTAAAATTTTCCCAAAACTTCTTTTTAGTTTTCTAAAATTTTATTTAAAAAGGATAAATTTTACAAAAAATTTTTAAAAAATAATCTTTTATATTCCTTATTTTACCAATTTTTGAAAATTTTTAAATTTAAATTTGGGGGAAAGGAAAAGAAGAGGGGGGGAACAAAAAAAAAAAAGAAAAAAGCAGGGAAACCAAAGACAAAAGGTTTTCCCAAAAAAAAAATTAAAAAAAGCCTTAAAAAAAAAAAAAAATTTTCCTTTTTTATTCCACAAAGAAAATAAAAAAGGGGTTGGGAAAAAAAAAGGGAGGAAAAAAATTTTTTGCATTTTTTACTCCTTTGTTTCTTTTGGGGTCTCAAACTTTTAAATAAAGGGGCCCATTCACTTCCCTAGATTTGGAGGAGATATGGTAAAACAAAAAGTTTAAAGGGGGCCAAAAAAAAGAAAAAGGCCCGGGAGGGGAAAACAAGGCCGGGCCCGGGCGGGTTGAGACCCAAAGAATAAAAGGAACAAAAACTTTCACAAAAGGGAAATAACAAATAAGCAACAAAAAAGTTGCATAATTTAAATCCTGGTTTCAAAATAATTTCTTTCTACAGTTCAGTTCAATTTTAAAAGGGTTTTATGCTAAATTTGGGGTAAAATACAAATTTTTTCTGGCTTATTGTTATAGTTATTTAAACTTTCTTTGTTTGAGGATACTTTCTAAAACTGGCATTTAAATTTTAAAAACCCAAAATTATAAAATAAAGAAAAAAATTGAAAGAAAAAATCCAAATTTAAAAATAATTATTTTGTTAGTTCCATTTTTTATCTTAAAATTGAAAAAACCCGAGTGCCCGGTTATATCCAAAATAGAAATTTTGATTTAGTTGTTTTTTGGCATCTCTTACAAATATATTAAACTATATTTACTTTGTGGTTTATTTTCTCTTCATCTTTTGCACTAGGATATTAAACTATACACACATGCACATTCATATGCACGCAGGAAAAAAGGAAGCTTTGGAAGATAGTTAAAGCAGCAGGAGGTTCGTAGGTGGTGAGTGGGTCGTGAAATACTCACCTCATTCACTCATAAATAAATATAGTTGGGAAGAATCCAAATTTTTCAGAATACAATAGATTGTCTCTAATGATTTGGTATAAGTAGCTGAAATGGAGACCATATGCATAATTAGAGATGAAAGAACAAGAACATGCTTTCCTGAGTTAAGAATACACTTGGATCTAGTAAGATCAGGGCTTTTAATTAAAATTCAAACCTTCTGGGACTTAAGCTTTTGTTATTTTTGGCAATATGTAATGTTTTATTTCCAAAGAAAAGCATGAATGTCTCATGAAATAGCTACATTGAGCAAAACATATCATATTATCATCTAGTTACCTTCCAATGGTTTCATATGGCTGGACTTTGAGGGCCAGGCTACATTCCTGTAAAGAGCTGAAATTCTTTTTTTTTTTTTTTTTTTTATTAAATAACTTTTTATTGACAGAACCCATGCCAAGGTAATTTTTGAACATTTCCCCCTCCTTCTGTTCCGACCCCTTCCTCTCCCGCTCCCCAAGATGGCAAGCAGTCCTATACATTTAAATAGATTACAGTAGATCTTGGTTAAATATTGTGAGAACCGAACAGTTTTCTTTTGTTGCTCAGGGAGAATTGTTTAGAAGGTATAAATAACCTGGGAAGAAGAAAAAAATGCAAACGTTTACATTCATTTCCAGTGTTCTTTTTGGGTGGGTTTCGTTCATCCTTGATTTGAAATTGTTGATCTTGTCTTTGTTGAAAACCACTTCCTAGAATACATCCTTAACAGTATCGTTGTTGGGTATAAATATTTCCTGGTTCTCCATTTCGCTCAGCACGTTCATTGGTCTCGCCAATCCTCTCTGTATTTGTCCTGCTTATTTGACAGAACATAATTTCCATAACATTCTACCAATTTACCAACCATTTTCCAATTGATGGGCATCCATTCATTTTCCAGCTTCTGGAATCAAACAGGGTTCAAAACATTTGGCCAATACAGGTCCCTTTCCCTTTTTTTAGTATCTCTTTGGGGTATAAGCCCATAAAGACTGTGGACGGGGTTGCAAGTTTGATAACTTTGGGATGCAATGTTCAGAATGGCTGGATGTATAAATTCCACCAAAATTATAGTGTCCCAGTTTTCCCCATCCTCAAATTCTATTATCCCCTTTTCATTCTGGCCAATCCAGGTGTATTATCCAAGTTGTCTTTTTGCATTTCTCGATCAATAGTGATTTGGAACCTCTTTCATAGAGGTAATAGTTTTAATTTCATCTTGAAAATTGTTTTCATATCCCTTTGACCATTTATCAATTAGAATGGCGATTTCTTATAAAAGATAGTTCTTTATATTTTTTGGAAATAGGCCTTTATCAGACCTTGACTGTAAAATGTTTTTCCCAGTTTATTGTTTCCTTCTAATCTTGCCTAATTACTTTGTTTGTCAAAATTTTTCAATTAATTAATCAAAATTTTCAATTTTGTATCAATGATCTCTGTTCTTCTTTGGTCATAAATTCCTTCCTTTCCACAGGTCTGAGGTAAATATCCATGCTCTTCCAATTTTTTTATCTCATTCTTTTGCCTGATCTAACCCATTTGATTATCTTGGGTCTTTTAAGGGTCAATCCTAGTTTCTGCCAACTAATTTACAATTTTCCCAGCAATTTTTGTCAAATAATGCATTCTTATCCCAAAAAACTGGGGTCTTTGGGTTTGTCAAACACTAGAAATTAAAGTTTTGGCTGTTTTGTCCTTTAACCTAACCTTTCCATTGATCAATAGTTATTTATTAGCCAATAAATAGCACAACCACGCCTTATAATATAATTTTAGATCTGATAAGCTAGGCCATTCATTTGATTTTCATTAATTCCTTAAATTCTTGATCTTTTGTTTTCCATAAGAACTTTGTTGTTATTTTTCAGGTCAAAATAGTTTTTGGGAAGTCTGATTGGCAGCACTAAATAAATAGATTAGTTTAGGTAGTATTGTCATCTTTATCATTTTGCCCAATCCAAGAGCATTTAATATTTTTTTCATTAGTTAGATCAGACTTAATTTTTGGCAAGGTTTTTGGTTTGCTCAAAGTTTCTGGTTTTCCTGGAAGATAGATTCAAATTTTTATATATCAGTAGTTACTTTAAATGGTATTTTTTTGTAACTCTGCTGTTGGTTTTTTAGATATTAAGAATGCTGATGACTTATTGGGTTTATTTTATAACCAGTAACTTTGCTAAAATTGTGGATTATTTCTAATAACTTTTTAGTAGAATCTCTGGGGTTCTCTAAGTTACCATCATATCATCACAAAGAGTGATAGTTTGTTTTCCTCATTGCCTATTCTTTTCCTTTAATTCTTTCGCTTTATTCCAAAGGTTTCTAATACAATTTAAAATATGGTGTAGGGGAAACCTTGTTTCCTCCTGTTTATTGGGAATGGTATTTGTTCCATTACATAGTGTTTACTGCTGGTTTTAAAAGATCATGATTATTTTAGGAAAAGTCAATTTTTTTCCTTACCTGGTTTTAATAGGAATGGATTTGATTTTATCAAATGCTTTTTCTCATTGGAGATGATCAATGGTTTTTTAGTTTGGTTATTAATTCCAATTTGGTAGTTTTCCTAATATTGACCAGCCCTCATTCCCTGGATAAATCCTACCGTCATGGTGAATTATCCTGGGGAATGATTTTTCTGATCTTTTTTCTTTTTTATTTGATTTTAGCATCAATATTCTTGGGGGATTGGTCTATATTTTCTTTTCTGTTTCCCTACCTTTTGGTATCAGTACCATGTCTGTGTATAGAAGGAATTTGGGGAAATCCTTCATTCCCTATTTTATCAAATAATTTATATACCATTAAAAATTTTTTTAAATGTTTGGTGAATTCACATTAAATCCACCTGGTCCTGGGGGATTTTTTCTTAGGGGTTTTTAATTGCCTGTTCTATTTCTTTTCTGAAATGGGACTATTCAAACAATTTACTTCCTCCTCTGTTAGTGGGAAGTCTATATTTTTGATGTTCCATTTCACTTAGGTTATCAAATTTATTGGCATGTTGAGCAAAATAACTCTTTATTATTTCTCTAATTTTCTTCATTGTGGGAAATTTCTCCTTTTTCATTTTAAGACTACTTTTCTTTTCCTCCTCCTTTTTCTAATCAGTTTTAAAGGTTTATCAATTTTATTGGTTTTTCATAAAACCAACTCTTGTTTTATTTATTAGTTCAATAGTTTTTTTTAGTTTCAATATTATTAATTTCTCTTAATTTTAGATTTCAAGTTTGAATTGATTGGGGTTTTTAATTTGGTCTTTTCTAGTTTTTAAGTTTTTTCCATTGACCTTCTTCTTTTTGTTCAATAAGCCTCTAAGGATATGTTTCCCCTTATTACCCTTTGGCTGCATCCCAAAATTTTGGTATGATGTCTCACTGTTGTCATCTTGGTGGAAATTTTGTGTCTATAATTTTCTTTTCCCCAATCATTCTTTAAGATGAGATTATTTAGTTTCAATTACTTTTGTTTATTTACCTACTTTTTGTTGAATGGTTTTATTGCATTTGATCAAAAAAAGCATTTCTTTTTTTCACTTAATTTTGGGTCTTTATGTCCTAATATTTTCAATTTTTGTAGGTTCCATGAGCTTGAGAAGAAAATTTCCCTATCACCATTCAGTTTTCTCCAGGATCTATCATCTAGTCTTTCTAATATTCATTTTCTTTAATTTCTTTCTTTTTGTTTTTGATTTGATTTATCTAAATTGGGGGAAGATTGGTCTCTCCTTTTATAGTTTTGCTGTCTATTTCTTCTCATAACTCTCTTAACTTTTCCTTTGGAAGGAAATACCCTTGGGCTTTTATTACTTTGCTTCATTGTCTATATACTAGCAAGATATAGTTTCCTTCTTATCTCTTTTGATTAGATTAAATTTTTGCTTTTACTTGATTGAGATAGATGGTCCCCTCTTTTTGATTCCCTGAAGCATAATAGATTCTTCCAATTTACCCCTTTACTCATGTATTCCCCTGTTTTAAATGTGTTTTTTAAACAACATATTATAGGGTTCTATTTTGATCCAGTCTTATCCTTCCTCTTTAGGGGAGTTCATCCTATTCACATTTAGGTTAAGATTATAATTCTTTTTCGCCACCCTAATATCCTCAGATTATGCTTTTCTTTTCCCTCCTTCCCCACTTCCTTGTTAAACATTGGTCCCCGCGTCACCCAGCTCTTCCTCTTTATTCCCTCCCTCCTCCCTTTGAATCCTTCCTTTTTGTTTTTTTTACTCTTTTTTTCCTTTTTCATTTTCCCCCACTTTTTAATGGGTGGGGAAGATTCTTAAAACAAATGTCAATTATTTTTTTTCCAATCGAGAGAGTAAGATTGCACAATATTCCTCCCCCTCTAAGTTCCCTGATATGATGGCCTTTGTCATCGTTCATGAATTTCCCTCTTTTTTTCCCTTTCCCCTTTTTCACACTATCCCTTTTATTTCTTCCTTTTTTTATTATATAAGTAAAATCAAATTTCGTAATTTTATGTATATCCACAACAAAATACAGTTCCAAGGTTCCCCTTTTTCTTGTCTTAGTCTTGTTTTTTGGAGATCAAATTTTTTTTTTTTCTGTTTTTTTCTTTAGAAACAGATGGGGTTTGTTCATTAAATGTCCATTTCTTCCATGAAAAAATGCTCAGCTTGATGGGTGTTTATTCTTGCTGCATTCCAATTCTTTTGCCTTTTGGAATATCAAATTGTTCGATTTTTAATTTGAGGCAGCCAGATCTTGTAACCCTTTGGTATCTGAATTTTTTCTGGGTTTAGAATTTTTTTAATGAAAATTCTGAAGTTTAAACAATATTTCTGGTCTTTATTTTGGGTCTTTTAGAAGGTGTTTGGTGGATTCTTTTTCCACGCCTATTTTACCTTCCAGTTCAATACTTCTGGGAGTTCTCTTTAATAATTTCGTAAAATAGATTAGGCCTTTTTTCATCATATTTTGGGTAGTCCGATGATCCTTGGTTTTCTCTCCTTGATCTATTTTTCCGGTCCTTGTTTTCAAAAATTTTGACATTTTTCCTCTTTCATTTTTTTGGTTTTGTTTGTATTCTTCCTGTCTCAATGGCCAATTTTTATTTGTTCAGTTTGATTTTTGGTTATTTTCCCATTAGCTTTTTACTTCTTTTTGTATATGTCCGTTGAGTTTTAAAAAGTCATTTTGCTCTATGGAATTTTTTCATTTCACAATTTTTTTTTTTTTTTTTTTTTTTTTTTAGTAGTTATTTTCTTTCTCCAATTCAAATTTGTTTCCCCTGCATTCGGAGTTCTTTACCTTTTCCAGTTCATTTCAGGGGTTGTTTTCTTTCCTTTGTCAAATTTTTCTTTAGGAGTTATAGCTTTCTGTACTCTCTTGCATAGCTTCTCTTTCCTTTCCCCATTTTTTCTTCTGTTCTCTTTTGGTTTTAATTGTCTCTCTAAAGGCCTTTTGTATTGGGGACCAACAAGTCTGGAATTATCTGCTATTAGTCTCTTCAGGGTTGAAAAAGCTTTCTCTTTCAAAAGGGAAACTACAATTGTCCTTTGATTTTCACTCATTTTTTAAATTAGGGTCCCTTTTGGCCAGGATTCCAGCCCTTGCAGAGCAGGAGAATGTATGGATGGGTAGCTGTCCTGCTAGCCAGCTGCAAAAAGCAAAGGTACGAGTCTTTAAAGAGTTCCCCCCTAGTAATCAGGCCTGAGGGCAGAGCTGGGAAAAGTGCCTGCAAAGAACCCCCCCTGGGATAATGACTGCCCTGGGGCTAATGGACAGGAGGTTTCACTATCCTAAAAACCTGCCCTGGGGCTGGGGTTGCCAGTTGAGCAGTAATGGTTTAGGGACTGGAGGTGCCGCTCAGGAAACACAATCCCGTTGGGGAGTTCTTTGCCCCAGGCCGGCCCCCCGGCCTGTGCTGATTAGAGGCTGCCCAGGCTGTGCCTCCTGCCTTTGGGTTTTCCTCCCCCAGCAAAAGCCCTGCTGCAGGATGTAGCTGTGGGGCGGTTTCAGTCTCCGAGTCATTTCCGGTTTTTTAGACAGCCAGTGTTAGGTTCTCGTTTTTTGAGGACCCTCTGTTTTGGCTTTTTTCCCTCTGCCAGTTTACTGTTTGTAATAAAGGCAGAGCAGTTGCCTATAAATGGGTTCTTCCTTTCTAGCCCGAGTCACCCCAGCCCTTGGTCTTCTCAGGACACTAGCCTCTCCTGCCTGTGCCTGTTTCCTCCCCTCAGGAAAACCTTTCCTGGGTTCTTCCCATAACCAGCAGGTAAGTTGTTGCTTCGATCTTCATAATTTAAGCGGAAACTATTTCTGAGGCGGAAAAAAGTTGGTTATGAGGGAATGGGAGGGCCAGAAAGTCATTGTGCCTTCTCCGCCATCTTGGTTTCCCAAGAGCTGAAATTTTAAAAAGGGTGTTGAACACAACAAGCCCTCACTTTACCATTGGACAATAACTCTATTAGCATATGTTTGGAAAAATGGCCCTTCTCACTATTTCCTGCTAGCTCAATCTTTTGGTGTATACAAATAATCTTAGGAGGAACTAGAGGGTGGAGTGAGACAAGCCAGTCTCACTCAGCCTCAGGACAAGGAGGAGAAAAGTGTGGAGATTCTGGACTCTAAATCCTTGGCAAAACTCATGGCAGTTTTGTCCATCTTCCTCATTTCTCCCCTAAAGACCAGGACATCTTATCCCCCAGCTGTTCTTCAGGCCTCCAGGGATATTCAGACTTTACTTTTGCCCAACATTGAAAAAGACCCTTATTTCACTGAAGAAGTCCCAGGTGACGAAAAAAGGTGGTATTTTAAAGACAAACAGAGCTTATTTTGTTAAGATAAACTATAACTCATTTTCTATAAATGGGGCAGAATAGAAAAGATTCCCCTAACCCCACCCAAAAGCTACAGGAAGCAAACTCAGACTGATAAAGAGACAGTTTAATTGTAACTTAGGAGCAGACTGATGGATTCGTGGATACACTAGAATGTACATCCCCTTGGTTCCTCAAGGAAGAAGAAATAGAGGCAGATAATTGGAAACTACTAGGAGATCAATTATGTGAATATTATAATGATAATGGTCCTAATTCAATCCAAGGAAACATTCTATATATACAACATAATACAATTGACCTTAAAGAATCCCACAATTTATAGAAAAAAGAAAAGTTTTAAGAACAGCCAGATGAGGAAGTGTGAGGAAAAATGAAGAAGATAAAGAACAGATTAATGGCAATATCCCCAGAGGACTTGAGGATTTAAGTGAACTTGGAGGGTGGTGATTCTCACTCTCACAGCTGAGCTTCAACTCTTCCTATACCTGAGCAGATCCTTGACACTCCCTTCCCCCTCCCCCCCTTCAACTTTACCTTCAGGGATGGAGGGAGGAAGAGGAGTGGGAGGGATAGTGATAACCCCAGCATCTCCCCCACCGGCAATCACCCTCTCCTCTGACTAGATTGCAAAAGGCACTACTTAAAGCCACAGAAGAAGGGCAGCATACAGCTGATTTGAGAATAGAAATGTATCCTGTGATTCAACAGTTTAACTCTTCAGGTCAAGAAAGTAGAAGATACACTTCTTTTGATCTAGAAATCCTCAAAAGACCTGAAAAAGGCTTGCACTCTTTATAGGGCTACATCATCCTATGTTAAGATATTATTACAGAATTTGGCTTATGAAGCCTTAACCCCTCATGAGTGGAAATTTATAGTGAGTACATGCTTAGAACCTAGACAAAATTTGTTATGGCTTTCTGAATATAGTGAGCTCTGTAGGATACAAGCCCAATGAAATAGTCAAAGTGGAGTTAATCTATGATCAACTAACAAGTGTAGGTTCTTATGTAGAAATTTCAGTACAGATTAATTACCCCATAACAGCATATGAACAAATTGCTTCTACTGCTATCAAAGCATGTTTTTTTTTCCCCCCAAGTAAACAGAAGAAAGGAGAGGCCTTCACAAAAATAGCACAAGGGTCAAATGCACCCTTTGCTAATTTTGTGGGGTTGCAGACAGCTGTCATATGAACTATTGGTGAAAATGCATCAACAGAAATTATGATAAGGCAACTTGCTAAAGAAAATGCTAATGAGGTTTGTAGAAGAATTATATTAGGACTACACAAGGATCTGAACATGGGAAGATAGGGTCCCTTTTGGCAAGGGACTTCCAGAGAGACTTGTCAATGCTTTCAATATGGTAAAGTAGGGCATCTGAAAGCTCAATATTGGCATGGAGACAGAGTGAGAAAGCAGGGTCAGGGAGCAAGACCCAAAATCCCATATCCAAAATGCAACAGAGGCTTCCATTGGGCATCAGAATGTAGACTGATTCAGGGAAACGGGGTGAGGGGCCCAGGCCCAGGGCCCAAGGCAAAAAATACTTGAGGCATGATGGTAGCCAAGGCTATACCCAGAGAGTTTTTAGAAGTTCAATACCCAGACATGATCAATCAGCCAGGAAGCCATCTGATGGAAGAAAGGGATTACACAATCAATCAGCCAGGAAGCAACCTGATGAGAGAAAGGGAATACAATTGGGGAGAATAGAGTTGTATACAGCTGGGACAACCGAGATACCCCCTGGAGAGGTGAAATCTGTTCCTCTCCAGTCTATGGATCCCTTGCCTCCCCACACAGTAGGCTTGATCATTTCACCTCCTGAGAGCATTTACAAAACATGTCCATCCATACACTGATGTGGGAAACTGGGGAATGTGTAGATAATACCCAGTCACTAAAACAGGCAGACAATGTATGACATCACCCAGGAGAAGTAGTAGCATCAGGTTTACTGATACAGACTCCTAATAGGCAATCTGGTGATAGTCACTCAGATTCTGACTCTAAGCAACAGAATCCAGGAATATTCTAGACAGCAGCTGTGACCAGGTGACTGACCTATGCTCACTATCTATATAAATGGCATACAATTAGAAAGGCTGGCAGTAGCAAAGAGCTGTAAACAAAGCAGATATCCCTCGGTGGGGGAACAGGGTGCAGTTAAACAAATTATGGCACATAAATGTCATGGAGATCATTGTGGTGTAATAAACAATGAATGTAATGAATACAGAGGTGCAGGGGAAGACATACAAGAACTGATGCAGTGATGATGTCTGCACAATCTGGAAAACACCACCCATACCACCCACAACAATGTGAATGAAAAGAAAATAATCACAACTATTTGCTGGAGACAGAATGGCCAACGAGAACACCCCCTTGAAGAAATGAGGGATGATGAGATTAGAACTGCTGTTCATAATGTCAGACTTTTTGCTGTATTGGTTAGTTTTGTGGAAATTTTCTTCCTTTATTTCATATTATAGGGGATGGCTCTCTGAGAAGGGATTGTCTTTCTACACAAGAACACTGAAAACTGGGGAAATTAAGCTGTTTAGAGAAGAAGAAAACAGTGAGAAATATAAGTGATCTAAAACACAAAAAAATAAAAATGTATTTTATAAAAGGGGGGAGGGGAGAAACATTAAAACAAAGTTGGTTATTCTTCCTTAGCCTAAATCTAAATTCTATTGTAGAAATAGTCCCATCCTTCTCTCCCATTAGACTCTTGGAGTTGGGTTTCCCTCACCTCAAAGTGCTCCTTGATGGAGATGCCCCCCACAGGAGGCCAGACCTTGCTGAACAGACATAGGGCCAGCTGCCAGGAGACTGGCAGGAGCTCTGGGGCCAGAGCACCACCTGTGGGATATAAAGGGTCCTTCAGCACTTACTTTAAAAAACAAAAAATTGTAGGGAAGGCCAGGTAAGAGGCCCTGGTCTCTAGGCACTCTCCTACTAGCTCTCTGCAGGGGTTGCTGCCCCTGTGCTGGGAAGAAGGGGTGCCAGACTGGGCGGCAGGAAGGATACTTGAAAGATTGGTAGACACAGGTCTACCTGTCATTATCAGTCATTAGATCATACAGTCATAAGAGCTGCCAACTAGCCCAGTCACTGGCCAAAGATTAAGGCAGACACCTACATGTCTGGCGTAGGAGGATCAATAGCAGCTGAAGTTAGTGCTACCCTTTTGAGATGGACTTTTGAAAGCAAAACAGTTTTTACTCCTTTTTTAGTTGAAAAATCCCCATCAATCTGTGGGGAAAAGACATTTTACAACAATTAGGATTACAAATGAATACTTCAATTTTTTTAGGCAGGGCTGATGTTGAAGGCCTGCCAATACTTTCACCTGTTCTCTATCCAATGGAAAACTGATACAACAGTGTGGATAGAACAGTAGCCCTTAGGTAACGATAAAATTCAGGCCTTATTAGATATAGTACAGGAGCAACTTGACCAAGGACACTTACAGATTTCTCTAAGTCCCTGGAATTCCCTTGTATTTGTTGTAAGAAAGAAATCTGATATAAATAGACAATTTTCAGATGATGAAATTAAAACTATTTCCACTCATATGAAAGAGTGTTCCAAATCACTATTGATCAGAGAAATGCAAATTAAGACAACTCTGAGATATCACTACACACCTGTCAGATTGGCTAAGATGACAGGAAAAAATAATGATGAATATTGGAGGGGATGCGGGAAAACTGAGATACTGATGCATTGTTGGTAGAGTTGTGAGCAAATCAAACCATTCTGGAGAGCAACCTGTAACTATGCCCAAAAAGTTATCAAACTGTTCATACCCTTTGATCCAGCAGTGTTTCTACTGGACTTATATCCCAAAGAGATACTAAAGAAGGGAAAGGTACCTATATGTGCCAAAATGTTTGTGGCAGCCCTGTTTGTAGTGGCTAGAAACTGGAAAATGAATGGATGCCCTTCAATTGGAGAATGATTGGGTAAACCGTGGTATATGAATGTTATGGAATATTATTGTTCTGTAAGAAATGACCAGCAGGATGAAGATAGAGAGGCTTGGAGAGACTTACATGAACTGATGCTAAGTGAAATGAGTAGAACCAAGAGATCATTCATTATATACTTCAACAGTGATACTGTATGAGGATGTGTTCTGATGGAAGTGGATTTCTTTGACAAAGAGAAGATCTAACTCAGTGGAAATTGATCAATGATGGACAGAAGCAGCTACACCCAAAGAAAGAACACTAGGAAATGAATGTAAACTGTTTGCATTTTTGTTTTTCTTCCTGGGTTATTTTTACCTTCTGAATCCAATTCTTCCTGTGCAACAAGAGAACTGTTCAGTCCTGAACACATATATTATATCTAGGATATACTGTGAGATATTTAACATATAGGACTGCTTGCCATCTGGGGAAGGGGGTGGAGGGAGGGAGGGGAAAAATGAGAACAGAAGTGAATGCAAGGGATAATGTTGTAAAAAATTACTCTGGCATGGGTTCTGTCAATAAAAAGTTATAATTATTAAAAAAGAAAAGAAAAGAAAAGAAGAGAAAGAAATCTGGAAAATAGAGGATGTTGACTGATTTAAGAAAAGTAAATGAAGAGATAGAAACTAAGGGAACTCTTCAGCCTGGACTTCCATCTCCTACTCAGTTGCCTAGAGAATGACTTATGTGGATTATAGGCATTAAGGATTGTTTCTTTTCTATCCCTCTGGATAAGAAGAATATGAAAAGATTTGCCTTTTCAGTGCCCAGTGCTAACTTAACTGAGCCTTATAAAAGATATGAATGGACAGTTTTGTCACAGGGAATGAAAAACAGCCCTACTATGTTGTCAAATGTATGTTGTTGCTGCTCTTACTCCAGTAAGAAAAGCATTTCCAAAAGTAATGTTATTACATTACATGGATGTGTGAATAATTAGATGAATTATGATAACACTAACAGAAATGATGGAGTCAGAAAAGATCAGTTCAGGTTTAGGCATGATGAAACTGAAGTATAAGTGGTGCATTTATTTAAAGATGCTCTGTAGAAATTTGAGGCTTCATGACATTCATTTATGCCAAAATTACAGCTGAGTCATGACGGCAAATTAATTGCGAAGGAAGAGGTTGTAAGAAAAAAGAGAGAAAAAGGTTGAGAAACAAGGCTTGGGGGAAAACTCATTATGAGGAATTTGGGAAAAGATAAAAAAAATAAGGAAAATCTGTCTAAAAATAGGAAGTGAATGAATTATAAAAAAATCATTTACATTCGAAAATAGAAGTGTGTTGCATGTGAAACATAAATAAGAGAATATCTGAAAGGAGCAGTGGACAGCAATACTAAAAATTGTGGATAATTTGGGAAAATAATGAAAAATTTGGGGAAAATTGGGATAATTGGCAAATATTTCAATAAAATGAAGTGGTAGGAATTAGTGTAGTTTAAGAGAGTAAAGAGCAAAATATAGTTTAAGAATAGAAAATTTAAACATCATTTTTCTTTTCAAAATGAGGGAAACACATATATAGTAGTTTAATAAATTTAATTTGGGAAAATTAGACATTTTAGTAGCATATGGGAGGAATTTAATTAAGAGGAAATAGTAATTGTGTCTTAGAAATCTTGTATCTTTCTGTGACCAGAAGGAAGAAAGATAAGAGTATGTTTTGGAACTTAATAGTCTTGAAGGATAGAAGAGAGGAAGTATGGATGCTTTCATCATTTTACCTTGATTTTCTCAATTAAGAAATATTATGTCATGTTCTTTATAATTTATGAGATTCATCTGCTTAAAATTTAAACATGGAACCCACATAAATAAGTGATTATATATATATATATATATATATATATATATATACATAGAGAGAGAGAGAGAGAGAGAGAGAGAGAGAGAGATAGTAATGTTAGAATTAAATAATTCTGTTTAGGAAGAATAAATCTGAGCATCACTAGCTTAAATATTCAATGTTATTTTGCGTGGCTTACCCTGGAAATTATCTGAGATATTTAAATAACAATTTAATAACATCATGATGGAGGTGGGCCTAAAAGGTAATCTTAATTCAACCAATCGCAGATGGTTTTCTACAAAAAGAGAAAAACTTATCCAAAAACCCTAATGCCTAACTTAGAAGTCTAGCATTAGAACAAATATAATAGTAGAGAACAGAAAAATTTATTATGCATGATGTAATTTTGACATACAAGTGTCTTACACATGCCATGTTTCATGTTGTTTACAAGTAAAGTATCATTAAATATTTTCTAATATTGTTATTGTGAATATAGTTTACACAAGTCCTAGAAGCTTAGTTGCAAAAATATTAAACAACACAATGAAAAAGAGTAGCTATATTTTATGTTGTTATTATTATTGTTTTGTTAATGAGAAATTTAGCCCTTCTTTTATATGTTAGAGATCCACATATAGCTCAGGTCATCTCAGTTCTATCTGATAAGCCTCAGATGGCCTAACAATGATGGCTATGTTTTTACTGAACAACTAATTGGCACCCTTATGATGTCAAAGTCAAGATAGTCTGGATTGAAACAGCCTTTTCCCCATAGGTAGTTGTTCAAACTTAAGCCTAAGGCATAGTCTCTGAGTATGATAAAGAATGCTAAAGAAATTGTACATATAAATAGCAGACTTATCATCATGGCCTGTCAAGCTGGCATCTCTCATGAGTATTGAATTCATTTTAAAAATAGAAAGAACTATATAGCATAGTAGCCACAGAAGTCACTCTAGAAAAGATCATAGGTCTTGAAAAAAGATATATGAAAAGCACATTAGAGGAGAAATAAGGCAAAAGTAAATATCTTTTAAAAGCCCCAATTTCACTTACATTCGAGTGAAATTCATGGTCCTGAAGTAAGTAGTCTAGACCATTTTCCCCCAAGTAACTTTTCCTTGCCTTTTATACAAAGCTAGCAAGGAAAGATCCACCCATTCATGGAGGACCTTGAATAATGTCATATACTCACCAGGTGCTCAATAAATGTCATTTCATGATGGTATTTGAATAATGTTACTGCTAGAAATGACAGATGTATCCATGGAATATAGCCTGCTGCCTTGAATCAAGTCTGACCCTTCTAAATCTATTGAGCACATATGTTTTCTCTTCAGTCATCACAAAACAAAGTGAAAAGAAAATTGGTTGTTTCATTCAACAACCTTTCCATATGAAATCTTGGGATCCTATTTTCTAATTTCATCTTTTACAAGTGTTAATTGTATATTTAAAAAGATTTGCAAAAAGAATAGTCCAAGATATATCAATGATAAATATATATATTTCAAATGATAAAATATAATTGTTAATAATTCATCTTTCAGTTTCTTAAATGAATATATTACTCACTATGATAACAGTAGTGATAAATTTTTCAGAGATTTTAAAGCACAACAATATTAACACTTATTTCAAGAGTATGACTTTTAATGTGAATATTTTAAGAAATCATTTATAATAGAACCTATATATATGGCTATGTGTACATGTGTGTGTATGTACACAAGTTTATATATGTGTATATATATATATATATATATTTTTTTTATATTTTTTTTTTTTTTTGTGAAATAATTGCTCAGTTGAGTGATTTTAAAAGGGTTGGGCTTTAGCTTTAAATATAGAATGGTGGTATCTTATATTCATCATTAAGAATAAATATTTTAATAAGTTCTACACTTACCATGGTCATTTAAAAGATATTTTTAGACTTCTTGACAATGTGGGAAGGAATTTGATACATTTCATTGTTATTATATATTCTTTAAAAAAGTTTAATTAATACTGATAATGTATATAAAGGATAGGGAGTGGACGTATTATATGGTTATAGAAAACTCAAGGAAAAGAGAATTACCTATCTGATTGTAGGTAAATACCTTCTTTTCATCTTATAGTCTTACAGAGCTGTTTATATCACTTACCCAGGGTCAAATATCTGGTATTTATCAGACATGGGATTTGAGTTTGATTCTACTTTGGCTCTAATGCCAGCTTTTTGGGTACTACATCAAGTTAAAAATATAAAGAACTTTGTACTGTACTCCTATTTTAAACAGATTTATGTAAATTATTTTTGAAGAGATAACTAGATCTTATACATAACTGTCCTATACATAATTGAAGTTAATTTAAAATTACCCAAAAATGTTACAATCATCAGGAAAAGTTGGAAAATTTAAATGAAAAACTCTATCAAATTTCTACTTGAGGGAAGGATGGTACAAGGACATTCACGTTGACATGAAATAATTGTCAATAATTGTGCTAGAAAGTGGATTTTGTATTGCTTTGATTTTTTTTTTAATGCCAATCAGCAGGAGAAAAGGATCACAATGGGAAATTCTACAATTCATTCCCCGAGTATAGAATTGTCCTATATTATCAGCTGAGACTGAGAATGACTACAGAATAGGAAAAGATGCCTGTTGAACTTGAATAAATAACTTTTTAGCCTATACAAAAAACCTTTTTTTTCCCCTAGGTACTTTGTTCCTAACAAAAAGATGTTCTGGATAATATCTCTAAAATTGTAAAATATATAATATATGCTAGTGTTGATTTGAATTTGCTATATTATTCTATGAAATGTGAACCAATCAGAGCTCTAAGAAAACTGTACATCTTTAAATGGTCAGCCCCCAAAAAAGTATTTATCAGCATGTTTCCACTTTTCAGTGGACTCTGACCTTGTATTTCAATACAACAATTTCCCATTTTATGTTTCCTTACATAGCATTCATAGATGAAAATGAACCATTAATCATTCTAAGCAGTCTTTTACAGTATCTTTGCAACAAACTCACTTCACATTTACACAACATGGCTTTTTATATGCAAATAAATCTCCCCAGTTTTCCAAGATGTCTTCTCTGGCAATGGAAGTGATTAGATGTTGGCATTCTCAGTAGCAAGCTCCTGACAAGCTGATTATCCCCCTCTGTGCTTGCAGCAGTCACAGACTGTAATAAGTAAGAGGCTGTAAATTCTAGGGACCACTCATTTTCCCATTTTACTGTCTGCAGGAACTAGTGAGAGCTTGAACCCTCCAATTCTGCCCTTTGTGTAAGTTAAAATAATGCCCTAAATCTTTTTTCTCCTTAAAAACATGATTGTGCTACAGAGAATGATTCTAAACAACACAGCATATTTTGTTCAAAGGTCAAATTAGTTTCTTATTCTACACACCCAACAATTTTAGGATTTCTGTGTTTTTGTTAGCATGGGAAATTCTGAGATAGTCCCACCACGGATATGAGTAGTCTTGCATTACCCAGTGGTCTTCTGTCATGGTGTTTTCTTTCAATACTCAGTTGCTATGACATTTTGCATTATTGTTCTGGGCTCAAGGACACAAAAACTTTGAGGAAAAAAATCATGAATAGAAACATTATTCTCAATAATGGCTGATCATGCAATGTTGTCAAAGTGTTATATGATAGTAGGTCTTACAAAGGAAAGAAAAATAGAAAAAAAGGTAAATTATTTTCACTTTGTTGTTTTCTATCTTACTGTGTTAATTTAGACTTAGAATTACTATTTTCCATTGCAAAAATAATACTTCAGCATTGTTTTATAATGACAAAATAATATATGAACATAGAAGTAATATAGATTAGTTAAAGGCACTGTTCACACATAAAGAGGACAAATAATAGTTGAGCTTGCTACTCAGAATATTCTTTTTTTGGTTTTAATGAGACAGGTATATATTTACTGCTTTCTAGGTGATGTGAAGGAGGAATAGAGTTTCTGCAGAAAAGATGTTTTTTCTTTATATTTTAACATTTAGGAATCTTAAAAAAAGTATGTAGGCAGAAGTTCACCGGTTGGTCTTCCCTAAATCCAGAACCTTTTGCTCTCTTTGTATATTATTTTTAATCTTGAATAAATTACATCTATGTAACACTGAATAACCTAATGCATTAAGATAATTTATTAAAGGAAACAAAGAGTTATCAAAAGTTTACAAAAATATAGTGAGGTAGAGTCTGATAAAATCTAGAACCAAAACTTCAGAACATTGAATAAATCTATCAAAAAATAAGTTTGTGAAATCTTCATAGTATAATATGCTGGACTTTGACAGTCAAGTCTTCAAAGAGTAAAACTTCTGTTATTTTCAATATTATTTTTAAATGAAATTATTTAATAAGATTACATCAATGTAAAATGGATCTGAATAAGTCATTGAGAAGACAATAGAATGCATATGTCACTTAGCTATAGACCCATCAATAATTTGTCCTATTGATCAATGGACATGCTTTTTAATCCCATGTGACCTCTATGAGCAACTCATATGTTGTATGTATATAAATATGTATTTACTTTAGTTGAATCTCTATTATGTTTCCAACACTTTTTATTTTTCTTTTGTTCTGGATACTTTGCTCCTAACACAAGATACCCTGGATAAAGTCTCAGAAATTGCAAAAGGTAAATAACATACCAGTGTTGATTTAAATAATATACATAAATATATTCCTTTTCATCTATATAAGGTCATATTACATTTGTATGTCCATGTTTTTCTGAAGATGTATAACGTCATACTTCATAGGTTCAAATCTTTCCACCAAATCATCATTTCCTACATTATATCAATATTTCAACCTTATACAATCTAGTTAGTTTAAATAATCTAAAACAATATGGATTAATGTCTGACATGAAGTATGTTTCTCTATTTTTGTCTTTTGATTAAATTTATTTTAGCTTTAATAATGAAATAAAAGATTATTATCCCTGCTTTCTTTTTCTAATAAAATCTTTTCTTAATCATTATTATGTTTGTGTACATTTCTTATTTCCTATTCTAGCTGACTCCTCTGCTTTATTTCTACCCACACCCCTGCCTTGCTATTATTTAACCTATTCTGCCTCCAAAGACTCCTTCCTTATCCTCTTTCTCTACTCTTTGCCCCTTTTTTTATCCAATTCTTTTCCACACTTTTCAGTCATAAACCCTTACCTACAAAGATAACCCTACCACTTTGTTGAGAATAAAGCCATTCAACATAGGTCATTATTTAAATACTTCTAAGTATCTGAATGCAACTAAATTCTTTTTGCCTATTGGCTTAAAGAGGTAACTTTTGTCCTTTTCCAGATTCACTGTTTCATTTGGACTCAAGATCTTATGACTTTCTGTATCCTATAAGTTCTTGTTTTGGAAATTTTTATTTCCTTAGACTTCAGATAAGACTTCATAAATATTTTCTTCTGTACTTTTCTTGTTGAATATAGTGTCAAAATTGTTAGTGTGTGTGTGTGTGTGTGTGTGTGTGTGTGTGTGTCTGTATAATATCCAGATGAGATTTTTGAACATCTTGAGGAAAGGAACTTTCTTACATTTTTATTTCTTCATCATGTCACAGTTGACTCCTAAGCATGGAAGTTCACTCTGTTTCTGGAAATAAATCTTACTCCATTGTTTCCTTTATCTGACTGGTCATTTTCTCCCCAATCTGCATTGAAGGAAAATGACATTAGCCATGTCTTTATTCCTTTTAGGGCTTCAGTTCAGATATGCCACATTTCTCCCAACAATGCATCTTCATAAGTATCTTAGGGTGTTTCCAATTTCTTTTATAACATAAATCAATCTTTCTCTAAAAAGATAAAACAAAAAAGCAATAATTTATAAACCAGAAAAAAACTAATTGTACTATGTAGTCAGTTCTAAAGTGAGTATTATTTGTCTAATTTTCAAGTGTTTCTGTAGTTTATCTAATTTGTTTGCAAACTGAATGAACTAATCACATTTGGATTTTGTTTATTTACAGGAATGACTATTTTCTTGAACTTGTATCTATCTTTTCTTCATGATTAGGATAATGTCTATACTATATTTCATTCTGACTTAGAACCAAAATTCATTTGATTTTTGGAATATACTATTTCATTCTTTTTTTGTGGTGGTTAGTGCACAATAATTCTTTGTTATCTGAATTGCCTTTTCTTCACCTAAGAAGTATTTCTGCTGACTTTGTTAAATTTGCTAGTTTCTACAGAACTATTAAAGATTAGCCATATTGAACTATTTTTTAACTTCTGGAAGTATATTGTCCCAATCAATACTTTGTTTTTAAAAGTTCTAAAAGACTTTGTTTTCATTGTTTCTAGTACCAAAATATAGGTTATTTGGCTTCCCAGATTCTTCTGGGAGAACTTAAGATTCTTAAATTTTCTCACCACATCCGATCTTCAAGGTAAAACTCATATTAGTATAACATTCATGTTTTCTTATGGTTGTGGTTGATGGCTTCTATTCAGAAATATTTTCTCAAATCCAGCATTTTAGAAATTCATAAATGCTGTTCTTTTTCTCAGAGCTTCTACTTTAAAAAAGGGAAAAAACCTTTACTATTTATTCAATTTTTCTCTCTTGCTATGTGTTTTGTGTTGCATAAAGAACTTTTCTATTTTAAATAAAATTCTGATTTCTTATTTTAAAAGTTTACTTTTTTTTATCATTCTGGAGTTCCTTAATGTTGTTTTATGATATTTTGGTATTCAAAAACTTCTCTCAGTAACATAAAATTTATTTATCTTCTTTTGCATTTAAAAATATTTTAATGTTCTTTTCTTTTTTAAATTCTGAGTTCAAAATTCTCCCTCTCTCACATCCTCCCTTAACCACTGAGAAGGCAAGCAATATGATATCAATTATACCGGTGAAATTATGTATTTCCATATAGGCCATATTGCTTTTAAAGGAGCAAGAAAAATAAAAAAGTGAGAAACTGTACTTCAGTTTTCACTTAGACTTCATGAGTTCTTTCTCTGGCAATGGATAGCATTTTTTGTCATGGGTCATTCCTTTGGAATTGTCTTGGATTATTATTTTGATCAGTGCTTCACAATTGATCATCATACAGCATTGCTATTACTGTGCACAATGACATCCTGTTTCTTCTCACTGCTTTTTGCATCAGTTCATATAGGTTTTGCTGTGTTTTCCTGAAATTACACTCCTTGTAATTTCTTTCAACAGGGTAGTATTCTATCATAATTATATATTCCCTAATTGATGAATATCCTCTCAATATCCAATTTTTGTTATCACAAAAAGAACTGCTTTAAATAGTTTTGAATATATTTTCCTTTGATTTCTTTGAGATATTGACCTAAAAGTAGTATTACTGTATCAAAGAATATGCATAAGGTTTTTTAAAGTTAATGTAAAACAAATAGAAAATAAAAAGTAAAACATAGAAAAAGAAAAAAACAGAAAAAGAAAAGTAATTGTCACAATGTATATCAAAACTAAGAGATGATTCAAAATATGAACAACAAATTTCCATTTCAAAAATTTTTTCAGACCTATCCACCTCTTTTCTTCCTTGTTGTTTTTGTTCCTTTGTTCTATGCTGTACACTTTTTATTTTACCCCTTTTCTCTCCCCATCTTTCCCAAGAAAGCTATAATTAAGTACATCTTTCTATCTATCTATCTATCGATCTATCTATCCACACACACACAGAGGTATCTACAATCATATACATAGATGCATTTATTTTCATCTATGTAAGGCCATATTGCATTTGTTTATCCTCTGTTTTTCTGAAGGTGGATAACATCATTCTTCATAAGTTCAAATGTTTTAAAATCTACCAACTCGTTGTTTCCTACACTACATCAATATTCCAACCTTATACTATCTAGTTAGTTTAAATAATCTAAAACAATATTGGTTATTATGTCTTCCATGATGTGTAGTTTCCCTACTTTTATCTTTTGAATAGATTTATTTTAACTTTAACATTGTATGAGATAAAAAAATTACTACCTCTGTTTTTTTTCTAATAAAATATATTCCCGACAATTATTATGTTTGTGTGCATTCACTTTTTTTTTCTTGCTGATTCCTCTGCTTTACTTGTACCACTACCTTTTCTTGCTATTACTTAAACTATAGCACCTCCAAGCATCCCTTCCTTATCTTTTCTCTCTACCCTTTCCCTCTCTCTTTAGCCCATTCCTGTTAATTTATAACCCCCCTTTATCCATTTTATTCCTCCCCCTCTTATTTCTTTACAAATTGACTTATATACCCTTTTATATGTAGATAAATATAAATAGACACATGTCTCTATGTACATATATGTATATGTGTGTGTATATATATATATATATATATGAATGTATGTGTATTGTTCCCTCTTTAGTTCATTCCTGATATGAGTAGGATTACATAGCTACTAGCCTTCCTCCCCCATTTAATTCCTCTGTGTCAGTTATTCTTCTCATATCTCATTCATAGAGCATAATTACTTTTTACCTTTTTCTACACACTTTTGCTTTTTAGAATCACATCATACTCAGTTCTGCCTCCATCTTGCTTTCAAACTTTTCTGTTACTAATGACAATCTTAGACATATGTTTAACATTTCCACATATAAACATAAACTGTTTGTCCTTACTGAATCCTTTGAAATCAGTCTTTGATGCTTATCTTTCATTTCTCTTGGATCTTATAGGCTAGATTTTCTATTAAGTTCAGATCTTTTTTTGCAAAAAATCCTGAAATTCTGATTTCAGAATTTGACTATGAAGCTCCAGAAGGTTTTCCTCCTAGGATCTCTATTAGATAGTGATTGGCAATTTTTTGTTGTTATTATTGTTTCTACTTTCCCCTCTCATGCTGACATTTCAGGACAATTTTCTTTAATTATTTCTTATATTATTGTATTAAGATTATTTGTTTGATCTTAGCAGGTAATACAATTATTATTTTTCTTTCCCTTCTTGATCTGTCCTCCATACTGATTGTTACTATCCTCTATTTTTTTTTCATATCTTATGTTTTATTTTATTGTTTCTCTGTCTCATAACTTTTCTGGCTCCACCCTATATCAATTCTATTTTTTCAACTTGATTCTGGATATCCTGAACATGCTGATTTAAAAAAGTCTGGAAAGACTTACATACATATATCAACTGATATTGGGTGAAGTGAGCAGAATCAAATGAATATTTTGCATAATAACAAAAAGATTATGTGATGATCAACTAGGATGGACTTGGTTCTTCTCAACAATGCAGTGATTCAAGGCAATTTCAATTGACTTGATATTGAAAATGCCATCCACATCCCAAATCAGAACTATGAAGACTGAATACGGGTCAAAGCATAAATTTTCACTTTTTTTCTTTCTCATGGGTTTTTTCCCCTTTGGTCTGATTTTTCTTACACAACATTACAAATATGGAAATATGTTTAAAAGAATTGTACACATTTAACCCATATCAGATTATTTGCTTTCTTGGGGAAGGGGAGATAAAGGGGAGATAAAGGGAGAATAAAAATCTTACAAAAAGAAATTCCGAAAACTATCTTTACGTGTACTTAGAAAATAAAATAGCATTGAAAATTTTAAAATAATATTTTGGATCTCCTTTCCTAGTTCATTGACTTTTTTTTTATAATTTTCCTGGGGTTTTTAGATAGTTTTTTATTTTATTTTTTTTTAGATTTCCCTCAACCTCTCTCATTTGATTTTTAATTTTTTTTTTTTTTTAATTCTTCTATAAATTCTTTTGGGGAAGCTAAACATACCCACTGAGATAGGAAGGATTTTATTTTACTTCAATATCCTCCTCTGTAGGTGAATCCTGGTCTTCTCTATTCCTTTAGTAACTTTCTCACTTTTGGGTTCCTTATCCTTTGCCTGCTCATTTTTGTTTGTTTGTTTGTAGCAGCTTTTTTTTTTTTTTTTTTTTTTTAAATGGATATGGGGGATGGTGCCTCTGGCCTCATATTGTCCTTCAGTTTTCCTCTCTATCCCAAAATCAAGCCCAAAATCTAGCCCAAAATCAATCACTCTACCCTCCTGTAAATGCCTGCAGCCAGCAGCTTTCTTGCCCCATTGCTTCTACACTCACCTAAGTATGGTAGTTCCTTCTTTCATAGAGCCATATTTCAGCATCACAGCTAGGCCAGTTATTCCTGATCATCAGAAGTTCCTTTAGGATTCCCTGAATCAGATGTGTGATTCCCCACACTGTCTGGGAAGTAAAATTACTGTGCCTGAGGCCAAGCATACTTCTCAACCCAGCCAAACCCAGGGTTCACTGCTTGCTGTTTCAGCGGAACTACACTAGAGATAGTGGCATTTCACACTGTTCAAACTTCCATCCTGGTATCTTTCTTTATATCTTCTCTGATTGTCCCAGGAAAAACACCAATTTTTGCCCCAATTCTTATTCATTTACACTTCTACATGTACCCTAAGGCTCATTTTTGTCTTGTTTCTAGGAAAATCCAGAGATTTTGGAAGTTCTGGCCTACATTTCATCTCCTCAGAATCCTCTCTTAGCATTCTAAAAAATGGGGTAATTGGGGCCACAAGTTTAAGTAATTTGCTGATGCTTTAAGAATTTTCTACTCTTCATATAATTGCATGGATCTTTATTTTATGAAATGCTCATTAGCTTAAAAATAATTCATTAAAATGAAATAGAATACACACACATATACATATGAATTTTATTGATAGGTAATCAAATATTACCTTGAAGCAATAAAGATCTAACTTTCTTGTCTCAAAGGAATACATTTAATTTGGTCAGTCATCATGATCTGAATGTGGACACTGATATTGATTTTTTTCATTGTTTTTTGAAGAGTTTAATAATAAAAATAAAGTTGATCGATCTTTTCCCCCAAAATTTATTTTATTTTAAGAAAAAAATCAGAAAAAAAAAAAACAGAAAAGCACTACAGAAGAAAATGAGAACAAAAGAGAACATTATCAGGTGTCCAGCAGAATATCAGGGAGAATTCAAAATGTATAAAGAACAAATATCAATTTAAGAAAGTATATACATCAGTAGAAGAAATTATATTCATGAGTGTCCATCTCTTGTTTATTTCCTTGTAAATTGTTCTTTTGTTCTCTGCTGTGTACCTTTCTTACTTTGCTCTTTTTCCCCCCTTTCATCTCTCCCACCATGTCCAAGCAGGCTATAGTTAAGAATTTATTTATATATACATATGTAAATATATACATACACATACATAGATACACACAAACCTCCTTTTCATCCCTCCCACCACTCCCAAGCAAGCTGCAGTTAAGAAAAGACATATTTGTGTATACATATGTAGGTATATGCATACATACAGTCATTTACACATATACATACAATCTACACACACACACACACACACACACACACACTGCTGACTCCATTAAATTATACTCCATAACGTGGCTTACTATTACTTAACCACCCCTCACCCAGCAGGATCCCTCCCTTATCTTCTTTCCTCACCCTTGACTTTCCCATTTACCCATTCCTTGCTCATTATTTTATAGATTTTGGATAGATGCTATACCCTTCATAGTATAGAAGTAGTGTTGCCTGTAGAACCCATTCCTGCGGTGAGTAGGTTTTTCAGAACTACTTCCCCCTCTAATGCCTATGTATCTATTCTAACCCTGCATCTCATTTATATAACATGATTATACTTTTTACCTTAATTCTGTCAATATTTCTTTTGAGCCCAAATTTTAAACATAAAGCATTTATTTCCCTTGGTAAAAAAAAAAAAAAAAGCAAACAATCTGTCTATGCTCAAACAGTTTGTCCGTGTTGTTACTTAAAATTGTTCTTTGATACTGGCTCTTAAATGTTAAATTTTCTGTTAAGTTTGGATTTAATTGATTCAAAATTCTGAAAATCTGCAAGTTCATAGAATGTTAGTTTTTTTCTCAAAATTATAGACAATTTTGCTGGAGATGATATTTTAGGCTGCAAGCTCAGTTCTTTTGCTTGTCTATCAATATAATTCCAAGATTTGTGATCTTTTGCTGTAGATGACGCTATACATCTTATATAATTTTAATTGTAGCCCCAGCATATTTGAATTGTTTTATTTTCTTGTTTCTTGAAAATTTTCTTTCTGATCTCCAGGTTTCAAAATTTGGCAATAATATTCCTATATGCTTTCCACAAAGGATCTCTTTCATGTAGTGATTGGTGGATTTTTTTCTATTTTTACTTTCCCCTCATGTTCTATCTTCCAGGAAATTTTTCTAGGATTATTTCCTGTATTATTGTATCAAGGTTCTTTTTTTGGTCACAATTTTCAGGCAATCCAATTGTTCTCATATTTTCTCCTCTTGCTCTGTTCTCCATATCTGTCATTTTTCTTATAAGATGTTTCACATTCTGTTCTATTTTCTCATTCTTTACAATCTGCTTTGTTATTTCTTGGTCTCTCCTAGCTGCTTTGGGTTTCTCTTGCCTAATTCTAATTTCCCAAGAGTTATTCTCAAACTTTTTCTCCATAATCTTCTTGCTATTCTTGGATTTTTTTTTCTTTAGTTTTTTTCTCAATGTCTCTCATTTGATTTGTGAATTTTTTTGCGTTCTATAAATTCTCTTTGGGCATTTCACATTACTCTTTGGGAAAAAAGTTTTTTTTTAAACTACAGTGTTTTTCTCTGAAGTTTCAATAGTGGGACTCTTCTTTGCTGGTTCCTTTTTTTTTTAATAAGACATATTAGTGTAAACACCTCCAATTGTGGGGTGGGGAGTTGGTGCCTCAAGTTTCCCTTCAGCTATCCACTCTGATGAGGAACCCTAAAACAAGAACTCCACCTTCCTGCAAGTGCCTACAGCCAGCAGCACCCTTATCCTGCTGCTTCTGTACTCACCAGGTGCTGATTCCTTCATGTCCAGGGCTGCATCTCAGCAGTACAGATGGGCCTGGTATTCCCAGTCAGCCAAGGTTCATTCTGTCTTCCTGAACTCAAATCCTCACTTGACAAACAATCTGAAAGATGAAAGTCTCTGTGGTTCCTGCTGAGGCTCCTGCCATATGCAGCGATTAGGGATCCTTACTTGATGTTTCTGTGGAGCTAGCCTGGAGGTGTTTGCACTTCAAGACAGAGAATCTTGTATAGTTTCATCAGGAAGACCCCTGTTTTGCTCCAAGTGTTCTTAATTTTTCAACAGTCTGTTTGCCTTGAGGAACAAATTTATTCTATATGTGGGGAAAATCAGGAGAGCTTGAAATTTATCCGCCTACTCTATCATCTTAGAATCTTTCAGTTGTACCATCTTTACATAGTTTTGGTCTTTTTTTTTTTCTATCAAGACTTTTATTTTCTTATCTTTGGGTATTTATAGTCTGCATTTGGCACCAGTTATTTGTTGCTAAAGAATACAATGATCTCTCCAGTAGAAAATTATATTTCTTTACATTGTGAGGTAAAAAAAAAAATCTTTATTTCATCATTTCATTAACACTTAGATTTTGTTATGAATAGAGAGAAAAATGTAAAGTTTTTCAGACTTTAAGATGTAGGATTATTGTTGCTGCTGTTCTTCATTTAAGTACTATAATTATTCTTCTTCCAAACTCAACCAATAGAAAACAATGACAATGAAGGAATGAGTTGTTTCCTCAATTTTGGCTTTCATTCAATTCATGTAACAACATGCACAGTTATCTGAAAAGTAAAAAGAATCACAGGCTAGCAATTCATTATTTCAAAAATACATATTTAACCTCAGTTACATAACTATGTATATATAGCTTTATTACACAACGACAAATCTGCTAAACTGTAATCCTCATTGCAATATTTTTCTGGTTTTTCTTTTTCTCTTAATTTTTAAAATTAATTTTTATTAAATTTGTTAAAAAAAATAAAATTTTCTCCCATTCATACTCTCTCCATACTTCATTGAAAAAAAAATTCCTTTTGACAACTAGGCTTATTCAAGGAAAATAAATTATCAAATTGTCCATTTTTAAAATATACGTGTCTCTTTTAAAACCCTGAATCTATAACTTTTTTCTGATACAATGGATATCATGCTTTCTTATGCATAGATTGATCCTAGATGATTATGGTGTTTAGCAGAGTTCTTCATCCAAAGCTGTATATCTATACAGTGTTGTTATTATATAAATTATTCTAGTTTTGTTCCCTTTACTATGGATCAGTTCACATACATCTTTTAATTTCTTTGAAATTATCTATTTTCTCATTTCTTATAGCATAATATAATTCCATCATATTCAGATAGTGCACCTTATTCATCAGTTTCCCTAATTTATGGGTATCCCCTTGGATTCTATTTTTTTCTGACAACATAAAGGACTTCTACAAGTATTTTTGTATATATAAAATCTTTTCCTTTTTCTTTGATTTATTTTGGGTGTAAGCATAATTTTGCTATAACTGAGTCAAAGGACAGGTATATTGTGGTAACTTTTTCTATATAATTCCAAGTTGCTTTCCAGATGTGTTATATTCATTCATAGGTTCAACTTAGGCATCTCAAATGTTTGTGCTCAAAGTAAAACTCTTTATAGTTCATCAAAAATTTATTTATTCACCCAACATTACTTTTCTTTTTAGGCTACCACCTCTTTGTCATCCAAGTTCACGGACTAAAAATTAATCTTACTCTTCCTTCCCTCTCTGTCCTTATGGGTAATTAATTACCATTCTATCTTTTCACCACTTTAATCCCTTTTTTCCTCTCATGAAGTCACAATGTAAATTCAAATCTTCAACTAAATTTTTATAATAGTTTCTAATTAGTCTCCATTTCTTCCTTTTCTCCTCCAAGCTGTTTTCCACACAAGCATCATATTAATATTACTAAAAAAGAGGTCAGACCTCTATTCAATACACATTTAGTGATTTCCTATTTCATAAGAATAAAATAAAACCCTATATTATGTCAATTTAAGACCCTCTAACATCTGATTTCCATCTACTTTTCATTAATACCCTTTCTCATATTTACAAAAAAAAAAATTGATTGGTTAATTGTTCTCTGGACTTATTTCTCTGGACTGATTTCTGTGCCTTTACAATCTTTTTTTCATATTTAAAATGAATTCCCCACCCCACCAATACCACAATCCTTATCTCAACCTCTTAGAATCTTTAAGTTCTTTCAAAGGTTCTGCATTTAACAAAATATATATATATATATATATATATATATGTATTCTATGCTCTGGGGAAAATTTACTACTTTGACCTGGTTGGGATTCAAGCAGCTTTGTTTTTGACTTTATATCCCTAGTATCTTGCATTTAATAGGTACAAAATATATTTATGAAGAATTGAATTGAATTGAATATTCCCTTTAATATTTTTTTAAAATTATAAATGTTTTTATAGTTTTGTAAAGTTTAAATTTTTGAATAAAGGTCTAACAACACAAGAGTACAAGTATCTATAGAATCTAATTATGGAAATACAAATTATTATGATGAATTTATCTCATCTGAGTTGAGCTAAGGATGTGTGGGCAGTAAATAAGGTAATATAAATGTACTCTGGCCAGCACATGTTGATGTGAAAGCTATGAACACTCATCCCAGAACAGATTCTGTTCCCAGACTGCAACTCCAGGGATCTTATCATTAGCCAATAGAGCAGAAAGCCTTGTGGTGGGTTGAATCTCACTCAATAAAACTGACATGACTTTCCTGAAGAGAGGAATATTTGTGACTAGCAAGCATATGGTCTTTCTGGCAAAGTTCTGCCACACTGAAAAACTTTTAAATTTATAAAAAAAAAATAAATCATTCCACTAAGTGTACAATTTTGCCCTTTTTTGCCTAGACACAGTAACTCAATTTTTAAAATATATCATAAAATAGATAATATTATGTGAAAAAATAGTGAAGATTTCATCCACCACTTATAAAAGATGTAAAACTTTCAATGTTTACTTTTTACAAATAGTGCTAATTCTTAGTTTTACATCATGTTTTTTCTTTCTTTTATTATTAGTCATTTTGGAGGCAATTAAGGTTAAGAGACTTGCCCAGTATGACACAACTAATATATGTCTGAGGCTGTATTTGAACTCAGTTTTTCCTAATTCTAGAGCCAATACTTTATCCACTGTGCCATCTAGCTGCCCCATTCTTATTCTGTTCAACAATTTTATTACAGTTTTTTTTTTTTGCTGTTTATTATAGCTAAGTATATAATTATAGAATTTTGTTGAAATTATTATTAGTAAGGTTTGCCATTTTTGTAATATTAAAATACCTTTTCATTTTGCCTTATAAATGAGACATGATAATAGTAAATAACTTGTAACTTAAATGTCATTTTCTCTTTCCAACTTTTGCAGCCTTTATCTTTATACAGTCACAGTATACATTTGGAGTTTATTTTGGAATGTGATGTGAGATGCTGTTCTACCTAATTTCTCCATTGGTTTTCTAATTTTAATAGCAAGTTTTTTTTGAATGATAAGTCTTTATCTCAGTTTTTTTTTTGTATCTTTCTTTACTCCCATAATTTTGTATTTCATTTCTATGGAATATAGTTTATTTTATCTGTTCTACTGATGAATTTTTCTGTTTTTAAGGTGGCACAAAATTGTTCTGACTATTCTTTTCCTAACATTTTTTGTCTTTAAAAAATAGGATGGCTCAGTTGGATGTCAGAGAAAAGAGGAAATACTGGGAGAAATATTGGCAATGTAAAAAGTTAATATAAATATATATTTTAAAATCTATAATCAATCAGCAAATATGTTTTAACTCCTGATCTCTGCTCTATAATCCTTGTGATATATATAATGGGGAACATACTATAACAGTAAAAAAATTAGTTATTGTTTTCAAGGAATGAATAGAAAAGAAGTTGTGAATAATTCTAGGTAATATATGCAAATTCAAATGCAAAATTACATATTACAGGTCACAAATGCTGCTGAAGTTCACATAAGTAAGATTGACATAAGTAAGATTTTATAAGGAGAATAATGTTTAATAAGCTTGGAAAGAGAAAAGGTAGTTGGGTGTTATAGTGGATTGATCACAGACCTAGAATCATAATCACAAATTATTGAGTTCAAATCCATCCTCCAATATTTGCTTAGTTATGATCATGGGAATGTCATCAAACCTCTGTTTGTCCTAGTTTCCTTAAATATAGCATATGAATAAGGATCACACCTGCCTCCCAGAGTTGTTGTGAAGATAAAATGAGATAATATTTGTAAAGTGCTTTGCCAACCTCATATGGATAGAATAATGCTAACTAGTTTTTCAATGCCAGTTTACTTATTATTGCTGTTTTGTCATTTATTTTGTATTTTATTTAGGTGTTGGAATATATTGAGAGGAATTTAGCCTAAATATGCTAAACCATCAGAAATTTTTGACCAAAGAAGTATTATGGCAAAAATGGTCTTCAAAAAAAATTAATTTGGCAATGGTGTGTGGTATCACTAGGGAATAATATTTCACTGTCAAAATAGACAAGCTAGAGTAAAGTACAGATGCAATAAGGATGGATTAGGGCATTGTAAGCAATTAAAATTTTATTAAAATGAAGCTATATAATGAAATGTTAATTTTATTTCATCATTAGATTTTTAAATATGTAAATCTACATTCCAAAACTGAAGTTTGTTTCAATATTTTGCACATGATCTAGCAGAAAAAAAAAAAACCAGAAGCCTGAGACCAATAATCTGAAAATGAATTTTGTTCTAATTTAAAAGAAGGAAAACAATCAACTATCTTGTAAAACATACTTGGTATTTAGTTAAGATACTATATAACTATCTAAATCCCTGATTAATGCAAAGTTGTTTGTTTAGGGAGGTGCATTAACTCTCTCTAGTTACTAGGATATCATCTAATGCACTGAAGCTATTAGGACAATTAAGTGAATGTAACATTTTTAAGAAGCCAAATTATGTGGATTCTGTTATATTTAATTAATGATTGATGGTCCATCCAATAATGCCTTCTTCATTATAGTATCATAGAGTACATAGTAGAAACATTTTCCTTTGGATCCTTGAAAGAAGCTTTGTCCTAATCCAAGAACCCATCTTTGAAGAATCAACCTCATCTCCAGTGAAATCACAAATCAATTGCTCAAATAGCTGAGACATTCCCTAAACCACCTATATTATACACAGTGGTTTTATCTAGTCACATTCCAGAGTTTTCCTTTTTACAATTTTTCTGAAGAAACTTGGATAGTTTTTGCATGACATATTATTTTGTCTGGAACCTGCTGCCTGAGAAAAGAATATTAGGTACAAAGGTAAGGCTGGCTGCTCTATAGATGAAAGAGATTTTTAACAAACCAGACATTTTCTGCTTTGAAAATGATTGAGTTATTGATGTTCATTAAATGTAATAAAGTCATCTAAATGGAACCTTTTATAAATGATATATTCATCTAGTTAAATCACTTGATATTGAGTACCAGTTGAATTTTTTCTATGTTATTAATGATGTATTTAACTAATTACATAGTTTTTGTTTTTCCTCATACACATTATAATCCAATCAAACTGATGATCTTCCTTTGTTGGACATATGTGGCATTCCATTTCACATCTCTTTCGCACTGGAAATCTCCAAATCTGCAATACAATTCCTCTTTATATTCTTCCTCTACAAGTCTTAGTTTGCCTTCAAGCAACACCATCTAAACTCCAGCCTTTTCTGATCTCCAAACTGTTACTGCCATCTTTCAGAAAAAAATAATTATATTTATTCTCTGTTTCAAAGATATCTATGTGTACAACTATCTAGCTATCTATCCATCTATTTCTCTGATATCTCCTCACATAGAGTGAAAGATTATAGATGTTAATGACTATTTCAATTTTGTATATGAATACCTAATACCTGCCATGAAGCTTAACACATAGTAGGAGAAGATTAAATGATTTCATCTTAGTTGAGGAAGCTAAAACAGAAGCAATGGATTTGGCACACACACACATACACACACATACACACACACACACACACAACAGAAATCATTCATCTCATTAACACAATTATTTCTTTATTACCTTTAATTTTTCTGGTGGTAGTATAATTTGGACATTTATAGCAATCTGCCCCATAGCTTGCAATTTAAAAATGTAATAGCAAATCACTTGCTACTGTTCCTACATGAAATTGCTTCTTCACAAGTTCCTTTCTAAACCCACTTACAGGCCTACTGCAAATTCCACTTTCTCTGTAGTAATTTCCCTTAACAATATTTGACCTCTTTATCCTTTAACCCCATACCAATTATTTGACACTCAATCATGAATACTTTGTATTATTACATTCTTTGTGTGAAGTTTTACCTTCTCAATTAGTTTTTAAGCTCCTCAAAGAGAGGTATTGAATCCTTCTTTTACTTTTTAGTAACCTCCTGAGAATCTCAATGGTTGGATTAATTACTGCCAATTACCTTGCTCATAAGAATTGCCTTAGACAGGACTTTCAATCTATCTAGGCCTTGCACTTTTTCCTCTCTGTGGCTCCTTCCTTTCTATATTTTCCTTCAGAAAATCTCATTGTCATTTCTTCTACTTACATAATAAATAGCCTTTACATACCTTACATAGATTTTGGAATGATTTTCCTCAAAACAAATAGGTTAGATAGACATTTTATCCTTCAGTCTGTCTGTCTGTCTGTCTATCTATCTATCAATCTATCTATCTATCATCTATCTATCTATCCATCTTTTCATCTACCTAGAAAATAATGTTATTTAAGGGAAAAATAAAAAGCACAGATTTTTGAACAATCAACTGTTAGTATAGCTCATATTTAAATTCCCAAAGTTTTTTTTATAATCTTAAATATGAAGATTCCTTTTCCTTCTCCCTGACAGACCCCATTGTTTGAATTGGACCATTCTTCCCTGTCCATGATTGAGGAGATTTTTCTTTCTTTCTTAGGTGGTAAAAATCTTTCTCTATTAAAAAATATGTGAAGACAAGGACTGTTATATTAGTTTTAAAGATTTGAGACACAGAGAACTTAAGTAGTGACTCTTACTTAGGCCTGGCTAATTCCAGGTCCTGTACTCTATTAGCAAGACCACTGCCTTAGTCTCTATTACCTAGTGATTTACAGATGTTCCCTTAACCCTATGACCCTTCACTTACAATCAAGATATAGTTACCTGGGTAATCAATCTTCTAGCATAAGCAAACCCAATTCTCTCTTCTTTCTAAACTAACCAAGCTCCTAAATCGATAGCCCTTAAGAATATAATGAAATTCTTTCCTAAAACAGGTTTGCTAGAAGTTTCAAAGCTTCTTCTTATGAAAGACCTTTTCTTTTCTTTTTAACTTGAGTTCTTAAAAGGGTCAGGTCATTTCTTGTCTGAAATTTTAAAACATAAATTGAACATTACATTAGAGTTTGAAAACTGTTACCCATAGAAATATCCTATTATAGGACCTATTATAACAGTGGTAATATTGCTTGGTTCTTTATTTTCTAGTTGTTCTTTCATTAAAATCGATCAGTGACAGAAAGAGCTATTATCTTAGTATACCATAGCAACATAAAATTTCAGAATTTTAGGGACCTTGAATATCTTCTAAACCATTACTTTTATTTTTGAAGAAAGTGATACTCAAAGAGGTTAAATAATTTGAAAGGCAGCATGATTTTGTGAAAATCTTCTGTACTTGAAGTCAGAAGAGACTTGGATCCAAATGCCACTCCTAGCATTTGCCAGTTAGTGACAACAGAGAAATTATTTAACCTCTTTGAACCTGAGTTGCCTCACTTATGAAATAAGGATAATAATACCTATCCTGCCTATCTCATAGGGTCATGTTGAGTGTGAAATGAGATAATGTATGTAAATTGCTTTATCCACTTTAAAACCTGTGTAAATGCCAGTTATTATTATTGAGCAAGGTCAAAGAACTATGCTTAGGCAAAAAACATCTCAAGTTCCTTGAAATGTCATTGACAATAAAATAGACTTGGTAAAACCATTAATATCTAGTTAAAAAAAAACAGTTGTAGTTATGAGAAGTTGATCAGAAAACATTCTGATACTTAATCATTCAACATTGTTAAGAAATAAGCTTTAAAATCTTATTAAAATTTTATGAGAAACTAAATAATCTGCTTCACATTATTAAGTCTCATAGAGACAATGACATCCTACTATAGAAATCTTGAGAAATGCTGGATGTAGACTTAAGAAAACTTGGATTCAGATAATTCCTCTGATGTTTACTAGCTGTATGATCTCAGATAACTAAACACCCTTGGATTTAACTTAGTCATACATAGGTTGTCATCTTTGGCAGAGGGTGTTTATTTTCCAGTAGTAACTATGCTAACAAGATCATAAATTCTTCTTAAATTTTTATATTAAATGCCTCTTATATTAAATTTAATTATTTTATATTAGTTTTCAGAAAATTAAGTTTTCTAAAAAAAAGTAAAATTATTAAAAACTAATGAAATGTTTTTTTTCCACTTTTATCAGTAGTATAGGAAAATATTTTTAGTAGTCTCTAGCATTATTGCTGTTTTCTCTAAATGTTAATATATTATACCTATCAAATAATATCATTATTATTTCTATAAGGACCCTGAGAATTTAGAGGCATTGTCCACATAAGGGAAGCCTGGACTACCATCAAGAGTCTCACTCCTCCCCTGCTTCCTATTGTAAGAACAAAAAGACACCAAGTAGCAGTACAAAGAGTTCATGACAACCACTCTTGGGTTAGTTTTTTTTTTTTTTTTTTTTTTGATGTTTTGATAGACAATCCTGATTAAGTGACTTACCTAAAGTCACATAGCTAATAAGCATCAAATGTCTAAGATTGGATTTGAACTCAGGCCACCCTGACTCTAAAACCAGTTCTCTATTATGTGCCCCTAGCTACAGAGGCGTTCTGATTCCTCAAGATATTTCCTGACCATTTATCATGCAATAAGTCTAATAAAGTTACAATTTTAGGTCACCAAAAAAGAAATCAGTTAATTTAGTTCTAAAACTTCCAGTAGCTTACAGCCATTTTTGAATTACCATATTGACTTTGAATTTTAAAACATTCTACATATATTCTACAATATTCCCACTCTTTCATTAGCTTTTACCCCAAATGGGAGACTCATACATTATTAAAATTCACTACTTCTGACTTCCTCCAAACCCACTCAGTAAGTAAACTAAGCAATGAAGGAAAGAGGGTTAGAAAAATAATGAGATTTCAGTAGTTGGATAGGTGGTTTGACTCCCTAAGGGGTTCTTTTGCTTACCTACCATATATTCCCTTTTGATCAAACACTATCACTCTTAGATGGTAAACGTTTTTCTCTTTATAAAAAATATGTGAAGACAAGGAGTCTTATATTAGCTACCTTTTATGTCTCCTTGGAGCTTGTGTAAGTACTTTATACAGTTGTAGAGGAATTGAGCAGAATAGAACAAGTTAGCAGGAAATAGAACTTAAAGAAATAGAATAGATGAAAATAATGTTGTATATTGAAATGGAATTTTATGAGGAAAAGGTCTGGCAATTTCTAAAAGTAGGATCTGCAAATTGGTTTCCTTTGAAGGAGCTGAAGCTTCAAACTTGTTCTGGAGTAGGGAGGAGCTGTGGAGGTTGATTGTAGATGTCTTGTCTGAATCATGTCAGTAACTTGTCATTAACCTATTGGATCCATAACAGTGGTGTGCTGGTAAATGTTTAATTGGTTACAAAAACCTAAAATAAAATATTTTAAAGTTTAATCTCTACCATTAACACTAACTCCATCATGTTAAGTCTAGACATTTCACAAAACAATAAATCTTGCCTTCATTTGTAGAATTTGTTTTTTTCAAGATGTAAATACACTTAAATATTCCAATTCTCAGTTTGGTTCATATTGGCTCTCATACCAATGGATTCCATTATAGAAAAAGAAAATAGGGGGAGAAAGAAGAAGGAAATATGAACAAAGGAAGCATTCCTGTCCACAGGATCTGAAATAACACTATAGCAAAATAACCAATTAACACTAGAATGCATGGCTGAGTGGTCCAGCATAGTTTAGAAAACTAGGGTGATAGTGCAAAGGAGTAGTTATTGTTTCATTCTCAACAAGGACATGACATCTGGGAGGAGATGCTATGCCATGAAAGTGAATTGGATTTAAGTGAGATAAGGATGTGCAAAGTCATCTGTCTCATTTTCCCCTTTAGTGCCATCTGGGTCTAGTAGCCAGATATAAATACAGATCAGTATCACTGGAGATAGTCCAGGATGCAGTGGGAGATCAAAGTTGTATCCTCCATTGATAGTTCCAGTCTGAGTAGTTTCTACAGAGGAACTATTTTCTTTTCATGGACAGGTTATTGTTCTTCAGGAGTTTCAGTGTGTCCAATTCTTTGTGATTCTGTATAATGTTTTCTTGGCAAAGATGTTGGAGCTGTTTGACATTTCCTTCTTGAGAGAATTAAGGCCAAAAGGAATTTAAGTGATCTGCTCAGGTTCACATGGATAGTGTCTGAGACCAGATATGAATTCAGATTTTCCTAACTCCAGGCCTAGATTCATTGAGCCACTTAGCTACCTTCTGAAGTATACAACTGTACTCTAGAATATTGTAGAAAGGTACATACTGCATTTCAATATTTCCCATAAGTATCTTGGCACTCCATTATTACACACTTCTTCTATACACACCTGGTTATCTATGTAGGGTTTTATTGATCCATTATATAAATTTTCAGAGTTTAAAAATTAGAAAATTCCATGGCAATTATTTAAAATTTTTCTATATACCTATCAATTTTTTATTCATGAAAAGTAAAAGTGTAAACTTTTACTATTGTTTCTAGAAATGAGAGAATGCTTTAATACTAAAAGCCTTTTTTCCCTGTATTTCAGGAGAAAAATTGAATCTTAGCTTAGATATGACAACATGTCCCCAACTGGGCTATTGCTTCAAATGCTGATGAGAATCCTGATTTTGAGAAATAAAATATTGCTTTAGATATTCACACTACAATGCAAAATCAATGTAAATTGGCACAAAAAGGTAAAATAATTAGAATTGATCAATATGGTGTATGAAGTCCTGAATCTACATTGGAAAGCATGCAGAAGTCTAACATGAATTTTCATGAATGGATATTTTTAACAATTCAAAAATGCATTTAATACACATTTTAAAGATAAGCAATCCATATTGTTGAAGCAATTATTTCCTTCTTTAATATAATTTCCTCAATTAGAAAAAAAGATGAATATTGAGAAAGATTTAACATAATTCTTTTGTTCTGCAGTATATATATATATATATATATACACACATACATATATATTTGTGTGTGTATGCGTGCACACATGCAACATTGGGAAAACAAGAAATTCACAACATGATAATAATCCACTTACTCATATGACTCAAGTTTTTAAAATAATAAAACTATATTTTTACAAAGTTAAACAATTGGTGATGATAGGCAAGTCAGAGACTGAATAAATGCCATATCCCTTAGCTAGAAATAGTGGAAAAATAATCAAAGAGAATAAAGGCTATTTGGAAAAGTAACAAATACTCTATAAATTAAGTTAAAAATACAAGCTGACATAATTAGCCATCTTGAAATATGCTTAATAAATTTTATTTGTGATAACATGAAATGTATAACTATTTAGATATAAAAATTTCTAGGATAAGTTCCGATAAAGTTATGACAATTTGAGCCTGGAGTCCTGTGAGTCAGTCAAATATCTATGAATGTGTCAAAATGTTAGAAAGGAGAACAAGTCTACCTTGTGTGCAGGAGAGGAGGACAAAGGATTAGGGTATTAAGCCTATTAATATGTTCTTTATTCTTTAAAGATTATAATAAAGACTATTATTGTATTAATAGCTTTTGAATTTTTAGAATATGTAAATTCTGAAAATTATTATTTTATTATTGCTAGCATTTACATAATATGTACTATATCCCAGGCATTTACATAATATATATTATATCCAGTACTGCAAAGTGCTTTATAAATGTCTCATTTAATTCTCACAAAAACATTACAGAGTTGATGCTATTATTATCTAGGTCTTACAGTTGAAAAAACTGAGGCAAAGAGTTTGTGTCTTATTTAAGATCACACAGATAATTTGTGTTAGATGAAAAAGGGGAGAGAGCATTTTACAAAAGTTATCAGAGGATTCTTAATAGAGAAACCTGGAACTTCCAAAGACATTTGAAAGATGGTTAACACACTGAGATGCAATCAGGAACTAAAATTCATATCAGTAGGAAAATGTAAAAAAAAAATATTTACATAGCTAAATCTGGTTAGAGCAAAAAATTTGTGATGGAGAGTAATGAAAATTAAGACTGGAAAGGTAATCTGTAGGAACAATGTAAAGGAGTCTTAAATGCCAAACAAAGGGAAATTATCTTTTTAAAACGTATGCTTTTTGGTGGCAAAGATTATATTCATTTTTGTGGTTAAACCATAGTGTCTGGCTTATAGTCTAACAAATGAACTGAACTGAAATTTATTTAGTAGGCAACAAGGAGCTATTGAAAGATTTAAAATAAGGAAATAGTATCCAGAGTTGTTTTGGGTAGATCAATCTAGGAGCAAAGAGGGAGGATAACTAGAAAAGCAAAATGACTGGATACATAAGGACTTTAAGATATCACTACCTGATTAATATTTAGGTTTGAAATGTTAAGAATCTGTGCTTAGCTAATGAAATAAATATAAAGAAGAAGTGAATGTAAGAGATTTTGCAAAGATACAATTAAGAGCATGTTGTTAGTAATTTCCATGTATTACAAATAACAAAAACACTTCCAAATATCATTTGTTTCAATTTTATCAGAAAAAAATAAAGATTAATTTCTAAGTTTTTCAAAATTATTCTAACAGTATTTTAAAGATTTTGTAATATTCAAAAATAGAAATTATTTCAATGTTCTAAAATTAGTATCATATTATGGATATGTCATTGTCTTTACTAAAATAAGCTGTTGAAATAAAACATGTCTATTATTTCATTGAAATAATTATTGAATAGATTACAAAGTACTAATTGAGTGTAAGTGAATGGTAATATTCTAGAAGAAAGATACAAAGAAATGTTATTGTTTCTCCTCCTGTAGGAACTTAAAATATTAGGCAATGTATATGAAATTAGGCACAGGTGAAGGAGGCATTATACTAAAGAGATGAGTAGAGATTACTTGTATAATTTTTTTATAGGATAGTGATAGAGGTCTTAATTGCCTGAATACTTGTGGATGCTCCTTCTATGTAGTGTTCCCTTCTTTTCAAAAATATGATCGTTCTCTGGGAGCAGGTTTCTTGGGGGGGCTTCTGGAGGCAGCCTTAGTTTCAGTTCCAAATAATAATCACCTCAAATGCAGCCAGCTGTTAAAAGTTCGGTTCTTTATTGTCTCTTCCAAAATAGCCCAGTTAGCTTTCTTTGAGACCTATCTCTCTCCATGGTTCTGATACCTCTTGTGCTAGTCTTTTGTCTCTTCCAGCTTCAGCTTCAGCTTCAGCCTCCAGCTCCCTCTGAATCTCCAGTTCTGAATCTCCTGACTGAATTCTAGCTCTGTCAATCTCCCAAACTGACTCTTCCATTGACTCCTCGCTGAGGCTCCAAGAGCTTCTTTATATATGATCTCTTAAAGGTGTGAACCCAAAGTTTGACTCCTTCTCCAAGAGAGTGGGATTATGAGTTCCTGACTTGTGAATCTCAAACTTGTGAACTCTAATGTGTGAGCTAATGTGTGAATTCTCAAAGGTGTAAATTTAAGTACATAAGCATTGTTTCTATCAATTCCAGTGAGTTAATACTTTGTAAGGATTCTAACACCTCTATGTACCAAAAACAGAACCACTGATAACTTTATTTTTTAATTTCTTCATAAAAATTTCAGAGTTCTTTGAAGTATGTAGCAAGTAAGAAGTGCTTTTTGACTAATAAAGAGAAACTGGCTGCTGAGCCATGGAAAGTTCATCACATAGGATGAGGGAAACAAAGTTAGGCTGTTGTACAGTCTAGATTTCAAGAAATCATTTCCAATATTATGTTGTTGTTGTAGAGAAAATATTAAGCATTGTAAAATTTAGGGAAAAAAAGTGAATCATTATTCATTTTCTTCCTGATTTATTTTGTCTTCAAAATTATCAACTCAACTTTAACTTAAAGGATTCATCTTTACTTATAAAATCCATGGATTTGGAAGAGTCTCATGTTTGGCATTAGCTGTATAAATCTGAGTCTCATTATCCCCTTACTTAAAAACAAACAAACAAACCAACAGAAGAAAAACAATTAATACAGAAGAAATGTTGCTCAGAGGAGGAAAGTGGTAATTATGGATATTTATGGATTATGGATTTATGGATTTTTATATAATCATCTACAGCTTTGAAATACTGATAAAACAAACAGATCAGGACTGTATTTGAATGTTCGGTCTATAAACTTCAACAAGTACTTTCATCACTATAGGCCACAATTCTATCATCTTTAAAATTAGAATAATAAGAATTGCACATTGGAGATTATAATCAATCAGATAACATATATTAATGACATCATAAATAGCAACTATTGTTATTCAGGGTTATTCTTCAGTGATTTCAGTGGCATCCTACTCTTTGTGACTGTATTTGGGGTTTTCCAGGCAAATATATTGCAGTGGTTTGCCATTTCCTTCCTTAGCTCATTTTACAGATGAGAAAATGAAGGCAAATAGGGTTAAATGACTTGCTAGGACTATATGAATAATTAGTGACTGAAGCTAGATTAAAACTCACATTTTCTTGAATCCAAGCTAGACATCCTATTCATTTTGCCACTCAATTGTCCCATTGTAATACATTATAAATTTATAACTTGTCAAAATTATATTTCTGACAAATTAACATGCATGAAGAAGAGCACTCATGAGTAGAGATTAATCAGAAATCAAAAAAAGAGGTAAGGTATGGCAGCACAGAAGATAAGACTGTGAATAGCAAAAGGTGGGCCAGGCCCTAAAGTGGGTGAAACAGCTCATATATGGTAGGGGCTGAGGTTGAAGAGACCAACAGACCAACATCCCCTTCTTCTTTCTTCTCACCTCCAATATCAGTGACAAAGGCAAGGCTTATTATCTTTGGTTGTTGATGGCTCTGATTCACTATTGGTTTGAGTAGAAAATCTGCATAAAAACTTCATTTCAACAAATCAATAAACACATTACATAATAGCTATGTGCCAGGCATTCTACTAAGTGTGACTCAAAGATAAAAAATAAAACATTCCCTATCTTTATAGCCTAATGGGGAATACCATAGATTAAGTACATTTAAAAATATACACGGTGGCAGAACCAAGATGACAAAGAAAAGACAGTGACTTTTCTAAGCCCCTCCCCACATCCTCTTGGAATACCCTAAAGTAATGGCATAATGAGCAGGCAAAAAAGAAAGAAATTAGCCATAAAAAATTATTATTGGGATAAGGAATTGCAGGATACCTCTTCAGATGTGGTTAATGAAGTAAAAAAAAAAAAATCCTCTCCTACTCCTGAAGTGTAATGTTAAATGGTCACCTATTCCAAAGGAATTGATGGAAGAGCTCAAAGAAGATTTTAAAAATCAAATGGGAGAGAGTAAGGAAAAAAATAAAAGCAATCCAAAAATAATTGACTGGAAAATAGATCCAGGAGAGATAATTGTTTTTTTTTAAGTGGAATACCAAAAAAGCCATTTTAAAAAAGAGTCCTAGACATCACCTTTCATGAAATTATCAAGGAGAATTTCCATATTCTAGAACTATAGGGTAAAATACAAGTTGCAAGAATCTACCAATCACCTTCTAAAAGAGGTACTAAAATGAAAATTCCAAGGAATGTTTTAGCCAAATTCCAGAGCTCCTAATCAAGCGGAAACTTTTTCCAGCAGCTCCCACCCCCCCCAACCCCCCCCCAAAAAAAACAATTCAAATATCGTGGTGCTATAGTTAGGATAACATAAGATGGAATAACTTCTAAATTAAAGAATTGAAAGACTTGGCATATGATGTTTTGATGGACAAAGGAGCTAGGATTATAATGAAGAATCACCTACCCAGCAAAACTAAGCATAATGCGTCAGGGGGAAAGGTAGATATTCAATGAAATAAACGACTTTCATTCATTCATGATGAAAAGAGCAGAAATGAATAGAAGATTTGACTTTCAAATACAAAACTCAAGAGGATCATTAAAAGGTAAACAGGAAAGAGAAATCACAAGGGATTTATTAAAGTTAAACAACATTCCTACATTAGAAAATGATACTTGTAATTCATAATAACTTTCTTATTATTAGGACAGTTAGAAGGAGGATATATAGACAGAGGGGACAGGTGTGAATTTAATATGATGAGATAAAATCTAAAAAATGAAATTAAGGGATAAAGAGTAATGCACTGGGAGAAAACGAAAGAAAAAGGTAGAATGGGCCAAATTATCTCACCTAAAAGAGGCAATAAAAAAGCTTATAGAGTTGAGTGAGTGTAGCAAGTAAACCTTACTTTCATATCAAGTGATTCAAAGAGTGAATAAGATGCATTCTCAATTAGGAATAGAAATCTATCTTACCTTATAGGAAATTAGAAGGGGAAAGAATAAGAGATATTAAAAATGATAGAAGAGAGGACAAACTGGAGGAGGAGGTAGTCAGAAGCAAATAACTTCTGAGGTGGGACAGGGTAAGGAGTGAGAGGAAAAGATAGAAACAATTTGAAAAAAAATCAAAGCGAGTTTCTCAGATAATAGCTTCATTTCTCAGATATATAGAGAACTGAGTCAAACTTATAGAAAAAAAATAGAACCAAGATTTATGATGAAAATGCTTATCCATCCTTAGGGAAAGAATTTATTATTTCTGAAACAGAATAAAGCATACTTTTAAAAACTTTTTTTATTCTACTTGAGTTTTTTTTTTTTTACTTTCTTTCACAGCATGACTAATATGGAAAAATATTTTGCATGGCTACACATATATAAGCTATAACAAACTGTTTGCCTTTTCAATGAGGAAGTGAGGAGGGAGAAAAGGAGAGAATTTGAAACTCAAAGTTTTAAAAAAATGAATGTTAAAAATGTTTTTGCAAGTAATGGGGGAAAATAAATACTAAGCAAAAAAAAGAAAATAAAAGAAAAAAGAAAACTACCAAGAAGAGGAGAAATACACAACAGTAATTACAAAGTGATTTTTTTTTCTGTAGTACCATCTGAGACCATTATTGATGTCTTCATGCTAACGGTGGCAAACACTGAAAAAGGTTAAGATTAAGCAGGGAGAAAACTGGAAATATTGGACACAATCTGTGAAAGATAATGAAACCAGAGACAGAAAGCTATATCAGGAAAACAGCAATTGAGACACTTTGAGTAGAATGAAAAGTGTGAAAGGAAAAAAAAAAGATTATGAAATTAGTTTAAATAGAGTGATTTGAGCCAGCAGATAAAGCATTTTGAATATCAAATAAAAGGTTTTCTATTTATCATACAGGTAATTGAGAGGCAATGGGGATTTTTGAGAAGGGAAAGAAAATGGATAGGTCTGTGCTTCAGGAATATCAATTCAGTTATTTGGAGGACAGAAGAGAGAGGAGAAAGAGTGGAGACAAGCAAAACAATTGAAGCCAATTTTAGTAGTCCAAGTAAGAAACAATAAAAGACTGATCTACAGGAGCAGCTTTTCAAGATGCCAAAAATATTGTATGATTTAGAGTCATTAAGGTTTGGCTAGTAATTGATTATGGAGAATGAACAAAAAAGAAGAGTAAAGACTAATTTCACAATGGTGAATCTGGTTCAATGGAAATTTAAGACCAGAAACAATAGAAAAATGTTTTCATTGAAAGAGGGAAGTAAGATAATAAGGTATATTTTGAGCATATTTCTTTTGAGGTGCTTTATAGGGCCAGAAAGACCCCTGGAGTGGAAAAATAAAAAGCATAAATCACTTGTGCATGTCTGTTGTATGCTATGTAAATTTAATGAGGAAATGCATAGGAAATTGTATTCTCTGATTATCTAAAGCTGTTTTTTTTTATCCAAAATGAGTTGTTTCCCACAGTGTCTCTATTAGTAGAACTATAAATCAATAAGGCCTGAGTAGAAACTTTTTTTTTTACTTTATTGCAAAAATCTTTGTACAATCAAGTAGCTTCTATCTTTAGTATTGTGTACATTTAAAACATGTGTTAAAAGAAAAAAGATAAAGTTTTTTTCTCTAAGAGCTTAAATGATGAATTCTTTGTTAAGAATCCCAAGGAATAATAATATTGGAGCATTTTAAAGTCATTGCATTAATTGTGTTAAATTTGAAAATTTTAAGATAAGGTTTAAATTTTATTTACAAAATGTGAACTGTTATAACCATGTTTATACTGTGTCTCTTCAATAAGTAGTAAAAAGTATTATTACTTAATTGTGTTTAACTTGAAGTACTGAGGTTTTCATGTTTCAAAAGTATGACTGAAATTCAATTAATGTTTCAAAATAATGATTTTCCCCATCTTTGCTTTATTCAATATTTTGGCATTTAAATTTAATGCTTTTACTATTCTTAATTAATTTAAATCTAAATTTGTTTTGTGGATACAGTAGGATCATTAATGTTAATTTCATTAGGATATCAGAATGTTAGCCTCCTTTATATTTTTCTAATGAACATTACCCTTTCATTGTTCTGACTATGTTTAAAACTTTTATTGTATTTGATTATAAAACAAATATTTAAGCTTTATTTCTGTTCTATAAGCTATTTTGCTATTCAAATCAACACATTCAGAAGATAGTTACTGATGTGGGACTGAAGATCAACTAAAAAAAAAAAAAGATGAACAGTGAGTATGGATATTTTGGAATTAATATGCATAGAAATGATAGTTGAACCCAAAAGAGTTGATGAAATCCATAAGGAAAAGTGTAGAGAAAGACAAGATCTGGGCCTAGGGCAGAGCCCTTGGATTACATGTGTTCATTGGTAGGACATGGATAAAGATCTCTCAAAGGAGACTTGAGGTAGAAGTAATAGAGAGTTGTATCTAATGACTTAAAATTCCTTTATAGTTATACCACATGATCATTATTTCACCAGTTGATGCTAATACTTGGAAAGACTTAAGAACTGCCAATAATTAGGGCATAATTTTCTAACCTCCAATACAACATATGTTTTCTGAAATAATAAAGAAAAACAATAAAGTCTTGATATTTCATTCTCTCTCTGCAAGTGGTTTTTAAGAATAAATATTCATTAATCCTTTTGCTTTTAGATAGAAAACATAAAATTTAAAGCAAATGTGCATATGTATGTACATTTACATAGATGTACACAAATAAATTGCAAATACTTAGAAGGGAAAGAAAACAACTAGCTTCCTGTTAGATAAACACTGACATGTTTCACTCATTTTCAACAATGTTGTCTTTTCATCATTCTTCAGGGCTAGGAATTCATTTTTATGACATAGTAAATTGATTTTACTTTCAAACTAATTACAAAGCAAATTGAGACTGATGGTTTATAGTTCAGATCATAGATTTTGAGTTATATCAGAAGTTTAATTAGTATTATGATATATTTTATTATATTATATGGTGGGCTTAATTGCCTTATCTGTTTTTCTAATTGATAGAGATGATGATTAAGTGATGAAATAATATTTGGGGAAAAAACAGAAGCAAAGAGAAAGATCAATCAGTCAATCAACAGATTTTTATTTAGTGCTTATTCAGTGTTTAGCATTGTGCTAGGTATTAGTATAAAAGTGAAACCAGTCCTTACCTTGAGGAGTTTGTCAAGTGGGACAACACACAACATACATGCTATATATGTACAAATAAACACATCCACATGCATATATAATATTATTTAAATATAAATTTCAGAACATATGCTATAAAACTACTTTAAAATATGTCAGATAACCAGAGTCTCTCCTATATTCATCTCTACTTCTATTCTGACACCAGTTATTGGTTAGCAACTAACCAAGAATATATTGTTTATTTTTCTGTATCAGAGTAGGAATATGAAGCTGAGAGTCTTCTCTCTCTTTTTTCCATTCTACCATAAATGCTTTCACTATTGCTGCTATTCTATTTCTTAACTGCAGTTTTACAACTCTCTTTCCCTGAGTTTATATTCTTGTTCTTTCAATCTTTTGTCATAACAACAATAACAACAACAACAAAAAAGACATGCAAGAGTATAAATTACAGTCCTTAGGCCGTGTTCTCAATTGTAGTAACTAATTATGTGAAGCACAAATGATTATGTAACATTATCTTAATTATTGTTGTTTGTTTTTACGTCTATCTCTAAGTTTTATTAACAAAATGAAATTAGCTATAAAAAGGTAAGTTTGGACATATAAACCCTAATTGAGTACTCTAATTAATTTTGGTTTTTATAATTTTATTTTCCTTTCCTTATATTTGGATTTTAAGCTTTTGAGCTAAATTTTAATCAAAAATATTTTTAGGAAGAAATATGTACTAAAAGAATGGAATATGTTCATTCATTTCAGCTTGAAATGTACAAGTTAGAACAAAATTATACACACTAGAAGCAATAGTACAAAGTAGGCAATTTACTGCTCTTTATTAAATATTATTGGAAAGGGATTCCTGGGAAACATGTGCTACAACATAATCAAAAGACATAAATCAAATAGTCAATTCATCATCTTACATCAAAATAATAAGAAATAGAAAAGGAAAATATGAAGTAGCCTTTCCCCCCAAATAGGTTAAGTTTGAGAGTATGATTTTTGTTTAAGTTGAATTGTGGGGTAAAATCCTATAGTCTTTAAATAACTACTTTTATTATAACTTATCACTGCATTGATAATGTCAACATATTAAAATATATTAAATGAATAACTATGTTCAATATAATAAAGATATTTTGTTTTCATTCATAGTAGTACTACTAATATTTAAAATATTACATAGACTTCCAGGTATTGTGTTTGCATATGTTTCTTTATATTTTTAAAACATAAATACTTCATGAAAGCAAAATGTGTAAATATAAATTGTAATATGCATGCACATATAAATAATAATTATTGAGAAAGTAAACTATCACACATTATCAAAAGTCCATGTGTAGTAGAAATAGAATGATTTCTAAGAAAACATTTTCATAAGATAGAAAGAAATGTTCTTTTTGACTTCTCTTTTTGCAAGTATAACTATTTTGCAAATTTTACTTTATGGTTGTTTGCCCTTCATTATCAAAAAGGACTAAAGACATCAAAAGGTGATATCATGGTTTCCAAGTGAATTGAATTTGTGAGGCAAGGCTATACAAATTCACCAGCCTCACTCTTTCTTCCAAAGTCATCTGGGTCTAAAAGCAAAATATAGATCAATATGACGGAACATTGCCCTGGATGCAGTAGAAGACAGTGGTCTTTTAAAGCTCAGGTTTTTCCCAAATCTTACTTTGAGGCAATGTCCATTCTGTGATTAAGATTAGGTAAGACATGAGGCAAGGAATAGCCTTTTTTTTTTACCTAGGCAAAGGAAGAAAATTCAATCTTGGAGGTGAAAACGCTCAAGGTTTCTGTCTAAAAGAGAAACAATTGTTATTTACACTATGAGTTATCAGAACCCAAACAATGACTAAGTGAGGGCTGGGCTGGGACCTATTTTTGGCCAATTATTGAGAGATAGAGTGATTTGGTTTCATAGTACAGTTCTTACAAATGAATCATCAACCTCAAGATATTTTGTGCAGGTTTCATTAATCATACTTTATATTTCTTTGAGCAGAGCACCCACAAGTAAAGGTATGATTCCCTATGTGGTCAGAGAAAAAAGAGAAACAGAGTAGGAAGGGAGAAATGAAAGGAAAAAGGAAGTCAGAGAGGAAAGAAGGGGATGAGATTGGAAAGGAAAGAGAAAAAGAAAAAGAAAGGAAGAGAGGGAAGAGGAAAAGGAGGAAGGAAGTGTGTGTGGGGGGAGGAGGGAGGAGGGGAGGAAAGAAAGCTACATTGCTTTACTGGAATTGGCCAAGTAGGGTAATTATTACTACTCAAAGATTGTTGTTTGTCTTTCATTCTGGAAGAGGGTCAAAGACATCAGAAAGGTGAAGTCATGATTTGCAAGTGAATTGAATTTAAGTAGAAGGCTGTGCAAACTTATTAGTTTCAATCTGTTCTCTGGAGCCTTCTGTGTTCAGTGGTAAGATATAAATCAGAACAACTGGAAATGCCCCTCCCCACCCTAATTCCACTTTAACCACAGACAAAAATACATTGTCTATATGAGATTGTACATCAGGATGCATGTTTAATATGAATTGCAGCATATCAAAAATTGTTAATGTAATCTGTCACCCTATTTGTGTAGTGTCTGGAAAATAGCATGCAATTCTAGTCTATGAAATTGTTGTATGCTGAAAAGTGTAGAAAAAGATAATTATAGGGTCACCATCAAAGATTTTTGGTTTTCAACAGGTTGACTAGTTAAAACTGGAAATAGAACTAAACTAAAAAAGACATAGACACAAAGATAAGAAAAAGAAAACATTTCATCTTTGACATTGTGGTCAGGATGACAAAGATGACAAGAAAAAAAATATGGTAAATGTTGGAAGGGATGTGGGAAAACTGGCATTGTTGGTGGAGTTGTAAAATGATCCAACCATTCTGGAGAACGATTTGGAAGTATGTCCAAAGGGCTCTCAAAATGTGCATACACTTTGACCCATCAATGTCATTACTGGGTTTGTATCCTAAGGAAATCATAAATGAGGGAAAATGACCCACATGTGCAAAAATGTTTGTAGCAGCTCTTTTTGTGATGGTAAAGAATTGGAAAATGAGTAGATGATCTTGGGGAATGACTGAACAAATTGTGATGTATGAAGGTAATGAAATATTATTATTCTATAAAAAATGATGAACAAGCTGATTTTAGAAAGGTTGGAAAGATTTACATGAACTGATGCTGAACAAAACAAGCAGGACTAGGAATACATTGTACAAAGAAACAACAAAATTGTGTGATGATCAACTATGAATGACTTGGTTCTTCTCAGTAATTCAGTGATACAAGGCAATTCCAATAAACTTTGGATAGAAAAAACTATAGGCAACAAGAAAAAGAACTATGGAGATTTAATGTAAATCAACATATGCTATGTTCACTTCTTTTTTCTGTTTTTTTTTTTTTTCTCTCTCTCATGGTTTTTCCCTTTTGTTCTGATTTTTCTCTCCCAACATGATTCATGAAGAAATAAATGTGTATTAGAAAGTTAATAAACATGTATAACCAGAAAAACTATAATTTTAAAAAGCAATTATGGTCAGGGTATCATGTGGACTACAGTAAATAGGTGTTTTTGAATTTGATAAGTTTGAAATGGGGCCACTACCATACCATAGGTTGATATGAAAAGGTACATCTCAATAGCTAAGTATCCATGCATTAATTGTGATTCTCAATTTCTATCTAGTTGTATTTGGTTACTGTCCTTAAGAACCAATGTGCAACTTGGAGCTATAAAAACTAAACTAACCAATTAATTAATAGAAATCACTTAGTGTGCTTGACTCATGATCATTTTGAAGAACAGTAAAGTTTTATGCCCTATATTGTTCTGGACTGGGGTGTTTTGAGGGTACATCCATACGTGTGTGTGTCTGTGTGTGTGTGTGTGTTCAGAAGAACTTTCTTTCTTGCTTCATTCATTTTAATTGTGCAGTGGTAGAGTGGTGGGAAGAAGTGGGCAGTGTAGAAATGATCTTTCTCCTATAGATAATCAGATCATTGAAAGTTAGGGAAAATAATTTAATCTTAGTTTGGCTACTATTTTTTTATTTAATATTTTTATTTTCCCAAGTTATATGTAAAATAATTTTTAAACTTTTGAACTTCATATTCTCTTTCTTCCTCCCCCATTAAGGAGGCACATGTGAAGTTATACAAAATATTTCCACAAAAATCATGTTACAAAACAAAACATAGATCTCTTCCCACCCTCGGAAAAATAAAGTTTTTAAAAATGAGTATGCTTCAGTCTGTATTCAGGCACAATCAGTTCTTTCTCTGGGTGTGGAGAGCATTTTTCATCATAGGTCTTTCAGAGTAGTCATGGACCATTGTATTGCTGAGAATAGAAAAGTTATTCACAACTGATTATCCAATAGCATTGCTATTACTTTGTATATAGTACATTTCACCTTTTTTGAATTCATGGAAGGTTTTCCAGGTTTTTCTAAGAGTATCCTACTCACCATTTCCCATAGAACTATAATATTCCATCATAAACACCATTTCCCATATAATAATAATATGTCATCATAATCACATAACCACAATTTATTCAGCCATGCCCCAATTGATGGTCATTCCTTCAATTTCCAATTGTTTGCCCTGTAAAAGCTGCTATAAATATTTTGTTCACACATGTCATTTTTGGCAGAATTAATATCTTCTGGTCATTTATTTATTATGGAATGACTTATTTTTATTTTTTTCTATGAATTTGACTCAGTTCCCTATACATTCAGATATAAATTGGATATTATTTCCAAAGTGGTAAACATGAAGAGGAAAATAGTCGATTGTCTTTCTGTCTCCTTCCTTGATTACTTGAAAATTATTTCAATCATTGTTAGATATGTTAATCTAGATGATTAGAGGAGAGAAATCAATTTTGTAACTAATGGCAGTGCTGGTTTCAGCTGGCATTTAATAGACTTACTTGAAATTAACCATAATTGAGACAAAGTGTCAGATAAAGGATATAAAAGAAAGTCCAGAAAACTAGGATTTTGAGTGTCTCCAGGATGGCAAGAGAAATTGCTGAAAAATGAAAGAGTTTGGAAGTTCAATAAGATAGTCTTTGGAACTCCAAGCAATGAAAAATAATTGCCAGTCAGGAAATTGAGGGGAAAGACAGAATTTCTCTCAAGATCCATGGAAAGAAAGTAGAAAACCTGCTATTAAAAGAAAGCTATAAAAAGAGGATGCCAGGCAGCCTAAATCATAAACACCTTAACAACCTGAATAATATACATTCGTGAAATATGTTTATCATATGAATATATATGTATATGTGTGTATACACAAGTAAACAGACCCCAAAGTTCACTTCATTATCATTCGTTTTCCTCCTATTGACTTCAGAATTTCTGTCAGTAATATTTCTATTCACTCAATTTCTTCAGTCCAAAACTTTAAGGCTCAAGATCTTCATTTCTTCTTTCCCTTTCATAATCTATTTATCTTGATGATTTCATCTTCTCACATCTAAGTTATGCCCCTTCCTTTCTATTCCAACATTATTTCCATCTATCAAAACCTTCTGTATTCTTCATATTCTAGTTCAATTCAGCCTCCTCCATGAATTCATAATTAATGTTCTTTAAATATATGTGGCTCTTCTGATACTTTTTTGTGACACTTTTGGCATTTACTATCATGTTCTGCCACATGTCATTGGTATTTACATAGCACATTTGTGGAAAGATGATGAAATTCAAACTTATTTTTACATTTCAATCAGCCAATCACTATGAATTTAGTAAGCTTCTACAAGGAACCAGGCATTTTAGTACATTTTAGTAGCTTACATTTCTGTAACTTATGTAATTTTTTAAATTTATGAAATATGTACTTCACAATGACTCTTTGAGGAAGGCTGAACTAGTAGAATCATCCTTGTATTGTAGTTAAAGAAATTCAGTATCTGAGAAATAATATGAGATGAGAAAAACAAATGACACAATGGGTCAGTGAAAAGGCCAGGTCTCCTGATTTCAACTTAAATATATTTTCTTTTCTATTTCACTTCTCCTCCCTTTATTACTTAAAAACTGAACTTTCCCTATTATTTGCCTGTACAAAGAGGCAAATATTTGCTTAAAGAAGCTCAAGTAAGCATTCTTCTGGGGTGACAGTTGTTTGGAAGTGCCATTTTTTCTTCATTGACACAGAAAAAAGAAAAAATCAATTGCTCGTTTTATTTTAGAAGTGGAGTTTGTCATCATGAAGTTGTATTGCAAAATAAGTTTTTAGCCAGAAGATCATCTTTCAAAAAAATTTATCATAATGTCTAAAACAGTGTCCAGTTATTTAATGGCTCATGCCATTAGTAATTAGTAATTAGTAATGTCAAAAATGCAAGAACATTAAGATGAATATTTGGGGGATATTTTTACTTAAATGCAAGAAAAGTATGGTGAAACTAAGGAAATGAAAGCCTGTGGGAAGTCTTGGGGAACATCTTGTAGGAAATGCAAATTTAAATTTATGCTAGAAGTTCCCCTAAAGAACTGTCATTGACTTAAATGATCAGTAGCTTAATGGGCAGCTAAATCAAATATTTTTTTCACCTGGACCAACTATAGAGAAGCAGATTGTCAGTAGTATGAAATAAGAAAATACTGTTGAGGAGGCTGCTAAAAGATTAGATATCTGAAATCCATCTGTAAAGAAATACAATGGAAGTTATATGGTTCATTGATATGAAGCACAGATCCCACTCCAGGACTTGGGAATATCATGATAGATGGAGTGATTGTTGACACTAGTAGTGATGGTAACAGAAATGGAGGAAGGTACAACAGGATCACCATTTTCCTAACATAGCTTCCTTTTGCTTCAACTTCCCTGATACAGGTTCTCAGCCTGGGTCCATTAAAATTCCCAGCTAATTGTAGTCTACCTATAGACTCTCAGATTGGGCAGGAGTCTATTTTGATAACATATTAAGTAGACCAAGTTTCAGTATGGAGAAAAAGGCAGCAAGACCATGCAAAGAAATTAAGCTTTGTTTTATCCTTCTACCTATTTGTTCCATTTGAGCTTTGTGAGTGCTTTATTTTGTCCTAACATTAAACTTGAAATAAGAGAATTTTGGCTTTAGAATCATACCTAAAATGTTGAAAAATACAAAAAAAAAAATGTTCAAGAAATTTTGTCAAGATATTGTAAAAGACATAGATAATTCTGAGTCCTGATGGAATTTAAGTAAATTCAAATAATTTTGAGTAAAATCTAATTTCAGATAGCAATAAAACCCAAAGCCCTAGTACTAATCTTAACCTTAAGAACTTTCTCACTTTTATATTATGACCTAAACTTATATCTTAATATAAACCTTAACTGTTCTTATTACTAGCCTAATGACAAAAAAGACCTTTCATTCTATTTAAAAGCCCAGGCACCCTATACTTTTGCTGTTAAGCCAAAAAATATTAATAGAAATTAATATACTTTGGTAAAGTAATGTGCTTTAGAAGAGTTTTGTTGACAATAGCATTTTCTTCCCTTTAAAATGTAAAAACAAAGTCCAATTCAGTTGAGTCATTATACTGTCAGTGTAACCTATGAAAAGAGTTCTACCTTTGCCTTATTAATTATTTAAAAATTTACCAAGAAGATTAAAGAGTTGAGTTAAAAGAGCATTTTTCCAACTGAATAACAGAAGCAAAAGTTCACCTTCTATTCACCAGGACAAAACACGGAATAGAAATATTGCCTCTAACTTTAGCCAACATAGTAACAAAATGCCTACAACATTTAAGGTCAGTGTATTGTACCAAGTATTGAAATTCAAGGAGCACAAATACTGAAGGGTTATTCATTTTCTGTTCTGGCCTTTATGCATTTTCTTTTCTTGCATGTCTCCAACAGCCCTTGCTCTATGTGAGCCATTGTTATGTTTCCAACCAAACATTCAGATCTCTCCTTAGACTGCAATCTTCTTGGATCTTTTTCAAATAATCAACAATGTCTCACAACAGAAATGGCCTCCAGATTCAAATGGTTACTGTATGATATATAAATAATGAATATGATTGCATAGGGATTTAACATATTTCAATAATTTGATAATTTAATTAATTCTTTCTCAAATGGTCTATAGACTTTTTTTTAACATACTCTTATTTCTCAATGATGCTGTATATTATCTTTCGTCACCTACCTCAAATGAAAATTTCTTTTATAACAATAAAGAACAATTAAGTAAAACAAACCAAACTATTGCCATGTTTGACAAAGTTTTGTATGTATTTTATTTTGCTAGGAGAAACCTGTTTTACCCTCAGTCTATCTTGACTTTCATTAAGAAAGATATAGTTTGAAGAACTAGGCAATAATTCTACTGTACTTGCAATTGGTTAAACCACATGCAAAATATCATGACCTTTAAGAAAATTGTGGTTTGCCTACTTATCTTTTTTAGCTACATCTACTTTTTTTGTTATCTTTTCTGAGATCAGCAAAAACTATATATATATATATATATATATGTATATGTATAATACACGTATGTCTGGATCTACACATACATGTGTGCACACACGTATGTACACAGAGACATATACTTCACAATTAGATGGCATAGTAAATGGAGTGTTGGTCCTGAAATAAAACAAGGGATTTATTTCCTGAGTTCAAATGTGATTTCAGACATGTACTAGTTATATGACCCCGGAAAATTCCCTTAATGCTGGTTTCTTCAATTTTCTCATCTGTAAAATGAAGTAAGCAGAAAATGGTAAACCACTCCAATATCTTGGCTAACAAAACCTCAAATTAAGAGTTGAATATGATTGAGGATGACTGAATCATACCTGAGGAAAAAAAAAAGAAAACAACAACAAAAAATAAAGCTACTACAACAATAACAAAAACAAATATTATTATGAGCCAAGCAGATCATCAAGGAGAATTCAGAATATGTAGCAATAAACTTTCATTGAAGAAGAAATTACATTCATGACTATTCATCTTTTCTTTGTTTCCTTGTAAGTTTTCTTTTGTTTTCTGCTGTGCACTTTTTACTTTATTCTGTTTTTTTTCCTTTCATCTTCCTTATCTCTCCCAAGCAGACTACAGTTAAGCATAAATATATTTATGCATACATATACACATATATGCATATGTGTGTACATACCCTCACACAAACTTCACATACATACATACATATATCTATATGTTGTGTCCGGACTAGCTCTCTGAAGGATCTCAGAACCAGCCCGAGTCCTTGGTCTTAGAAGTGGTGAGACTCACATGGATGGTCAAACATGGAATCCGTTTATTCCAAATCTTTCACCCTTATATAACCACAGCACACTGTGCATGTGCTAACTATACATTGTGCATGTGCATCATATAAGCAACTTGCTATTGTGTGTAGATGACTCTTTGCCATTTGGAAACACTCTGATTCAACTACAACACTGGTTGTCACAGCCTTCTGACTTCTCAAGAAGGTGAGAACCCTTAGGAGAGATGGGGAGCTGAACCAGACATTGTCAGCTGGGCTGAAGGGTCTTATACATCACCCAGAGTTCTTCCATTATTTGTGGCCCTCTACATCTATATGCATGCACAGATGCACACACACACACACACATATATACACACACACACATACACACAGATGTAGATACATAGACATGCATCTAAAAGATTGTTAATATGGCTGACATATAGTGCAGTTTTTTTCTCTTGATTGAATCTTTAAGTTTGATTTTGACTAAAATAAATGATAAGCTCTGCATTTTTTTTTTTTTACTAATAAATTCTACTCCTGATCATTGGTGCTATTTTTGTATCTATCTCTTATTTCCTGTCCCTGGTAACTCTTTTACTTTAGTTCTACTCCTTCACTTGCTTTGCTGTTACTTAACCTCCCTTCCACCATGAATCTCTCTTTATCTCCTCCTTCTACTTTTTCCTTCCCTTTTTATCTCATTTCCCATTAATCTACACACACACATAGTCCTATTTCTGCTGATTTAAACATCCTTCTGTACCCTACATTATCCTATGTCAACTTTTCCTACCCACTTTATCCCTTTTCCATTAATCCATACATTCTGTCCCATTGCTTTAAATCTACATACCCTTCTATACCTCAATTTATCCTTTTTCTTCTCTCTTTATTTCTCTATAGTTTTTACCTGTCATATTATTTTGTGTTGCTTTCAATTAAATGTAATTAATATATATTATGTGATATTATATGTTAGATTAAATGCTAAGCTCTTGGATTACAAATAAGACACATATACACACAGAAAAAGAGAGAGAGAAAGAGAGAATATCAGAGAATATCTGCCATCAGAATGTAAGCTAATTGAGGATAGGAGATATCTTTGTTTTGTCTTTGTCTCCTAAGCATATAGTACAGTGCTTGGTAAATAATAAATACTTAATAAATAATTCCTCATGAATCTATTCACTTCTAATTGTTTATTTTTTAAAATCATACATCAAAGGTATCATACACATACCTGTGGGCTGAATGTGACCCAAACCATATTAAAATATAATTGGAAATATTAAAAAAAATATAATAGAGCATAGATGATGTTAATACATGATTTTCTAAATCAATATGTAATCTATAGAAAGTTTTATGTACAATTTGAAAGCCCTGATTCTATTTGATACCATTATTTGATACAATATGGAATAATTTCCTTATGATTTTTCCCATTTTATTGCCTTTTCTCATAAAAAGCCATTCATACTTTATTATTTTATGATTTTGTGACTCCTAAAAATGGAATATGATTTTTAATTTTAGTTTGTTAGCCCTTAATGCTTCACATCTTTTTCCTCTTTTGTTTCTCTAACTTTATAGTTATGTATAAAAAAAAAAAACTATGACTGAGCTGCTGATTATAAACAATCTCATTTTTTGTTACTCCATATTCATAAATTATATCTTATATAACTTTACTCCATTATCATTAGTTTCAGCTTAAAACAAAGGTTTAAAATCTCTAAAATTAATTACCACATAATTATCCAAGTTAATAAGTGAAATCCTTTTATTCTTTTGCTTGCTGCAAATTACTGTATCTTACCATCTTTGCTCAGCTATAAGTCAAAGGAAATGACCGTTGATAAAAGTATACATAGAGGTAGCTAGCTGAGGCAATTGATAGCATACTGAGCCTAGAGTCAGAAAAGTTTGAGTTCAGATCTGCCCCCAGACACTCGCTTAGCTGTGTAACCTTGGACAAGCCACTTAAGTTCTGTTTGCCTTAATCCATGATAGAAGGAAATGGCAAACTACTTCAATACATTTGTTAATATCTATTTATCTATCTATATCTACATATATATGTGTATATATATATATACATACATATATATACATATATATATATATATATATATATAGAGAGAGAGAGAGAGAGAGAGAGAGAGACAGAGAGAGACAGAGAGAGAGAGACAGAGAGAGTACCAAAAAATCAGCCATGATTGAACAACAACAAAAGTACAACTATCCAATTTAAACACACAAATAAAGTACATTTGATTTGCTGTGACCACATTATGACTTTTTCAAGATTTGGTGACAGTTTCTAAATGTCACTTGAAGAATCTGTTACTTCTTAGGTTAATATGTAGTTCATTGAGTATGATTTCGAAAGCAGGGGAAAAAAGGATCCAGAGATATTTCAACCAAAATAGCAACAAAAAAGATCTGAAGATGTCTCTGCAGTCTATGGAAATAGAACTGTCAACACTGTATGACCCATTAGTAGAACTTAATTTACAAATTTATCTTGCAATGAACCACCTATCAACAGTTTCACCTTTTCAATCATTTAGCTGCACATCAGAGAAGTAAAACATGGACAACATTTTTGCAAGAAAGAGATTCATAAAAAGTGACAATTTGTATATATGTTTCCTTCATTTATGTTTTTGGGGTGAACAGAGTGAAAAGAATAACTTTGTTGGCCAATAAATAGCTCTAATTTGCACTACAAATGTGGAATTTCTCATCTTCTCATGTTTTGTATTGCACCAAGTTGTTATCTCACAGTCATCTCAATTTGATATCTTTAAAACAGCAGAGCCAACACTGTGGTCTATGTTAATGACATAGTATTGTGATCTACATTAAAGTAAAACTTTGAAGTACCCATTATTGAGGAAATGAATGATCTGATCTTTTAATACCAATGTATAATCTTCTTAATCATGTGAATGTTAAGAAAAAAATAAAGTTTCAATTGGAAAAACACTCCAAAAAGATTAAATTAGCCTATTTCTTTCTCAAGGTTTTATTTTAATATTTAAAACAGACTCTGTCGCTAAAATTCTAACTTTTAATTTGTTGGACAAATTTCCTGACATTTGGTCCTGAAAGAACATTCCATGAATTCCAAAGATTACAAGTACTCTGTTTTTGTTATAACACAACTTTGCCTACTTGAAAATCAGCTTATAGTGTGATATAGAATGGAATGCAAGGAAGAACCTTTCAAAGTACAATTTCAATATTTCGATAATTTTCCTTTAACTGTGAAATAGAGAAGCTAAGTCATGTATTTGTTCCATTTATCCACTAAAACACTGATTCATGCTTTCATTTATTAAGTACAATTTGTTGTTTGATAGTATAGAGAATGAAGTCACCAGAACTGAAAATTCTGTGCTCATGGTTTCTAGTGATAACAAAATAGTCATGTTCCTACATCTGCTTACTGTTTTCAGTCACCCACTTGTAATTGGATCATTCTTTGTGAAACAAACTGTTAGTAGAGTTGTCTGTCTCTTATCAATTATGCCAGCTATTTGAATCACCAATGACTCATCTGCCACCTTTCACACAGGAACATCAATGACATTAATAACTACCATGTAAAAAATACATTTCATCTTTGAAAGCATTTTTATCACAAGGCCCTCATGAGAAAGAAAATGCATCCATTATTTTTATTTTAAAGGTGAGGAAATTGAGGGGCAAAGAGTCAAAATTATTTGAGCTTTGTGACAGAGTCATGTCATTTGATTTTAATTCTAGCTGTCCTTTCATCACTTGGTTTAAAATTTTATCTAATAAGAATTATTTTACGGCTATTGACAAGTTCAGAGGTCCAAATTGAAAGTTTTTATAAAGAAAAGAACTGAGATTACAAATAGAAATAATAAAAATAATAAACAAAAATGAGTATTTTTATCAGCGATGGGGAACGTCTGCCAGGGTCATTTGGATATCTATAACATCATAACATCAAAATTATCAACTTACAGAACTCAAGCAGTGGAAGGTTGTTGTAATTGCCTTAGAAAATGATTTTGTAGTCTTTATATGGCCTAAAGTTTGGACATTCCCAACCCATTTTATATGGTGCCTAATAGGTGCCCATCACTGTATAAAGCAGGTCTTATGCAAATATTATCATATTTAATATTCATAACAACCTAATGCAATAGGTATTATTTTTATTCCTATTTTACAGTTGAGGAAAGAACACATAGTAAGTATCTGAAGCCACATTTGAGTTCTTTTTCCTGACTCAGCACACTGGCCACTGTGCCATCAAGCTGTTAAAATAAGTAACAGAAACAAGATTTCATTTTTTAAGGCTTTCAAAGCAATGACAACTTTATCCTATGTCTAACATATTTTAACATATGTACTCTCTTCCCTTCTCTGTTATCCTCTATGTCTCTGAGAAATACATAGAAAAATACTGAAGTTGGTCATATTGGATAAATTGTTGACCAGGTATTTAGGAAGAAATAGATTCAATTATTCCCTTTAACCTGAAGGTAAGTTTTATCAACGTCATTCAACTAGACAGAAATATTCACATAATTAAATGAAATTATTGGATTACAGGCCTCTAAAGTGTCTTTGGGACAATCTGGTAGAGAGGAAAACATATTAGGTATATTTCCTTCACCATATTCCTAAGTTGTTGTAATTTCTTCTGCTAAATTCTTATATTTTGAAAGTTTTTCAACATAATTGAGAAATTATAAATATTTTATATGACAACATTTATCAAAACTGTAGTTTCTTAAATTTTCTTGATCAATAATCTGTCTAAACCATTGTGGGCAACCTTTCTTCCTGGAATGATGCTTAGGTTTTATTATATTTCTTGTATTGAATTCTTCAGCATGTTTTATATGCTGTTTATATTTCTAGCTCTAGGATTTGTCTTCTCTCAGTTTATAAAAGTAAATACAATGTATTTCTCCTAATTTAAGCCATGTGATTTTGGCTTTCTGGGTATTAAAAGAATGCCAGATTTTTAAAACCAGCAGTGAATTCTGCATATTTTCCATGACTTCACTGCATTATTTACATGCATCAATATGTCTAGGCTTTTTAATGCTAACCATTTTGTAATTTCTGGGATTGTTAACATTTTAAGTATATATCATGAAGACTTCTCCTCCAGAAATTATTAAAATTTGATTCCATTCAACAAATTCAAAGGCATATGACCATTACCAGCTTCTATTGATGCTCAGTGATATCTGCCTCTTCCAAAAGTATCTCTAAGCTTTTTTGACCCATTTAGTTATGCATTCTAAGAATGTCTATCAATCCTAATGTTTCTTTTTTTTGGCAAGGAAGTGCTAATTTTATTCTTGCTGCCTTAGGATGATGTACCCTGTGTTTAGTTAATATTGTAGGATACTTTCCAAATTGATTATGGTTCATTTCACGGTTTTGAAAGTATATATTAAGATTGTTATTGCTTAGGTGTTATTGATTTAAACATGTCTTTCCCATTCAGCTTTGATTTCAGGATTCTAGTCTGTTAATATATTCTAGCTGAATATATTATATAAATATATAATATATAAATAAATATATAAATCTTCTCTTTCATATCTTTATGCTTAGAGTGTTTTACCTGAAAGAGACCAAAGAATTTGTAAGGTTCACCTTTATCCATTTGTTCAATGTTATCTACAGGTTCAATATCAAACCCTCTACTTGTAATTTTTCTTGTTTTACATTGAGGTTTTTTTGTTTATTTGTTTACTAAATATGTATGATTAATATTTTGATATCATTGGAAAATGAGTCCACAAGAAATAATTGTTTAATTTCCTATAGGGAGAAACTACAAAGTATATGCCATGTATAATAAATGACAAAATAATTTAACTTATAGATCATAATTCTTTTAAAGATATGAGATTAAGAGATAAATTTATGTTGATATTGTTATTCAGTTGTTTTCAGTCATGGCCAAATCTGTATAACCAAATTTGTTTTTTGTTTTTTTTTGGCAAAGATACTGGAGTAGTTTGCCATTTTCTTCCCCAGTACATTTTGTTACAAACATGTAGACATCACAAATAAAGTCAGAAGTACCTTCTCTGTTATGATAGAGATAGACCTAAAAAATGAGTCATCTGAGATCACAGAAAAAATACAAGCTGCAAATAAAAATACAAATAAATTTCCCTTTTTAAAATACAAGACCTTGGAATTTTTGGTCTTTTTTCCCTTCCACTCTTGTAAATTTTCATCGGTGGTTAGTGTTGGTCACTTAGTCAGGTCAGCTGAGTAGTTGGTGTTATACTACATGGATCAAGCCTCTCTGCTTGAATGTGACCATGATTATATTCTGAGAAAGGAAGTTGAAGGTGAATATCTATTCACTGTGGCCTTTTTTCCTCCTTTTCTGTTGTGTTCTTTTTGTTTTCTTTCTATTCTTTCTTTTTCTGTCTTAAATTTAATTTTTTCTCTTTTTTATTACAAAAAAATTGGTGAAGAATATAACCATATAGATATCAATATTCTGATATTTTCACTGTATTTTGGCCTATTTTATGTTTCTAGTATATGAACAAAATAAGGATATAAGGCATGCCATAATAAAAAGAAAAGAGTAGAAAATATCATAGCACTTTAAGAGTATTTGTGAAATTAATGATAATTTGTTTTTTACACATCTGGACTTTTTATGAACTTTTTTATTTTTACTACTCATCCAATGTCTTATTTTTTAATGAATTCTTAGAACTATATGTCTTTAGGGAGGAAGAAATTGTGAATACTTTGATAAAGTATGTAAACCTACAACTAGTTAATTATGGGGTTGTTAGTTTTCTTATCTTCTGATAAAATATTTGTCATACCATTTCTTAAGAAAAGGGAAAATCAAGTTGATTTTTGGGAAGGTGCTCATTAATGAGCATTACTGAGATGGTGCTTTTTAGTAATTAATACAGCAATGAGAAGTATTTGAGTTTTAAATGATTTGTATTCTCCAAATATACATTTTTCTGTTTTTTTTTTTTTTTTTGAGGCTAACATGTTAATCAACTCTCTGATGTAATTCTCCTTATAGCACAGACTATGATTCTTATTTGATCTGACTTGTTTCTTCATTGTTTTGGATTTTGTGGATATAGATGATCATAGGTATATGACAAGGATGATCACAAATTTTCCATATCCTTGTTCTTAGAGTGATCTCTCCTGATTGTTTTCTTTAATTCTAAAGTTTCTGTAATGAAGTTTTGTTTGATATCTGTTTCGAGTGAGTGAGTGAGTGTGTGTGTGTGTGTGTGTGTGTGTGTGTGTGGTCTTTGTATTGTCTTGACCTTTTAATTGCTGAGTAAAGGAAAAAAATATTAGGATAAGTTTTTGTTTATTGAATTATTTTCAATATGTTTCATTTTTTGTGGTCTTCAATTATTCAATATAATGTTTGAGATTTCTACTATTTTAGCCATCTTGATTCTGATATTATCTTTCTAATTAATTTATAATTTAAAAAAAAAAAGCTTTCTTAAATTTCTTATTCCATGGGATGATTGATTCTCTTCCTTAGAAATTTTTCTTGATAGCCCCACCCACTATGGCAGTTCCTACCACATGGCTACTATTCTGTATGCTGATCCTAAAATTGTAATGTGGGAGAATGCATTCATTCATAATCACTATTACATTTATGTAATTTGTACTATTGGCCTGCTTTAGATTCATTCTGACAAACTCAAAAAAAGATTTTTTTAAAAAATTCCAGCTTAAGCATTCTTATCTGCTTATTAATATTTTAGATATTGATGTTATTTTTGTCATCTCTTTGTTATCAGTTGTAATTACTAGTGTATTCATTAAAGATTTCCAGTAACCTTAGTCTTTTTTGTGCCTTTACTTTTTCTAATCAAGTCTTAACCATAAATCTTTATTTTAATTTGTTTGTTATTCTGTGATTTTCTTGAACTGTAGTACTGGCTGGTAATATCTTACTTGAACCTAATAGAACCACTGACCAAAAAAATAAAATAAATTAAAACAAAACAGCAAAATAAAAACAGTACAAAATATTTTCCTATAACTGATGAGATGGTTCTATTTTTATCATAATACTGGAACACAAGAATTATATTTGCAGTCTATTTGCAATCTATTTCATATGGACAAATGATTTGCTTACAACTAAGGTGCCTAAATCATATATGTATAAAAATATTCTAAAATATGACTATATATATGCATATAAGTGTATGATTTGTACTCATGTGACTCATTTTCTTCTGGTACTAAAACACTAAGGACTGCCATTTCTCTGCTCTCCTCTGTGTTAAGTTGTTTATCACAAGTCAAAGTAAGCATGACCTATAGCTCTATGCTATTCTTTCAATTTCTCAGATTCACAGCAACCGTTACATCAATCAGCAGTATGCTCAAGAGTTCATGTTTCTATTTAGGCCTTCAGAATTACAATAGCAGTCTCAGGGCACACAGAGAAACATACTGTACATCCCCCTGGCTGGGATTACCTTAGTCTGCTAATTACTCCTCCACCATGGGCAATGAGTTTGTCATCTTTCTTCTTCTCATCAGTGGTTCTTTTTTCTGTTCTCTAGTGCAATTTGGCCTCTAAGAGACAGTATTCAGAAAAAATCATTGGGCAAAATTCTCTATGTTCCATGCTTAAATAAGGACTCTTTCGTGCTATGAAATCAAGAATCCAAGAATAAAATATTCTGAAGATAAAGAAAAATGATAATTTCCTTTGTGATTTTGAAAAAAAAAACACCATCATTTCTTGCTGTTTGTAATAAATATAGAAAAGTAGCATGTAATGTATACATTTTATTTAGTAAATGCAAAAGAAAAACTTAGGCAAACTGATGACTGTTGAAATGCCACAGAACCACTGCATTGTTTGGGAGATTCAATATACAGAAAACAAATACCAAGTAACTCTATCATATCTCTTCCTTCATTTGCCATCAATATTACTATCTCTAAAATGCAGTGGAAAAACACCAACTTCTTTGTTTTGGGTTTTGTTTTTGTTTTTATTTTTTTCAATTTATGCTTACCAATATTATCAGTATCCACTGTGGAAAAATTATAAGGAAGATTAGATTAGTGTTGTATCTAATTCAGTGTAAACTTTTTATGCATTTTTCACACAATGTAGGTATATATGTTTTCTTCTATTAGGAGTTTTACTGTTTTATGTAGTTTAAAAAATACAGCTTCCAACATATATACTTTCACCAAAATCATTTAACACCCAAAAATCTTTTTATGAGTCCTTTATATATTGTATTCTCCAATTAGAATGTAAGCTCCTTGACAGTAAGCTGAAATCTTTTTCTATTTGTATTCCTAACATTTGGTCTAGTGTTGGAAAATGCAGAGTAAGCACTGATAAATTATTTTTTATTAATTTATTTTATTTATCCCTGCCTGAACCTCACTAAGGTGTGCAACTGCCTCTTGTTAATTAAGACTCCAAGGAAGTGTTTTACTTCAAACTGTTCAAGTATCTAGGAAAGACAAAGAACTGTCAATAAAGACTAATTAGAGGTCCAGAATATTTCCTAAGGCACCATTTGAGTCACTAAAGGATAGTATAGAGTACCAGGAAAGATTATCTTTTCCGAAATAGCTTTGAGAATTAACAGCATACTATTGCTGTTCTATAATAGAAGTTGGCCTGGAGACCTGAAAATACCTTCTAAGTAATTCTGGTATTCTAGTTTTAGTTCACTTGATTTTCTTTCATTACAAATTTCAGGTAAATTGACTCTCAATTTCTTAAATTTATATATAAGCAAATGGAGAATATAATATCTCCATTTAATCTATTTATAGAAATCCTTGTTATTCTTCAAGGCTAGGTTCATTGTATATCCATGGTAACTTCTCTGATTTCTTCTCCCCTGCCAAGATAAAACTGATCTCTGTCACTTCCTAGTTTTGAAAAATATTGTGATATATATGTATATATATAATATATATATAATTTTCTTTTGCTATTATATTTATATCATATAATGATCTTGACCAACTCTTTTGATTTCATTTTTGTCCTCACATTACTCATCTATTAAATGGGAGAGAAATATATTGCATTATATGTCTTATATTTTTCCCATATTTACAGATATTGAACATGTTCAATATAACTACATTTTTCCTTTTATTTTCTTTTATGCTTCCATCATAAAAGTGATGAGAGACAATCATTTTTTCTTTAGAAAATTTTTTTTTTCTGGTCAGTATCTATTGTACTTTTCTATAAAAATGTATCTTTATTTTTGTACTTTTCTATAAAATGTTTCTTTATTTTTATTTTTTAGACTTTCTGCCTTATATGAAACATTGCTGTATTCTCCACAAACAACACATATTTCCTAACACACTTTTAAATGGAATGTGGTTGAGTTTTTAATCTGTTTTTTTTTCTCCCCCTGCCCCAGACTTTAGCATCGGCAAATTTTCCAGAAGCACGAATGCAGTATTAATTTTACTGTCTGTCAAATTCATCAGACAACAAGAAGTTAACAGAGACAACTGAAATAATATCTCTTAGGAGGTTGAGGAAGCTAATTCATCCAATGATACTTCAGTAAAGCCATTAATTCACTTGCTTATAAATGAACTCCTTTCTACTCATAATCCTTTCCAGTTTTCAAAATCAGAAAAAAGTAGTTTAATTTTTTTGAGACAGTTAAATAAATAAGGGATGGAATGTTCTAAAGAAATCAAATTTACTATAGGAACACAATTTTCAGGGGGAGCATCTGCTAAATGCTTTACCAAGTTATTTAGGAAGCATCTTTTGAACATTTTCAGAGCATGTTGTTGTTCATCTAGGATATATATGCAGGTTTACTCATAAATATTTTTAAATTCGATTTCCTTTTCCAACATATTCCCCATTTAGTTTTAAATATCTCAAACAAAGTCACTGAGATCTTACCAAGAGTACACTTTAAGAGCCAGCTGCTACCATTTGGAAGAAAATGTGCATAAATACACATTTCAACAGATCTTTTCTTTTTCAAACTGCATAGAACTTGTACAAGAATTAGTCTCCACTATAACTTTAATTTGGGGTTCAATTATCAGCCATTACTTCTTCCTTTAGAAATACAAGAAACCTTTATCTGTAAGAAGGGTTAAAAATTACTGGCACAAATTTTTCTCTGAAATTCTCAAATAAGTATTTTGTACTTTAAATGCAACAGGAACTTAAATGTATGCATTGAGAGAGTATGGAAGTATGAGACTAGACAACTAACAATAACATCAGAAAATCTCCTCTGTGATTTGTTTTCTTTTTGTTTGTTTGTTTTTCTTTTTTTTGGGGGGGGGTCAGAGGGGATTGTTTGGTTTTAGTTTTGTTTTTTGAAATCTCTATTAAGGAAACTTTCTCTGTATTAGAGATTGGCACCTTCTGGGCCTAAAGCAGAGATGTCAAACTGTCTATTGAAGGGTGAACCAAATGAAAATATAAGTGGAAAATGTTTAACAAAATAAATAAATAAATAATGCTATAATGGTAATGCTAAAATTTTAGATCTCTAAATTAATTTATGTGCCCCAGGGATCCATTTTTATTTGAGTTCAATAAACTAGAACAGTAATAGGTAAACATAATATCAACATGTTTCAGAAATAGGACTTCACCCTTCCTTCACTAAACTGATAAAACATTATTTTCTTTTCAGAATTTGTATTTCTAAAGACCTATCTATAATTTGTAATATAAGCTATTTAGTTTGAAGAGAATATTCTTTAATGCATTCATTTTAAATCAAATTTTGAAACTATAAACCCAATATTAACAGGATAGTAACTCTTTAAGTCCAGACTTTGAGAAAGGAAATTAAAAACAAATTATACCTAATCATAAAGAAGATTTATCTACTAATAATCAAATATATTTATTAGAAACATCTAAATATATGTATACTTTTTTGTGTGTGATATAATTGGGGTCAAATGAATTGCCCAGGATCACACAGCTAGTAACTGTTATATGTCTGAGTCTGGATTTGAACCCAGGTTCTTTTGATTCCGCTCTGGTGTTCTAATCATTGCACCAATTAGCTGCCCCTATATATTTTCTTTATATTAAATAAATTGTTTGAAAAATAACACTAGGTATATTTGTTATAAGGGAGAGTTCTATTTTTAGGAGAAGTGGGTATGGTAATAGAGTAGGTTTGGGAGAGCAAGAAAATAAGAGCATTAATAAAACATTTTTAAAGGCACAGAAAAAAAGTACAAAGAAGTTACAAATAAATGTAGCGCTTTTGTTACTATCATTTGCATGTACACAAACAACATGTATATATGTATATAAATATGTATACACACATAAATGTATTAATATATATGAGTGAAGTTTACACAGCTGCATAACAAAAGTTTAACAATTCTTATATAAATCCTTTCTTTATTCTTCTTGGTATATTGAAATGTCTGTAATTCTTTATATTTTTTCAGTTTAAAATGAAGAGAGAATTTTCATTTTAAAAGTAATCCCTAAGAAGGGTCATTAAATGATGTTCTAAAATAAACATAGCATTGCCTATTAAATTATTTTCATATAAAACAAAAACCTCCAAATCACTCTTTTGCTGCTAAGTCAGACTAAACATATCACAACTAGCTACATCTTTCCTTCAAAACCTGCTACTCTTTACAATGGCCCTATTGTTTTTCTCATTGAAATGTCCTTCTCCCAAATAATTCAATTTCAAAACCACAGAATCATTTTAACCTTTCCCCTTCCCTTACTCACCAATTCAAACAGTGACCAAATTCACTCCTCATTTATACTTTTACTGCCTCTTCTCTGATTCAGACCTTTGTAACTTCTGAAGGACTTCAGGAATTCTTAACTCATGTTATAGATAAGGAAATGGAAAGTTAGGAAAATTAACTTTTCCCCCCTTAGCACGTAGCTAACAGTTATGGAATGTGGGATTCAAATACATCTCTCTCTTATTTCCAAATTCTACATACTTCCATTTACATCATATTGTCTCTTTCTTGGTCATGTGATATTCCAAGTCTTTCACATTTTCTATGATAATATGCATCTACTACAGGCATTCCCTCTATACATATATCCTTCTACCCTCCCTCCCAGAATTCTGTTTAGATAGTACCATCTCTAAGACATTTACTACAATGTTGGTGAAAGTAATTTTCTTTTTCTTTATATTTCTTACAATGCTTTGAAAATTATAGCTCTTTTGACCTTATAGTAATTATACCTTACACTATCTTATTTGTATTTCATGATGCCTATTTGGCTATAATTTCCTTCAGGGCAAGGAATGTGTTTAAAATTTTGAATTCACTGGCTTCAAGCAGTCTCATATAGAGGATATATATATGTAAGAAGTTTTTATTGAGCAAACACTTAAAAATGCTCATTGGATTAGAGGCTTAGGAAAGCTGAAATACTGTGATTTGGCTCATACAGGTAATTTCATCAAGGTTGCCAAGACCAGTGGTAAGTCCAGTGGATGTTTCTCCTAGTTGACATCATCCTCCATGAACTTTCCCTAAACTTGTAAAATAGTTTACCATTTTTCCTTCTCCTGCTTTTCTCCACTGACTTTGTTTATGATCTTTTTGTGCCTTTCCTCTAACTTATCTGACAGTTCCTTCTCAGTCTCTTTGGTTATTATCTACTGACTGCCCCATCCCAGAATGGGTGTACCCTAAAAATCTCTCCTGAGCCTTTCTTCCTTTCCATTCACACTCTTTTCCTTAGTAAGATCACTTGCTCCCACTGGTTTAATAACCACTTCTAAGCAGATCTTCTAAGAAAACTCTATAGCCATGCCCAATCTTTTCCCCTACTCCAATACTACATTTCTAACTACCCACTGAAATTCTCTAACTACTGTTATACTAAGATCTCAAATTCAACATATCATACATTTACTTCATTATCTTTTGATCCAAAAGACCCTTGTCTTTCTGCAGTGTAGATTATTTAAAGTGCATAGAGACATAACTGTCTGTATAATGAGAAATATCCTAATGAAAATGAAAACTAAGGTCAATTCACTTAATAGCAGATGATCTTAGCACTAGTGCTTTGGAAATGAGTTATGGTGTTCTGAACTAGGTGACTCAGTGTGTTGGGCCTGGAGTCAGAAAAGCTTGAGTTCAAATTCAGCCTTAGAAGCTTAATAGCTGTGTGATCCTGAACAAGTCACCTAACCTCCATTTGCTTTAATTGCCTAGAGGAGAAAACAGACAGTACTGGATAGTACTGGTAAATTATGGTGTACAAGGTCAAAAAGACATAAATAAGTGGGTGACAACAAATAGAGCTATATTAATTTGGAAAATAAAATTTAATTGATTAATTTTCATTTGACTTTTTGAAGAATTAGAGAAATAATCTAACAAAGCACAATTTAATTTAATAAAAAGTATAAATACTAATTAATGAAATAACCAATGAATCTTAAAGACTAATAGCTGACATAACATGGGTTCATTCTGCATTGAAAACTAAGTTCATATGATCACAGAATTAAATAGCAAGTCACCTTGCTTATCCTTTTGCCATTAATGACTTTTTACCTGTCTTATCAACTTCAATATATATGTCTAGTGAAATTGATTCCAAACCTTTCTTAAAATAACCTTATATTATTCTCTTTTCTCATGTAGCCATTAAATTGACCTATCATTCATGTTTCATAAGGTTACATATTAAATATTAGTTACAAAGCCCATCATATTTTTCTATTATGGAAGATGAAAGAAAGGTTATTGTAATACATTATTTAATTAAACCTGGCAACATTTATAATCTATTACAATGACTTAATAAGTTTTCAGAACTCCATTCTGGCAAGTTAGAAAAATGAATTGTGTGTGTGAAAAAGACAGACAGAGAGAGAGAGAGAGAGAGAGAGAGAGAGAGAGAGAGAGAGAGGAGAGAGTTTCCTCTAGAAGAAATAAAGTACATAAATAGAAGAGGACTGAGGACTTCCCTATTATATCTAATTTGACTTGATGAGAAGTGCCTGTTAATTTTCAATCAACTCTCAATAAGATGTAGGACAAAAAATTACTTTTGGAGATATCTTTTAAGTATCTCAGTCACTTTTATGTTATACCCTTGGTAATAGATTTTCTGATTTAGCAATAAAATTTTTCAAAAGTAATTGTTAAAATAGTTGGCATTAAGATCATTTTTTTCATTATAAAACTTTTATGTTAAATAAGAATTGTCTAAGTTGTCAAGGGGTTTTACCAATTTGTGTCAATCACATAAGTTCATAATTAAATACAATTCTATTTTGGAAGCATGATATAAAATTTGCAGAGTTTCCTTCAATATGAATGAGGGAAAATAGGTTTAAATGATATTTCATATGTGAATATTCTGCATCTTTGAATGGGTTTTTGACTATCAACAAAGATATATCATATATCTCAAAATTTTACCTTTCAATCATAATTAATCAATCCTCAATTATGGTAGAAGTTCAAAAGTAAAGTTATAATCATGAAAGACTGTATAGCTGTAACTACTTACATTTCTTCCAAACTGTGGTTATAAGGTAAAGGCAAAAATGGAGGGAAATCTGAAGTAGAAAAATTAGAAAAAGATTTTAAAAAATTTGGGAGAGAACTGAAATAGTTGAGGATGAGAGACAAATGGGAGAAAGGAAAATAAAAGTAGGTACCATGGAGAAACTAATTACCACCAATGGTGTTGAAGCAGTGGAGTCAAAAGGTAGAGTAAAGATAAGGCATCACCTGAGCTCTCCCAGCCTCCCCTCCAAATATTTTTAAATTAACATAGCAAAATGAGTTATGGAGTGGCAAAACCAACAGAAAAATGAAGGAAAGTAATTTTCCAGCTCAAGAAAATTTAAAAGTTTGGCAGGAAAGGTCTGCCTCACTATAGTGAAAGTTGAACACAGTCTAGGGCATATTGTGTCTGAGCTAGCCAATAGCAAGACCTGAGAATGACTGAATTAGCAGCAGCTTCTGGAGCTTTTAGCTTACAGATAATAAAGTGATTGATTGATAAAAGGGGAATAAATAAATAGGGGAATGAGGATAATGGTCATAGGTATAGAGTGAAAAAGAGTGTCAAAGACCAGAGCACAGATCAAGAAATCAAGGACCACACTTCTTCTTACATCATACTAATAGGGAAGAACCAAAATCTTTACATACCTCCAGAAGCATCTCTGAAATAGCAACATAAAAACAAACAAGTAAAATCCCCTGAAGTTTGAGATGTTGGTCCTTTTATCAAAGGAGCAGAGTCTAACTTTAACATTAATTTAAAAGTCAAAAAGTAGCCTAAGGGAAAAATGACTAAACAACAACAACAACAAACAAACAAACAAACAAACAAACAAAACTCAACCATATAAAGTTACTATGGTGATAGGAAAGATCAAAGTATAAACTCAGAAGTAGACAACAAAATCAAAATAGATTTATCCAAAGCCTCAAAGAACAATGTGAATTGGTCTCAGGTCCAAAAAACATTCCTGGAAAAGCTCAAAAAGGAATTTCAAAATCAAATAAAAGAGGTAGAGGGAAAATTTTGGGGAAAATGACAGTGACAAGAAAATAATGGAAAAAAAAAAGAATAGCAAGCTTGATAAAAAGACAAAAAATACTGAAAAAAATCACAATTTTTAACAATTAGATTAAATGGCAAGAGAAGGAAGAGGGATCTAAAGAGCTTTTACATAGAGTAGAAGATGTCTTTGTGTGTGGTGTGGCAGACAATCCTATTCTTACTAGAATTATCTAAAAGAGGGAATAGCATACACACTCAGTTGGGTATAGAAATCTAAGACACCCTACAGATAAGTAGGAGGGAATAAGAAGAGGAGAAGGGAACTGATAAAAATGAAAGACAGATTTGAGGAGGTGGTGGCAAGAGGTGAAACACTTTTGAGGAGGGACATGGTGAAAGAAGAAAGGTTAGAATAAACAGAAGAAAAAAAGATGAAGAAAATATAAAGTTATTGATCATAATTGTGAAAAAAAATTAGAACAACTTTCTCTGACAAAGGCCCTCAGTTCTCAAATATATAGAGAACTGAGTAAATTTATAAGAATAGAAGTCATTCCCTAATTGATAAATGGTTAAAAATATGTCAAGAGAGTTTCCAGATAAAGAAATCAAAACTATCTATAATCATCCAAAAATGTTCTAATTTTCTATTGATTTGAAAAGTGAACATAAAAATAACTCTTAGCACTTCATACCATCCTATTAGTTAATATAACAAAAAAGGAACATTACAAATGTAGGCATGGATCTAGGAAAATTGGTATGCCAGAGGCTCTTTGTGGAATTGTGAATTAATTCAACCTTTCTGGAGAGCAATTTGGAACTATGTCTATCAGACTTTAAAATCATGTATGCCTTTTTATCTAACAATATTACCAAAGAGATTGTTTTAAAAAGGAAAAAGATCTATTCATACAAAAAGATTTATAGCAATTCTTTTGTGGTGGAAATTGAGAGGATGCACATCAAGTGAGGAATGACTGAACAAGTTGTGATATATGATTGTTATGGGATACTATTGTAGTATAATAAAGAATTAAAGAAGGGACCCCAAAGTCTAAAACTCCTTGAAGGAGAAAATCTCTTTCAACTCTGCCTCAGTGAGGTACCCTGCCTGAGGGAAACAAGATAAACAGCTTCATTCTGTTATCTAGGTGGGGTTGGTTCAGTCCTGAGTTAAAAGAATTCCAACCCTATTCAATTAAAGAAACTAATTCAATTCTATTCAAATTCAGCTCAAGCTGAAACCCAGCTTGTAGTCAAAACTTCTATTATAAAAGAGCCAACCTAAAATCCTCTCTTTGCAGAGGTTCTAAATATGCCAGGATATGCCATGCTATGCCAAGGAGACGTCTGCCCACTGGATATTATTTTCCAGTGCAACCCTCTCTTTATCCTCACCTATTTCCCTAACAAGACTTTATGCCTCTCTGTCAGGATTTCTAAACTTACTTCCCAATCCCTATAATAAACCTCTTTTATCAATCTAGGTTTTCTGCTTTGTAAATTCCTTTACAGAGAATCTCTCCACCCCCAGAAAGACAGTTCCCCAAAACTCCCTACCCTTGCAATAAATCCCAAGGGGTTTAGGGGAGCCAAACCTCTCCATTTGGTTCCCTGAACCCTGAACTTGCCACTAGACCATATAATTTAACTCCCTAACAAACAGAAATCCTAATCTCATTTTGGTTCCTTAAATCTAGACATCATCATTTGCTTCCCTGAAAGGGAACCCCAAAACCTAAACCTCATCAGAATGAGCAGGATGTTTTCAGAAAAACTAGGGAAGCCTTACATGAAGTGATGTAAAATAAAATGAATGGTACCAGAATAGTGCACACAGTAACAGCAATATTATACATTGATAAACTATAAATAACTTAGCTATACTCAGTAATACAATGATCCAAGAAAATTTCAAAGGACTTATGATTAAAAATGCTATTCATCTACAGAGAAAGAACTGGTAGAGTTGAGTTTAGTTTTGAGCATACTTTTTTTAAGCTTTCTTTTTCTTTCTTTTTTTTTTTTTTTTGGATGGTGTTTTCTTTTACAACATAACTAATATGAACATATTTTAATGACAATAGATGTCTAATCTATATCAAATTCTCAAAGAGAAGAGAGAGGGAGAATTTAGAACTCAAATTTTATAAATAAAATGAATGTTAAAATTATTTGTATGTATAATTGGAAAAAATAAATATTTAAAATTTTAAAATTATAGTATAACCTTATAAGTTTTTCATAGTTATATATATATATATATATATATATATACATACACACATATAAGATTTTTCCTTAGACTTAATTTGTGTATATATGTAAAATAGGGAATGTAGTCAAATTTTAATAGCAAACATCTATTGGATGTTTGCCATTGTGTGGAATGTTATATACTAATTTACATTTTTTCTTTTACATAAAAAGATTAAGTAAGGTTTAATTAGCTCATGTTCACCATGATGTCTGGTTGGAGGAAGAAGGATTTCAGTGACAAGTTTCAAACTAAGCATTATTACCTAGGGGGGAAAATTGAGTTACTGAGTCAAGAAAGCTTTTCCAGCAGCCAGATATTTAGCATTGATTGCTTGGCAAAGTTGTCTAAGATTGAAAATTAGATCTGTGATATACCAGGATAATTAAAATTTCAACTTACAAATATATTTTAATGCCTGTAGCACAGAAAGTTAACATTAGGAAAGAGAGGCAGCATGATGCAATGGATAAGGGTCCTATAATTAGAATCAGGAGAATATGAATTCAAATGTGATTTCAGATTTTTATTATTTTGTAATCCTAGACAAGTCATTTAAGCTCCCTTGCCTCAGTTTCCTCACATGTACACTGAAAATTATAAGATCTCTTTTTCTCTCGTATTGTTCTAAATCAATGATTAATTTCCTCATATTTTCAAAGTTCTTTCTTTTTTTACTTTATAATTTGCTATATTCCAAAATAAGATGTTCAACTTTTTCTTAAGAAATGTTGGTACTCAGATAATTTGTGTTATTCAGACTCCAAAGATGACTTCTTATCTGACTTGGTTGGCTAAAGAATCACCTTTGAACAATTATTGAGGCTCTCTAATTTGATCAACCCACCACTATACACATTCAAAAAAATACAAAAGGGGAAATTAAAAGTATCTATACAATTCAGGCAAAACAAAATTAAAATAGAAACAAAAATTTGTTGGGGAAAGTATGTCTCAATTTAACTGGATTATTTGAGTTCACTCTCTACATTTATGATTTGTGGTACTAAAAGAAGCTAATTTTTTTTATTTGTCCCATCTTCTTTCCCCTACCCAGGATCACTCTCCAATAATTCCAATAATTGCATTCAAACTTAAATAATAATTTAGGAAATCATTCACAACCTGTAACATCACCTAATCTTTATGATTTAATAATCTGCATTTATCTTTCTTAATTTGTCTTTTCTCACTCTCTTTCTATTTCTCATCCAATTTGTAGATTACTTGCTGAAACTCACTTTTCATTGTCTTTGGAGACATAGCACAACTATTCTCCAGAAATTTGTTTCCCATTACTAGGCCTTTTCATAATTTCTTTTTATTATATGTCTATTTTTTACCATAATTGTTTTTTTAATTGATCAATGTATTTAAGGAAAAATAGACCTACTTCTTCACTAATAAAATTAATAATGGTGCAGTTAGCTAGCAAAACTAAATATAGAAAGCAAGCTGACACAGAATTACTTATTATTTAATGACTTCCTATAACAAAATACAGTATAACACATTATTTAAAATGTCAGGGTCTTGATGCTGTCATTGTCATTTTCCCTGAGTGTGGTCAATGTGAAACCTCATTTATTATATGTAATCAATAAATACCATGTTTATTTTGATTTTATGTGCTTGTCAGGTTCAGTGAGTCTTAATAGTTTTTTAGTGTTTATAATCATTAAGCTTTTAAATAATTTAGCTCATAGGAATGGAATAACCTAAATGATCCAAATTAAATTTAATTAAGGCTCATCTGCAATATCACATTTTGGGAAAGATTAAATGCTCTCCCTTCAACTCCATCCCCACCCTGAGACTGCTTAAACTATAAAAGCTTTGGATGAGTTATTGCAAGCAATAATGAATAGATCTGTCAGATCTGCATGATGTGCACTACTCTGCCAAATACATTCTGACCACAGGAAGTCTCTGAGATACAATGTAGGGATAGAAAGATCTCAAAAGGTGCTAAAATATTTGGATTATAGACCAGAAGAGACAAGTCAGGGTGAGTGAGGAAGAGAGAGGCATTACCAGAAAATGAGTCCCATGTTTCATTATTTCTCAGCTGCTGCCTTTTGTAATTCTGCTTCTGAGTTTCATAGCAAATAGTCCTTTTTATACAATTAACTCATTTTCTCTTCAAGCCAATATTGCTAGTAGCCATAAATATAAGGTATCTGCCTCCTCAAGTTGCTTTACAAATATGAATCTTTTTTAAATAAACTATTAGAGGTGAATAGATTCATGCGGAATTATTTATTGAATGTTTATTATTTACCAAGCATTGTATTAAGTGCTTAGGAGACAAATACAAAACAAAGGTATTTCCTATTCTCAATTAGCTTACATTCTGATGGCAGACATTTTCTCTCCATCTCTCTCTCTCTCTCTCTCTCTCTCTCTCTCTGTCTTTCTTTTTCTCTGTCTCTAACTCTCTGATTACCTATACATAGGCATCTATAATACAAATACATATGCATATAGGTGTGTGTGTGTGTACACACACACACACACATATATACATTTATACACATTTGTGTAAGACTGTACTATGCTTCTTTGTCCTCTCTTTCTCTGAAGTGGATAATAACCTCCTTCATAAGTTCTGATTAGATTAAAGAGAAGCAGAATTGTGTAAGTTCCTCTTTCTTCCAGAATCACTGAAGATCAGAGGAAAGGGAAAATTCAGAATAAGTGGTGATGATCCATGATGAAGTGAGGTTAGTGCCTTGATATCTGACCAAGCTCTAAGCAGTCCACAGTGCCTATTTTAACTGTTGTTTTTACATTTTCTTCTATTTTTTCACTTTCTTTAGTTTTTTTAACTGATTCTTGATGTTTCATAGAGTCATTAGCTTCCATTTGCCTGGTTATAATTTTTCATGTGTGATTTTCTTCAGTTAGCTTTTGTATCTTTTTTTCCATTTGAATAATTCTTTTTTCTTCAGGGTTTTTTTTTTTTTTTTAATTGGCTTTTTTTTTTTAAGGAATTGTTTTTTTCATTTTTTTTCTTTCCTTTTCCAAGCCTTTCTCTTGCATATCTCTTATTTCTTGGCTCATTTTTTTCTTCTACTATTCTTATTTGCCTTTTACAACTTTTAATGAGCACTTCGAAGAAGCCTCTTTGGTCTTAAGACCACTTTATATCACTCTTTTAGATTTCCTCTGTAGGCATTTTGTCCTTGTTTGAGTTGGTATTTTGGTTTTCCCTATCACCAGAGGTTTTCAATGGTTAGGTTCTTTTCTATTTCTTGCTCATTTTATTTCTTTCTTTCCCCCCTCTTTTGAGCCTTTTTTTTTGGTCCAGCTGTGCTCCTGGGATAAAGGAGGTCCTGCCCCAAGATTCCTGTACAGCTCTGAGCCCTGATTATGAGTCTCTTTTGTTTGGTGTCTTGCTTACAGCAGAGGGTAGCCCTACCTACTCTCTCCAGGAAACATTTTGGTTTCCCAGGCTGGAAATTTGCCTTCTGACCTGGGATTGGAGGCTGCCCTACTAGTTTGCTCCATTACTGAGCAAGGAGCGAGGGTCTCAGTTGATGATCTGCTGTGATTAAGACCCTTTCTCTGGCTTTCCCTGACACTGTTTGAACTGGGCTGAACACCCCTTTTACCCCAGTGAGACTGATCTTTCTTGAAATCTTTCCAATCTATTTTGAGTTGGAGAGTGGTTCCATTCCATCAGTCTGTTCAGAACTTTGGTTTCATGTGGTTTTTGAAGTAAACTGGAAATGCTAGAGCAGTTTCTGGATTTCCCTCTACCATCTTGCAGCCACCACAAGAACTGATTTGTTTCAGCCATCTTAATGATCATTAGAACAAATTACTCAAATCATCAGCACATTCTAAATGGCAAGTCTTTATATGTTTAAGTTAGATATCCTGCTAACTCATGATGCATATCTTTGAGGCCTCAAGATTTAATCTGACTGCTTTTACATGGGTGTAGCCACTGCACATGTTATAGCTTCTTAGGTGAGACTTGGATAAAAAGTGGAAACCAAAAGTGGATAAGGCACTGTGAAAAAGGCTTGGCAAGCTTCTACATTAGAGGTGGTAGTCCTCCCTAAATATCCCAGACTTATAATTTTGACTACAAACTTTTAGAGAAAAAGGAATGTAGTTACTTTTTGTACTTTTTATCTTCTAAAGCCCTTCATAATTTCATTCCTTTCTACCTTTTCCTTTTTCTTTTACCCTATATCCTTCTACATGAATTATTATTTGACTACTTTGGCACCCTTGATGTATCTAACACAAAATATTCCATCTCTTTACTGTGAATTTTCATTTACTGTTTCCCATGCCTGAAATGTTCTCAGTTAAAATCTTACCTTCTTCAAAAGCCTTTCCTCATTCCACTTATGGCTGGTGTTTTGCCTATTATCTCCAATTGTGTGTGTATTTGTGTGTGTGTATATAAAAACATTGTACAAATATATTTTATACATATATTATACACTCATTTATATACATACATATTATATATACATATACACATACATAGATGCATCTATATATATATATAGTTTTTACATTGATATTTATTTGTTGACTTTCTCATTAGATTGTAAATTCCTTGAAGACAATTTCCGTTTTTGCTGCTCTTTGTATCCTCAGAACTTAGCAAAATGACACTCACATACTAGATACTCAATAAATGCTTGTTGAATTTGCTTGACCCAAAATAGTACCTGGGATTTGGCAAGTTTAAAAGATATATAATTCTATGGTCATTTACAACCAAGTAATTTATGTGATTTTCACCCATTAACCAGAGGAATTGGCACATTAGTAATATTTCTATTTTTAGTATCAATGAAACCATAAATTGAAGATAAATGCTCACACATTCTCCTCAAAGAGAAATGAAATTCTTTTTTGCTGGAATTGGGTTCTTCATGTTTCCAAAGGCAACAAGAAATGTCTCATGAGACATTCTATTGTTCTAACTAAAATGCTCAAACTGAGCATAATCCATGTGCTAAGAACACAAAAAAACAACATTGACTCAAATAAGAATTGAACAGTGAGGTTCAAATATTACTTCTGATGCTTACCTATATGATTTAGCTAAACAAGTAAAATTTCCTGTGCCTTAATTTACTCACCTCGAAAATGAAAGTGTCATATACCATTAGATCTCTTTCAGCTTTATACCTATGATCCTCTGACATATTGCAGATATTAAAGAAGTAAAGACATTTTTAGGAAAATTTAGGACTATTTCTGCATGGTCATGGAAGAGTAGAGGGAAAACTAAATGGCAAAAAATATGTTTTGGCAAAAAATAAAGAAATGGAAATAAGCTACAATTTTAAGGAGAAGTTTCAAAAATGTGTATTATTAACATCTCCTTTTAGAAGAAAATTGGAAGCTCTAGATATGGCCCACTTCTAATCACACAAATTGAAACTGATGATCTGAAAAGAGATTAATCATTCTGATATGTCAGATAAGAGCTCCCTGTATTTGGATTAAATGGAGTTGGATTCAAGTCTTAGTTTAAATATTTATTCTCTAACTTTGAGCCATAATTTTTAATATCTAAAATAAAGAGGTTTAATTAGTTAATTTCTGAAGTCTTTTCCAGCTAAGTCCTATGAACAACAGTATTAGTTTAGTTAACAATGTGAGAATCATTTCAAAATGAGCAGTCTGTACAGTCAAATTATTGAGTATTTAGAGCATAGCTCAAAATGAGAGTCAAATTAGAAAAAAATCAAGTTATTGATTTATTAGATTTTTATTAGATTTATTAGATTGACTTATTAGATTATTGACTTATTAGAAAATAAGGAATTAGAAGACAGCATGAAATTGTAGCAGCTCTACTCTGACCTGTTACACAAGCTGTCAATTCTGAAAAATGGGAATGGACAATAGAAAAGAGGCATTGTGTCTATTTCTTAGAAAACTCCTTCCAGTGCAAAAGTAATTAACAAAGTGAGGAGACCAAAAGAGCCAGAAGTAAAGTGAAGAAAAACATTGCCCATTTGTAGCACTACCTTAAAAAAATGTTAATAGCCATTGAGAGAAAAGGAAAACCAGGTATTTTGGCATTAGATCCAACCAGGTCAAGTAATCCAAAGAAATTATAAATAAAATCAGAAAGAAAACAGCAGAAGATGGCACATATGCCAACATTTCTCTATTGAGAAATAATCTAATCTTACAGAGGGAAATTGGAATCATTAATTTCTGTTATATCACAGAGATACATCATCTATTATATGAGGAAACAGCAACTTCAAATGATAGTAATTCCAAGGACTTGGGCATTTACACTAAAAACTATCATATCATAAGAAATAATGAGATTTTCACAATTTATATACCAACTGGTCCCACTGGATCCATTCTGAATCCTTCTATTTGATTCTCAATTTGAGAATAGTTATCAATAAGGAATCACACTGAAAGTGACTAGAAACCAGTACTAGAAGAGTTTCTAGATCTGTTTAATCACACTGAAAGTGACTAGAAACCAGTACTAGAAGAGTTTCTAGATCTATTTCTTTGGAGAAGAGTGTTCTCTTTATTCTCTATTCTCATATGGCTTATTCGTTTGGACTTCTCTATAGTACTCCCAGGAATATCATCATAAAGAAAGTCATCAAGAACCTCTTCATCATTCAAGATCAAATCAGCCTTGTGGGATACACTTTTTAATACTCTCTGCATCTGGGATTAGATGATAGAATGGAGAGCTCTTCCTCCAACCTCTGCTTAAAAGGGTCTCCAAATTAGTCATTCCTGCATTTCCTATTGGTGTATTCCTTTGGATCATCCCCTTTGGACTAGGAGCTGCTGGATAGAAGCAGCTATCTTTCTTTTTTGATATTTTTAACTACAGCACTTGCATATTAAATGTTTGTTGACTTCCTGGAGTCATTTTGACTATTTGATGTTTCTAAAGACCTTTCAAGTCTATTTTTGGGGTTTGTGTAAGGGAGAAAACAAATAGAAAACAATATTTGTTAAGCAGATATTGCATGCCAGTTATTTGCTAAGTAATTTACAAATATCATGTCAATTGATCCTCATAAGCAGATGATACTATCCTCATTTTACATTTGAAGAAACTGATACAAATTGATATAAAGGCATTTGTCTAGGGTCACATAACGAGTAATATATGAGAAAATATTTGAAATCAAGTCCTGACTCCAGGTCCAATGCTTTATCCAAAGTGCCCCACAGCTTTTTCCTATTTGTGGGTCTGAGGCTTTTCAGAAAGAAAACAAACAAAGTAAAAATGCTGACAAAGATTCTAAGCAGGGTTAGTTTAGTCTGTGGCAGTTAAATGCTGCACAAGAAAAACATGTTTATTAGCTATGTATGCCACCCTATATCAGTTCCATAGGGATTTTCCACAGTCATTAGTTTGAAAAAAATACTAAAATAAAAAGAAATAAAAAAGAGAAGAATTTTGTAGAATAATGGAAATAGGTTGGCTCATGAAATCTAAATTGAACCTATAATATTTGCATCAGACTCTCCTCATTGATGGAGAGAATGATGCTTTGACATTTTATGTATGCCTAAGACAGGAGTTAATGAAAAAACTTTGTAGATGAGACATTTCTCCTTGCTTTGAGAGAAGATATACATGTTCTCACTTCACAAAGAGCTATATAGGGAAAGATGATAGACTTTAAGAAGCAGAAATGTTGGGGAAAGTTGGCTGTTTCTTCAACATGAAACAATGAAGAACTTTTCCTTAAGTGAAATTAAGAGCTCTTTGTTTCAGTTGAACTATTTGAATTCCCATTGGAGAGCTTAATCATGCTGTATTATTTTTCTAGTTATGTTCTAATTTGTATCATTTATCTGACTTCTGTTTGATATCTTGCAAGATTAAAGTTTATTCACTTTTAGAGGTGGTCTTTTGTATAACTTTCCTGTGGTGTGAAGAAGTCCAATTTTAAGCTATAAGCTTGGTGTATTTCTTTTTCTATGAAGAATAGCAAACAATAAAGTGATTTATATTTAATAAAGAAATAATTTTTTAGACCAGAAACATATAGGGAAACAAACAATTAAATTTTTAGACTTGCACTGTTCTCTAAGAAGACCTGAGAATTAAGGCTTATGGCACTGATTTCCCTCTTCATCTCAGGCAGATATTAAAATCTCCATTAGAAAAAAATGGACAAAATCTATTAAGCTTTCCGTGGGCCACATTTAGAAAAATCTAAGTTGGAAATAACTATAATCTAATTGGGCAGCATCCAAAACACACTGAAATTCCTTAACTTCTCTGAATCTCAACTCTTTTACTTCCTGTGCAAACTTGGGCAAATCATATCAAATCTCTGAGGGTAAGATTCATCATTTGTAAAAAGCAAAGGTTGAATTGGGTGATCTCTAAAAAGTCTCTACCAGCTGTAAATTCTTTGATCTTGTAATCTTTACTTAGTAAAGCCACAGCCAAACAGCATTCTGAAAATTTGGAAAACTTCCCATACTCTCAGAGCTTGAAAACTACTTGTCTCTATTTGCATCTAATCCTCAAAGATAATTCATGTAAACTCTTGGGGATTTCTTTTCCTCATCAGCAAAAAGAGAGACGAATAAGAAAATATTTAAATTACCTAATAGGTTTAAATATATTATTGGGGAGCTAATAGTTTTTATCTTATTTTGTGGTAAACTGAAATCTACATAATACCTTAAGGTTGTAAACATTATCTCCTTTGATCTTTACAATTTGAGAGGTAAGTACTCATTTATTATTCTCATTTCCCAGATGTCAAAAACTATACCTCCTTGGTTGAGGTTATTTTTTTTTTCCGATAGTTATATACCTAGTAAATATATGAAGTAAAAAGTAAGATCTGATCTCTACCTTCTCCTATTACCACATACATTAAGATTAGAGAAGAAATCTCAGAAAACCTTTAAAAGCCATCAGAGTTTAGGTCACAAAGTTACAATTACATTTCACAGGATTTTCTCTAAGCCAAAGTATTTTAAATTGTGGTCCATTAATTTTTCTTTTTTTTCTCTCAATATTTGATTATTGTATTTTAATGAAATTGGTTTCTTTTGTAATCATAAGTATTCATTTTATGCTGTTAAAAACATAATTCTGAAAATGGATCCATAAACTTTAATAAATTGCCAAAGGGGTGAATGACACAAAACATGTCAGGAAATCCCACTCTATACTGTTCTTCCTTTTCTCCTTTTATATCTTCAGTTTCTTTTTACCCAACCTGCTGTCACTCACAGTAATGAAGTAATTCATTATTCAGTTAGTGTCCTAATCTTTTTTGGTAAGTATACCTTTCAGATCAAAAACTGACTACATATTTTTCAATGCTTTAAAAAGAGAAAAAATGTTCTGCTGAATCCAGTTCAGGTCAGAAATCAGACTTGGCAAGCAGTTTTGTCATAGATGTTGCTTCTGTTCCCTCAACCTCTTTCAATAGGCTAACTGATATATGTGACTTGCTGCCCACAAGGAAATTCTTATTTGTGGCTGCTGTTGACATATGTGAATAGGATGACATTAGGTGGCAACATTTAATTATCTGCTTTCAAAAGCTGAATGACCTCAGTCATAAATAGGGACACCATTCTGTGGAGTTCAAGGTCAGCTTCTGCTCCTCATTTCCTCTTCAGGAGACCAAAATATTTCTTCCCAATTTTAGCCTTTACTAGCTAAGTGAGGTATCTTTTTCCAGTAGGATACTTAATTCATAATCTCTAGTGTATTGGGGAAAGAAAAGAGACTAATTTTTGCAGTGTCCCTTATAGACATATGTCTTTTGAATTTTTATCTTTTTTAAAGATATCATTTCTTTTGTTAATATAATATTATTTTACTTTTCCAAGATACATTACAAGGACACTTTTGACATTTATTTTTAGAAAATTTTGAGTTCCAAGGTTTTTTCCATTCCTCCATTTTGTCTTCCCCTCTTCCAAAGAAGGTAGACAGTTTGATCTAATATATTATACATGTAAAACATATTTGCATATTAGCTACAGTTGTGAAAGAAGAAGCAGATCTAAAGAAAAAAATGACAAGGAATAAAATGAAAAAAATATGCTTTGATCTGCATTCAGAATTCATCATTTCTTTGTTTTTGGATATTTTCTCTGTGAGTTCTTTATGTATTTGTCTTGAATCCTTGTATTGCTGAGAAAAGTTGGGTCAATCATAGTTGATCATCAAACAATATTGTTAATGCTGTGTTCAATGTTTTAGTTGGTTCTGTTAATTTTATTTTGCATCAGTTGGTGCAAGTATTTCTAGGTTTTTCTGAAATCTTCCTGTTCATCCCTTCTTCTTGAACAATAGTATTCTATCACATTCCTATATCACAGTTTATTTAGCCACTCCACAATTTATGGGTAACCCCTCACTTTCCAATATTTTGCCACTTCAAAAAGGGCTACAATGTTATTTTGGTTTTTGGTTTTTGGGTTTGTTTGGTTTTTTTTTGCCTTTTTTTGCATTATTAGGTCTCTTTATGCTTTTTAGATTTCTTTAAGATACACACTCAATAATGATATTGATGTGGTACAAGAGTTGAAGAATGTGAGGAGTCATGCAGAAAAAATTCAGAAGCTCCAGCCATTTTTCATTCAAAGGGCAAAAATTTTATTTCCACGCCATACGGTAGGCAAAGTTCCTAATAAATGTCCAAGTAAACAAAGGGGAAGTTGTCAAAAGATGAGGTAAGTTCCCAACTGAAACTTATGATTTAAAAGTGGGGAGGTAGGATCTTTCATAGGAAAAAAAAAAAAACTCAAAGCAAAGTTTCTTACCTCAGAAAGGAATAACCTCGGGGGTGACTTCAATAGCTTGGGCTCCTGATTGTATATAGTAACTGTGGATATCAAGATAATTCTGTCAATGCAAGAAATTCAACAAGGGCCCACTTCAACAAAAACCCACTTAGGGACAAGACAATACCGTTGATGCCCCTTCCTATGAATTACTTTTGACACTGAGCTTTTGGTGTTTTGCTAAGGTCTTATTTATTACATCATCCCCACGCCTGAAACAAATAAGACCCCAAATCTTTTGAAGTATGGAACAGAAGTCTTGTGTTCTTCCTGCTGAAATTGAGCATATAGCTGTCCCTGTGTTATGTGATCTACTAGAAATGGGCTCAAAGACTCAGGAGCGGATTGGAGCAGGATCCAGTAGGTGCTGAGTGTCAGGATCAGAAATAGAATGGTATCCAGTGTTAGCCATCACTTGAAGGGGAATCATCTGGAGACGTGAGGAAACAAATCTTATGAAAAGGTGAGGTAGCTATAGGAAAGGGATACTTAAATGGATGCCAAAGTGCTTAAAAGCGATTAAAGATTGAGTGGAGAGAATGACAAACTGAGGGGGTTTCCAGTTGGCATGGAAACATAAGTAACAACACTTTTGCAGATAGAGATTTTCTGCCCCAGGTTCGATTGTTGCAAGAATGAATTTATTTATAAAAGCACTTAATATTATCTTCTGCAAACCACAATGAAGATGTTTCTGTTTTAGTTTCAGTAATCAGTAGAATAACAAGTAGGTTCCACAAACAGTTGTATCAATACCCATTCACCCTTATATCATTCTGGAACATTTAATTTCTACCTTCTTTTAATTGTTCAGTTTATAACATTAAAGTTGCTGGATGACAAGCCAAATCTGAGTTCTTCAATCTCAGAAAGGACTCAGTATTTTTCAATTAGTATTTACTAAGTCTTATCACTTTGTAGTGGACCTAACTGATGAGGTTTTTACTTTTCCCAAGCCTTTGCACCCCTTAGAGGTATCAGGAGGGTTTAGTCTTCCCTTAATTAAGTTTCCCTTTTATTTTAGGAAGAAAACAAGACAATTCTTATAATTGTCTTGTAATGGTAATCTACCACAAAAATAGGTGTGGGTTATATAATTTATAATCAAGTTTCTAATTTTCATATATACAAATACTGATTTAAAATATTGCAGTCATACAATTGACCAGTATTTTGTTTTGTAAGACTCTTAAATTGTAGTTATATGTTCCAATCAAAGTCAGTTATCTTTTGGTTGCCTCCTATTCCTTGGGAGCCCAGGTTTTGGGACTGCATTAATTACTAATTATGTGACCTTAAGTTAATTGAATAAGATTCTCAATATTGGCACCTTATGTTATTCATGTCTACAACCCCATTTAAAGTGATTAAGTATGAAGTAATTACATCCAATGAAACAGTTAACATTCATATTCATCTGAAAACTATCTATTCATATCCTTTGACCAATTATCTATTGGGAAACAATAGTTATTATATGTGTTATTATAAATTTGGCTCAATTATCCATATATTTGAGAAATGAGGCCTTTACCAGAGACATTCATTATAAGATTGTCTCTCTGATTTGCTTCTAATCATTATTGCATTGGTTTTGTTTGTACACAAGCCTTTTAATTTAATATAATCAAAATTATCCATTTTAAATTCTAAAATACGCTTTCTCTCTTCTTTGGTCAGGAATTGTTCCCCTCCTCCTAGGTCTGACAGATACATTATTCCTTGTCCTGATTAGCTTATGGTCTAAATCATGCACTCACTTAGACCTTATCTTGTCATGTGGTGTGAGATGCTTGTCTATTCCTGGTTTGTGTTCTATTGTTTTCCAATTTTTCCATGAGTATTTTTTAAATAATTAAAGATGCTATTTCAATTATGTGAGATAGTCCAGAGTTTATTGAAAAAGAGAGACAGACAGACAGACAGAGATAGAGAGAGACAGAGAGACAAAGAGAGAGACAGAGGGTAAGATAGATAGAGAGAGAGAGAGAGAGAGAGAGAGAGAGAGAGAGAGAGAGAGAAAGAGAAAAGAGAACCTCATGATATAATAATTATATGGCTACAAGAATGTTATGAGCCAGAACTTGAAACAAGGTGTTAACTCACTAGAGTTGGCAGAAACAATGCTTAGGTAATTGGTTCACACATTAGAGGTCACACTTTTAAGAGAGTTTACCCACATTAGCTCACACATTAGAGTTCACAAGTCAGGAGATTCACAAATTACACCTTCTACAATCCCACTCTTGGAGGACGAGTCAACCTTTGAGTTTACACCTCTAAAATAGCATAAAAATGAGCTGAGTCAGTGGAGTCAGTCAGTTAAGGAGATTGAGAAGCTAATCTGCAGTTGGGCAGAACCAAGATTTAGAGAGAGCTGGAGGCTGAAGCTAGCAATGAGAGCTCTCGGAACCAAGGAAAGCTTACCAGGCTATTTTGGAAGAGACAATAAAAGATTGGATTTTAACTCCTGGCTGCATTTGAAGTGATTATTACTTGGAACTGAAACTAAGATTGCCTCCAGAAAACCTCCCCAAGAAACCTGCTCACAGAGAACCATCCTATATTATAAAAAAGAAGAGAACACCACACAAGAATCCATGATTTTGTCATACAGATTGTAATCCTTCTTGAATTTGTTCATTGGATTTGGACAACTTTAAATGAATTTCTGATGAACCATCCAAAACTTAGGAAGGCTAGACTTTATAAGAATGACATAGAATCAACCATTATAACCTTATCTGAAAGATTTTTTTGGTTAGAACAGCTAAAGTTGTTTGTCCTTTATTTTCAAAGTGGACCAGTGATAATAAGAAGATTTTATGAGGAGGGGCAGCTAGATGGTGTAGTGGACAGAGCACCATCCCTGAAGTCAGGAGGAGCTGTGTTCAAATCTGACCATTTAGACTCATCTACACCCAAAGAGAGGACTGTGGGAACTGAGTATGGATTACAAAATTGCATTTTCACTCTTATTGTTGTTGTTTACTTGCATTTTGTTCTCTTTCTCATTTTTTTCCTTTTTGATTTGATTTTTCTTTTGCAAGATAATTATATAAATATGTATACATATATTGGATTTAACATATTTTACAATGTTTAACATATATTGGGGAGGAGGTGGAAGGGGGGAAATTTGGAATGCAAGGTTTTGCAATAGTCAATGCTGAAAAATTATCCATGCATATGTTTTGAAATTTTAAAAAATCTTTAATTTAAAAAAAAGTACCAATGTCATCATAAGGATGATGTTTTGACTTGTGTGCAAATTAAATTTAATTTGTGCAAAATCATCAGCTTCACACTCTTTCAGAGTCATCTGAGTCCAGTGGCAAGGCCAAATCCAAAATGACTAAGGATGACCCAGGATACCACAAATAATCTTGTTTTTTTTTGTTTTTTTTTGTTTTTTAACTTAAGGTCTTCCCTAATATCAGTTGATATTAATAACTAAAAGGTAGGTAGAGATTGAGACAAAAGATGGTCTAGTTTACCATTACAAAAGTATCATTCTGAGAAGAGAGAGCCCTCTAAGTTTCTGGCCAAAACACAAAACAGTTGCAGGTTACACTTACTCTAAGTTATTAAAAACCATATAATGGATAACCAAGGCTTGTTCAGGGATTTTATTGGTCCTTCAATGAAGAAAGACAGAATGATTTGATTTTAATGACAGAGTGAAGTAGGGAAAATTAAGAAGACTGGAAGAAAGGGAGAGATTAGAATTTAAACAGCTTCAAATAACAAACAGAAAAGTTGATTTTTTTATTTGATCCTAGAGTTGATAAGGTTAACTGAATTGTAAGTTACTGAATTTGGAAGTGACAAGGTCAGATCTATGTTTTAGGAAAACTATTTTAGTAGCTGAGTGGAGTTAAGTTTCAAATAAGTTTACTCTATTTTTTAAAAACTATCACTTATGATGCTCTATGTTAATTTGTTAATCAGTAAATCATCTTATCTGCCTTATAAGTGATGCTTTTTTTTTTTTTTTTTTTTTTTTTTTACAGTGACACTGTATTGGGAATGAGAGTGTCCAGTATTACCATGCATGTCTCACACAATAATGGTACCATAACCAGTATTTCAAGGAATGCTTTGCCAAAAATGAAGGAATTCTTTATTCTTTTCATTTTGTCCATTTTTTTCATGCTTTCTTCTTGCTTCTTTTCACTACTTCTTGTAATCTTCTTGAAGCTGAAAGGTACAAATGTGAAATTCAAAGGACAATTCAGTTCATTCAAGAAGAAGTGCCTCAACTCTTTTGAAGCCAAACAAATAAGGTATGTTATAATCAGTAAACAGTGTGCTACACAGTATTGTACAGATGCCAATACATAAATGGCATTTTAAATCCCAAAAAGCACCAATTGAAAAAAGCAATTTTATTTGTCAAAAGGTGAAGTATATAGAACCAGTGGAGTGAGATAAGCCCTGTTAGAGTATCCAATGCATCCCCCAGGTAGTTTCAACCCATCCTGTGTTTAGCTCAAGTCTGAATCTCTTCCCAATTCATATTTTCAACACACTTCTTTTATTAAAATTGATTAAGTCAACACAATGTGCCAGGAATGAATAGGGAGCGAAATCAGAAGGGTACATGTCAAAATAGGTATATGGCATATAAAGGAGACAGAAGAATATGTCCAGTTGCTGGACACTTCAGTATAGTTTTTAACATATTTTTCCAAAGTCTATTTTTATATGCTATGTATTATTAAAGTATTTAGATTAAAAAAAAATAAAAGGTTCAAGGAAAAACAGATGAAGCATTACATCCTAATCACAACGTAGTGTAGGAAGTAAGTAGTAATCAGCACATAATCTTAACATTTTTGTCTATGTCCCAGACCAATTAGGCAGTTTGGTAAATTTCAGAATAATGTTTTACATTCCAAAATAAAATGAAAAGGATTACAAAGGAAATAAGTATGTTGAAGTGCAATTGTCATTATATATTTAAGCAAAGTTTAAAGACTCCAGGTAAAGAATCCTTGGACAAAAGAAAGTTTGTTTACATCTCTATGGAAAGGTTTAAAATTAGGCATAGACCAGTACTTTCTTGACTATATATTGAAATTTAGATTTTTAAGACCTATTTTGCATTGTCCTATTAAACATGTCTTTTAAATCTTTCTAGTTTCATTCTTTTTTTTTTTTTTTGCTCTTCTTTTTAATCAATAGAAATTATTCGATTCTATTCAGGAATATTGTCCAATAAATGCAAAAAAGTTTTATCTTTCCAAGTGAACTTGCAAACATGTCTTACAAACTTGAATGAATAAATACTCTGTAAGAAATATTGAAACCATCCTGGCTCTGCCACTTTCTGATCTTGCCAGCACAAGAGTAGGAGAATGAGCTGGTGTAGGCTTCCTGGTAGGGGTTCAGACTTTAGGTCTTCACTCATCTGAAACTGTCATGAAACTTCAAGCAAATGCCCTTTTTGTTGCTTTTCTCTCTTTTCTTTATTTTCCTGTTATTACATAAGGAATTGGGGATTTGCTAGAAATCAGATGGGAGCAGAGAAGGCCCAAGTGACTGCTCATTCTGGAAATAATATTGTTGCTGACTCATCCACTCACTGAGTGCTACATCTGGAAGTGAACTTGGATAGGAGTAAATAAAATGTAAAACTCCTTTAAGTTTGAGGGCTTTCTTCCCATAGATTGAAATGGTTTGTACTTCCATTCTTGTCAAACCTTTTCAGTTAATATCACTTTTTGAAAACTTAAAAAAAAATTTTGTTTAAATTTTCCTTGTACAGAACCAAGTCACAGGTTTGATGGATGATGTTAGTTCATTTCTGAGAGACTTCATCTTTGAACTTTGCTATCATTTGCCTAGTTTAGAAGCTCAGGCTAAGAAAGATTGAAGAGGAAAATGAACAGATATTTGCATAAAGAGCTCTCTCCAATTATAGGTAGGGTTATTTCAGGTAGATTGTAGATTCTCTACACTCAAAGATCATAGGATACCAGATTTAAGTGGGGAGGAGCTTAAAGAATTCATTATTCAATACCCTTATTTAGAGATGAGATTAAACTCTTGTCGCCTGTTGTAGAGGCATAGAACAGGTAAACACAGGCCCTGGGCCTGAAATCAGGAAGTTTTCAGGTTAAATATGGCCTCAGACATTTACTAATATGTAATGCATGTAAGTCCCTTAACCCCGTTTCTTTCAGTTCCTTATCTTTAAAACAGGGACATAATGGAGAAGGAAATGGCAAATCACTCTAATGTGTTTGCCAGGAAACCTCTATGGAGAAAGTCCACTGGGTCATGTAGAGTTGGATACTACTGAACAACATTACCCATACTGGATCACATTGGGAGGTGATGGTAAAGTTAGGACTTGCCATTCCTCTTCTCTGATTCCAAGTCCACTGTGTTTCCATTATACCTGTAGTCCCCCTCTGGATTCCTCTTCTGATACTGAAGACTCTCAATAAAGTATAATCATATTTGTTCAAATATGTCATATATATCCATGTGCTCTCACCCTCAATCAAACTAAACCATTCAGTAACCCAGAAGTCACTTGATTAATTTAGTGGATAAAGTACTGAACTTGGAGTCAGAAAGACATGACATTTGCTAACTAGGTGACCTTGAACAGATATTCCCCCATAATCTCAGTTGGTCATCTGTAAAATGGAGATGATAATTACATCTACCTGGGAGTTGAAGTAAGGACAAAATGAGATTAAGTGATTTATAAATCTTTAAAGTCTTACACAAATGCTAGACAGCTATTAATATATATGGTCATTTCAGAACTTGAAGTGTTCCCTTAGTCTGATCTGGATTCCTGGAATAGCCTCTCTTCTCATTTTGTCTGCTAAATTTGTTTTCCTCCTTTAATCATTATATATATATATATATAATCACCTTATATATAAACTCCTCACTAAAATCTTCCTTGACCTTCTCAGTTTGTCAGCTGAGCTCTCCTGGCCCCAGGAACCCATCCCAGACCATACATATGTTTTGTATATCTCACTTGTTCCATATTACTTGTAGTGTAACATTGTATAATATATCTATTATATTAGTATTCTAACCCCCAACTAAATTGTAAGCTCCTTATGGGAAAAAGCTATTTCTTAGCTAACCTTTGTAGCTTCTCTAGCCCATAATCCAAGACTCTATACATGATAAACACTCAATAGAGTAATATAATAAACAGAGGAAAGGGGCTATGTGTTTGTCTTTGTATCCCAATATCCATCAGATTATTTTGTGAATAGTAGACACTGGATACATATTTGTTGAGTGGAATGGAACTGAATGGAATTAATGTTCCCAATTTGTTGTCCCAAGGGAATAATTCTTTCCTCTTCTCTGATTTCTTTACAAGACTACAACTGAAACCACATTCTCTACCTCACCACTTTATGGTTGTCATTGTAATAACCTAGTTTTCCATGAACAGGATTTTTTTAGGATTATAAAATATTACAGAGGACAGTTTTGGGGGAAAATGGTTTGCTTGTTAAAGCCATATTTTAGGAAATAATAGGTAAGTCACTAATCAAAATCAAATGTCACTTTAGCAAATGAGTACAACAAGAAACCTAGGAAGTTGCAGTGGCTAACAATTACATATTTTCTTAGGAATAGACAATAAACAGACACAAAGTGGCCCAAAATTGACAATGCATAAAATATTACTGCCCTGGGGATATACTGATAAATACACATTTTCTTTTTCTTTCTATTTTTCTCCAAAGATAATAATGCTTGTGTTTGATGAGTTCATGAGGCTCTTTATTATTCTAACTTAAAAATAAGTTGTCAGCTTGTCAAAAAATTAAGTAAAAAGTGGATAGTGAATGTAAATAGTTGTGACCAAGATAAAATGATGAAAAATTAATTTAAATATTTTCTATTTTGTTTTTAAACAGCAATAGATCTTGTTTTTTGCTGTCTTTTGTGTTCTAAGAGGACATTCATAGGCTACATTTTTCTGTTATATTTCTATTAATGAAAAAAGATTTGTACTGCTCCACTTAACATTCTCCTACTTGGACTACATTATGACTAATAATATGCATTTTCATGGTGCAAACCTGAAATACATGGCCAATAAGCAGAAAGACAAATGTAAGTGGTCTATATAAATATAACATGTGCATGAATCATGAACCAATTCATGTAATCAGGTATCAAAAATGATAATTATGATGATAATTACCAAGAACAATAATGTCGATAAGTGGAAGAGGAACAGGTAGAGGAGAAAGAGAAGGAAGAGGACAAAACTGAGCATTTATACAGCATTTTGGGTTTGCAAACCACTTTATATGTTATTTCATTTGATTCACTGATTAAATCCTATAAAACTCCTATTATACATGAGGAACCTAAAGCTGAGACAGGTTAATTAACTTTTTCAAGATCTTTCATCTAATAAATATTTGAGGCAGGATTTGAACTCAGGGCTTCTTGACTAAGTCCGTAACTCCGTCTTTGAACTACCTAATTGCCTATTTCAGTTTTAGCACATTTATTTAAATTCAGTTTGGTACACTGATATGAAAAACTCAAGATTCCCTCTTGTTCAAATCCCCAAACTCCCCATAACTGAGGTCAATGTTGTCAATTTTAAAGCAGTAACTCTGGCTAAAATTAAAAAGAATGTGGAAAAAAATCATAATAGCATTTTATAGCATAATAAGGTTTGCAAAATGTCTCATATATGTTAACTTATTGGATACTCAAATCTGTAATGTGGGTACTCTGGATAGCCTCATTTTGTACATGAAGACTCTGAGACATGAGTAGGTAAAGTGATTGGTTTGGAATCACACATATAATGAGTGATAAGATGGCATTCAAACTCACATTTTACTGATTGTATCTTTAGCTTTGTCTTGCCTATTGCCCTCCTTTATACCTCAATGATTCATGACAATGACTTCCTTCCTGAAATGTAGGCTATAATATAAAACATCTCTTCTTGGGAAAATTTTGGAAGAATTAATGACTGCTCACAAATGTCTACTAGAGTTAGTACTACTATTTGGGAATATAAGTCTCAATCTTGTACCTTGGATACCTCTTTGATTTTGTAATTCTTTGCATTATCACAAGTATTCCAAAAGTTCACATAAAATTACATTTTCATCCTTATGCATATTTTGAGAGGTGTGAGGGTGAGTGGGTCGGGAAGGTGTTCCTTCATAAAATATTTAGGTGCTTCTTGGAAGAAAAGAAGACTGTCAACAGGAGGAAGAGCCTAAACTCAGATTTGATAAAATTTAAAAAAAAACAAATCCTAAAAAAAATAGCATAAAGCAAACATAAAAGAAAAATAACTCATTCATCAGTCTTACAAAATGCTTCATATTGGATCTTTTTTAAGCCTCTTGAACGAGTATAATCGTAGTTGTAAGAAAATTACTACTTAATGTTTTTCAAATCTTTATTAATAGATGCTTTGAGCCACTTTTTTGAAGGGAGGAAGCATTTCTTTTATATTGAGTATAGTTTATTAAGTGGTCAAAAGCCCTGGAGCCTTGAGAACTAGGGATAAATACACATACACACAATATAAATATTAAATATATAGTACCATTCATACTGCACCAAGTCCATTAGGATGATGGCCCCAGGAGAGGGGTTTTATACACACACACACACACACACACACACACTCTCTCTCTCTCTCTCTCTCACATACACACACATGCATGCACATGAATATATAAATGTATTCACATATATGGAAACACATATAACACATATTATATTGTCAGATAAATAAAGAGAAATGTGGGAGCATAAAATAATCTCCTTCCAAAAACATATGAGAAAAAATATGCTAATATATAAGGGATATTTATATTTTTTTCTTTAAATGATAATCTTGTAGATCTATAATAAAGAATGTTTGTTGAGTAGCAATAAAAACTCAAGAGTATAAAAAAATTTAGTAAGTAAATTTTCCATGAGATTTTACAAAAAGGATATAATCTGTTCCCAGTTTATTATAAATTATTAATGGAGGATTTTTTCCTATTACCTGATTTTGGATTTTTGGTCATTCTAGGTCTGGAATAGTTCAATCTAGTTCATTTCAAACTGCCATTATTTGTAGAGTATCTCCTATATATAAAGCAATGGACTAAGTGCTAAGGTTCCCAGAGACAACATTTGCCCTTTTAGAGTGTACAAATCAGGTAAGAGACATTAAACTGTGCCAGACTGAGGATAATACAAATGAGACAGTAACAAATCCTTGCACTATCTATCAATAAAGCTTTCTATGCAATATGGCCTTAACATTTAAAAGAATAATGTAACTCTTCTTAACAGGACAACTCAAAGGACATGAAATATCATTCACTGTAACTTCATCTATAAAAGGACTAGAAGACAAATATGGATTTTAAGCCCATTTTTTCTTTTTTGTTACCTCATGCTACTTTCTCAAAGGATTTCTCCCACTAATTTGTGAAATCTTCTGTCCTAAAAATCTAATTTGATTCTTTTTACAAAGCATTACATGGTTAGGAGGAGAGGGAATCTCAGCACTTTCCTCATGTTTTACCTAAATTCTTACTTGGACTCCTACAGAATTTGAATATTCTGATTATGTAATTATCCTTTTGTAACTGTTTCCTTGCTAAAGAATATTAATCTGAACAAATACTATAGTATCCATTAAATCTTAAGTTTATAGGTCTTTTTTTCCCTCATCTGTCTAATCTATTTTCTTTGGGATCTCACTGAGAAATTTTGTAGAAAACTGAGACTTTTTTTATAAAATTCAACTGGGGAAATCTCCTTTTGTGTACTCAGTCATGTTTTCACAGAAGCTAGACACAGAGACAGGCAGTTTAGCACATTTGTTAATTATGATTAAATGTAGCAGCTGAGGCCCACTAACATTGCCCACTATGCCCTACTCCCAGTTCCAAGACAAACAATGGATAAATCATCTATCACAAGCCATAGCTCAAGGATCTCATTTTCATGGAATCTCTTTGGCATGGAAAAAAAAAATTACAGCGATAAGAAGAGAGAGAAATCATAGTGCCTCCTTCATACTTTTATCTAAATTTTTATTTAAACTCATATGGTATTTCAATATTCTAGTTATATAATTATTCTTTGTAACTGTTTTCTTGCTGTAGAATAATAATCTGAACAAAATTGGAGGCAGAAGGTAGGCAAACCTTGGAAGTCATTGGACCCTTATATCAAGACACCTGAACAAGCATAAGAAGACTAACACACTTTCTTCCTATGAAATATGACTAATTGTTTCTCAGGGAGAAGGAAGTGAGAAATTTCCTCCCTCCCATCTTTATGAATTCCAAAAACAAAAGAAGAAAGGGAAAAGACAAAAAGGAACCTTCAGTTGATCTCATAGTTTTTGATATGGAACACAGAAACCAAACTTGCTTCGTTGACAAGTCTCTGTCGTCCTGACTCCCAGTAGCCAATTCTCACAGAGATGTACCTAGTTATCCTAATCAGTGAAAAAGTTGATTTGTGACCTTTTATCAAAGTGCCAATGCACATGTCTATCATTCATGGGAAAGTGATCCTGAGAGGCCTTTAGACCAAGATGAAAATTTACAGTATTTTCCAGTTTATCAAGGGACATATCTAGATAATCAGGGCCTCTATTGATTAACCAACTTACATATGTCAAGTGACATTTTTAACCTTGCCAGCCACATTTATTTCAATTAAGGTTCAGGGTTAGCTTTTGATTACTTATAAACAAAGCCATTACTAAGATGTAATAAAGTGAAGATTTTGACATGGCTTTATACTTGGGAGTTCATGTATAGTTATTTGGAAATGTTGCTTTGAAAACTGCAGACTAGAAGTACTTTCTAGAATTCAAGGCTTCTTAATATGGACTACATAAACTTATTTTTGTTTGTTTGTTTTGTTTATATTTTAAAACCCGTATTTCAATGTAATTTGATTTTTTTATATTCCTGAATATTTTATGTTATCCATCTAAAATAAGCAAATAAAAGGCATATAAAAGTTTTATGCATAAAATATTCTCAGAATACAGTGATATATGCAATAATTATACATTAGTTATCTACAGATCCATTCCCTTTCTATATATCACATATATCAAATATATTAGACAACTCCTCTTATATATTAACCCTAAGAAACTTGATTACTAAAATGGAATCCATGTTTTAGGATGAAATTATATAACGTAACTTTTAAGATCCTTTAAAATTCAAAATACTTGAATCAGTGTTTCCCATTTGAGACTTTCTTTGCCTTTAAAGAATAATCTTAATGTTATTTCAAAATGCTGAGAGTGGCAGATGATAGCATAAGGGGGACAAGGAACCCAAGAGAATAAAACAGAAGAAAAACACTTTTTCACAAAGGAATCAAGATGGGAAGGGGAGATAAGTGAAGCCAGCTCAGAAAAATTGCTCTAGGAAAGAACTGAAGTTTGAAGATATTTGAGGTCCTAGTAAGAATAAAGAATAGTATTAGGGGTTGTACAATAGATGGAGATATAGAAAGATAACAAATCGTGATCATGTAAAATAATTTCAGAGTTCATGATTGTGAAAGAATAAGACTTTTGGTGACAGCAAGATCGAAAGCATGACCATTTTATCTGAAGTGGAATAGAGGGTTTGTTAAATGGATAATTGAGAGAACATGGTTTTTTGAAGTAGTATTAATATATATGTTGAAGTTCACTAGTAAGAGGGAAAGAGTTGTCATTAATGTGACTCAATTAACTCATCTAAAAATGAGAGTTGGACTGAATGATCCTGTAAGGTTGGAACATTCTTAGAACACTTTATCATGAATTTCATTTTTAAAATATAGACTAAACATAAGTTTGCACCTTTTTTGATTGTTCCTAATCCTCTCTTTTGGGATGAAAGAGAATGATGCTAACTCACTTTCCTTATAACAATCCTTTAAGTACTTGAAGGCTGTTATATTTCTGATGCCTATCCAGAAGTCTTTTTTTTTCCCCAGCTAAACCTTACTGCTATTTGAACCAAATTATCTTTTTACAATGTATTTTTTTTTTATTTTGTCCATTTTCTTATCTATTTCTCTCTATGTTTCCACTATGACATTTTAAGAGAATTTATCAAATATTTGATAAAATACAGATAAACTGCATTTATGATATTTCTTTGATCGAATATTATAGTTGGTGTTTACTTTGCTCTTTTTCTAGTTTTTTTTAATTGCATGCTCAATTCATTGATCTTCTCTTTCTAAGCCTCTAGAGATAAAAACTTCACCTAAGAACTGCTTTGGCTGCATCCCATAAATTTTGGTATGTTGTCTCATTATTGTCATTCTCTTGCATGAAATTATTGATTGTGTCTATGATTTGTTGTTTCACCCATACATTCTTTAGGATTAGATTATTTAGTTTCCAATTATTTTTTTATCTATTTTCCCTCATTACATATAATTTTTATTGCTTCATGATCTGAAAAAGATGCATTTACTATTTCTGACTCGGCATTTGATTTTGAGGAATTTATGTCCTAATACAAGATCAACTTTTGTGTTGTTTTCATGTAACACCAAGAAAAACATTTATTCCTTTCTGTCTCCCTTCAATTTTCTCCAAAGGTCTATCATACCTAACTTTTCTATAATTCTACTTATCTCCTTAACTTTTTCTTATTTATTTTGTGGTTCAATTTATCTAGTTCTGAGAGAGCAAGTTTGAGATTCCACCATTAATATAGTTTTGCTGTCTAATTCCTCTTGGAGCTTTCTTAACTTTGCGTCTAGAAATTTAGATGCTATATCACTTGGTACATATATGTTTGGTATTGAAATTACTTTATTATTTATGATACCCATTAGTAAAATGTAGTTTCCTGCCTTATCTCTTTTAATTTTTTACTTTGCTTGATCTGAAATCAGAATAACTAACCCTGCTTTTTTTTAAACTTCAGCTGAAGCATAATAGATTCTGCTCCAGCCTTTTATCTTTACTCTGTGTGCATCATTCTGCTTTAAATGTTTTTCTTGTAAACAACATATTGTAGGAGTCTGGATTTTAATCTATTCTGCTATCTGCTTCTGTTTTGTGGGAGAATTCATCCCATTCACATTCACAATTAAATTTACTGTTTTTTCCTGCCATCTTATTTCCCCTAAGTTATACTTTTCTCTTTATTTTCCCCCTTTCCCTTATTTCCAGTGTTTTGCTTCTGACAACCGCTGTCCTCAAACAGCCTTCCCTTTCACAGCCCCTCTCCTTTTCTTATCCCTTACTCCTTCTACTTCATTTTCCCTAATATTAGTCTCCCCCTGTCCTTTCCCTTTTCCCTTTCCTCTCCTATTTCCCTATAGAGTGAGACAATTTTTTTCTGTGAAGCTAAATATATGTGATATTCTCTTTTTGAATCAAATTCAATGAGAGTAAGGATAATGCGATGCTCATTCTCCTTTGTTCTTTCCCTCTATTGTAATAGGGATTTTTGCCTCTTCATAAAATGTAATTAATCCCATTTTTCCTCCATTTTCCTCTTCTTCAATACAATACCCTTTCTACCTTTAGTTTCTTTTTAAATATCATTGCAATAAAATTAAATTATTTCTATACCCTCTAAATATGCACATAATGGAAATATAGTTCTAAAGAGTATCATATCATCTTCCCATACAGGGATGTAAACTTTTTAACTTTTGAAAGAAACTTTTTTCTTTCTTTCTTTCTTTTTTTGCCTTTTTTATGCTTTTCTTAAATTCTGTATTTAAAGATCAAATTTTCTGTTTATCTCTGGTCTTTTCATCAGAAATAAAAGAAATCCATTTGTTTCATTGAATGGCCATCTTTTTCCCTGAAAGATAATACTTAATTTTTCTGGATAATTGATTCTTGGCATGCAATCCAAGTTCTTTGCCTTTCAGAATATCATATTCTCGGTCTTTCTGCCCTTTAAAATAGAAGCTTCTAGGTCCTGAGTAATCTTGTTTGTGGCTCTTCAATATTTAAATTGTTTCTTTCTGACTGTTTGCAATATTTTTTCCTTAATCTGATAATTCTGGAATTTAGCTACACTATTACTTGGAGTTTTCATTTTGGGATCTTTTTCAGGAGGTGATAGGTGCATTCTCTCAATGGCTATTTTATCCTCCAGTTCTAGGACATCAGGACAATTTTCATTGATGTTATCTATACTTTTTTTTCATCATGGTTTTTAGATAGTCCAATAATTCTTAGATTGTTTCTTTGGGATCTATTTTCCAGGTCAGTAGTTTTTCCAATGAGGTATTTTACATTTTTTTCCCTATTTTTTTTTATTTGTTTGACTATTTCTTGAGGTTTCATTGAATCATTCACTCAGTTTGTTCAGTCCTAATTTTTATTGAATTATTTTTTTCAGTTAGTTTTTTTAATCTCCTTTTGAATTTGGCCAATTGATTTTAAATGAGTTCTTTGTTCATTGGATTATTATTTTTTTATTTTCTCAAATTTTGTTTTACAATGAGTTGGTTTCTTTTTCCATTTCATCAAATAAATTTTGTAATGAGTTATATGATTTTCCCAATTTTTCAGATCTATTTTTAAGAAGTTATATGCTTTTTCCACTTTGCTAAACCCATTTTAAGGAGTTTTCCTCAGATAATTTATGTTTTTCCTTTTCCAAATTCTCCTGCAAATTTCTCTTTTCCTTTCCCCATATTTCTTCTAACTCTCTTTTAAGATCATTTTTGAATTTTTTCAAGAGAGAATTGTGAGATGCAGACCAACTCATACCATCCTTCGGGGCTTCATCTAGAGACTTTTTTGTCTTTAGTGTCCTCAGAGTTAGAGGTCTGTTCTTTGCTATCTCCATAAAAGTTATGTAGAGTAAGAGCTCTTTGTTTTTTTGTTCATTTTTAAAGATTGAGGTCTACTCTTAAGGCAAAGCAGAGATTGTCCCAAGTTTCTTCTATAGGTGACAGCAGTTTCACACTGGGCTGAGACAACCATGTTTTTTCCCATGCTGGGTAAGCATGGCCGCGTCCCTATTGTTATCAGTTCATTTTACAGATGAAGAACTTAAACAAACAGGGAAAAGTGACTTGCCTGGATCAGATAGCTAGTAAGTGTCTGAGACTGAATTTGAACTCATGAGAATGTCTTTTTTATTACAATAAGTTTATTTATTTTTAATACACATTGCTTTATGAATCATTTTGGAAGATAAACATCAGAGCAAAAGGGGAAAACCACGGGAGAAAAAAAAAAAAAAAAACAGAAAAAAGAAGTGAACATAGCATGTGCTATGTCTCCTTAATTCTTTTTCTGGATACAGATGGCGTTTTCTGTCCAAAGTAGTTTTAGATTGCTTTGGATCACTGAACTACTGAGAAGAACCAAGCCTTTCACAGTTAATCATTGCACATTCTTGCCGTTTTTGTGTACAATGTATTCCTGGTTCTGCTTGTTTCACTCAGCAACAGTTCATGTAAATTTTTCTAGGCCTTTCTATAAGGGCTTGTTCATAATTAAAAAAAAAAATAATATCCCATTACCTTCATGTACTACAGTCTGTCACCCATTCCTCAAATAATACACATCCATTCCTTTCCAATTCTTTGCTACCACCAAAAGAGCTGCTACAAATATTTTTTTGCATATTTGCATCCTTTTCCTTTCTTTATTATTTCCTTGGGATACAGAACAAGTAATGGCACTGCTGGGTCATAGAATGTGCACAATTTTATAGCTCTTTGGGCATAGGTCCAGATCACTCTCCAGAATGTTGGATCATTTCACAACTCCAGCAATATGGCATTAGTGTTCCCTCCAACATTTATCATTATTTTTTCCAGTCATCTTAGCAAATCTGAGAGGTATGAGGTATGAGGTAAAACAACCTCAAAGTTGTTTTAATTTGCACTTCTTTAATCTTAGTGATTTGGAGCATTTTTCATATGACTATAAATGGTTTTAATTCCATCATCTGAAAATTATCGGTTCATATCCTTTGACATTTATCAATCAGGGGATATCTTATATACTTGACACAGTTCTTTATATATTTTAGAAATGAGATCTTTATCAGAAATAGTCTGAAAAGGTTTTTTCTTAGCTTTATACTTCCCTTTTAATCTTGTTTCTATTGGTTTTGTTTGTACAATTTTTTTTTAATTTAATGTAATCAAAATTGTCCATTTTGCCTTTTATAGTGTTCTCTAGTTGTTCTTTAGCTCTACTCCTGAGGTAAATGTGGTGCTTTCCCAAGCTTCCTGTAAAAGCTCTGAGACTTAACTTTGTGCTCAAGGGCCCCTGTGTTTGTGGGGGTAGCTTTGCCTGCTTTCTTTTTTTTTTTTTTTTTTTTTTTTTAATTTAATAGCCTTTAATTTACAGGATATATACATGGGTAACTTTACAGCATTAACAATTGCCAAACCTCTTGTTCCAATTTTTCACCTCTTACCCCCCCCCATCCCCTCCCCTAAATGGCAGGATGACCAGTAGATGTTAAATATATTAAAATATAACTTAGATACACAATAAGTATACATGACCAAAACATTATTTTGCTGTACAAAAAGAATCAGACTCTGAATTATTGTACAATTAGCTTGTGAAGGAAATCAAAGATGCAGGTGTGCGTAAATATAGGGACTGGGAATTCAATGTAATGGTTTTTAGTCATCTCCCAGAGTTCTTTTTCTGGGTATAGCTAGTTCAGTTCATTACTGCTCCATTAGAAATGATTTGGTTGATCTTGTTGCTGAGGATGGCCTGATCCATCAGAACTGGTCATCATCTAGTATTGTTGTTGAAGTATATAATGATCTCCTGGTCCTGCTCATTTCACTTAGCATCAGTTCGTGTAAGTCTCTCCAGGCCTTTCTGAAATCATCCTGTTGGTCATTTCTTACAGAACAGTAATATTCCATAATTTTCATATACCACAATTTATTCAGCCATTCTCCAACTGATGGACATCCATTCAGTTTCCAGTTTCTAGCCACTACAAAAAGGGCTCACAAACATTCGTGCACATACAGGTCCCTTTCCCTTCTTTATAATCTCTTTGGGATATAATCCCAGTAGTAACACTGCTGGATCAAAGGGTATGCACAGTTGCCTGCTTTCTTTAGAAAGCAGTTTGCCTTCTGAATTGAAATTGGAAACTGCCCCACTGATTGATTTGCTCCTCTACTGAACAAGGACTGAGTCTTAGTTGCTGATTTGCTGTGATTAAGACCTTCTCTTTGGCTTTCCCAGAGTTTATCTGATCTGGGCTGAATACTCTTCTCACTCTAGTGAGACTGACCTTTCTTGAAGTTTTTTCAATTTGTCTTGAGCTGGAGAGTTGTTTCATTCCATCAGACTTTGTTCAGAGGCTTGGTATGATGGGGTTTTCGAGGGAAACTGAGAGAGTTTGAGGAGCTTCCTGACTTTCCTCAGCCATTGTGGCTCCACTCCCAGAGCTCCTGGGGATGAGCCTTTTTTATTACCATTTTATCACCAAAGAACAACATAGTGTTCCATACATTGCACCACTGACTACATGGTAAAATCAGAATCAAATTGCTTATCTTCTCAAGAAAGAGGTTAAGTGAAAGGAAATGATTCATTAGTTTTTTTTGTTTGTTTGTTTTTTGTTTTTTTTTTAGTCTTTAGAATCTATTGGACATAGAAGGCAAGAAAATGGAAACATCCAGTAACTATCCAAATAATTCTTGCCCCTCCTTACAGAGTTGTTAGCTCACTATATTAGTCAAAATTAGTGGATTTTGCTGCGGCTGATCAGACCAATATGAATTCAGAATGCTCTGCAACAGTTCAGACACAAATAGGCCCTATGAACATTTTAGGTGGACTCTCTAAATTTGCTCATCTCACGTTCTCCGAGCTAATTCAATTCTACTTTGTTCCTAGAGCACAGCACTTTTTCTGATAAGGGCACCCTGTCCTGGGTGGTCCTGTGTCTGTGTCTCCCATGATATAAAATTAATTCTAAAGTTCTTAAGAGAGTCCTTGACAGTGTTCTTATATCACTTTTCCTGACTACCTTGTGAGTTCTTGCCCTGTGTGTGTTCTCAATAAAATAGTCTTTTTAGCAAATGTACATTTGGCACTCAAACAATGTGATTGACCCAATGGATTTGTGCTCTCTAAAATAGAGTTTGAATGCTTGGCCATTTAGTTCGAGAAAGGACCTCAGTGTGTGGTATCTTATCCTGCCAGGTGATTTTCAGAATTTTCCTGAAATGATTCAAATAGAGATACTTTCTTGGCATGGTACAGGTATACTGTTCAGGTTTCATAGGTATTCAACAATGAGATCAGCACAATAGCTCTGTAGACCTTCAGTTTGTCCGTCAGAGTAATACCTCTTCTCTTCCACATTTTCCTTCAGGGCCTCCCAAACATAGGGGTGTAGGTTGTGTTCAGGGAAGACTAGAGTCTCTGGGATGAGCGCTGCAGAGCCTTTTACAGGTCTGGTTTCCATTTTTAATGTCCATCTGATCCACCTAATTTTCATGTGTGGCTCTAAGAAGCTGTAGCATGCACAACATTTATACCCAGTAAAGTGTCTTGGGAGACAAGCTAAACCAAATTGAAGGTAATCAAGGGTGTGATGAGTCTGAAGGATGTCTACCCCAAGCATATGAAGACTTCCCTGGTTAAAAAAAAATGGAGACATTAGGTATAAGATATTTTGTAAAGTTTAGCTTTTAAAGTGTAGAAAGAGAGAGGATACATGTGGACCATCTAGAGTGATCAAGGAACAGTTTTGAATTAGGAAAACATTGATACATATTTAGGTTGATGAGAAGGATTCAGTGATAAGGTATAGACTGACAACTTTTGAAGGAAGGAGGAAAGATTGTCATCAAAGGCTTAGGGAGAGGGATTGACTTTCTTGAACATTTGGAATGCATCTGCTGTAGACAGAAAGAATTCCAGATAATATGATGAATCTGAGCTTTAAGAATTCAGAATGGGAGTTCAGGAAGCTGTCTTTATATGGCTTAATCTTGTGAAGTAAAAACTAGATTATTTGCTCTAAGTGTGGGATATGGGTGTGATACCATGGGTCTAGAAGGCTATGAAAAGTTTGGAAGCATCACTGTGGAGTGGAAAAGAAATTATCAAATACCACTGAGGGTTCAGTTGAGATCATGCTTGATAATTTGTAGTAATGAAATCATCTAAAATCTTAAATTATGTTTTAAATTTGCATTTAAGAACATGGGTATATATGATACATTTTATAACATGCACTTTTTAAAGAAATTAGAGATTGATAAGCTGTGGTTATCTTGAAAATTTAACAAATATGAACACTTTATTGTACCAATAAATCAGTTTTTTCTTTAATTATTTCTTACCATTTATTAATATATTCACAAAATTATCTTTTTTATATAAGAAAAAAAATCAATGTATTAAGGGCTACCTCATATACCCCTGCTCGTTCTATCAGAATTCAAAAATTCCATAAAAAATTTTTGATTTACTATAGCCCATAATAATATAAAAGTCAGTTTAGTTCACATTTTCAAAATTCATTCTTATCTCAAATCCCATATTATCCTCTTATATTTCTATAGCATGCTTTAGAGAGTAGACCCTAGATTTAAATCAGAGTGCCAGAAAAATCAGTATCCACAGTATCTGTAGTTTATTATTTAAACAGATGATACTAAGGCTAAGTACTTGGGAGAACTAACATAAATAATAATAAGATAAGGGCTCAGATTATAAACTTCTAGAAGTGCACAGAACCAAATTCTTTCCTCTGGTAAAATATCATCATAGGGGACATACAGGAATAGTTCTATAGGAAATATCTTATTTCCAAATGAATTTGTGCATTTGCTCTACTAATAAGCCAATACAGACTCAAAATTTTAATTGCATTTGGATTAAGACAAAACAGAATAAGATATTGAATAAACTGATTAAATGGTAGGACATCTCATTTTATACCCATGCATTTATAGTAGAAAAACATGTACATGGTACAAAATAATAAATATCTGATTAATTTGTTTTAATTCAAAAAATATATATACATATGTTATATAAACATGTTTATATGAATATATGTGTACATTTTATATATAGATATGTGTAAATATGCATGTGTGTATATATACCACATCCACCCACATACATAAATGTGTATATATCTATGCATCACATAGAAAGTGTTATACCATGAATGTATCCTTTTCTTCAATTAAAAAAAAAAAGCCCTGCCTAAAGTATTTACTTTTCATGTGAACCTGGACAAATCATTGAACCTTTCTGTGCTTCAAGTTTTTCATTGTAAAATATAGAAAATAATAATACCTGTCTCCTGGAACTTTGGGGAGGATTAAATGAGATAATAGTACATTTTGCAAACCTTAAAGAATAATATAAATGGCAATTATGAATATCACTATTATTATTAATATAATTATTACAATATGATTGGTGAAATAATGTCAGGACACATTTAGAGTTAGTAGAAAGCTGATAATATTATTGTAATAGCTCAAAAACTAATATTTTATTTCAACTTGTGTGTTTTTGAAACATGTACATACTTTCTTTGTTAGTTAACTCATTCATGTTTTCATGTTCATCAATGATACAGCTAAACAAAATAAAAGGCATGATTTCTTATATATTTTTGAGCTTTATATCCCAGACAGATTTTAATTAATTCAATTAGAATGACACTGTGGAAAAAAGTGTTGAACTTAGTGCCAGGAACACCTATCTCATTGAATCCAGCTGGATAATTACAAGCAAGTCGTTAACCTATCTAAACCTCAGTTTCTTCATCTATAAAATGGGAATAATAATGTTTATAGTGCCTGTTTCATGGATTGTTATTAGGGCTAAATTATGTAATATATCTCAAACTATTTGTAAACTTAAAACTACTACATATTTGCTTTTAACATATTCTTATTATGAAGAAAAAATTAAAAATAATTAATTTAACACAAGAATTGAACCTGACTAGAATCAATGACTCTACTAAGGTTAGTAGTTCTTTCCCTAATATTCCTTCAGTCTCATGTCTTGGGACACTAGGGAAATCAATTCTTCCCACTGGGATTAAATTTCAGGATAGAAAAAATGTAGGGATCCATATAAATGTAACCCAGGAAAACTTAGCAAGCTCAGATCTAACATGGAGATATCCCTGAAGAGTCTTTTGATTAGGTCTTGGTTATATAAGTTACCACTGAGGTTCCTTCAGTTTCTAAGCCTACATAATTTTAACACTTGCCTAGGTTCTTTTGGAGAGTAATATTAAAAAGAAAACTCCATTCATTTCCATATTCATTCTTTTCTCCCTACTCTGAACCAGCAGAATTCTTTACATATGGAGAAACATCCATCAGGCTTCATGAGTAGGAAAACTCTGAGTTTCTACTGTTTGATGTGACTGTTTGATTTACATCTGGGGTAAAGGCTAGCAGATTTTCAAAACAGATTAAATATCATTAATTCTAATCAAACACACCAATATTGATGAAATTCAGTGAATCATCAGTAGTCTAATTTTTTTAAAAATCTTTTTTGATCTTTAGATGAACAATGCTACTACTCCCTACAGAACAAACTTGTTTTATGTTTATAAAGGTAAAGAAAAGACAGTGAATCTTGGTGGAATTTTGAAGGGAACACTTATGTTGTAAAGCTGTTAGACTTCAACCAATAGGAACAACCATTAATTTCTACTCTAATCGATTAAATAGGCTGATATTGAATTTTTATCTTCCTCAGTCTGTTGATAGCTTCAAACATCTGCTACCTATCATTTTGTTCCAGAATTTCTTAAAATTTTCCTTATGGGGAACTTGCTAACCTTACTCACTTGTGTAAATGATTTCAACTTCAAGTTTCACTTATTTTTGCACATTTTCCAGTAGTTGCCTTGTTGCTTTGTTGAGGCCCTTGAGGGTCATCTATCTGCATCTCAACAGGGAAGCACCATCTGTGCAAACTAAGCAAAGGAATAGTTCTAAATTGAGTATTTTCCTTAATGAAACCTGATTATCTAGCCTGTGGTACAGAGAGATAGAGTTAAAATAGATAAAAGGAAAGTAAGCTTCTGTAGATTTATATTAAAATGCCAGGAATTTAAGGGGAGTAGAGACAGAATCTCTCACATCCTAAGTAGCAGGGATGTTGTTCTGGGTCTTCTCTGTGGTTGTATAATTTTGTACATCCCAATGAATATTTTCTCTAATCACTGGCAAATGCCATGTTTGAGTAGCCAATAAGAGGGAAGGAGGAATGATTTTTTTTATTTTTTAAAAAATTATTATTATTTTCCCTTTTTATAGCTAGAGAGAAAATTCAGGTATATCCTCTATACTTCAAACTTGACTTGATGAAAATTGATTTTGTTAATATTTGAGGAATATACTGTTTTAGGATTGTACTGCAAAAAATTATTGCTTTGTAAATTATATAGACTTATTTGTTGCCTTTACTAAGAATCATAGAATTTTGAATTCAGAGCTAAAAAAGAGCTTTAGCAATCATCTAGGCCACCTTGCTAATTTTCCAGATTAAGAAACTATTTTATAATCTGTTTTATTTCTCTTTACTTGGGCCCAACTTCAAATTGATCTACAATCTCACTTACTACTCCAGAATTTCTGGGTTTCTATTTAGTTATTATGTTTGTTATAGGCAATTACAATGACCCTAATTTCTATTTGGGTTAAATTAGTAGTTGCCCAATGATTTCTTCCAACAAGTGAGCACAATTTGACTTTCCAGAAAAAATCTTTGCTAAGTTCAGGAATACTAGCTTTTGCAAATCCCAAAATTAAAGTGACCTTAAAAAGTATACCCCTGTAATTTGATTTTAGATTTGTTTATCAGAATTTTCAAATTTTAAGATCCAGATATAATCATTTTCTTACTCTTGCAACTTGCTACTAAATAACAAACAGAAAAGTAAAAAAAAAAAAATAAAGTGATTTTTCAGTAGTAAGATAGCCATTATTGATGTAAATCTGAAAATAGAAACAATTATAGTAAATAATTTTAGTTATTTTATTATAATGGTCCTTCACATTATATTAACTATGGATAAAAGCATTTGTGTGTGCTAGTGAATAACATAAAAATGTATTTATTCAATTCAAGTTATCAAACATTTATTAAGCACGCACTACATGTAAGACATTATGCTAGATAGTGGAGATGCAACATGATAACTTGTATAGGTTTTTATCAGCAAGGGTACTGATGGGAAATATAGGTTGTTTTCCCCCCAGATGGAAGGACCAATTGAAGGTCAGAGTTGTGCTAGACAGGAGGAAATCTTGGAACTCTGGAGCTCCATGTAGAAGAAAAGAGCCTGAATATACAAATGTATACATCCAATGGATGGCAAGTGAAGAATCCTGGCAGCCTCAACTGAATATAACCAGATCTAGGTAAAAACATATTTGACTCATTGATCCACTTAAGAAATGACTTCCCCCTCTTCCTCCTTTGCCCCTTTTCTGCTGGTGAATGTTCCTGACTTCCTTTTAAATGTTACCTGTGTGCTAGCTGTTCTTTAGTAATGATTTTTGTCCTCAGATAAAAATCAGGTGATTTTCATTTCAAGTGTTTTGTTCTAAAGGAGTTGATGATGCAACTTTGATAACACAAATGGACCTACATCTAGTTTAAAATGCAAGTCTGTGTTGACTCCTTCTCTCTCTTTCTCTGTGTGTGTGTCTCTCTCTCTGTCTCTCTCTCTCTGTCTCTCTCTCTCTCTCTCTTTCTCTCTCTCTCTCTCTCTCTCTCTCTCTCTCTCTCTCTCTCTCTCTCTCTGGATCTGTCTCTCTTCGTCTCTGTCTCTGTCTCTCTCTTGTCTCTCATTTTTTCCCCACTCTCTCTTGTCCAAGATTATATAGCTATTAAATGGTAGAGTTGGGATTTACACTAAAGCTCTCTGATTATACCTGAAGCAATTTTTTTCCCCACTGCTCTATGCTGATTTTTTTTAAAAAAGCTCTTTACAAAGTGGATACATATAGAGGTAGTGAATCAATTAAATCATGTCAAATTCAATTTGATTCAAGAAACATTTGTTAAATGCTTCAAGCAAAGAATTGTAATAAACTTTAGAGATACAAAGATGAAAAATGACAAAGTCTCTCTTCTCAGGGAGTATTCAGTCTAATATGGGAACGGGATATATACAATTAACCATTATACATTGCACACAGGGAAAGTTCATTGAAAAGAAATGAGAAATCAGTGATTTATTATCTCAAAGAAAACTTCTCCAAAGAATACAATGAAAAGTAATAATCATTAAAACCTTCAGAATGGCTCCAAATAAAATAGGTAAGGGGTATAAAACTGATTTTCTTCACCAATATTCAATAGTTAAACTACATATAAGATAAATAATTTTTGGACTTACATTATCTTGTGAAGAATCATGATTTACAGCATATTTTTGCTCAAACTTTCCTTAGAAATTATTACATTTTACCAACTAATGTAATATGTGGTAAAACTGAATATATAATATTCCCTATGTTAAGAGAGCTAATTATTGGAAGATCAAAGAGTAGAAGATATCTGATGTCATCATTGTACCACAGTTATGAGTTACCTCACCACTTTAGATGTCAGTAACAAAGTCATCATTTTTGTCCTTGTTAAGCATGGAGACATTTGAATTAAATTATTCAGTTGATTCCATCTACAATTTTTTACTATATATACCTAATGGTTATCAAATCATTGCTACAATAACTTTGACTATTTTCTAAACTCACTTTTTCCAGAAAAATCAAGCACAGCTTTAAAAATTCACTTCTCATTAAAATTTAAAATTCTTCATGAAATATATGAATAGTTAGTACTGTTTACTGTTAATGTATATTGTGATAATCATCTGATGCATTTAGTTTATACAGACTGAATAAACACTATTTTCAATTCAATGTTTAATCATGTCATTAAAATAAAACTTGTTATTGACATCATTTTGCTTGATATCTCTGTTAAAATTATTCTGAAATTTTTTTTCACCTTTCCATAATGATTAGATATTAAAGCACAGTATAATAATAGTATGGATGATTGAAGAAAAGTTCAAGATTATACTAATATTTGTATGATACTGATATAAACAGATAAAGTTGTCAGTTATCTTGGTTCTCTATTATTAATAATCCTTTCAGTTTTTATAGTTTTCACTTGAATCTGTGGTCTTTTCCCTAGCTTGATGCATTGAGATATATTCTTAATCTAGGAGTACTGGAAGACTATGTATATTGGGAATAGAGGTGCAAAGAAGGAAGTACTTTATTTGTTACCACAATTGTGAATAGATGTAAATTATTTCATAGCCACTCTTATTTCTATTCTTTTTCTCCTCTTCCTTTTTCCTTTTATCATTTATCTCCCTCTGCTTTCATACAATTTCACTAAAAATAAAAATGATTTTTATTGAAGGGTGAAGTTTGTATCAAATGCAGATATGACCAATAGACACTGATAACACTTTCAGTTTCCTTTGTCCACTTCCCTAAATCCTGATTACCATCTAACTATAAGAGAACAAAAAAAGAAAAGTATATTAAGACAACATATTTTAGTGTCACTTTTAAGACTGGAAAATGAAGATCAGTGAAAAAATATTGCTTTGGGTTGATAGTACAAATCTAAGCTAAAATATTGTCAAATGTTGAAGAGGGGGAAAAGAATCTTCAACTTACATCTTTAAAAATATCAAGAAAAAAAAAGAAGTTGAGAAATTATACTGCTCAATTCAACTTAAATACTTAGAAGGCTATGGAGAAAAATAACTAATCAACCAATTTGCAAACACCTGGAAGATCATAAGGTGCAGAGTAATAACCAATATGGCTTTTGAAGAGCAAGTCTTGAAAGACAGTTCTAATTTCCTTCTACGACAGAGTGACAGGCTTTGTAGATGGAGGAAAGCAATAGATGTAATATGTCTTGACTTCAGCAAGTTTTTGATTCTGCATTGAATGACATATTCATCAACAAGCTATAAAAACATGGCTTCAGTGGTATTATAGTTTGGTTGGAAGGTTGAACTTAAAGACAGTCATTATTGGTATATTGCTGACTTGATGCAAGAGGTGGACAGGATCCATCAAATTATATCCTATGGCTGTATGATCCCTCCAATGTGTAGTTGTATATATTTTTAAAGTATAAATGTGTGTGTATGTAGTATACATATATAATGTATGTATGTCATATGTATGATCATGTGTGTATAAAAGGTATAAGATATACATGTTTTTATGCGAGAGAAAATAGAAGGTGAGGGAGACTGAAATATATTCTTAATGTTGGAATGAAGCACTGAGAGATCAATACACTTACAGCTATATCTCTCTGAAAAGAGAGAGACATTTAAATTACTTTGTTTGGAAAAATAGGCAAATCCATATTAGTCTTGAAATGATACTTCCTGTTTTGATATAAAAGAATAGGAAATAAAATTTTAAAATAAGTAAATGAAATAAGTAAAATATAGTTGATTTTCAAAAATTAGTATGCTTCCATTATGGAATTTTCTTGACCCAGAGTTGTCTTGTACACTAGTAAAACCAGAGATTACTTCTGATTCTGCCATGTAAAACCTGTGTCACTATGTTCTAGAAATTTAACCATTATGTCTACTTTCCTCATTCACAAACTGGGGAGTTTTCTTAGACCCCATCTAATGTCTCTTTTAGTTCTAAACTTGTCATATCGATGGATTCTTTAGGCTACTATATATTAATGAATCAGTAACTTGAGGAAAACATATAAATAAGGTAAATGTTTAACTCTTCACACTATATTAAGTGAAATTCCACTAAGGAAATAATTGATGACAACTTTGTTAGTAGAGCTCTCAGTAAAGCATGTGTTTGGTACACATGAAGTAAAATAAAATAAGTCTGATTATTAGAAATATATTATTGTAATATGTGGGATTCTTAATAATAGATCCTCTAAGATTTTCTGATGAGCACAGGTATGTTCAAGAAAAAAGAAATAATGTTCCAAAGAGGATAATCTCAATCATCAACAATTTTATCTTGTTAACAAGGTTATCTACAATTTTCACCTTTGTGAGACATTTGTTCCTTTATAGGAACTTCAAGTTACAACTTGAATTCAAGTTTCTAGCTTACATAAAGAACAAAATTGTATTAAAGACCAAAGACTTTATTAAAATATATTTTTATGGGTTTTACTTTTAAATGGGCTTGCCCTAAAAATTCTGATAGTTTAATTCAGTCAAACTTAAAGTATGCAGAGAATGAAATTAAGAGATGGGCGTGAGATATGAAATTTGAATAAAACTCAGTTCCTGACTTCATGTTATCTAAAGTCAACTATGGGAAGAGGTAAAAATAATACAAACAAATATAATCCAAAGTAATGCAAGATAAATGTCACTAAAATATCAATAAAATTCTTTGAACACTTTTATCCAATTATTCTATGCTACTAGTTTTCTTCATTCAAGAATATTCATAATAGCATCCTTGTACAATAAAAGTTTGGAATTAAACTGAGTTTCCTGGGAATTAGATGATGGCTAGCCAAACTCTGGCAAATGAATATATTAAAATATTCAATGTTTGTGAACAATAATGAGGAAATATGAATATTAGGTATTCAAAAAGTTGTAGGAGATTTGAATAAAGAATTTTAAAAAGTGGTATGGAGTAAATGCAGAAACAAAAGAAAAATATGCACAATAGTATAATGGTATATATATATATAAAGACAACTTCAAACAGCAACAAAATTCAGATTTTTTAAAAATCACATTTTTTATTCCTGATATTATAGTTAAAAAAAGAACCTTCCTTTTATTTATTATTTCATTAATTCTATCAAATTGAACATCTATTTTAAATTATATAAAGTTATAGCCTCATGCCCTATGAAATTTGGTTTCTCTCATTGAAACATTTTCTAATTTGACTGATCATTTGTTACTTTACCAGCATATTTTGCTTTTTCAAGCAAAAGAGGTGTGGTTGGATAAACATCCTGAATTGAATTAAATTAATCTTTCATTTGGTAACTACATAAAGCATCTATCAGGACTGGTGGATGTGAACCATATGATAACAAAACTGAAAAGTAGAAATTCTTAGTCTTTACAAACTGCTCATTTTTTTTTTTTGATAATATAATCTCTTTCTCTTTTTCTAAGAGTCCAAGGTTTCCATTGTGAATTGTGATTTCTGTTACAATGGACTTCATTTGAAATCTATTTTGTCAATTAAATTAAAAATATTTATTTTATGTCAGTTCTGTGCAGAGGGCTGAGTTCTCAATTTCAATAAACCATTCTAGCACCTCTTTGAAGCTTGTATTTCATGGAAGTGTTCTGTTACTTTTTTTCCATTCCATACTTAAACAAGACCATCTCTGCATCATGATTGTTTTTATTTTTATTTCATAATAATAGTTGTCATTTGCATAATACTTTAAAGCTTTAATTCATGCTCTAGGACTGTCTGAGCTTCTTCCTTCTGTTTTGTGCATGTCCCATATTTTTAAAACACAATTTTAAGGAGCTTAGTTAAGAATTTTCTTGCCTTCAGGGAAATAAAGACAACAAAATAAAACTAAAAAATATACAAGAACTCAAATATCCTCGGATCTTTTTGTTACCTGGGCAAATAGTCAATATACCTCAGTAATGTCTTAAAGCATTATTATTAGGGCATAATGATTATTGATCATTATGTAACATTTCTTGCATGTCAAGAAAATATGTCTCAAATAATAAAAAAAATCGGTGGTTGTCATTTTTCCTTATTTAAGGAGACAGGGGAGTACATTCTTGAAGAATTACCATAAAATGTTTATGATAAAATAAATGGTAGCATTTAAATGAATATATATTGGTGATAGAATAATGTGCACTAACATGGAGCACCTTCTCCCAAGATAATGACAGATAAATAAGGTGTTGTCACAAGCTAATAGAGATATAATCTTATAATTCTATAAAAGTACTAAGAAGTAGTTACAAAAACCTGCTTTATGAACATCACATATAGATATCAATGATAGAAGCCAGCTAATCCATTTCTATTTTAGGTTTGTCTTTTTTCCTACTGAGTAAAGCAAACACATTATCTCAGCACCCTTCCTCTTTCACTTTTCTCACAAATTGTGTACTTCTTTGCCCAGGGAGATATGACAATATCAGCTATTAAAATCAACGTAATTTAAAGTGATCCTCAGGTAATCTTTAAGTTTATGTCCTATGTCTATATTTTATGACAGGATGTTTAAATTCAGACATGGTGGATTTTTTAAATTATTATTTCCTGTTCACTGAAGTACACATAAGATTTTTCGTCCTTTAAAACTGAGAGGTGGGTTATTTCTTTAAGAAGGGATGTTTTATAGATTGGGAAACTGTTTCTTAAAAAATAAATGTGTATATTAATATGTATATATTTATATAAATAATTATATGTGTACAAGTGCACATATATACATATATCTGTAAATATGTAAAGACCTCTTGCTATCTATTAATCTATTTGTAATACAGCAAATCTTGCTGGAAAAAAAATTATTCAGTCTGTGACACTAAAAAAGCTTCACAAGCCTCTCCTCAAGACTCTTCTTTCCTTTTTTCTTGTGCAACTTCTTTTCTTTTTTCTTTCTACATTTTTAAAATAATGTACCATTTTTGGTAAGTCAAATTTTACAGGACTAATAAATGTAAATATATAGTGATAACAGTACACCAATATAACTGGAAAAGATGAAATCAATTTGGAAGTAAGATTATATGGAATCATAATCAACATCAAGCCCATAAAAGTTCTGAAAATTTTCCTTTTAGACTTTCCCTAGATTTTATCTCTTTGTTCTCTAAGGCTAATAATGGTCCTTCTTACTGAAGGTCTTCAGGCAAAAACTATATAGTCATGTGTTGGATTTGTGCTATAGAAATAATTCTTCAGTTTGGGGTTATAAAAGTTGGCCTCTAAGTCTCTTCTAACTCAAATTCTGTTATTCTTTTTGTTTTGTTGTTATTTTTTCCCTTAGAAAACATATTTCAATACAAATTGAGACCCCTAGGTGGCAGTGAAAAGAATGCTGAGCAGAACTTAACTGAATGAAATATTTGACTTTGTTGTGTTATCCTGTCATTTAATCTTGAATTGCCTCAGTTTCTTTAACTACAAAATAAGAATAATAAGAGTACTACCTCCTAAAGTTATTGTGAAGATTGAATGAAATAATATTTGTAAAGTATGATTCCTGACACATAATGGGAATTTATTAAATGCTTGTTCTTTTCTCTTTATAAATAAACCATGTAAGATAATAATTTGATTCTTTTTCTAATTTTTAATTGCCTGTATTGTGTAATGCAGGAGTTCTTACCTCATGTTGTTGACTATATGAAGGCTCAAAAATCACATTATTTCAGACTTAGGATCTCAGATACCATACAACCTATAGAAGATGAGGAGTTCATGAAATGATGAAAAGCAAAGAGAGCAGAACCAAGAGAACATTGTTTGTAGCAATACCAGTACATAAACTAAAAATAAAAGACATTTGAATAAAAATGCTATTTGCAAATATAGAAAGAATTGATATGTAGAAGTATGTATACAATAATTTTATTCATATTTACAGAAACATATATATACTTATTTGTATTTAACATATTATATGTACATATACACACATACTTATTTGTGTCTAACAGTAGACATTTCTAGGGAAGTGGTTGAAGAGGGGGCAGAAAGAAAGAAAAAGATGGAAAAAAGAAATTTACATAATAAATTGGTATATTTGGAAGAATAGCAAGTTGTACATAGTAGATTTGCAGTTTCATATACAATCACCTTTTTGATTGTGCTATATTATGGAAATCTCTGTTTTGTTCAACGTAATTCATTTTTAAAATGATGACTCCCTCTATATCATACACCAAAGTGAAAGCCCAAACAAATTTTGTTTTAAGAACTCCAGTTGTGATAGTAGGGTGATTTGAAATTTGGGGTGGGTACAGGAAACTCACTACTAAAAAAGAGGCAACCCATTACCTTTACTTCTATGCATTGCTCCAAATTCTAGGAGCAAGTAGGGTCAAGTAAAGGAAATCTAATACTTTTTCTAGCCCTGAAAATACATAGAATCAGCTATCAACACCATTTAATTTTTTCCACTCACCAATTATTTTAACAATTCCTTATATTGCTCTTCACTACGCTGATTTTGCTCCTCTGCATACTCCCTAGCCTATCATTATACTTCCTAAAATGTGGTGCTCAAACATGAATCCAATTCTCCTGATATTGTCTGACCAGAACAGAGTACAGCGAGACCATTACCTCCCTAGTTTACTACAGTATCGCTAATAATGAAAGCATTTTCTCTTCCTAACCTAACTCTAATCTCCTATCGTGAATTCCAGTTTGAAAGACTGAAAAATCTCCCCAAAGTCTGAAGCACTTAAATAATTTAAATTAATTTTAAATTGTGTTACACTTTACAAGCCCAGAATCACAGCCACATCTTTACTTGAAAGCTTATAAAAATTTGAAATGCTCCAATAATTTTAAATCTTGTAGAAGCCTAGTACCTTCCAAATTAAAGTGCTAATAAAAAAATTAGCACTGAAATTTGAATCTCCATGTGCAATGCAGGATGATTTAAAATTATTGAAGTCTTTCAATTTTTTATGAGCTCTCTATGTGGAAGTGAATCAAGTGGCTTCTTAAGTCACAGAGAAATAACTTTAAAAACAAACAAAAACAAATGGTCACATTTATAAAAACCATTAAGACACCTTTCTGCTGTATCTTTGTGAAGCTGTAGAAATGCAATTAGTGAAATGGGGGCAGGGCAGGCTAGTAGATTCCATGAAAAACCATATGTCTCCATTGACGGGTGTACATATCTCAAGACTTCTCTGCTTAAAGAATAGTTACTTCTGAAAAGAATATAAAATCTTCAGGGTATGTTCTTAGGCTTTATATCCAACAATGGTACTAAGTTAGTTTTCAGTCTCCTTTAGGTCCCTCAAGAACAATATAGTGGTATATAACATTGCACCCCTGGGTGGTATATCAAGTACATAGCTGACCTAAGTTATATAGCAGCAACTGAGTCAGCATGCTCCTAATTAAGGCCCCAGTGACCAGCAGCTCCAAGATTCTGCAATGTCAGGGGCCCTTGGTTCATGCTAGAGTTTGAGATCAGTTCCTAGACATATCAGTAGGCCCTGTGCATGGTGAATTAGTATTGGTCATAGGATAATATGAAATTGCTGGTCTATTCCTCTTGATCATAAAAGAATTAATTATATATTCAATGCTGATTATCATAGCTATACTTCAACCATGGCTATTTTTTATGGATTGTAGAAATAGCTTAAATGAAGAGATTAAAGATGCCTTGATCCCCTGATCAATTATGTGCCATTTTGGAGTTACTATGACATCGCGTACTGGATTTCTCTACTAAATTTTGGTCATTTTTACTCAAGAGACTTTGAAATACTCAGAATATAGAATTTAATTGAAAAAGAACATTAGTCTTTTTTTAAAGAAAAGTGAAGCATAACTAAACTAATGCAATTATGAATTCTATTAATACAGTATTTTAATTTTTATCAAATTGTATGCTTTGAATAATTACATTATAAATTCTGCACTGATAATATAAGTGATTTAATAAGCAAAAACTTGTTAGAACAATGCATATTGTACATGGTAAAAAAGATATTTGTTAACTACTTTTGGAGAGGAGGGAGTTGCCATTTTTGACCCCTCTGGGGCTATAACAAGATTAATTAAATACTGGATTCAGCTATAAGACCTTGGTGATTCCTTCTAAGAACTAAATCAGGATCAAAACCTCACCCTACCATTGGGGAGTGAGTAGAGCTCTGTGAGGATCTATATTCAACAAATTAATCTTCATTACTTGAAATGGTATACCTTAGGGTTCAACTCAAATATTTCTTTTCCAGCTCTCAAAAAAAGACAAAAAAGAGAAGCTTAACAATTGTGCATACTTAATCACAAGCTTTATTAGCACCATGGGACAACCTTATGGTAAATTGGGATCAAAATTTGTTATAAACCTGAGATCATTACCAGTTAGTTACCCTTCTGTTATTTGTTTCTCTCATGCAGCTCTCCAAAAAAGAGGAAAAGGCAAGATTGTCCTTCTATTCCAAATTCCTTTTCGTTTCCATACTTCTTTTCAAGGATTTTGGATAAGTTTCAATGTATGACTCTCTGTCCTGACCCCCCCCCCCATCCCTTTACAGAGTAACTCTACTCTATTTATTTTAAACTATTTCTTTTCAAAGCTTCCTGATTTGGGGCTTTTTAAGGAAGAACACTTTCAAATTTCATAACTTAAACCTTCAGTCTCTTTAACAAGTACACTGCATCTAATATATGAGTGTTAGTACATTTCTTTACTGTTTGTCAATGAAACATAAATCAGGGATTCACCTATTTCCTTTTTCATCAATAAATCCTTGGTGATTCAATTATTATGAATCATGGGGTAGCCCTGGGTTTGCTAAATCTATGCAAATAAAGATCAATTTTGGCATATTCAAACAAACTAAAAGACTTTTAGTATGGGTTTGGTAAAAGACTCTATCAGACATGGCTAAAAACCAGAGTAATTTCAAAGAAAGGCCAGCTAGATGGCACAGTGGGAAAAAGAGGATGACCTGAGTTCAAATCTTATCTTGGACCATATTAGCTCAGAGCTCTGATCAAGTCACAACTCGTTTGCCTCAGTTTCCTCATGTGTAAAATGACTGGAGAAGGAAATGGCAAACTACTCCAATATTTTTGCTGAGAAAACTCGAAGTGGGATTACTAAGAGTTGGACAAAACCTGAACAACAATTTCAAAGAGATTTCATCATCAGACCATTGGATACTAACTCATATTTTATTCATTCATTCATTGGTCTAATTAAATCAGAGTTGGAAGATCTGGAGAGGTTGCAAGTTGAATCAGTGAAGAAAATACCCATTTTATGAAATATATAAAACATACCCATACATTTTCATATAAGTTAAATAAACAGACATTTATTATACTTCTACAATGTATAAAAGACTAGGGCTGGGGTATTTCTCTATGTAAGTAATGGAGATAAAAAGATAAAATGAAAAAAAAAAGTTCCTACCTTTAGGGATTTAACATTTTAAAAGGAGAATGTTGTAGGAAATCACAACCATATTTCAATGCTTAAATGCTTTGTTAGTTTCATATTGCCACAATTCTATCAATTCTATTCATAGAAAGCCATCTTTGGGACTTTTTTTAGAGGCAGCATGGAATTGTAACAAGAAGAGTGTAGTTTGAAAAAAGAAATATAGCTTCAATCTAAGAGTGACACTTATTAAACCTTATAATCTCATACAAGTCACTCAATCTCTTAAATTTTCCATTTTTTTTATTCTGTAAAACAGATAGTGATACTTGCATTCCAAGGTTGACTTAAGTACTAAATTCAATCATATATGGAGCATGTCCTATATTGATAAAACAAAATATTAATGCATGGGTTTAGATGGGATTTACATTATTATAAACAGATAAATTTTCTATGTTGGCTAGCCTTTTTAAAAATCAAAAGTAAGTTAAATTAATATGTAGCTCTCAACATTTTTCAAATGTAATCTCTCATTCTTTATATGGGAAAACCAAGTCACTGTAAAGTTAAAAAGTGCCACAAACCACATCAATGTCAGCAACACAATAGAATGTAAAATTCATAGCTCATGCAATAACTATTTTTCCCCAAAGCTATTATCACAAAAATATATAGAATCTTAAAGTAAATGACTATTTATAAAGTCTTTTTCAATATGTATATCAATGTGAAAATTTTAAAAGATTCATTATTAGAAATGTCTATAACTCATATTTCATAATACCACAGACCAGGACTATCCACAGTCTAAATAACAAAGCCTGAGAGTGTTAAAAATACCATAAAACTTAACAGGAATTGGGTAATGTATTTATACTTAATGAAGCAAAAAAGGACTTAATTGAGTCTGAAAAATCTTTCATTTCATGGGTAGTTTATGGGAACTAAGATATGAGCTGAGTATGCATGTTAAAAACTACAGTAAAATCTTAATTGGCACATCTCCACTGAAGCAAAAATTTGCCAATTAAGTGATATGCTGATTATAGTGATAGAGATTTGATTTTACACTATAGTTGTTTCTCAACTATAGCAGAATATTTGCTAGGGGCATTCTTACAAGAAAGCACAGTGCACAGCCTATGACTAGATGCCTACTCAGTGTTCCAGAAACACACCATCCTCCTCCAGTCATAAACATATCCATCATCATCTGGCACAAGGACCAAGATTCTACCCCTAAAGACCATTATATATGGATTCAGAGATTAGAGTCCAACCCCTTCATTTTTACAAATAAGGAAATTAAAGTTTAGGATGTAAATGACTAGTATTAAGTTCAATGTGAAAGGAAATAATACCATTTGAAATAAGGTCAAATAGATCATGGAGCACCTTGAACTCCAAGATCAAGAGTTTGTACTTTATCTGATACACAATGGGAGCCACTGAAGGATTTGAGTAAAGGAGAAACAATCACAGCAGCACATCAGGAAATTACTTGGGTAATGATGTGGAAGGTGAATTGGAAGGGTTATTATCTGAAGACTGGGATCCCACTTAGAAGACTTATAATAGTTTAGATGTGAAGAGATGATGTTCTGAACTAGGTGGTTGCAGTGAGAAGGGAGAGAAGGAGCAGGATGTGGGAATTTTTGCAGAGGTAAAAACAACAGGAGGTGGAAACTGATTAGAAAGGTGCTGTGAAGGAGGGGGCTGAGTGAATAAAGTTTCTAAAATCATGAGCCTTAGATACTAGGAGAATGTGACCCCATTCATTTGCTTATCCGTTCATTTATCCAACAAGCATTGATAATGCGTGGCTATATGTGCACTCTCGGGCACTGGGAATAGAAAGAAAAAATGGAAAATGATCCCTGCCCCATAGGAATTGAATTCTATCAGGGCATATATATTTGTATATATACAAATAAGGAAGCATAAGTCAATTTTAAGAGGGAGAAAACACTAACAACTAAGGAAATTAAAAAAAAATCTTCCACTATAAGTAACACCTGAGTTGAACCTTGAAAATTCTAAGAAGATTGATTGACCATTAGATGTGCAATCAGGAAAACCTGAATTGTTCCGTATCTCAGATACATATACCTTACATGATCCTGTGCAAGTCATTTGATCTCCCTCAACCTCACTTTTCCTCATCTATAAAATGGAAATAAATAAGCAACACTGAGTTATTATGAGGATCAAATGAGATCATATGTAAGCTGCCTTGCAAACCATAGGGAGTAATATAAATGCTTGTTATTAGCTATTCTAAAGTTACAGGGAAAATACAAGTGTAGGGATCAAAAAGATGAATTCAGTTCTGGATGTGTTCAGTTTAAAATGCATCTGAATAGAGATACCCAGCAGGCATTTGGGCTCACAGATTTGGAAATCTGAGGAATTATTAAGGTTTAAATCAATAGATTAGGAAGTGATCTGTAAAAAGATGATAACAGAACCTACTGTTATACATGCATTCTTCAGGGGATGCATTGCATAAAGAAAAGGGAGAAGATGAAAAAGGGCAAAGAACTTAAGGATAAAATCTTAGGGAACATCCATGGTTAAGTGGGAGGAAAACAGGAAGGAGAAAGAAGAGGAAAAGGAGAGGAAAAAGCTGATAAAAAAGATGAAGAAGCAGTCAGAAAAGTAAGATCAAGGGAGTAGAGTACCATAGAAACAGAGGAAAGAGAATATGAAAACAGCATCAACTATGGCTATTATTAATCTCCAGAGGCTAAAAAACAATACTTCCTATTAAATGAAGTGGATTATTTCCCCAAAAATGCCACTATGTTTTTTTTTTCTAAAGATTTGAGAAATAATCTGTCATTCTTATATTGAAAGTACAGTGGTCTCTGGAGCTTGTGAAAATAATATATTTAACTTTACCTGAATAGCAGCAGTCTTCTGAATAGCCTTACAAACAAATATCATGCAACACAGAAGACAACTAGACTTTTATTTCAGGAAAATCTGTTTCATTCACAGAGATTTAATTGAAAAAAGAACATGTGTGGAGAATGATAAGGGGGGATAAATCAGATAAGTACTCTTCTATATAGAGCTCAAGACAGTGACTTTTTTGTTTAATGTTCTAGTTATCCCTTATACTAATTAGAGTGTAAGACCCTAGTGAGAGCAACATACTTTTGTGAAAAGTTATTCAATATTCTACATCTATGGATTATTTCAATCATTCATGCCATTTTTCAAATGCTTACTGCATAGAAAATATTATGGAGCATACAAAGAGAAGTTAGACACAAGCTGACCATCTAGAACTTTATAATGTGGTTCTAGAAAGATGATCTACATAAAAATAATTTGAATAAAATGTGGAATCTGAAAATTCTAGACCAAAATAGAGGAGAAAGAAATTGAATTTTTTTCCCTAAAAGAATGAGAGTGGCAGTCAAATGGTGTAGTATATAGAGCACCAGATCACCAGCTCTGAAGTCAGGAGGATCTGAGTTCAAATCTGGTCTCAGACACTTAACACTTCCTAGCTGTGTGAACCTGGACAAGTCACTTAACCCCAATTGACTCAGGGAAAAAAAATGAGAGAGGACTTTACTGAAAAGGAAAATTTTAGCTGAATCTTGGAAGAATTTTGAAAATTAGTGATGGTAGAAAAACAGTTCAGATGGAGTTGGAAAATATAAAAAAAAAGGGAAATGTTTTATTTTTGCATTTTTAATCAACTATAACTTTAATAGGTATATACATATACATTATATACATATGTATACATACATATAAAAATTCTAGTTTGGAACATACAGAAAGAAGGAATGGAAGGCAATACTGAAAAGAGAAGGTGGGAACAAATAATGCGATCTTCAATTCCAGTTGCAGGAGTTTAAACTTTATTTGGATTATAATAATTGTTTAATATTTTTTGACTAAGGGAAAGCCATAGACAAAGCTATACTTTGGAAAGACTGTCCTGAGGAGGCTGAGCAACCATTTAGAAGCCTATTCCAATAATCCAAGTGAAAACTAAAGAGACCCTGAAAGGAAGTAGTAGTAGTAGTGGAAATGGAGAGGAATGAAGGAGCAATAGATATCAGAAGAATAGCAGTTGGTGGCTGGCTTAATGGGAGGGAATAGAGTGAAAGATAAGAGTCAAGTTCAATAAAATAGTCTATTCATTTTTGAGTTGTTAAAAATTGGCTTCTAAAAGAAACTTAGTTTTTCTAATTAAATACAAGTTGATGTTTACCAAAAGAGACTAACATTTAAAGATCAAATTTTTTTTTTTCTTCTAAACTTGGAACCCATATTTGTCAACTTTATAACTTAATTGGTTTCTGAAGCTGACAAATTGATTTTTCTGGCCCCTAATTTATTTAATTCAGTTTTCACAATTAGGTGAGCAATTAATCAATGGATGAGTCATTAAGATTCATTGCACTAAAATAGTTCTCTGACAATCATCCTAAATAAGAACTATGCAATTTATCAGAATGCCGATGCCCCACAAGGCCTCAGGTAGAAGACTGTCATTGTACGTCTTGACATTTTAACTTTACAAAAAAAATAGGATAATACTTATTATTTGTGCTTTAGTTCTTCCTGCTATCTGATCTAGAAATTATATGATTTTTACCCATGAATTACAAGAGCAGAACTTAAAGGATAAAGATGACATGTTCCAAAACAAGAATAGTTTTATGGTTCATTTAATTCTTCATATTTTTTTCCCTTAAAGTAATGGAAGGATGGGGCAACACATAGAATATTTCAGACTAGTTGAGATTCAAGGACTCAACATTTGGATAACATTGTATGTATATTAATGGGACATAAAAATCCTTGTTTTGGTAGAAAAATAATTTGGTGGTTTCCATCATCCCCTCCCCCCAACTTGATATAATAAAGATTTCAGGGAATTTCCCTTTGGATAATATCTGGAATGTTTTTTTCTTAGTTGAGTTGAGTTACCTTGCTTTCCCAAATACTCTCCTTTGAATACTTTTTTTTTTTCTGATTTCTGCTTTGAAACTGACTTGATAAAACAGATTTCTTTACTAATTGCTATGTGTGTTCAATGTGAAACTATTCTTTCTGTATTTATGAATGGCAATCAGAATTTTAGCTTGAACCTGATAATCATATCCACTAGAATAACAATATTTAAGAACAGATAGATATTTTTAGCTTAGTATACCTGCTCTCTGATGAGAATAGACAGCCCAAGCTTGTAGCCCCAAACCCAGTGCTTTTCCTCCTGGAAAAAATAAAAGTTTCCCTTTGCAGAAAGGTCGGTAAAGAAGAGGCTAAATACCTTTTGCTGCATCCCTGTAAGGTATGTATATTACCTTGCTATATGTGAAAGGCAGCATTATTCCATTTATAGCATGTATTTATTGCTGTATTTACAGCATTCCATTTATAGCATGTATAGTCTGTATTTATAGCATGAATTACACGTTATAAGCATAGGAGATCATACCTTCACATTTTTAACCTCCTCTATATCAATTCATGATTCCTCAAAATAATAGTAACAAAAACATGGTCATAGTCTTGAACACAAAAATCAAAAACATTTTTTCTAAAGTAGTTTTCATAAAACAGATAAACATTGTTAAGTATAGAAATATAATAATACAGAATAGCTATAAACCACATTATAGAAAATAATGTGTCAGTTTCACAGATGAATGAAATCAGAAAGGACATTGAAAATCATCTCATTTTACAAAACGGGAAAATAAGGCACAGAGAAATTGTGACTTTCCTAGGTCATAGAGCTGTTTAGTAGCATAATGTGATCTATTAACCAAGGTTCACAGTCCTTTCCATATAAATAGTGTGCTTGTAAATGTTTAAATGCTTGTTCTATGAAATGCACACATACAACACATATATACGTATACACACATATTTATGTGTTTTCTAACTTCATAGATGCTCATCATCATAATATACTTAATTGTTATTTTAGTAGCTTCAGTCAAGTCTGACCCTTTGTGATCTCATGTTTTTCATTTTCTTTTCCAGTTCATTTTATATACATTTGTGTAAAATATATATATATATATACATATGGATGTATATAAGATCATTGAATGTAGGGAATATTTTACTTTTATCTTTCCATTATCAGGGCTTACCATATTGCCTGCATGTACACACACACACACACACACACACACACGGTAAATATAGATATATAATAAATATATAGATACATAGTATATATTACAGTTAGATAGATTTTGCTATAGATATATAATAAATGCTTGTTGGTCAGTTGATTGTGTAAGTTCAATAGAATCAATATGGAATGCTTGGAAGGAGCAACAACCCATCTTTGAAGTCTCTTAAGAAGGGTTTTCTAGAAACAAAAGTTATCATGTGGCTATGCCAGATACAATATAGGGAAATTACAAAATCACAACATGAAAGAACTGTTGATCGCAAAGCCATAAACAATAAGGGAAAGCAGGACAACCATCACTTGGGAGAGCTGTTCATGGCAGTATGGCAATATTACACACATATTTTTTTAAAATATCAATTGGAAACTTCATGTTGCCAAATACCTACTTATTTATTAAAAATGAAGAAATAATAGTTGGCTAAATGAAAATCACTAGCAAAAATGTTAGTTCTTTCAATAAAATTATTGTAATAATGTAAGAGCTGAGAAAATAATTGTTAGTGATATGAAAATCACTAAGAAAAACTTGGGTCTATTCATAAAATTAATATAATGACAATTCTTGATATATTTTATTCCACCATTCTTTGTATAATGGCTAAAGGGCTTTATTGTTGTCGGGACACATCTCATAAATCTCCAAAATATTGTTTTATTTCCAACTTTTGATGTTTACTATTTAATTTGGGAGTGTAATCCAACCATATCCAAGGGAAGGTCATTTATCTCTTAAAGGGTTTCCAGAGATGTCCCATGTCTTCATATCCCCAACAATGGGACACTAGACACATAAGAAAAGGATAACCACAAGAGTTTATGAGAAATAAGAGTAAATCTATGAAACAATATCTTTAGCCAAATTTTTAAAAAAGACATTAGAAACAAGTACTGCTGAAGTCAATTGGTGTTTTAATAGCTACTTATTTCTGTTTTCTCTGAATTTTCCACAAACAAAACATACATACACACACATGCATGCTTAATCTCCCAGTAATCATTTTAAAGTTATTTTTTCATGGTCTCCTTTTAAGACATGTTTAATAAAGGGACTATAGATGTTACTGCTACTGATCACTTCAACCCATTACTATTCTATTTGCCTAAGGTTTCTCCCCCCTCTCTCTTCTCCTCTCTCTGTATTTTCTCTCCTTTTTCTTTCAGAGTATCTCAAAACTCCTGCTGTACGGGGAGAAATCCTACTCTCCAATTTTTATCTCTCAAAGTGAGGATAAGAATAAATTCCCAGATTTTAGCAACATTTGTATGAATATTTTATGTATATTGTATATGCATAAATATGAAATTGCATGTACATTTTATATCTATAGAGAGAGATACTAATATAATATATAAATGTGTTTGTGTGTCTGTGTATGTGTCTAGTAGTTCATCTTTTACAAAATCTAATTATAGTTTTGTGATAAAAGAATTAAGTGAAGAAAGTGCACCAAAAATGGCCCAGGATTGAAGAGGTAGCATATTATGTTGCTACACTGAAAATGGGAGCATGAGAATTATGTATATTATTAGTTGGTACAAAATTTTATTATAAGTAACCCTGAAACTCAATCTTTCATTGTTCTTTGTCCTGCAGTTTTTGTGACTAATTTTAAGATTTGAAGAAAACAGAAAAGCTGAACTATTACAAAATTTGTATCCTGAGAGGAGATAGAGTAGTAATGGTGAGCAGAGGGACTCCATAAGTAACAAAATAGCATGTTTTCTTTAGAATTATATAAACTATGAAATTATATATACATATATCCATATACACACATATATATTTGTATACACACATATATATGCATATATGCCCACACTTGATCTATGTGTATATGCATATATATGCATATATATATACACATTATTTCATTTATATATATAATATATATATACATATATACATATATACATATTATTAATGCATAGGGAGCAAGAAGAGGGGAGAGAGAGAGAGAGATAAAAACAAAGGGGCCAGGGCACAGTAGCATCACTTTTAATTCACAGTGACATTTCACATGTGATAGCTTAAAACATGCTGTTGGATTCAGAGAAATGGATGGTCAGCACAGATCACCACTAGTGAAGGTTTAATAGTAAACACCTTGGTTACAGAAATAATGTCTCTCAGCAGGAGTTTTGCCTCTAAATTGCTTAAAGCAATTAGTGTGAAGGGAAAAAAATTGAATACATCTCATTTCCACTTAGCCTTTTCAGATATCTGTTGGAGAGGATAATGGCAGCAGCACAAATTTGACATATGAAAAGTGCATAGGGATTTAAAAGGTTAAGTAACTTTTCTACCCCAACTACTATTTAATGTTTTCAAAGCTATAGAGCAAATACAAAAAAGGGGGGAGGAGGGGAATAGCCCTGTGGCAATAGTCACACTTCTCTTGACTTGTAAAAGGAAGGGAGTAAGTAATCAGTATATAAAGGTATTTTATCCTTAAATAAGGACAAGTTCTTAGATCAAGAAGGATTTTGGTAAGGGGATATAGTTCCAAACTGCAAAGTGAAAATGAAAGTATAGAAAGCTCTTGAAATCTATGTTTTCCAAAGGTGGTCTATTACATTTCCTCAAATTATTGCAAAACTGGTTGCTACTACAAATCATTATTGGCAAGAAACAAATGTGTTGGGAGCAGGAGGGCAGCAAAACTCCTATCAAAATGTCATCTTGAAGAGTATTTAGGTGATATTCACAGTTGCCTAACTTGTCAAACCAGAAATGAGAGGACTGACTCTACTCTCAGGTACAATGACTTGCTATTACCCACAGTTTTATCCCAAGTTACCCTACTTGAAATATCTACATGATCTACCTCACTGTATGGGACACACCAAAGGGTACATAAAAGAAATAAGATCATAGATTTAGAGATTGAAGGAACTTTAGAGAAAAACTTTAATGGTTCATTCTTCAAATGATGAAATGGAAGCCAAAGTATATTAAGGTAAATGCCAAATGTCAAACAGGGAGAAAATATCAGAGGCAAGACTGAATAAATATCCTGCTATTAAAGAAACTTTGATGTTTCCTACTGTGCTATGCAATCACATATGTATCACAGAAAAAAGAGTTTTGTTTAGTCATACATCAAGAATGAGAAATATGTATTTGTTATTTAGTCATGTCAGTCATGTGCAATTCATATCTTTGTGTGGGGTTTACTTGGCAAACATACTGGAATGGTTTGCTGTTGACTTCTCCAGCTCATTTTACAGTTGGAGAATTTGAGAAAAACAGAGTTAAATGCTTTGTCCAGCATCACAGAGCTAGTTTCTAAACTGGATTTGAATTAGGAATGGGGCTTGCTGACTTCAGTCTCAGCAATCTATCTAACATCCCACATAGCTGATATATCTGTGTGCACATCAGTCCATGTGTATGTGTGTATATTTATTTGTGTGTACATACATGCATATATACACCTGATGTATATGTTTGTATATGTTAACAACAACAACAAAAAAACTAGTGCTATATTAGTACCACAGCAGCAGCCAAGTGGCAAATGTTAAGAGAAAGTGTTGTGGAGACAGAATAAATACTTGTAAATGTAAAAAAAAAAAAACAAATTTGAATGAAGGAAATTAATAAAAATTACACATGGATGAAAGGGTTTTGTTCTGAACCAATGAAGGAACCTGCCTGCATCAATGCGATTTATAGATGTATATAAATAACTAACATAACTATTCTTTGTCTAAAGTTTCCATAAGTTGATTGTGCTTCTTATTAGAGAATTATTCAAAATTGTACAATCTGTTTATGCCTATATGTAACAAGTACAGTGTAGTGAAAAGAATTCTGAATGTGAACTGTAAGGTCCTATGTATGTTAAAATTATGACTGCTACATAGTATGTCCAAGGTCACACATATTCTCTGGTCCTCAGTTTACCTATCTGTAAAATGAAGTGGTTTGTACTGAATGATCTTTTTGCTCAAAAAGTATGAGAATGAATGAAAAGCTTAAAATATAAAATGTTCTAACTGCGAAATAATCACTACTCTTTTATCATTTCTCTCATAAGTCAATATTATTTTTCTCTTTCTTAGATCTGCCTTTTTTGTACATATTTCTATTTTTTTGCTATTTCAATTAGGATATAGTTAATACTTTTCTTTATCCTGATACTCTAGCTTTTGTCTTATTTCTAACCAAACACACACACAGAAAGACACCCCAAAGTAAAAGAATGCCTTTCCTTTCTACCCATAAGAAGACTCAATAATAAAAGTTTATTCATACTGTCAGCTATGATAATAAATGGTCAAAGAGACACAGAGGTTTTCTCAACCACTGATAATTCCAAAAATACCAAAGAGCTCATACAAGTGGTTAGATAAAGAATGAAATGGTATAGTATAGGAACAGTGGTGAGATACAACTGCAACAGTGAGGCAAGGTTTTCTAGTGACAAAAAAGTCCATTTACAGCAGGGATTCATGTCTCTATCTTTTGGGGTTTACCACGGCTCAAAAATTATCAGTTCTGTGATTTCCCTGCTGCAATGTTCATCCAGAACACAAAGGATTGTTGTTATGCCAAGCTCAGGGCACAGCTTGCTTACTGAGTCTTAGCTCTGAAAAACAGGGTATCTACCCAAAGAGAGAGGATCTTGGATCCTAACATTACACATCTACATAAGACAGGAGCACATAATAGATACTTAATAAATGTTTATTGACTGATTCATATACTCACATGCACCCTGACTATTTTGAGTAAAAAAAGAAAAAAAGAAAATTGTGTAGAAAAAGTAGTAACATTTATTTTATTATTTTAGAGTTATTAAAATTGTTCTAGAGGGTTTTTGCATATATAAGTAGCTACATTTTTTATCACCTACTTATGGATGAGTTAAACTAAACCAGGATTCTGAGAGAACTTGCATAATTGGGAAATAAATTGTTTCCTAGAGAATGCAGAAAATTGCCCCCTATGGGTCTAAGCGGTCTAAAAGGCTATTTGAATGTCCAAGAATTATGCCAAGGACTTAGTCTTATGATTCCCATTCATTCATCCTTCATTTCAGATAAACTGAAATATTTGCTATTCTCTGATCTCGTTTTGCCCTTTACCATTTCTATCAATTCATTCCCCATGTTTAAAACAATGTCCCAGTGTTTATCATGTCTCCTCGCACACAGTAAATGTGTAGCAAATGTTTGTAGAATAAATTAATACATTTCATTGGAAGAAATTTTGTCCATATTTCCACTCATTGAATCCTCTATTTTATAAATCAAATCATGCACCAACATTCTGGGACTATAGTTTTTTTTTTTTTTTTTTTTCATCTATAAAAGAAGGAAACTGGTACTAAAATTTTACAATTGTTATAAAATCCAATAGGATGTCTGGTCATCACCTCACACCCAACACTGATTGATTTCTTTACATACATACACACACACACACACACACACACACACAGACCATCTAGTCTACTCCTTAATTTTACAAATCAGATTACTGAGTAGATGCCTAAAGTCACAAATATAGTAAACATAAAGTATATGAATCTAGATCTTATGATATAATAGCTGAAAGAGAAGAAAGTGTTTAGCCCATAAAAATTAGGATTTGGGGCAGCTAAATGGCACAGTAGATATAACACCTTTCCTGCAGTCAGAAGGACATGAATTCAAATTTTACCTTAGATATTTACTAGGTGTATGACCCTGGGCAAGTACTTAATCCTGACTGCCTCCTTCCTCCTCCTCCCCCCCCCCCATAAGACTTTTGTCTTTTTCATTTGGAAGGAAAAAGGAAAAGCGTTTGACAGTTGTCTCCAGGCATATTTAGAGCTTGTTATAGAGAAAAGAAATTATAATTGCTCTGCTTTATCTTCTATTAGTAAATGGAAGCTGACAAAGAAGCAGACATAGTATGTATGTATAGACATTTAAAGATAGATAACAAAAACAGTTGATTGGAGATCATAATAATTATATACATTTAAAAATCAACCTTTTATATTTTACATATGGAAAAAAATGAATGCTAAAGAGATGTGATTTGTCTAAGATAAAGAGCTAAATCTTAAACCCGGGCTTCCTAACTTTAAGTATTTTTTTTCTTCATATTATTTTGTATTATGTTCTATTGATAATTGGGAGAAAAAAGAATAGGAGCTACAATGTGGATACAAATTTTGGTATAAAGATAAAGATTTGCATATTATTAGTTAGAAGGTGATTGTTTAAATCAGAAATTGGCAAACTATGGAGCAAGGCAAAATCCTGTCTTCTGTATTTCCAAGTGAGTTAAGAAAAAGTTTCCCCTTATATGTTTAAATACAATAAAACTTTATTTAAAAATGAAAAAAAACACTTATTTCTCAAATGCTATATAAAAATAGCCTGCTAGCTATAGTTTACTAACTGTTGGCTTAAGCTATAAAAGTAAATGAACTTTCAGAGGAAAGGATTATAGAAGAAGAAGAGCACAGGGCAACTGTTTTGAAAAATGACTAGAAGGAAGGAGTGAGAAAGGAGGAGGGGTAAGATGAACCAGATGCCAGGAGAATTCAAAGTCATAGTAATAAACAAAAAGGAGGGTGAAGGAAAAACTTGCCAGTGATATTGTAACATAAGAGGCTACATAATGAAGTAACAATGTTACTTCAATAATGAATCTTAAAAGAACTTTCACTAGATGGACATCATCTAGTGATCTTAAAGAAAGATTTCTATAGACTAGTTAGGAGGGTAGAGAGCAAAAGTCAAATAAAGGAGTTTTAAAAAAGTGAATGAATAGTGAGCCCATGAAAAGCACTGTTATTTCTTAGCTTTTTTAATTAGCATGTATCTTTTAGAAAGGATAGAAAGATTGGCTTTCGATGACAATTCTCACCACAATCGAAAATGAGATTTCATTTTCTACAAACCACAATTTTAATGTCAAACTGGATCATACCTAGCAATATAATAATGATTTAATAAAATACAATTCTAATGTCCACGGTCAGTAAGAGTGTGACTCTTAGAGCAATGTCTGTAATATACATATTTTGGTGGCTTTTTTTCTTTCCTTTTACAACTACCTTCATTAAATCTACCCACTTCATACATTTTTAATGGTGTCATAAAATGTTTCCAGTGTATCCTACAGACAATAAGAGGAAAACATTACATGTAAGAGACTTCCTGGGAATGTTTTTTTGTTTGTTTGTTTTTGTTTTTTGCACAATTGTTGCCAATATTCCTCATAAAATGAATAAATTCTCATGAATTAAGTATTAAAATATAATTCCAATATACTTTATATATTTAAATCTTAGATTCAAATTATAAGCCCAGTTCTTCTTTGTAGTTCAATGTTGAGAAAGGGCTTTCATTTCCTTCTCCCTATAGAAACCATCAGATCAGTAAAATGGAAAGGGAAGAAGACTTTCAGTACCAAGATGGCATAGTGAGGAAGGAACCCTTTAAAATTTTTCCAAATGCCCCTCTAAATAACTAAAAATAAAACCTCTCAGAAATGATCTAAGAGAAGGGGAATGACTTGTTAGCCTGGCAGGAAAAATCAGCGTTACTGGAGTGGGAAGGGAACAACAGTAGCAGCAGTAGAAGCAGCACCCAGTCTCATAAGAGGTACCTGTGACAAGACTCTATGCCTGGGACAATCTACCAGCAAGGCTCCTTAGGCAAGAGAGCAGTCTGTGCAGCTCAGCAAGATCCCACCCTAGTGATCCCAACCCCAATAAAAACCACCACCTAGCCCTTGACCCCAATTGTTGAACATTAGTGAAGCCTTACCCTGGGGCATACTGACAGAGAGACCCCCAAATCCACAGCAATTTAACAACAGACATCCATCCCTTGGACAAATCAGCAACAAAATTATTCCTCTAGGATCTGTTAGCTGAGAGATTCTGTTTCTATAGCAACCCAGAAATAGGGTCCCACCCCTGGGGCAGACCAGCAACAAGATTCTTCCTCCAGGACCAGATACCAAAAAAGACTGTTAACCTAACAACCAAGCCACAAGTCTTCTGAAGCAGACCAGGAGCTAAACCCTTCACCCAAAGGGGGTCAATAGGGAGTTCTTATATCCCAGTACAAATCAAATGTGAAATCTACTCTTCCCTGAAAGCAAGCAGCTAAGCCCCAGAGACCAGTGAAATCCAGTAATAAGATCCAGAGCCCCAGTACAAAAAGCTTGGGGCAATGTAAGGCCAGAGCCCAGCTGTCACATAAAAACACTAAGTCACAAAAAGAAAGAAAGAAAAATGAGCAAAAAACAAAAATGAGTCCGATCATAGAAAATTAATATGACAATAAGTAGGATCAGGGCATAAACTGAAAAAAAGGAAAACAGTGTCAAAATGGTTACATGTGAAGCATCAAAGAAAAATATGAATTAGTCTCAGTCCCAAAAAGAATCTTTAGAAGACATTAAAAAGGATTGTGAAAAGCAAATCAAAGAAGTGGAACAAAAATTGGGGGGTAGGAAGTAGGAAGAAGTGAGAGTAATGCCAGAGTATCATGAAAAAGAGCTAGTAGCAATGGAAAAATACATATTTTTTTTAATTACTGGAGAAAAAAAAAACTTCTGAAAAAATAGAATTGGCCCAATAGAAAAGAAAATAGGGAGCTCATTGAAAAAAAACAATTCCTTTTAAATTAGAATAGAACAAGTCAAAAATAATGATTCCATGTGACATCAAGAAACAATTTTTTTTAAGTTAAAAGAATGGAAAGAGAACATGTGACATCTTATTAAAAAAAAACAGATGACCTAGAAAATAAATGGAGAGATAATATGAGAATTATTGGATTACATGAAAGTATGACTTAAAAGAAATAAAAAAGCCTGGACAACATCTTTCAAGAAATTATGAAAGAAACCCTGCCCTGATATATTAGAATCAGAAGGCAAAATAGAAATTGAAAGAATCCACCAATGACCACCTTAAAGAGATTTCAAAATGGAAATTCCCACCACAGTCAAATTCCAAGGCTCATAGATTAAAGAGAAAGTATTGCAATCAGCCAAAAAACAAAACAACAACAACAAAAACTATTCAAATACTGTGGAGTTAAAAGTTAGGATTACACAGGAATTGGCAGTTAGAAAGAACCCCAGGGAATGTGATAATTTTATCATTCCTGATGTTAGATGATTATTTGATAGAATTTAATGGAGGAATCTTCTATCACTAAATTCAATCAGAGAATAGGAAAGTAATTAATATATATGTAATTTAAATGTATATATACTTATATGTGCACATATATGTAAACATGTGTGATTTAAGATGACACCTATTATTGGATATTTTGTCATTTATACTGCTGCATGATGAAAGCTACTTCTCTCCCATATTCCCTTTGGCCATTTTTCCAGATAGGTTAGCATCATTGATGCAACCTGCCTCAGGAAATAAAGAGGCTTTTAATTCATTTCCATCTGAGAGCAAAGGAAGAAAACAAATGATAAGGAGAGACAACCATAGCATCTTCTCAATCCTGCTTCCCTTTTAGACTTTGGGATCCAAGAAAAAGAAAATTGGGGTTTTGTCCTTCTTTCTGTCTTAATCTTTTATATTCCAGATGAAAGAAGTAAAATCTCTGACTGTGGAGCTCAAGGCATAGATTTATGAGAGTCCCATAATGCAGCATAGATTTTTCTAGTCAGTTCAACAATGAAGTTGGTGACCACCAGAATGCTAACCAATCATGGCTTTAGAACCAAACTAGATGGTAGTAATAATATGCAAGAACTAAGCTAATCTGAGAATCAAAACTGTATTTCCACTTCCTGAAGCTCACCCCAACTTTTACTGTGGTTTGAAAAATATATTTACATTCCTTCATGCTAAATCTCTAAAGCAAATATTTCTTTTTAAAAGCTTATCTGATGTCAAGGTGTTAAATGGAACTAGATTGACACTGACTGACACCTCAAAGATGGATGAGTATAATTGGTGGATAATGCAGTCAATAAGAAGAAAGAAGGACTGGAGAGAGAGAGGAAGGGTAGAAGGAAGGAAGGAAGGAAGGAAGGAAGGAAGGAAGGAAGGAAGGAAGGAAGGAAGGAAGGAAAAAATCATTTCTTAAGCACTTACTGAAAGTACCAGGCTGCCAGAATGGTTTTGAATTTCAAAGGAAGCAAGCAACAGATGGATCCAGGACCAACTCAAAGAGAGAAAGACAAAGAGGGGAGGAGTTCTTTCATAGTGATTCTTCAATATTCCACAGTAATAAGTGGGCCATAGTAGATTGTTCCTGGATGAGTAAGCAATTTGAGCTAAGAGAATTCCCATTATGGGATAGCAGTAGAAGAGCTTTTTTTTTTTTTTTTTTTTTTTTTTAAGCTCCAAAGGAAGTCAGAAATAGAGCTGGGAGATTAATGGTGTGATTAACTAACTACAAAGAATGAAATAGACTTTTTTTAAACAGGGCCATTGTGGGAAGTGAATACATATTTATTTCCAAGATTCTTTTTTTCTTTCGTTTCCCCCAGCAGTTTAGAGAAATGTGGACATTGGGGGTGGGGGAATTAAATCTTTTTTAATAGGGGAAAAAAACTTTAAAAAATTAATAAATGATTTAATTTCCAGCAAATGTTGCAATTTAAAACCTTGTGTCTTGAAAAAGTACTTATCTTTCCCCAAATTTAAAATCTAAATAAAGCAAAATACCAGTTAAGATTTACAAGGCAATTTCTTTCCAAACAGATATTTGTTCCTTAGTCCTAGAGAAAGTATTGCTGAAGAAAACAGAATACTTAATAAATTGGGAGGTGTTTGAAATAAATGACTCTTTAAAAAAGGTTTAAATCCTAAAGTCATTTAAAAACCTGTCTCTAACATGAAAAATGCATAGAAAATGGGTAATTAGGAAGTAATGAAGACCTTGCAGAATAAGCTATTGACAAATAGAAGATAAGAGCAAATTTGGACCATATTGAAATGTATACAGAAAAGCATCTCTGCATAACTGGTCTCTTGGGGAAATTATAGGATTTGTTTTAGGCTTCCAATTATTTATTAAAAGTTAAGGAAAACTGGGAAGTTAGCACAATTTTGAAAAAAGAAGTTACACTAGGATGCCAAAGAGAGAAATTTGAGTTTAGTGAGCAATAATAATAAAAAGAAATCAATACATTGATATAGAGAAAAATGCATGGGAAATTTTATAAAAAATATGCAGAGATCAGTAGGGTCCTAAGAAATAACTCTTTGTTTTAGGTAAATACTAAATAATTTTATTAGTTAACAAGCATTTATTAAGTGCCTACTATGTTCTAAGTACTGTGACAGGCATGGTAAAGGAATTTTCAATACTTTAGTATACAAGATTAAATTAAAGTTTATATTTACATTATTTAAAAGATGTGTACATAAACACACATGCATATGTATATTTCTACATATATAGAGAGAGACACAGAAAGAGAAACAGAGACACAGAGAGAAAAACAGAAAGACAAGACACAAACACACACACAGGTGCTATTTAATGTATTAATTTAGATAGAATTAATAGATGTATATGAATGACATTAAAATTAAAAGGAAATGATTATTTAAAATGAGGTTCACTGATAGGCACTCTAGTTAGCATTTTTTTTTCTCAAGTGGGCTTTAATAACAATAAAGAATGATGCTTTGATCACACAAAATACCTGACACAACCTAATAATAATAATAGTAATAACAATTGCATCAACTCATTGATGATTTGTATTGGTCAACCTGCCATCTGGGGGATGGGGTGGGGGGAAGGAGGGGAAAATTTGGAACAAAAGGCTTTGCAATTGTCAGTGCTGAAAAATTACCCATGCATATATCTTGTAAATAAAAAGCTATAATAAAAAAATTTAAAAATACATTGATGATTATTTCCACTGTTCAAATAATTTTCACAAATCTTCTCAACTGATACATGGAGGAGATGATATGGCATAAACTAACTTTCTAGTCCCTAGAGGAATCAGTACATTAAATTTCAAATGTACGTGAACTGTAGAAGTACCTTCCACATTTTTGACATTATCCTCTATAGGTTCAAGAGAGTGCATATATATAGGGATGATGGCACATATTGGGGGAGAGAGAAAAGCCTATATCTACATATACATATATATATATATATATATATATATAAAACAGAATCAAAAAGGATTACAGAAAAACATTCTTTTCTTACCATACAAGTGGTTGTTTTCCTATTCTTGGAATTGCAGACCAAAATATAGTTCACAGACCTATAGAACAAAAATAATCAATTAAAATCAATTAAGCATTATTTATCAATCACTGTTTTAGGCATTATGCTGCCAGAAGTATTCATACACACACACACACACACACACACACACACACACATACCCACACACACATGGGTGTGGGTGTATATGCATATATTTTTTCATAATATACTTATTCACACATATATATGTATACATATATATGTATGTATGCACACAAATGCTTACACATATATAAACACATATGCCTACATACATATATACATATATACAAACACATATACATACATATGGCTTTCTATCTATATCTCTGTCTGTATATCTATCTACCTATTTCTTTCTATCACTCTATCTATCTAGCCATATCTAAGAGATTACATTCTAATAGGGGAAGAAAGCATCCTGATCTAGAAAGGGGAGACTAGCAGTGGGGTAGATATACACAGTCATACTATTTGGAAATATCAAGGAAGTAATAATTTTAAAAAATCAAGCTAATTCAATTAAAATAAAACAAAGACAGCAAAATAAGTCAATCTTTAAATGCAATTCCACTTTAAACTTCTAATATAATAGACAAAGGAAAGAGCTTGGATATATTTATGGTCAAATTTTTCATTTCCAGTTACATTTTGTTCACTGATGATTCATAAGACATCATGCTCAGTGATCCCACATTCACTATTTCTCTCTTTGTCAAATGCCTAGACAACTGGCTCAACCCATCAAAATCAGGGTTTTCTAATAATTGTTTCTTTTCCTTTCAAGTACAATTTGTTAATCCTACAGCTTACTTCTTATGTTTGATCCTTGATTCATGACCAATCAAGTCACTAGCTATATTACAATCTGATTTATCATATTGGACACCTTGATGCTTCATTAGAAATATGCACATAAGTACACATAAATTCACATTTTATAGCAGGAGGTTAACCTGAGAAAGCAAGTTAAACATCCTCATTTTACAGATAGGGCAACTATAGATAGGATAGATAGAAAAGATTAAATCTAGTCCAAATTTGCACTATTAATACTTAACAGAAAGGAGGTAGAAAAACAAGATTTTTGGCTCCATAATCTAGTTCCCCTTTCATTCCACAACACAGAATCCCTAAACAGGTTTATTTGAACATTTCATCACCAAGCAGCTAGTGACCATTTTTCCCCCTAAGTACACCTTTGAAGTGTAATCTTAAAATATATAAACATGTTATGCCAGGAGACAGATGAAATGCATAATATAAGAATGCCTAGAGAAAGTAGATGGTGTTTGAAGCATAGTATGTATGTGAATTAGTAGGGCAGATGCCAAAATGGTATATCCTCTTCTAGGCTCCAAACTTCTAAAAAGATTTTAAATCAGTTAAAAAAAAAAAAAAAAAAGAATGATTGTGCTACCCTCTTTGACTCTGCTGAGAATTCACATGGCTTAACATATTCATTTATTTCTTTGGTAAGTGAAAGTTGTGGGAAAATTGGATGTAGTTCAGGAAAAAAAAAATCAGCACTTCTAATTGGAGGAAAATGAACAATTGATTCATGACAAGAGATTAAAGAAACTATGTATGTATAGCCTGGCTAAACAATAGTCCAAGAGGCTATGAGAGGTGGATGAGGTTGCAGTTATTTAAAACCTCTGAGCATTAAGGGAAAAGAGTATTTGCTTGGTCCTTGCATAATGGATATAATTAGTATTAATGGACTGAAATAAATAAATGGTTAATGTACACTGGGTTTAAGTGGGGAATATGTTCAAAATTATATCTTTTACTAGTAATCTAAGGAAAGTGGTAGCGGTTTTAATAAATTGATAATTTGTTAATGAACTTTGCTCATTATATGGCCTCAAGGCCTATTTGCCAAATGTGCTCATGTCCCTATATTAGCAGAGAGGGTGATCATTGGAAATTATTATCAGGACATAAAGTGTTTTTAATATTTTTTCTTCATATGCAGAAAGTTCAATAGATTCTGAGGGATTATCTAAATCCTAAAAGGTGTTAAGGAATAAAATCAAAACACAATAAAACAAAGTAAGAATAATAAAAAGAAAATCATCTAATTTACTGAAAAATATACCACATAGTTGAGGAAAACACAACTATTTCCCAATTTGTATATAATTTGAATCTGATGATAAATAAAATCCAGCAACCCAACTCAACAGAACTTTGTTAAATTCATTTTATGTTTAGAATTATTCTTTTCTCCTTCAAAGTAAAACAATGAATCATCTGGGTGATTTAGTAATTGTGTAGTAGAAACAATAAAGGATCAGCTAGATAGAAAATATCATGGGAAAACTAACATGAACAGATTATGAGAGACAGTAGAATTCAGCAGCACCTGGCTTTCTGTGGTTCATGGAGTCATAAAGAAGCAGACATTACTGAATGACTGAACAACATATATATGAAGTCATGCAAAACATATTTCCACATTAGAACACATTTCAGAGGGGGGAAAAAGATAGAAAAATAAAGTTTTTAAAAAGCTCTGAGTTCATCAGTTCTGTCTCTGGATGTAGAACTTCAGAGAAACTACAATGAGTCTTCCAGTATTATCGAAGATCATTGTATTTATCAAAATAATTAAGTCTAACATAAGTCACTATATCATTACTTTATAACTGTTATTGTGTATACTTTTCTTCTAGGTCTTTTCTACTTCTCTCTCTCTCCAGAATAATAATGTTCCATTACAATCATATTCCACAAGTTGTCCATCCATTCAACTGATGTTCAATTCTTCAGTTTTCAGTTCTTGGTAACTTTACAAAAAGACCTGTTATAGTTTTGAACATAGACATCTTTTTTCCTTTTTCTTTGATCTCTTTGGAGTATAGATCTAGTACTACGTCAACGAATATTCCCAATTTTATAACACTTTGGGTTTGGAATCAAACCCAATTTGATTCTGCAAAATGATTGGACTAATCCATAGCTCTACATACCTTCCTCCATTTCCCACTTTCCTCTACCTATTCATGTATTTGACCATTAATCAGTTGAGGAATGACTTTTACTTTTTGATGCAGTTGGCTCATTTATCTATAAATTTGAGAATTGAGGCTTTTATTAGAGAAATTTGTTAAAATTTCCCAAGTCTCCTGCTTTCCATCTAATTTTGTCTGCATTGTTTCTTTTGTATAATTTTAAAAAAATAATATAATTATATATATGTGTGTATATGTTATACACACATACACACACATATACATATATATATATATATACACACACACATATATATATATATATATACCTTCCATGAGCCTTTGTAGCTTTTTTTTTGTCCTAGCCTCTTCCCTTTTCTACATGTCTTATAAGTACTTTTTTTGTGCTCCCTTAATTTCCTTCTGATATCATTCTTTATATATAAATCATGTACAGATTTTAGCCTTATGTTATTAAATGGTATGATGTTTGTCTATGCCTAGTTTCTGCTTATCTCAGCTTTCTACTTATCTCAGCAGTTTTGCAAAATAATGAATTCTTGTCCAAATATTCTGGATCTTTGAATTTATCAAATATTAGGTTATTATACTCATTTGCTTCTATTTATTATATATCTAATTTATTCCATTGATCAACCATTCTATAACCTATCTAATAGCAGATTGTTTTGATGACTACTTTTTTGTAGTATTATCTGAAATTTGATACTGCTAGACTGCCTTTTTCCACCTTTTTTTTTCATTGATCCCCTTGATATTGACATTTTTTTTTCCAGATGAATTTTGTTATTATTTTTCTACCTCCTTAAAATTATTCTTTGGTTTTATGATTGGAATGGCACTGAATAAAAATTAACAGGCAAAATTATAATTTTTAAAATATTGGTATTTATGAGCAATTAATATCTTCAATTATTTAAACTTTTCTTCATTGTCTGAAAATTATTTTAAATGAAATTTTTCTTTCTATATTTTTCTTGCTTGAATGCATTGGCATTATATAAAAGTGTTTGTAACTGAAGAGAATTTATTTCATAACCTTCCACTTTGCTAATGTTTATTATTTTTTCAATTAGTTTTTTAGTTGATTCTCTATGGTGCTTTAAAAAGTCATACATTTTGAACAGGTCGGGTATTTTAATAGGAATACAGAACTGGTTCGTCATTAGGAATGCTATAACTATAATTAGTCATAAATAAAACAGAAAGAAATCAAATGGTTATATTTGGTTTGAGATTATTTAGTTTTCAGTGAATTTTTAATCTATCTTTATATGGCTTTTTGTACATGAAGTTTTTATGCCATTATAATTTGAAAACAATTCATTTAATATTTCTGCCTTTTGCATTTGACTGTGATATTTTTATGACTTCAAACATGGTGAGTTTTGGGGGTAGGTAACTTGTACCACAGGAAAAAAAAAAGATATATTCCTTGCTTGGTTTTCTCCAGAGGTTTGTCATGCCTACTTTTTCTAAAATTCTATTTATCTCCTTCACTTTTTTCTTGTTTTTTTTTTTTTTGTGTTTAGATTTATCTATTCATGAGAGGGGGAGGTTGAAGTTATTCTCAAATATAGGTTATTTGTTTTTCCTATTTTTTTCCTGTAAATCACTTAACTTTTACTCTAAGAATTTGGATGCTATACCACTTGGTACATATATGTGTAGTATTGATATTTCTTCATTGTCTATGGTAACTTTTAGTAAGATTTCTTTTAAATAGATATATTATTGTTTTTAATTTGTCTAACATGAGGATTACTACTTCTGATTTTTTTTTTTTACCTCACCTGAAACATAATACATTCATCTCCAGCCTTTCACTTTTACTATATGTGTATTTCTCTTCATGTAGTAGGATTCTGATTTTTAATCCATTCTGCTATCCACTTCCACTTTATGGGAAAGTGTATGTATCCCTTTTACATTCAGAATTATGATTACTATTATTCTTCTCAATCCTATTTTCTCCCTCTTTATATTTTTCTCTCCTCTTTTACTCTGTCCCTACTCACCAGTGTTTTGCTTTTGATCATCCCCTCCCTCAATGTGTTATTCTTTCTACCAACTTCTTTTCTTTGTCCTTTCCCACTTTACTTTGCTCTTTCTTCCCTCCTCCACTTTTTCTTTCTCCTTCAACCTCCCTAGAGGTTTAATAATAATAATAATAAGTATCTTATTCCCCTTGAGCCAAAACTGAAATTAAGTTTCAAACAATGCTCAATTCCCTCCCTTCTTTCCATCTATTGTAATAGGTTCTTGTGCCTTTTCATATGATATAATTATCCCATTCTTCCTCTACCTTTAATCCCACTATAATCTTTTTGTTCATTCCTTAATATTTTTAATATCATATTAAAATTGACTTATACCCTCACACTCTGCCTATATATATTTATATTGCTTGTTTTCTCAATGGATAGGGGTGGAGAGAATTTAGAACTCTTTTTTTTAACAAATGTTAAAAATAAATAAATTATTGATTTAATAGATGAAAATTTTTTAAAAGAATAAGGATTGTATTTTGTCAAAAACACATATATATATAGATATAATGATATTAATGTTAGTATTTTTTATTGATATAGTGATTACATTTATAGTTTTTTTTTTAATTGAACCAGACCTGTATTCTTAGGATGAATATGTCCTGGTCATAGTGTAAGATCTTTGTTATATATTATTTATAACATACAATAATTATAACATTATGACATTACATATATTACCTATGTAATTATACATTTAATCATGAATGTTATATATTCCTATATATGTATTAAGATCATTAGTATTTTATTTATAATTTTTTGTGTTAATATGCATCAGAGAAATTGACGTATATTTGTCTTTCTTTGTTTTTGCTTTCCCTAGTTTCAGAATGAAAACCATATGTATACTACAGAACGAACTACCAAGTTTTTCATATATACTATTGGAATCAATTATTCTTTAAATATGGAATTCCTCAGAGATCCAGTTGCGCCTTTTTCTTTTTCTCCCCACCCTAAGGGATCTCATAATACCTTGTTTAATTTATTTTTCTAGTATAGGGTCCTTTACATATTCTATTTCCTCTTCTGTTAATCTGGGCAATTTCCTTTTTTTTTTCTTTGTAAATATCTATCTCTTTTAATTAGTCAGTTTTATTGGCATGTAATTATGCAAAATAGCTCTTAATGTTTTAATTTCATCTTGTCATAAATACTTAATGTGCCTTCTTTCCCTGCCTATTTTCTTTTATCTATTGACATTCAATATTTCTTCAATTTCCTTTCTTCAATGAATTCAGTGCCCAGCTCAGTACATTTCTTCACATCAGCTCTTGTTCTTATATCAAGACATGTAAACATATATATCTATAAAGCATTTATGTTGCCCATGGAGGTTTTATGTATCCATGTGGGGTTTTCTAATTTCAGCTTACATAGAAAAACAAATAGATTATTATGAAACCTTATTCACCTTTCTCCAAAGGAGACTTTAATTTATCCTCAGAAAGTAGCAGGAGACAGAGAAGGAACTTCTCTTCCTTACTTTACTAATAATCTCTTAATGACCTAATCCAATTCCCCTTTTTTTCAGTCCTCTTTTTCTTTGATCCTCCTACAACTTTCAACACTATTGTGAAGAACACTGTCTTCTCCCAGATTTTCTCTTCTTTCTAGAATTATGTGACATCATTCCTTCCTGGTTCTCATTTTCTTTAGCCTAAAAAATAATTTTTACCTTAAAGCCCTATTTTCTTGAACCATATCCTTTAACAGGGATATAATCTTCCAATGTCCCTTTGAAGGCTTGACTATCTTCCCAACAATTGCTAGTTACACAAATATCATCACAAATATTGAAAAATAAAGAATTTATTTATCTAAGCAGAAAAAAGCAATAATAATGACATTAATGATAACTAATATTTAAAGGACACTTTTGTTTTGGAAAGTGCTATACATGAATATCTCAGCTAAACCAAGAGAGTCACCAATCTTATTCAAAGGGAAATTTGAGTAAATCTCCAATTCAGTAAAGTGGAAAAAGGCATGCTTGAGGATCAGACTTTTTTTATGTATTGGATTTTTTCCAGAATCTTTCTTTCCCTATAGAGGAACCCCTCTGAAGATACCATGAACTTTCTATATGTACATTCTAAAAACTGCAAGATTGAAGAACAATTGTCTTCTCCAAAACTATGACCAATTCTACTCCTCTTGAAGGCATAGAGTAAGGATTAATCATTTCTCCAATAAAGAGAGTCTTATGCAAATGCTCAAAAGGATTAAGCTCTGTTTACATTTTGATGCTCTTTCAAATACTCTAAATCCCAGTTATTTAATTCTCATATTCTATTCCTTCATTCTACCTTAGCTGTACAGAGATGGCTATAACTTTATTCCTTTTTCATAAATTCTGAAATTCTTTTATTCAATTAAAGCTTATCATTTCATCTTTTCCTTTGCCTTATAACTCCTAACCTTGTTATTAGTCTTCACTTTGACCTATAATACCACCACCCCTGGCTTCATCTTTCCTACTCCAACTGAATTTAATTATTTTTTTTCCATCTTGCCTCCATATTGAATCATTTTAAATTTATACTATGCTTTATACTAATTCTTTACTTTCTTATTCTTTCAGGCTCTGAAAAGTCGCAACTTTGTTATCTTTCACTCTTATTCACCTGCTGCTAAATGGAGGCCAAGTCACAAAATAATTCTACCTGGATCCACTCTAAATTCATATTATATGATTTCAGTTGTTTCCTGAATTCAGCAATGCAATTCTCCCATTCACCTTAGATCTTATTCTAAACCTTTTCATTGCTTGTTAGGGCTTCCTTGATTCTCCTGTTTCATGCCACTTAGCCAAAGGTTTCACCATAGAAACTGAAACCATTGTCAAGATGTCCCTCTTCTTCCTTCCTCCTTTTTTTCACCTCATTTAGACATCTTCTCTAAGTGTCTCTTTCTTCACCCTGAAGAGGGGTACTCCTTCTCCATGACAAGAGTAAAACTAGCTATAAGAATATTTGATCCTAACCTGTCCTGTTATCCCCAACATATTACCCACTGTGTCTCTAAATATTTAATCTCTCCCTACTTATTGTATTGTTTCTTGATGCCTAAAAATACACCCATATCTTCAAAAATAATTATTTGATCCTCTCCTCCCTTCCATGGATAAACTCCACAAGAAAGTCATATATAAATGTCACCTCTTTTTCTTTTCCTTTCATTTTTTTTTAAACTCCTTACATCTAGTTTCAGATCTCATCATTAAACTTCTCTTCCTTACTTTACTAATCTCTTAATGACCTAATCCAATTCCCCTTTTTTTCAGTCCTCTTTTTCTTTGATCCTCCTACAACTTTCAACTCTGTTGTGAAGAACACTGTCTTCTCCCAGATTTTCTCTTCTTTCTAGAATTATGTGACATCATTCCTTCCTGGTTCTCATTACCTGACCTTTCCTTCTCAATATAGTCAGATCACATGTAAATAACCAATCCCTGAAAGTCAATGAATTCACACTATTTGAAGTTATAATTATATGAAATATAGTAATTTCCCCAATCAAATAGAAATATGCAGTGCAAATATGAATAATGTCATCACTTGCAGAGATTTATTATTCCCACTAACCCGGACCAGTTGTATCTTTTTGTAAGATTTTTATCTATGTCATTGCCACAAACTAGCCTTCTCATTCTGGAATATAGTTTTCTTCTTCCATTGGTGAGCCTCCATTTTGGGAAGAAGACCCAAGCCAATCCTTGTGGCTATGTCAGTATCTGCACTCTGTCACCATCATTTACCAGTACATTCCCTTATTCACCCAACCACCGTTTTATTTGTGCCATTAGAATGTAAGTTCATTAAAGAGAGGGATTGGTTTTTTAACATTTATTTGATCTTTGGCACTTAAAATAGAGCCTAACACAAAATAAGAAGAAAGGAACATGCTTACTACAGTCAGACACTGTGTTAATTATATTACAAATAGATCTCATTTAACCTTCACAACAACCCTGGCAAGAAGATGCTATCTATTATTATACACATTTTATACTTGAGGCCAAAGAAGCAAACAAAGGTTAAATCACTTGTTCAGTGTTAAAAAGGTGCTTAGTTTCTAAGACCAGATTTGTATTCAGATCTTCCTGACTCCAGGTTTACCTCTAGTAGGGAGTAGATATCTAATAGTAGATATATGGCAGTTAGTTAATAAAAGTTCTTGTCTTGTTTTATGACCTATATGCAAATGATTTTTCAGTTCCTTATATAAAATTATAATTTTTCCTACTTTTTTAACATCTAGAATGATATCTAGTAAACATCTAACATTTCTAACTTGATAAAAACAAGCAAACAACAACAACAACAACAACAACAAAAAACTTCGTTATCCTTCCTTCCTAAATCTTCCCCTCTTCCAAATTTCCTTATTACTGGAAAATACCACCATTTTCCTTGTCAACCAGGTTTGAAACTGTGGAATCATCCTCAATTCTTTATCTACATTCACTCTACAAATATCATCTGTTGTCTAGGTCTCATACTTTCTTTCCTCAGAATATCTTTCTCATACATTCTCTTTTCTTTGCCTACATAATCACCACTCAGGTGGAGGTTCTCATGACTATATGACTATATATGACTATATGACTAAAAACAAAACAAAACAAATTTTCTCTTTAGCTTCTTTGACTTAAGTGTCTGCCCGTTATAATCCATCTTCCTTTTAAATGTCTACATGATTTTCTCAAAGTTTCCTTCTTTCTTCCTACCCCCCTCAATATCAGTATTTCATGGCAATATCAATCATGAAATCTTCTGTTGGACATTTTATAGTGTTGCCTTTTCATTTCTATATTTTGTTGTCATTAATATGAACTATAATCCAGCAAGAGTCTACCTCTTACTTTTCCTTGTACAACTCTCCCTTTCTCATATGTACATATTTTCACTCTCTTTTCATTCTCTGTAACAGAAATGCTCCCCCTTTCACTTCCTGGCTTTTCTGGCTTCCTTCAATGCCAATGCCTTCCTTCTGAGATTAAAATTAATTTACATTGTATATATCCTGTAAATCAACTAGGTAGCTTAGTGCATAAAGTGCCAGAAGCCTCAATTCAAATAGGCCCTCAAACACTCACTTAACCTTTATTTGCTTCCCTTAACCCTATTTGCCTCAATTTTCTCATCTGTAAAATAAACTGAAGAAGAAATGGCAAACCACTCTAGTACCTTTGCCAAGAAAACCCTTAGGGTCAGAAAGAGTCAGAAAGGATTGCAAATGACTGAACACAAAAACTAATCTTCCATGATAATGGTAAATATTTTTTGTTAATCTCCACAACAAAATATTTTGTAAATTCATAGTTATTTGCATGTTATCTCTCCCATTAGAATGTGAAATCCCTGAGGACAGGGATAATGTATTTAACTTTCTTTGTGTACTTAGCACGTAGGAGAGGAACTGGAACAGAGTAAGAACTTAATAAATGTATTTTTGTTTTGTTTTGTTTTTCTCCCAAAGGCATTTCCCAAAGAAAATAAAGATTAACCTGTAAGGCATGTTACAGCAAATTTGTTGTTCTACTAAAGCATTTAAAAAAAAAATTCCCAAGGAAAAGATCTGCACTTGGTAAAGACTGACTTTATCAGTCAGTCTATATTCAATGTGTCTTGAAATGGTATTCTGAATATGGGAGATAACAGTATGTACCCAACGTTTGATTTTTGTCTTTTGGTTCTATTGGATATTCTCAGTCCCTGGAACACGGAAATGGAAATAGCCAGAAAGTCATGTGTGGTTTCAATATAAAATTACTTCATGTCCCTGAGTATTGGGATAGAAAGGTTAATTACTTTTTTTCTTAGAAAGTTATAAAATTTGAGACTTGTTATGAGATAAAAGGTACTGTCCTTTTGTCACTACAGTCCTGGATTTTTGCTACTGTAGTCTAAGGAAAAGCAGCCTTCTATTACTCAAATGTTCCATGTTTAGGTAAGAATATAATATTTTAAACCATTTAATTGAAAGTCTTGTGGCTTTGCAAAATCGCAAAAAGGTCAAGCAGAGAGCACACCTGCCTTAAAATAGGAAATACACATTTTTGCACAGAACATAATGCACTTTTTTTGGACTGATTCCATTACTTAATTTTAACACTGGCACCGGGAAGCACTTTTGCTAAGAAAAATAATATTTAAGATAACACCCTTAGTAGAATAGATTGCTGTTGTCCATGTTTCAGAATTTCATGATGTGAAAAAAACCCTGAAGTGACATTACAAAACAACAATAACTGAACTGGTGTTTCTTAATTAGAGGCAAAAATGATTAGCTTCTTTTAATTAAAATGCAATACTCAGCAGTACATTTTTATGTGACTTATTTTAAATTTCATTTTATTTTTTTTAGTTTTGAATATGGCTTGCATTTTACTAGACCCCTATTGAGAAAATAACCCTTTTAGGTAAAACTTCCTAAAATGCATGTAGATTTTATGTATACTATTCTGGCAAACACAACACTATTTTTGAGAATGAATATGTAAGTGATAGTAAATCAAATCACTGTAATACTGCAATAAGAAATAATATCAAATCATTGGTCATCACAAACTAGGCAGATACCAGCACTCTAGGTCATTTTTGGATGTAAAATCCCCACAAATTTCAATTCTAAGGAGAATCAATGACTGCACATTAAAATTTTCCTTATGACTAGGTTTCAAAGCCAGTGTGCTTTGAAAGAGAGAGAATTCTGTGGAGAATTCCTTGTAGGACGCCATTTACAACTGAAGGGCTGCCTCTGTGGAAATCCCTGAGTCTTTGAGATGACACTGAACTACTTGAATAGAATCAGTTAAATCCATGGCTTAGTGATCCTGTCAGTTCACATGGATTCAGTTTCCTTAAAGATAGCAAATGCCAATTGCAATTAATTCTTTGATCCATGCATACAGCTCTAATCATTTTACTGACCTCAGTCTTACTGATCTTCAATTGTCTAGTTTTCATCTCAAACCAGATTTCCTATAGAAATACTATTCTTATTATCTTTCCTGCAAAGCCCTCTTTCCTTCCAAACTTTCCTATTTTGATGAAGGATATTACAATTTTCCTAGTTACCTAGTCTTACCATCATGGTTTCACCCTCTATTCCTCACTCATCTCAATCTCTCTTTAACAATATTTTATCAAGTTCTTTTGATTTTATATTCTCAGTATCTTTTGTATATGTTCCCCTTTTACCTCTGACAGTTATCATTACTCAGGTACAGATAGGTATTATTTCTCTCTGAATTACTGTAATGCTTCTAGTTAGAATAAAGAGCTTTGATATGGGAAGTCACAAAATAGTAAATGAGAAAAAAAATGGGATGAAATTAGGAATACAGAGTTTCAGAGAGTGCAAAGCCAAATCTTTAAATGCTTCTTTTGCTTGTGTTAAATAATTCTAGAAATTAGAATATGTTTGCTGGATGTTTGATGGTGTTTTTTTTTAATTTAATTTTTTGGGGGCAGCCTTCAGAAATATGTTTTACATATTTTCTCCCATATCCTTTATGGTCTTTAACCTTTTGATGGTTAGGTGAGGTCTATGGACCCTCTTCTTAAAATAAAAATTTTAATGCATAAAATGAAACATGTAGGTGATGCGGTTAGGGAACCAAATGATGCAGTTAGTGGTAATGCAGAGAGTTGGGGTGTGAGAATCCCCTTCTGGTCAGCATAGGTCCAATGAGAATGAATTCACGAACCCAAAATATTAGCCTGGCAAAAGGAAGTTTATTGTGGGCGCTGCAGAAGTCAGCTTTTGCTAGGAAGACTGACTTCAGAATGACAAAGTCCTGGCAGAGAGATAAACGTCTTAGCAGAGAAATCCTGGCAGAGAGTTAACCAGAGGTGTTAACACTGAGAAGAGAATTTCTTCTCAGTGGCTAGGGGTTCTGACAGGCAGCTATGCCAAGAAGAGAGAGGTCCCTTGACAAGACATGATCCTGCTTTGAGCCTCTGAAAGAAATGAACCCAAAATTGCCCTTTAATAGGAAATCTGAGACTGAAGTTCAATTGAATGAAATCACTTCAATGTCACTGCTCCCAGGCCTAGATTTCCAGTTGAATAAGGTCACTTAAGTTCCAGCTAAGTAAGAGTGATCCTGGACTAATTTTTAGCTCAATAGAGGGTACAGCTACTCAATAGAAATATCAGGTCCAGATCTCTAGCTAAATGAGACCACTTAAGTTCAAGCCGAGTAGGGAGTGGCCAATCAATGAAACCAAGGGTGGATCCCTGTCAGGAGAGTTTCAGGGTTCACCCCCATCATAGGGACTACAAAGAAAATCCACTGTATTGAAATAGACTTATCATATTATATTTTAAAAGGTTTAAAGGCCCCTGGTCCAAAATGTCTACACACAATCTACCAGCTTTCCCTTAAAGCAGATCCTTTGTCACTTCTGTGGACTCAAAACAGGTAGCCTAGAGAAAAATGATGTGATAGGTATGGACTAATATGATCTGTTAGAATACATTTTAACTGATTCATTACTGATCTTCTATATCCCTTTCATGCTTAATGTCAGAGCCCTTCATAGGATGCAGAGATATAAGATAAGTCTCCCTTGGCTACTAATGGCAAATTTTCCTTTTATTTATGTTACCCCAAATTTTTATTTGGGATATGGGGGGGAAGAAAACTCTTTTTAGCCTTACTTGTCATTGCTCATTAAAAGCACAATACCCTTATAAAGAGAGGTGAGCCTATCAACAAGTATGTTGATAAAATAAAATTAAATACCAGAAAAGAAAATGCATATGACACTCGATCCTTTTTTTCTCTCTCCTTTCTTCTATCTTCTCATTTTATTCTTCTGATATATTTACTCTTTTTCTTCCTACTCAACTGTTCATAAAATATTGAATCTCTATCAAAAGATCAGAAATAATGGAAGCTCAGAGGATTTTAAGCTTAGAAGCATTTATATTATTCTGTCTTTGGTCAAATTAGTAAGAAACTGCTTTTCCAAATTTTAATTTAGAGTTGTTATCAAAATAACAGACTTCAGCTGCAATATCAAGTACTTCCTGAAGTAGAAAGGAAGATAAGTAGGAGAAAGGATACGTAGGTGTGTTATGCAATCTTTCTTTGGATACATATTTATCTAGAATATGTCTTTTCTTCTATGTCATCTTTGCAGAGTTGTCTGGACCTGTGATTTCACTAATATAGGGAAATCACTAATAAAGACCAGCAGCATCTTTGTAATTTATAGTCTGAAGAATTTCTGAGATAGGAAGAAGTTGTCCAATGTCACACAGCTAGTATATTTTAGAGAAAGGACTTGAATAACAATTCTTCCTGATTTCATACCTAACCAGCTATCCAAATCACTCCCATCTGGAATAGCTTAATTGTCATACAAATCCAAGCAAAAATTATAGAATCATATAAAGTCAGAGAATTCCAGAGTTTAAAAATGACTTTGGAAGGGATGAATCCAAACCATACCTGAATAGCAACATACTAGGAAACCTAGGACCTAAGTGACTTTTTAAGGCACCTTAAATCTCAAAAAGCTTCAATATTTTTTTTTTCATTATGGCTTGAGGAACAGAATTTTGTGTGCTAGTTGTCCTTATAATTTTCTCTTCTTGTTTTTGTGGAATTTTGAAATGATGTTATAGGAAAATATTAACTATTAACTGTAGCTGCCATTAAAAGCTCTGTATTATTAAGCAAAACTAATTACAAAATCAAGTATATTAGTTCATTTTGCCTTCATATTTTTGCATAATAAATGATTAAATATGGGTCTAGACATTACTGGAATATGAAGTTGCCTATATGATATAGTAAGGATGAAAAATAATATCTTGAGAAAGCAGTGATGAAAAATAATATCTCACTAAAAATTAAAACATCCTACTAAAATAAAAAGATAACAAAATGAAAATAGTATTATGATTAAAGAAACTGTTTCTACAAGCTCTCTATTAAAGTATGTGTGCAAGCAGACATACACACACTGCTTTAAGTATTAAACCATCCCAGGAAAATAGTTTTATGAATGCTTATCACACTAGCTGGCTTTCATTGACTGTAGGTTTGAACGAATGGGGAACATTTGATGGGGAGAGGTGAGAAAACTTTAGTAAATTGTAATAATAAAGAGTCATTTAGAAAAATAGGTTGCTATTTGAGAAGAGAAGGCCAACAGCAAACTTCTGACATTCAAATATATGATGGTACCCTTCATGTGTCCGGGACCTTATCTTTTATTGGGTATCATCTAATCAGAAATCTATATCTGGAAAAATACAGTATTATAGTTGAAGGGGAATTCACACAAAGATAATCTAATTCAAACTGACACACATCAAAAATATTACTTGTAATGTATTAAACAGGTTGTCTAAAAGCCTCATTATATTTATTATTACCTGCAACAGGTAACTCATTAATTATTGAAGTAACCCATTGTCAACTCTGTGACAACTTTAGAGGTTATATATTTTTTCCAGATGTTGAGTTGAAATTTGCCTCCCTATGGAATTCTGCCCTCTGACACCTAGAAGAATAAGTTCTTCATACATTTGAAAATTTGAATCACCCCTCTGTCCAATTCTTCTCTAAGATAATATTATCATTTTCTCAAATTGATAACAGAATTATAAGGTTCTGAGTCCTGTCACATTCTGATTATCCTTCATCTGAATCCTCTTAAGCTTATTGATATAATTTCTAAAATATAGAATTTTAAACTGCTAAATGCTAAATGCAGTCTGAGCCAACATAGAGGACCTTTATTGTTCTAAACAAAAGCTTCTTAAAATATGTGTCATGACCCCATATGGGATTTGCATAACTGAATGTGCAGCACTGTGAAATTATGATTTACTATCAGTAGATGTTTGGTTTATATATCTATTTTACACACCTATATCCTGGATCAAGTAAAAATTTCTCCTTCAAAAAATGGTTGCAAGTAGAAAATCTTCAAGAAACCCCTGTTCATTTCAGCATAACATTTCAGTAGCATGAGTTTCTCACTAATCTTCCAAGATACACTGTATATTCAATCCACTAAAATCCACAGCTTGTATAGTATAAATCTCAATATCTAAACATTTTCTATCCTGAATTTATAAAATTATCTTTGTGAATATCCGGTGCCATTTTTAAATCATTCTGTGCAACAAATATTTTCTAAATACCCACTATGTGCAGATGCTGTCATAACTAATGGAGATTCAAAGGCAAAATCAAAATAGCCCCTTCCTTCAAGGAGTTTACATTCTTATGGAGAGATAATACATTAGCACAGGGAAATATAATGCAGAATTCTTAGTGAAGAAGACATAAGCAAGATCAAACAAACAAACATAAAGAAGTATTTGAGAAAGGAAAAATGCACAAATAGTAAATAGACATCATTTTGACCCTTCATTTTAATCTATTAAGGTCTTTTAAAAAAAAGTCTTCAAAATGTTTATATCAGATTTGCATTTAAATTTGCATCATCTATAACTTTGATAAGCATGTCATCTAAAGGTTCATATGACAAACTGGTAAAAAAGAAAGCTTAGAATAGAAGGGCAGATGATAGAGTCCTGGATGGGGAGACCAGTATTCTCCAATACAAAGAGCAATGGATTCCTCATCTGAGGATTTGAATTTGAATTATGGCAAACCTCTTCTACTCTGCTAACTGTTTTTGGTCTATATTCCCAGTCTGAAGAATGGCAGTATAGAGAGAGAAGGGAACTTAAGGAACATTTAATTTAATTCTTCCTTTTATTCATGAGGTAGCTGTGACCTAGAAGGTAGCTTGACAAAGGTCACACTTTCACACTTTAACAAGGTTAAACTCCAAAGCTATGTAGTAACTTATCTAAGATCATAGATAATGTTAGTATCTAAGAAGACCTAGATAGGATATAGATCTTTTGAATCCTCCCTATCACAGATCTCTTTCTAATAAAGCACATATGCTTGATTTTCAAATAGGTAAAAGAGATGAGTTTATAAATTAGATATCAAAATTTGAATTTACACTGTCATATATGTTATAGACAGGCTTTGTATTTTTTTTATCCAAAAGGGAAACGTGGAAACATATAAAACAATTATCAAATCAAAATCTTGTATCTTGGTAAACAGGAGAGTAATGTTCAGATTTGATAGCTATAATAAGAATGTTAAAATTAGTAAATTTATAAAATTAATATGCTAAGTTTTAATTATCCATTAGAAATTCAGAGCTCAAGAAAATAGTTTCCTGTTCAAAAAAAATGCTTAAGTTGCAATGGTATCACAAGAAATGAAGAAAAATACTTCTTTAAAGTTAAATAAAATAGTGTGATTCAAATAAATTGTATTGATGATTTTTAATTAAATTCATTCATTAGAATATGACTAATTATAAACAAGCCTATTTATTTCTGATATTTTTATTCATTCCTCCAAATCTAAAAGGAGAGCCAAAAGGAGAGAAATATAAAGGAAGAACATATGTGTATAAATAATACATGCATATATGTGTGTGCATATATACATAAATATGTACATACATACACATGTATCCACACATATATGCAACCCATAATGACATACTGATACACACATATTTATTATATACATACTTATATACATATATATATATATAAATATATTCAACCATGCGTTCCCTTTTCCCCACCCATCAAGGAATAATTGCCCTCAAATGAAACAGATTAACAAGCTATCTGTAGTGCATAAGTTTAAATATTTCTCTTGGGTACTGAGAGATTTAATGTTCACTAAGTGACATATGGTCCACAAAAAATATATGCTAGTAACAAGACTTGAAATTATTTTTTTTAATTTGTTTTTTTTTTTTTCATTTTTCAAGTCTGGATGTCTATCTGCCATATTCCAATATATTTCAAAATATATACTCTACATACTCATACACACATGTATATATGTATGTTTATATATATATATATTTATATTCTTGCACATGTATATAATTATATATGTACATAAAAACAAGTATATGTAATATAGAAAGGTACAGCTTGAATATTATGAATGCTATTATTATGTATTGATGATAGGGTAGTGATAAAAAGCTCATAAGAGTCATAAGATATGAGTTGAAGTTCCAGATCTACCAAGTGATTTTAGACATTCATATCTCTGAAACTCAGATTCATTATATGTTAAAAAAAAAAAAACACTAATATTATTCTACTCTATTTTACAGGATTATTTTAAGGGTCAAGTGTGGTAGCCTCTGGGAAAGCCCTTTTTAAACTACAAACCTATTTATAAATTTAAGTTATTCTCATATTTAGGAATGTGCATGTGTAAATGCACATGTGTATGCAAATGTGTAATGCAAATGCAAATGTGTAAAATCAATCACTAGATGTCCTAACCATCAATATAATTACCATCAAGTTGAACTGAGTTAAGGACTCCATGCTGGCACCTTATTTGTTACCCTGTGGCTTCCAAAGATAGGAAAAATTTTCAGTTTTTAGCTAAAGATTCAATATTAACCTCTGTGCTACAAAAAACTGCAGGCCTGTTGAGTTTCCATTGGCTGACAGCCATAGAGGCTAATTATTCTTGAACTGAGCTCCATGTGGGTGCAATTTCCTGGGAGTCTTGGAATTCTATAAAGAAAATAGCAGGGGGAAAAAAGAATTTGCATTCTCCTTACCATGGAGAAATCAAGGTTATTGTATATTCTCTGATTGACCTCAGGGCATTGATAATTGGCTTATCTGTTGTGCAATGAAGAACAGTATTCCTTATAAAAATTTTTTTATGCTTCACTATTTTTCTATGGAATAAAAATGTCACTTTATTAAATCTTTCTGATTCAGCCCATTTTATATTTTCTGATATTTTCTTCTTTCTTAATTAAGAAAGAATGTTTAAAAGATTTAAACATTGAAAAGTAAAGTCACTTTTTTAAAAGTAAAGACTTCCTTGATTTTATCCCAGACTTTTTTTTTAAACCTTAGATGAAATAGAAACTTTTTTTTTTTATTTTTACCTTTCATGAAATGGAAACTTTTTATCCTTTAAAAACTACCAAGGACTGAAAATATTTCTTTCTTAAGTTGACATGCCTCTCACCTTATCTGAAATCCATTTTGGAGTCTCAGCAGGTCTGGTCATCTGCCATAAGTGAAGTGCATTGGCCTCACCTTGTGAGTTTTAAGGCTTTCTTCTTAATAGTCACATATGTTATGGCCATCAGCAAGACAGACTTGACTGCTTCTTTAATGAACAAACACATTTTTCTTTTAAACCACTGGGGTTTGGTTTTTTTTTTTTTTTCTTCTTTCAAATAACTGAAATTTTCTCGACCAATTCAAACAATTCTTTTGAAAAAGCCCATGATCCTTACTTCCCAGAAAGAACTATGACCTTTCCATATTGATCTGCATTTCACTTATTTTAACTTGACAGTATCCTTTACAAAAAGAAAGGAGGCTTTTTTTTTGAGTCAGACTTATCTCTATCTTCTAAATTGCATAATCCATCTAATTTCAGACCCATCCATTTAAATCAGTTTTTCCATTGGTTATAAGAGGATAAGGATTTCACCAACCAATGAACAAATAAATTTAGCATTTATCTTTCTTGGACTTCTTTAGGAACTGTCTAGATGCTCGTGGAGATCATCAAATTGAACTATTTGTATTGGACTAAAAGCATATTCACACCAAAACACTTAAGAATTATTTCAATTGATGCAAAAGAGACAGCTGGAAAAACTATTTTTTTAAGAATTAAAAAAAAAAGAAAAATATACAAAGAACAAGGAGTTACTGAACATGAAAATCCTAATTGATTTCTTCCTATTTAATTTGAAATGGCGATGCAGATGCTTTGGTTTCTAGTTTCTAGTTACATTTAAACTCCCACTTCCTGGATTTTGTAAGGTAAAAAGTAAGTTTATTCACCTTTCTTCCATGTATCTTCATACATATTACTTTAGCCCAAAATATTTCCATGGGTTACATAGGATAGGTTTTGTTATTTGACTCAGGAAACTTAAGTGAACTGTTTTTAAGGCATCCAAATAACTGATGAGAAAGATAAAACTAGGAACTTTGTTATTCTTAATTTTTATCCATTATCATATACACTATACCACAATTCCAGAAAACATTATTTTCATGAAGCCAGAAATAACAAAATATTTTTGTGTGTTCAGAAAATTAAAAGTCTTATTTGCTCTCATTTTCAGCAGTAAAAGTATTACCATAGGTTGAATATAAAACAATTCATGATAAATCTGGAAATATATATAGACGAGTTGTATATGTTTAACATATTACTTGCTGTCTAGGGAAGTAGGTGGGGGGAAGAAAAGTAGAAAAATTGGGAACACAAGGTTTTGCAAGGATGAATATTGAAAACTATCCCTGTATATATTTTGAAAATAAAAACTTTTTAAATATAAAACAACAAATTATATAGTTGTTTTTAAAAATATCGTTTTAGTCAAATTTGTCAAGAGGATAATTAAATGTTAACATTTGGCTAAAAGAATCATATATTATTTCACTTTTTAAAGATAATCCATTCCTAAAGTTTCATGGGCTTTATATAAGATATGCCAGATGAGAAATAAGAACAAGACAGCCATTGGATAGCCTGTGTGCTTCAGAGTTACTCATGGTATGTCAAGGGAAAGTCACTACTTTTTTTTTTTTTTTTTAGTATGTGCTACTTGAAATGTTTTTACATGATTGCAGAGAACAGATTCACATTGAATGAGAAACATTAAATAAGTTGCAATTTTTATCAGTGGGAAGATATATCTAAGAAATAAGTAGGATAACAATTTTTTTAAAATCACTTGCATTTCTGAGGCCATAATATTGTTTTTCTTCCATGTTCTATATCTAAAGAGAAGATTTTAGAAGCAAATATTGAACTAGTTCAAAATAATTCCTTAAGAATACTTGCTCAAAAATTACAGACAACTTTTCACACAAATTAAGTCTGATCTAACCAATTGGAAAAATATTAAATGTTCTTGGATAGGGCGAGCAAATATAATAAAGATGACAATATTACCTAAACTAATCTATTTATTTAGCACTATACCAATCAGACTCCCAAAAAACTATTTTAATGACCTAGAAAAAATAACAACAAAATTCATATGGAAAAACAAAAGGTAAAGAATTTCAAGGGAATTAATGAAAAAAAATCAAAAGAAGGTGGCTTAGCTGTACCAGATCTAAAATTATATTATAGAGCAGCAGTTACCAAAACTATTTGGTATTGGCTAAGGAATAGATTAGTTGATCAGTGGAATAGGTTAGGTTCAAGGGATAAAACAGTCAACAACTATAGCAACCTAGTCTTTGACAAACCCAAGGACCCCAGCTTTTGGGATAAGAACTTACTGTTTGATAAAAATTGCTGGGAAAATTGGAAACTAATATGGCAGAAACTAGGCATTGATCCACACTTAACACCGTACACCAAGATAAAATCAAAATGGGTTCATGACCTAGGCATAAAGAATGAAATTATTAATAAATTAGAGGAACACAGGATAGTTTACCTCTCAGACCTGTGGAAGGGGAAGGTCTTTATGACCAAAGAACTAGAGATCATTACTGATCACAAAATAGAAAAATTTGATTATACCAAACTGAAAAGTTTTTGTACAAACAAAACTAATGCAGACAAGATTAGAAGAGAAGCAATAAACTGGGAAAATATGTTTACAGTCAAAGGTTCTGATAAAGGCCTCATTTCCAAAATATATAGAGAATTAACTCTAATTTATATAAAAAAAAAAAAAGCCATTCTCCAATTGAAAAATGGTCAAAGGATATGAACAGACAATTCTCAGATGAAGAAAGTGAAACTATTTCTAGTCATATGAAAAGATGCTCCAAGTCATTATTAATCAGAGAAATGCAAATTAAGACAACTCTAAGATACCACTACACACCTGTCAGATTGGCTAAGATGACAGGAAAAAATAATGATGATTGTTGGAGGGGATGTGGGAAAACTGGGACATTGATGCATTGTTGGTGGAGTTGTGAACGAATCCAACCATTTTGGAGAGTAGTTTGGAACTATGCTTAAAAAGTTATCAAACTGTGCATACCCTTTGATCCAGCAGTGTTACTACTGGGATTATATCCCAAAGAGATTATAAAGAAGAGAAAGGGACCTGTATGTGCACGAATGTTTGTGGCAGCCCTTTTTGTAGTGGCTAGAAACTGGAAACTGAATGGATGTCCATCAGTTGGAGAATGGCTGAATAAATTGTGGTATATGAATATTATGGAATATTACTGTTCTGTAAGAAATGACCAACAGGATGATTTCAGAAAGGCCTGGAGAGACTTACATGAACTGATGTTGAGTGAAATGAGCAGGACCAGGAGATCATTATATACTTCAACAACAATACTATATGATGACCAGTTCTGATGGACCTGGCCATCCTTAGCAACAAGATCAACCAAATCATTTCCAATGGAGCAGTAATGAACTGAACCAGCTATGCTCAGAGAAAGAACTCTGGGAGATGACTAAAAACCATTACATTGAATTCCCAATCCCTATATTTATGCCCACATGCATTTTGATTTCCTTCACAAGCTAATTGTACAATATTTCAGAGTCTGATACTTTTTGTACAGCAAAATAACATTTTGGTCATGTATACTTATTGTGTATCTAATTTATATTTTAATGTACTTAACATCTACTGGTCATCCTGCCATCTAGGGGAGAGGGTTGGGGGGTAAGAGGTGAAAAATTGGAACAAGAGGTTTGGCAATTGTTAATGCTGTAAAGTTACCCATGCATATATCCAGTAAATAAAAGGCTATTAAATAAAAATAAATAAATAAATAAATAAAAAAAAAGAATACTTACTCAATCTATTTCAATGTTGTAGGAAAGAGGTTTTTTTTTTTTTTTTTGTGTGTGTGTGTGTGTGTGTGTGTGTTTCCTTTTCTTTTCTTTTCCTTACATGACAATATTCAGAGTAGTTGATTTTCCTATATCCCAGAACAGAAGTTATGAAAAAGGAGGGAAAGTATATTATAATCTAAAGAAATTATTCAAATTCTGGTAAGGTTTATATGCAGAGACAGTATTTTTTTTTTTTTTTATTTGACTTGTGATTCCTTGCTACAGAGAACTCCCAGGGGAGGACATTCTCTTTTCTGGAGTAGATAGGAACTTACATGTTAGTATATAAGAATGGTCCTGAAAGGTTAATTAACATGTTCAGTGTCTAGATAAGGCCTAACTTAGATTAGTCCTCTGGTAGATATTAGAAAGAAATAAGACTTCTAATTCATTTAACATTATTAAAAAATAGGAGGTCTATTTAGCCAATATTTAGAAAGGACATTCAGAAAAGAGAAGGGAGGTTCACTTGATTCAAACAAGTATGCCTCTCTTTCATTGATGTTGGTCATTCTTGCTTGTTTGTAGTCAAAAGCTGGAGGGAAAAAATCTATACTCCCATGTCCTGAGTATTTTATACCAAGGAATATTTATCAACATCCCAAGCCTTAATCTCCTGGTCCAATAAGTCTCAAAGACAATACTAATACCTTTTAAGCAAAAATACCTTGTATGGTGGTGAGAGAGCTTAGGATAATATTATTGTCACACCCAGAATCCCTCAGCCAGTATGAGTAAAAGAGAGATTTATGTACTAGATAAAGTGTTGCCTTTACAGTCAGAAAGACCTGGAAGTTGAACTTTATTACAGAAATGATAATCATCAAGAGAAAAGAGTTCTTATCTGATAGCTTTGTAGAGTTCCAATCTCTGTTCATTCATTTTTTTTTTAAATCATGTGATTTAGATCTGAAAAGTATCTTAGAGGTCATCTAACCTAATTTCTTCATTCAGATACTAAGGAAAATGAATCCCAGAAAGGAGTATCAACAATTAAATAGAGGATTAATGTCAGAGAAAATTTATAACTTAGGCACTCTTACTCCAAATCCAAATGTATTTTTTGTACTTTTACTATGCAATTTCATGGTATATTTAACAAGATGTGATACTGGATAGAGAACAAGATCTAGCTTCAAGATCGCTTGATTTCAATTCTAGCTTCATCTTCAGATGCTTCATAGCATTAGTAGTCTCTTTATGTCTGTATCAGTTTCCTTATTTGTAAACTGGGAATTTCTTCTATAAAATGGAGATAATAATAGCAGCTATTATATGTATTTATTATAGCATTTAGGTTGGTAGAAGAATAAAAATTAGCTAATATTTATAAAATGCTTCGCATATCTTAAAATACCATATAAATGCTTGTAGTTTATGTTTATTATTATTGCCTCCACTAGCCAAATCAACAAGGATGCTCTCAGGAATCCTCTGACAACAATTAAGGTACCCAAGGGGAACTAAAATGATTTTAAATGAGGAAGGGCATAGAAAGGGAAGAAGCATTTATTAAGTTTCTACTATGTGGAAGGTATTGTATTATGTGCTTTTTATAAATATTTGATTCTCACAACAATCATGAAGGATAGATACTATTATTACCTCCATTTTACATACGAGGAAATTGGGGAAAGAAACATTAATCTACATGCCCAAAGTCACAATACTAGTAAGTATTTGAGGCTGAAATTGACCTTAAATCTTTTTGATTCCAAGTCCAGTGATATCTCCATTATACTATCAATTGCTATCAACAGTTAACAAACTATCAAAAAATATACAGTGTAGAACAGACTAGCAAGAAGTAGAGAATTGAATGTGCTAAGTCAGTAGAATCACCTTTCTGCAATGTTCTAATAAAACTTTTCTTTTTCTCTCAAATAAATTGCGGTAGCAAGTAGGGAATTTTAGTGGAATGTTTAATACAAAGATTTTTTTTTTTAGGTTTTTAGGTAGTAGAACAAACCAACAAAAGTATGACACACAGTCAAATAATATGGATACTTTGTATCACAGGTATCTTTCAAAGTAACATTTAAATGACTAAAATCACTATTATACAAAATATATTGGGAGATTAGAAGTGAGGAATGAAAGGAAAACCTTTTAAACACTGACATTTTATTTAAACTTTTTAATGGCCCTTTAAAAATACTTTATATACATTTCTGCCTTAGGAAAAGGTATAATGAGTAAAGCAATTTTTTATACTTTAATTTCTATATTATAATATTAAACATCACTTATTGCTTTTTGCTACAGATATAGAAATCAGAGTACATTGGGTAATGACCCTATCTATCTATCTATCTATCTATACTAACATGTCCATTCTTTAATACTTTCTCTATTGTCCTTCTTTCACATTATTTGTCTCCTTTCCATAACTGTCTTAAAGTGTGGCTATTGAATAACATTCTGTGTATTATATAATGTAGAGAAGACTCAAAATTAGGTGTTCCTGATTCTAGGCTCTAGATGAACAAAGGAATTTGCATTCAATTTGCCCTATTCCTCAATATTGTTCCATTTTTCTTGAGTGCTTATGTCCAACTGAGACAGCCATGATAATTATCAGGCCCCTTGTAGAGAGAGATAGAATGAACATTCAAGGTCTAGTTTTCAAATGTAAGGCTCCTGAGCCATCACATCATCTTGACTTTTGTCCTACCATTAGACTTCTATGATTCAGGAAGAGAGAGTAAGGCTGAAGACTTTCAACAACTCTGCCACACTTAAATATAATTCATACACATTTCATCAATTATGATGTCATTGTTCTTTGAAAATGAAGAATGAACAATAGCAGCAAGAATAAAAACCACAACGGTTTTTGAAAAGTAAATGCAGATGCTCACCCATCACAGTTTTGTAATATTTTAACATATGAATACTTGAAAGATGCATGAATTTATCCATATTGTAATTCCAATATGGTACCAACATATATCATAAGTATCCCCTCTCTACCTTTGCTGCTAGCTTCCTTTTACAACGATTCAAAATCCCACTCAAATGTCACCTCTTTCAGGAACTATTCATTTATATTAGTCATGTTTTTTGCCCTCCAAACATATTTATTATTTTCCCAATTTTCTGAGTAATTTATTCCTAATGTTTTCTATTATATTTATTTGTATTTTTATTTTATTCCTTTATTAGCACAAAAGTAAATATTCACAATCCTTGTGCCTCATCTACCTTTTTCTCCTTGAATATTTGGCATAGTATTGTATGTATATATATATATATATATATATATACACGTTTTTAATAAATGTTTGTTTCCTTCAATGGTTGGTATAAGCAATACATTGTCCTGTATTCCTCACAGGTTTCCTAAAAGAATATAATCACTTGCCGGTCAGGATTCTCAAGATAAGACTTCCTGAACATAATTCATTCCTTACACAACAGACAGATACATAGGCTGCTTGTTGTTTTGTTATTCAGTCATTTCAGTCATGTCCCATTCCTCATCACCTTGTTTGGTGCTTTCTTAGCAAACATCTTAAAGTGGTTTTCCAATTCCAAATGAAAAAATTGAGGCAGAGTGAAGTGACTTGTTCAGAGTCACAAAGATGTCTGAGGCTGGATTTGAACTCATATCTTCTTTACTCTTTATTTACTCTATACATTCTATTTACTATAACACCTAGCTACTCCAGGATATTGCTGTTCCTGAATTCAAAGCCCGAAAGCCCTATCATTTTCTAGTACCCTATGAAGACTATGCTCTATTAATATGTTTTTTATTTTTTTGAGAATCCAGTGTTATGCCCATAACTTGATGTACTACTTGAACACTACTTTAGTGTACAGTTTGATAATGAAGAGTAAAACACATTTCATCTCTCAATGTCTGAATGAATACAACATACAGGATTTTTTTCCTCAGCAGCAATACTAGATGACATTGAAGAAAGTATTTTCTAAATCTGCTTCTAGTCAAGCTGTTGAAAATATTTCATAAAAAGGTTAACTTTAACTTGAGAGAAGGAAGGTCATATTCTTTTTTGAACATGAGAGCAATTTCCACCACAGTGTCCTTTAAAGGAGAAAAGTTTCAACAAGTGAAAATGCTTTGAAAGCAAATTCTCTAATCAGATTTTTATAAAGAGATATCCTCTGTTCCACAACTTTACCAGGCAGTTGCATGCCAACTGGTAATAGAGCTCCCTCCAAAGAAAAATGAAATATCCATCACATCAGGCTTCAGAAAGGTATACAAATGAATCTGGTTTTGTTTAGTGCTGATTTTTTTTTTTTTTTTTTTGCCCCTCAGAAATACTGATTTATGCAACTGTCAGGTCTAGATGCATGCAACACAACTTTCTCAGATTGAATCCCATTGATTTTCTATAACAATGTCAAGCATTCAATGCTTCACAGCAGCAGTGGGGTTGTAATAAATAATCCCTTCAGAAAGAAAGTGATTCTTCTCTTCTTAAATACATAAGTGAACATCTTGTTCCCATGCTCTTTCTATCTGTGAAAGTGAAAGCTTTATGGGCAGTTCCATTTGAGAATCTCCATAATCCCTATTCATTTTGGATATTCATTTTGGATAACAAGCTTTGTTTTCCTTGTGACCTTCTTTTCACTGTCACCTCTGAGACAACTGTGAGAATTGCCTGTCATTCTGGTTATGAAATGGTCAGAGATGTAAAGAGCAAAATAAATGCTTGCAAATTCTGCTTTGAATAATTAGTGGTAATGAGAGATAATAGGGGCAGCTGAAAGGCACAAAAGTAGTTCTAAAAGATATACTTTTGAATGAAAGGTTTGCCTTTGAGAGGTACAGTAAGCTTAGAACAAGCACCACATACATAGATTAATATTTCTAATGAGTTCTGCTCTGTTTCTGATCTCCTGCCAGTCATAATCTTCCCCATGATAGTATTAGTTCTGGTTATTTGAATTTTGAATTTATTGGCTGAGATTTTCATTTGCAAATTTTAGTTTTATGAGTTTAACATTTATATAAATTTATTGTTTTATTATTGATTTTTCCAGCCATTTATCATTCCATTTTTTAAATACAATCCACATAATTTAAAGTTAGTAAATAATTTAATTTCCATGAAGATATCTTTTTGGTACTTCCCAAAGTGATTTTAAAAGACTGTTTGCCACAATATAATATCACACTAACACTTATATGAAGTGACACACTATTTTCATTTAAATGTTTCCCAGTAGAAAGCAATTCAAAATCCAAATATATTCAATTGATGTGTAACTAACACTGTGTGAAGTACATTTCATTTCAGTAGGACAAACTAAGATATCAAAAAAAAAAAAAAATGGCAGTAGAATACAAAGACTCCATCCACATTCACATTTATATATTGCATATAAAGTTCACATTTGCTTGGGGCCATATTGCCCAAATTATTACTTTTAATATAAAGAAATAAATTTATCTATTCCTGCTATCTTTTAATGCAAAATAAGTATATTGATTACACAAATATCTATTGAGTACATGCCCCCGCCCCCACCCCCAGAATGCTTTGCTGAGTGTTTTGGAACCTTAAAAAAAAATCAACCCTTTATATGACATAGCATCTCTGCTCTCATGTAGCTAATAATCTAAAAGTCACATTTAGATAAAACGCATATGGCAACTTCCATAAAAAGGTCTGTTATAGTTATTCTTTTCTTTGTTTTCCTGTACCTACTATGCTTGGCTACACCCTCTTCCTATCATTTCTGAATTATTTCCATGGATTCCTAACTAGTTTTTCAGGTGATTTTTTCATTTTACATGCTCAATTACCTTTTAGAAGTGATGTTTTAATCTTAAATTGTAATTCAACAAGTGTTAAGAGTGCACTATTTGTTAGGTTAGCAAGGTGGTACAGTGAATAGAGGGTTGGAATGAAGACTCATTTCTTGAATTCAAATCTGACCTCAGACCTCAGGGCAAATCACCCTTTGCCAAGAAAATTAGAAATGGAGCCACAAAAAAGTCAGGCATGACTGAAATGATTGAACAACAACAAAGTTGACACAAGAGAATTCCAAATTGTTCGATCTGGCATTCATTTCTGCTCCTAAACTCTATTCTTTGTCTCGGAACACATATTTTTGCTTCTTTAATATTCTTTCTACCTGGATATCCAAATTTGTTGTAGCACCAATTTAAATCATGACCTTCTTAAGACTTAGTTCAAGTTCAGATTCACCTGAAAATTTTTATTTCTAATAGTAAGAAACCTCTGCAGAAAACCATCTTTTCCTCAGTTAGTCTGGATGCAAGCCAATTCAGCAAACATTTGTTAAGCATCTATCTATAAGGCACTATGGTAGGTCTAAGGCATATGAAGAGAGAAAAGCAATCCCTCTTTTCATGGAACTTACATTGTATTTGAAAGTGAAGAAGTAACTGCCTACTATGAAAAAAAACCAGAATAATTTTTAAAATTATCTCAATTGAAAGTATTAATAGCTTAGAGATAGTGAATACCCTTATACAGGAAATAGTATTTGGAAGTAGTATTTTGATGGAAGCTAGAGATCCTAAAAAACAGAGATGAGTAGGGAAAACATTCCTCTCAGATTAAAAAAGAGAGAGATAAGAGATAAAATATTCTTTGTGGGGATCCACTTGCATGTCAGTTTAAAATATATTTAGAGGAATTATGTGAAGAGTGGAAAGGTAGACAAAAGCCAGATTGAGAGATTTTCTACCTCCTCTCTCCTTCCCTTCCTTCCTTCTTTTTTTCCTTCCTTCCTTCCTTTCTTTCTTCCTTCCTTCCTTCCTTCCTTCCTTCCTTCCTTCCTTCCTTCCTTCCTCTCTCCCTTTCTCCCTATCTTCCTTCTCTCCCCCCTCCTCTATTGTTCTGAAAGAAAAAAAAAATTAATGAGAAATTGAATAAGGGAATGAAGGAGAAAGGGAGTTTTTGCTTGTGCTTTTTTTTTTTTTTTTTTTAATAATAAAGGAAAGGTGATAAGGTGCCACGCTAGGCTAAAATAATAAGGAAAAATAAAAACAAAAACAAAACTGGGACAGTAATAAACAAAATTGGGACAGTAATAAGAATTTCTGTTTTATTGTGGTTTTTTTCCACTTATCCTACCCAATATCTTATCTTCTATTGACCTTCCTTCATTCTCTTAGTAGTGGTTTTTTTAACCCACCCCACCCACTACCTTATCTTCTATTACCCCTCTTCACTGTTACCTTTTTTCCTAACATTTTTGCCCTCCCTTCTAATCAACTTCTTCCCTTTCTTTCCTCTTTCTCCTCCTACTTATTTGTAAGGTTAGATAAATTTCTATATCCAACTGAATGATCATTAGCTAAAAGAGATGAGATCAATTCCCCTTTCTTCTTTCTCTCCAGTGTAATAGATCTTTTGTGCATCTTCATATGATTTAATTTGTCCCATTATATCTCCCCTTTCCTCTACTTCCAGTACATATCTTTTTCTACTTCTTAATATTTTTCTTTCTCTGTTTTCAACCTACCTGGTTTAGGTATCAGTACCATGGCTGTGTCATAGAAGGAATTTGGTAGGACTCCTTCATTCCCTATTTTATCAAATAATTTACATAGCATTGGGGCAATTGTTCTTTAAATGTTTGGTAAAATTCACATGTAAATCCATCTGGTCCTGGGGATTTTTTCTTAGGGAGTTGTTTAATTGCCTGTTCTATTTCTTTTTCTGAAATGGGACTATTCAAGCAATTTACTTCTTCCTCTGTTAGTCTGGGAAGTCTGTATTTTTGGAGGTAGTCATCCATTTCACTTAGGTTATCAAATTTATTGGCATAAAGTTGAGCAAAATAACTCCTTATTATTTCTCTAATTTCCTCTTCATTGGTGGAAAATTCTCCCTTTTCATTTTAAGACTATAATTTCATTTTCCTCCCTCCTTTTTAATCAGATTTACCAAAGGCTTATCTATTTTATTGGTTTTCATAGAACCAACTCTTAGTTTTATTAATTAGTTCAATAGTTTTTTTTACTTTCAATATTTTAATTTCTCTTTTAATTTTGAATTTCAAATTTAAGTATTTGATTGGGGTTTTTAATTTGGTCTTTTTAGTTTTTTTTTATTTGTAGAATTCATTAATCTTTTCTTTCTCTATTTTATTTAAATAAGCCTCTAAGGATATAAAATTCCCTCTTATTACCACTTTGGTGTATCCATAAATATTAATTTGACGTTTCATCATTGTCATTATCTTGGGTGAAATTATTAATTGTATCTATAATTTGCTCTTCACCAATCATTCTTTAAGATGAGATTGTTTAGTTTCAATTACTTTTTGGTCTATTTCCCCTAACTTTTTGTTGAATGAGTTTTATTGCATCATGATCTGAAAAAAGCATTTACTTTCTGCTTTCTTGCATTTAATTTAGGTCTTTATGTCTAATATATGGTCAATTTTTGAATAGGTTCCATGAACTGTAGAAGAAAGTATATTCCTTTCTATCTCCATTAATTTCTCAAAGATATAACATACCTAATTTTCTATATTCTATTTACTTCTTATTTATTTCTTATTTGTTTTGTGGATTATTTGTCTAATTCTGGCGTGCAAAGGTTGAGATCTCCCATTATTACAGTTTTGTTGTCTATTTTTTTCTTAACTCCTTAACTTCTCCTTTAGGAAGTTGGATGCCATACCACTTGGTGCATATATGTTTAATTTGATATTTGCTTCATTTTTTGCCCTTTGGCAGGATGTAGTTACCTTCCTTATCTCTTTTAGTTAGATCAATTTTTGCTTTTGGCAGTTTGAGATAGGATGGCTACCCTCCTTTTGACTTACCAGAAGCATAATAGATTTTGCTCAGCCTTTCCTTTCTCTTATGTATCTCCCTGCTTTAAATGTGTTTCTTGTAAACAACATATTGTAGGGTTCTGACTTTTGATCCAATCTGCTATATGCCTCCTTTTTATGGGGGAGTTCATCCCATTCACATTTATGGTTAGAATGACTAATCTGTTTCTGCCATCCTTATAACCCCAGTTATGCTTTACTTTTTGTTGCCTCCCCAACCCTCTTTCCCCTTTTGAACTTATGTCCACTTGTATCCAGTCTTACCCTCTTTAATCCCTCCGCCACTCCTTTGGATATTTGTCCCTTCCTTCCCTTTGCTCTTTTCTTTTCCTTTTCCTCACCCTGTTTTTAATGAGGCGGGAGAGAATTTTCTCTATACAAATGTCAATTATTTTTTCTTTGAGGCCAACTCTGATAAGGTAAGATTCACCATGTTCCTCTCCCTCTCTAAATTCCCTCAGATTGATAAGTTTCCTTTGCTCTTTGTGGGATGTGGTTTCCCTCTTTTATCCCTCCTTCCCACCTTTTCTGCCATCATCCCTTTTCCATATCTCTTCCCTTTTTGTTATATCAGTACAATCAAATTATACATGTATTCCTTTGTATATCCACAACAAATACAATTCTCAAAGGTTATTTTACCTTTTCTGCATCTCTTTTTGGGTTCTTGGTTGGAATCAAATCTTTTTGTTTAGTTCTTTTTTCTTAGGAAACAAATGGAATTCATTTTGTTTCATTAAATTCCATCTTCTTCCGGAAGAAAATGCTCCAGCTTAGGGTAGTTTATTCTTGGATGCATCCCAAGTTCTTGTGCCTTTCGAGATATCATTTCCAGGCCTTGTTCCTTAATGTGGGCAGCCGGATCTTGGGTGATCCTTATTGTGGCACCTCGGTATTTAAATGTTTTTTTGGCTGCTTGTAAAATTTTCCTTAATCGATGGTTCTGAAATTTGGCCACTTTTCCTTGGGGTTTTATTTTAGGGTTTCTTTCAGAAGATGTTCATAGATTCTTTCAATGCCTATTTTAACTTCAATTCTATTACATCTGGGCAGTTCTCTTTGATGATTTCTTGTAAAATAGTATCTAGGCTCTTTTTTTTCAATCATAGCTTTCAGGAAAGTCCAATAATCCTCGGATTATCTCTCCTAGATCTATTTTCCAAGTCTGTCATTTTGCAAGTAGATAATTCATGGTTTTTTTCCAGTTTATCATTTTTTTGTTTTGTGACTGGTTCTTGCTGTCTCAATGAATCATTAGTTTCTATTTGTTCAGTTCTAATTTTTAAAAATTATTTTCTTCATTAGCTTTTTTACTTCTTTCTGTACATGTCCAATTGAGTTTTTAAATGTATTGTTTTGGTCTGTGGAATTTTTTCCATTTCACTAATTTTTTTTTTAGTGAATTATTTTCTTTCAATTCACAGATCCTACTTTCTTGTGAGTTCTTTGTCTTTTCCAATTCGCAAATCCTACTTTCTAGTGAATTCTTTATTTTTCCAATTCACCAATTTTGTTTCCCTGCACTTCCTGGGAATTTTTTAACTTTTCCAATTCATATTTCAGGAAGTTGTTGTTGCTCTCTTGTAAGGCTTCTCTTTTCTTTCCCCATTTATCTTCTAACTCTCTTTTGCGACTTTTAATGGTCTCTTCTATGAGAGCATTATGTAAAGGAGGACAGTCTGATGCATTTTTGCTGTTTGAGGTCTCTTCAGGTTTGCTGACCTTCTCTTTTTCTGCATAGAAGCTGTCGTTCCTTCTTTTCATCTTTTTATTCATGTTTTAAAGCCTTTAGGGTATGCCTCCTAGGCAAGGGGGTGACCAGCTTCCTCTGCAGAACAGGGAGAGATGTACACCGATTTCCGGCTCCGAGGTATGGGAGTGCTCTGAGTAAGAGTTTTCCCTTCCCCCAACAGGAAGTGGATTCAGCACTGGCCGAGCTAGTGAAGTGCCCTGTAAGGCTGTGTGGGTTAGCGATGGCCCAAGGCTAGAGACTAAGGGGTGAAAGTGTCACTGCCCCAGGCCGGAGCCTCTTGTGGGACTGTGAGTATTAGCAGCTGACTGCAGACTGCCAATTCCACCGAATTCTGCCCCAGCGTCTCTGATGCAAATGGGCCCTGGAAAGGCTAACCCGGGCTGTGTCCTCCTGTAGTGCAGGATCGCAACTGCCCCAAGGAAAAGCCCATACTGCGAGTTGGGGCTGCGAGCTTGTGCTGAGATCTGTGCTTTCACTTTCGGTTTGAGACTCTCCTGGGAACCTAATTTCTCACCCAGTTTGTGCTGATCTCCCCCCTGCCCCCGGAACCAACCTTTTTTGGCGAGACTGCAGATTTTCTTCGGCTGGTGAGTTGTTCTACTTTATCTTTACGAATTGTAGCAGTCAAGACTATTTTTGAGGCTCGATATAATATTGATAGAGAGGGTAAGAGAAGAGCTTAGAAAGTCACGTGTGCCTTCTCCGCCATCTTGGCTCCGCCCCCCAACATATCTTTTCTTATAGCATAGTACGATTCCATTACTTGTTTGTCATTCCCCAGTTGATGGATGTTCCTACAATGTCCACATAAAGAGAATTGTTATAAACATTTTAGAGCATATTACACAATCCCTGATTATATTTTACCCATCAAAGGTTCTAATGTCAGAGAATTTCTTGTAATGTAAAATGTCAGTATCTTGCCTATGACATGTGCACAGATATTTGCAAATTTTTACATTTTAAATATTATTTATATTTACATTTTTTTCCTTTATTAAAGCTTTTTTATTTTTCAAAGGATATGCGTGGACAATTCTTCAACATTAGCCCTTGCAAAACCTTGTGCTCCAATTTCCCCCCATCTTTCCCACCCCAAAATCCCCCAGATGGCAAGTAGTCCAATATATGTTAAACATGGTAGAAATATATGTTAAAACCAAAATATGTATACTTAGTAATAGGATTATCTTGCTGCATATTTATGAATATTATTAAATACATTTATAAATATTACTAAATATTTTACTAGTTGATAAAAGGATAAACTTTAAAGGACAGATTTTAATGATAAGTTCAGTAGACATGGTAAAAATGAAACAATTAAAATTCAGCAGCTCTGAGTTTGGTTCTGGCTCTATTGCTTATGAGTGGTATTATGTGAAAATCTCTTTATCTTCCAGGGCTTTCAGATAGTAATATGTCTACTACCTTGCTATGAATATTGAAGGAAGTATGTCATTAAATAATGCATTGTAATTTTAAAGTAATATGCAATATTAGATAATCATATAAATACATTTGTGACGAAATTTGACTCAATCACTTTTCTCAAAAAACGTAAAACTTTTGAAAATGAATTTTGGAGGAGTCCTCATTAATAATTGTATTACTTTCCCCCTCAGAAACTATGCAATGTAGTAAAATCAACCTTGCTATTTTTTTCCTCTTATATTTCTTTTAAATGCTCTCCCTATGATCAGCCTCTCCTGTTTTCATCCATCCTCCATAATACAGCTGCAAAATTTATAATTCTAAAACATCCCATTTTTGTGTTTTCTAGTGGGTATAAAATAGTCCTGATTTATTTGGATTTACTTTCCTTTACATGTGAAGGTCTTTCTCATGGTACCTAGCAGAATTTCTTTTTGTCATAGATAATTAAATTTAACCATACTTTATCTTGGGATTTGGAGCATGGACTAGAGAATTCTCAAGGACTCTTTTTGATTCATGCTTTATTACTTACATTCAGAATTTCTACACAATTTTCTTATTTTTTTTCCTGCATTAATGTCTTGAAATTTTGTCAATTTATTATGCTTTTCAGGGAATCTTATGATCCTAAAGCTGTTTTTACATACTCTGTTATCAGTATCAATGGTTTCTACTTAATAGAGATAATGCATTCTTCAAACATTGCTCCTTTTGTTTTACTCTTTCCAGATTGTACTTTACTTCAATATATTTATATCCCAATTTATTGTTCTCAACTTCACTTTGGAAAGACTGCAACAGCAGATTAAAACTTTTCTATTCTACTAATTATTTCTTCTATGAAGGCTATTAATTTTGACCTTTCTACCCTTCTAACTTCTCTTTAAGTCTTGAATTGCTCCTTTGAACCACTCTGGAATATTGTACTATTGTACAGTGCTTTCTTGGGATTACAAGGGGTTTTAAGTATCATCAATCATGGGTTCAATTGTCTTTGTCTTGTTATATTTCTTTAGAGAAGGTTGTTATCTTTTAAATGATTTTGTACTCAACCATTCCTTAAATTTTTGTGATGGAGAAGAAATGAAAATTGGTGAGATGCTTATCAATTGGGGAATGATTAAACAAATTCTAACATATAAATGTAATAAAATTCTCTTGTTTTATAAGAAATGATGAGCAGACAGATATCAGAAAAGCCTGGAAATACTTACATGAACTGATGCTGAATGAAGTGAACAAAATCAGGAGAACATTATACACTGTCACAGGAACATTTTGTGATAATCAACTATGATAGACTTAGCTCTTCTCAGTAATGCAGTAATTCAAGACAATTCCAAAAGACTCAAGATGAAAAATTCTGACCACATCTACAGAGAAAGAACTATGAAATCTGAATACCAGTTGAAGGGTACAATTTTCACTTTTTTTTCTTGTGTTTTTTCCCTTTGTTCTGAGTCTTCTTTTGCAGAATGACTAATATGGTCATATAGGTTGCTAACTATATTGGGGAAGAGGAGGAAGAAAGTGAGAGAGGAAGAAAAATTGGGGAATTAAAAGCTTATAAAGAGTTGGGACTTATCCTTATGTGTAATTGGGTGAAAGTACAATTAAATTTTAAAAAATGAAAAAACCATCAATTGAAATATATAGAATTGAATTCTTGGCATTTAATTTCCATAGATGGATATCCTCAGGGAAACCCTAGTCTAGTTTGATCTATTTGAATACTAGGTATATAATTTCTTTGCTTATATTCATTTAATTTTAGGGGGGAGAAGGTTGTAGAATTAAATGTTTGTCCCTTTCCAGACAATAGCTCTTCAGAAATAGGCAGATGAACAAGAGAGAAATCTTATCTTAATTAATTAGAAATAAAGGAAGAACATTCCCTATCTTATTCTAGTTTCTTGAGGTATTTTTCTTTAGCACAGTGTTTTACCCATAGAAGGTATATTAATTTGAAATGAATGGAAATTGTTTTGAGGATGAGAAATGTGCATTCCTACTGAAACACACAATGCTGTCAGAGAGTTCAAACTGTTTTGTAGAGCTTTACTAAAATTCTGTACTCTTAGGTTGTCCCCAAGCATTTGTTCCTATTCCCTGGAGTTGCCCACTTAAAGCTAATGAGCCTATCACAACTTCTTTCTAAAAGCCATATTCACTCATGGTTGAGTTTTCATCACTCTCATAATAGGAAGTGGGAACTCAAAATAAGATATGTTAGTCAACATTATGAACATCAAACCTCCACTCTAGTCTTATATGATTTGTATGGGCATGTGCAATGAAGAACCAATATAACCATTAAGCTAAACCAGACCTGTAAAAATATGCATGTATTGTTGCCACAGCATAACAATGTCATTTGTCATCAGTTGTCTGGCCTCTTGAAGGAGACAGATTATTTGGCTATGAAATCTTAATGTTAATATTATTAAATTATCAGGCCATCTAAATTCTGCTGGACCTACAAAATTTGTATTCATCACATAAAAATTGACCTCCTCCTCTCTCGGCCTTTCTTTGTCTCACATCTCTAGGTCAATAGAATTAATTCTGTGCCTATAACAAATATGTAGATTGCCCCCACAGAAGCAGATTTCTTTTAAAATTAACTTTTAAAAAAAGTAATACAGAATAGTATGTCAAAGGTAAAGTGCCTTGACATGGAGAAGGAGTTTCAGGCCAAAGCTTTTCAATATACTCTGTTTGCAAAGGGTACAAGAAATGATTGTTGGCACTTGAGGGACAAGCATTCTTGTCCAAAGAAAATAGAGTTCAAGGAGGTCAAGAGGTATAAATACCTGTCTGGGTCAAAAAGAGTATCAGAGAATTCAGCAGGCAAGGACAAAATCAGAAATAATGTTAGTTTTTAAAGCCTAGGAGGATTAAAGGCACTTGTCAGTAAAAACTTTGAAATCAATTGGTCTGATCAGTGAATTTGGCAGATCTGGATAGAGTTTGAGAAGTTAGCTTTTTTTTTTTTAACTGATCTACTGGATAGACTACAAAAATGTAGTCTGCCATTTTTCTGAATGAAGGGCAAATCTTTTAGAGAGGCCCTAAATTAGAAGATAGTAAAATTATTTTATGTTTGATGTTAAATTCTTATTGGTATAAACACATGGGTTTACCATTTAGTTTTTGGATTTATTTCTGTCTCATCTTCTAACAAGCCACATGACCATGGAGAAATCACTTTATAATTAGTCCTTCCTTTCTATCTCTAAAAATTCCACAGCTCTGTTTTCTGATCAGGATTTAAGCAAGATTCAAACTAGTACTCCAGGGATAGTGGTTTTACACACACACACACACACACACACACACACACACGCACGCACACATACAAAATGTATATGTATGTTTACTTATGTATGTATGATCGTGCACACCCACCATTACCAAAAAACAAAACAATGAAAAACACAACAAAACAAAAGCCCTGAGCATGCACCAACAAAAATATAAATTTTATAAATCATACAAATGTACAGCTGTATTAATAATTATTCAATGTATAAAACAAAAACTAAAAATGCCAAAATTAAATAATATTTTACAATATTTACAGAAACAAAAAATGTTTATAGTTTATTAAGTAATAGAGTGTTATGATTAGACCAATACTTTCAAATAATCACTTTGATCACTGTATAGGCAATAGATGGGAGAAGTGAGAGACTTGAGTCAAGGAATCCATTTAGGAAATTATTGTAGTAATACATTTGAATTTACACAGGCATAGATTAGTGTCAAGACTTGGCAATTTATTGAGTATTTGCTATGAGAGTGAGGAGTTGGGCTTGATGTCAAGGTTTTAAGGTACTCCTCTTGGCAAAATTGGTAAATTCAGAAAATTACCAGGAAAACAAAATCTGATCACAACTGATCTACACCCAATCATCCTGTGTGGCACTTTATTCCACCAAAATATTCCTGGTCAATTCCCCAAAGAATAGTTCATTTCTTCCACATGTTGCTGTTTCATTTATTAAATGACTAGTCTATTATGGGGAAGAATTCTATCTGTATTTTTGCCAGTGCAGCTGATTGGATTATAATGATTATAATGATATAATGGATTATAATCTTATCAGAGAGCAAACACCCATTGAAAAAGAGAAAATGGTTAGGAGCTTGCCAAAGCTTGGAGAAAAGAGAGAACAAGTGGATTGGAGGAATGTTAACTAATGGATAAAGAATTTGGTGTGATTGTATTAAAGAAGAAAATATTTGATTGGTTATAGCTACAAAGTTGGGATGTGATCCATCATTAATACTCCTGATTTACTAATCATTTACCTCTTTGGGTCATTCAACATGGAACTACTCTAGAGACCACTACTTAAGAGAAATGTTTGTTATCTTTGTAGAAAAACTTGCTTGCACTTTCTGAAGTGGCCCTGTGGTTTCTCCCAATACACCCTTTATTCTAGCACATGCTTAACCCCATGGCCTATATGAGATTAATTTAATTTTACTTCTATTCTACTAGAAAAGAAGTATGTGATTTTTCTAAGTGATAAAGTGTGCTTGAGTTAACAGTGGAATCCCCTCTTCTCTAGTTCAATGACTCCTTATATGTCCTACTTTAATATAAGATACCATTAAAGAAAACGACTCAAACAAAAAGAAGAGAAAATATTTTTAGAAACTGGATATTACAATCAATTTTATAATACAGGAACAAGAAATCATAATTGTTATCTGTCCTATTTTCTACAATATGTGCTTATTTATTGAAAGGGTATGCAATAGGGGAGATCTCAGTTTTCACTTGGGATATGAAGCAAAGATAATGTTTTGCAGAGCACTTTGGGATAGGAGATTTCAAGCTATCCATATGTGGAACTTCTTTTTGCCTGATTCAGAAATAGAACTTTTGTAATGTGGATTCTTCAGATCGAAATGCATCCATTCTTGATCTTAATATCACTCCAAAATAGGATAATCCATTTTGCAAGAACTCCCACCCAGGATGAATTTACAGCTAACTTTAGGATATAATTTTTTTTTGTTTGTTTTTTATGTATTTTATAAAAAATTTTTCCCCATCTTTCCATATTTTTGTTCTCATTCAAATTGAATATATTAATGAATATTGATTTATTAGCATAAATGGGCTCTGTGAAGTACTGTTTTAGTATCCTATTTGCCACATGTTCTTTACCTATAATTTAATTCTTTCCAGGAATCAAAATAGACATGTTGATCTATTTTGAATTATTTTGTATAAACTGTCTCTGTATTATGCCATCTGTTTACTTTAGAATGTACACTTTAGAATGGATACTAAGTTTATTTTAGTTTTTTTTTGGTCAATTCTAATTTTATTTATTTAATATATTCCCCAGTTACATTCAAAATAACTTTTTTCATTTGTTTTTAAGATTTTTGAATTCCAAGTTCTCTCCCTTATCCCCACCCACAATTAAGCAACCACATGTGAAGTTATGTAAAATATTTCCATAAAAGTCAAGTTGTGAAAGAAAACATAGATCTCCCACCTTAATAAAAATAAAAACCCTCCAGAAAAATTAAATTAAAATAGAGATGGAGAGAGACATAGAGAATGCTTTGATCTGTATTCAGACTCAATCAGCTCCTTCTCTGGATATGGAGTGGATTTTTCTTTCTTTCTTTTTTTTTTTTTTTTATTTAATAGCCTTTTATTTACAGGATATATGCATGGGTAACTTTACAGCATTAACAATTGCCAAACCTCTTGTTCCAATTTTTCACCTCTTACCCCCCCCCCCCTCCCTAGATGGCAGGATGACCAGTAGATGTTAAATATATTAAAATATAAGTTAGATACACAATAAGTATACATGACCAAAACGTTATTTTGCTGTACAAAAAGAATCAGACTCTGAAATATTGTACAATTAGCTTGTGAAAGAAATCAAAAATGCAGGTGTGCATAAATATAGGGATTGGGAATTCAATGTAATGGTTTTTAGTCATCTCCCAGAGTTCTTTTTCTGGGCATAGCTGGTTCAGTTCATTACTGCTCCATTGGAAATGATTTGGTTGATCTCGTTGCTGAGGATGGCCTGGTCCATCAGAACTGGTTATCATATAGTATTGTTGTTGAAGTATATAATGATCTCCTGGTCCTGCTCATTTCACTCAGCATCAGTTCGTGTAAGTCTCTCCAGGCCTTTCTGAAATTATCCTGTTGGTCATTTCTTACAGAACAGTAATATTCCATAATATTCATATACCACAATTTATTCAGCCATTCTCCAACTGATGGACATCCATTCAGTTTCCAGTTTCTAGCCCAAACATTCGTGCACATACAGGTCCCTTTCCCTTCTTTATAATCTCTTTGGGATATAAGCCCAGAAGTAACACTGCTGGATCAAAGGGTATGCACAGTTTGATAACTTTTTGAGCATAGTTCCAAACTACTCTCCAAAATGGTTGGATTCGTTCACAACTCTAAGTTTAAAAAGAAGAGAAATGGGAAATTTTAAGACAGGGAAATGGAGATTAGAAGTATCTACAATTCTTTCCATTCCTGAATGAGTATATTGAATTACCAAGAAGTTATTTGCTCAAGCTAGTAAATGGCAAAACCAGGAATGAAATCAGTTTGCTTTTTTCACAGATGATTATCTTTTCCTTTTAACTAAGATTTGTTTTTAGTGTTGCTTTTGTTTCATTTTTTTTAAAGATATTTCAGAACAAAAAGTTGTAAAAATATTATTAATTGTATTAACACTTAATAATGGCTATAGTAATGATTAATAATAAGTGGTGCATGTGGTGCTTTCAAAGACTTACAAAATATTTTATTTATCCATTTAATATTTTAAAAAAAACCAGCACTGTGATTAGATACTATATTCAGTCAGTCTGATGAAGTGCTGATTGTGTGGCAAACATTATATTAAAACATTCTGGGCATATGAAGAAAGGCAAAAACATTGTTCCTGACCTCAATAATTTCTCAGGGTAGCATGGAATCAGAGGTGAGGAACTCATGGGCCAGTGTTGAATGGGGAAACATCTCCTACAGAATGTGGAATTTGTGTTGAATATGGAAAGCAGCTAAAGAATCCAGAAGACCTAGGTGAGGAGAAAGAAGATCTCAGGCATGAAGCAGAAAGGAAAGAAGTAGGGAGCTTAAATGTTTTATGCAACAAACAGCAAGTAATCCAATGTATCTGGATCATAAAGTATGTAAAGAGAAACAAAGTATAAAAAGTCTTTAAAGGTTTCAATTCTATTTTACCCATCAAAAAATTGGAGAGCAAGATCATTTTCTCACTCTTCAAAAAAGTACTATAAGCTGAAAGTGGTATCTGAACACAGTTCTTTTCTGAGTTCAATTCTCTTGTTTTATTAGGAAAGATATTGTAATGGATTTGATAGGAAGTCAAAAGATAATACTTTGGCAGTATTCCTAAAATCGCATCAACCAATTGCTGGACAGCTACTGTTTTCTGGCATACTCTGACAAACAAAATAGACTGCAGAATTTGGAAATGTCAATTTTTATTTTTGTTTTAATAAACTGAGCTGAGAGAATTTAGTACTTGTCATTAAAAATCCCATTGTTTCATGTATCAGATATCTGTGAAGTGGCATGAAAGTAAAACATATGGATGATATTGTGTGTGAAAGGGCAGTTAATTTAGTGACTTCTCAGAGATGGACTTCATAGAAGAGTCAGATACAACTTTTTATCCTAAAGAAATCTGTACCTAGAATAAACCAAGAGTACAGCAAAGGGAATACTTTGGAGATGTTCAATCACTGTGTCTAGATAGGTCTGAGTAGGAAAAGAAGGTGACCTCTTTAATCAATCAGTAAAACACTTGGTTGCCTTGGCAGGTATCCAATAGACACCTTATTCTTATTCTGTTTTCTCATTAGGTCACCTTAAGATCTATTGTTGGGTTTCTTGAGGTCAAAACCAGGAGCACCAAGGTAACAACAATCCTGAAGCTTAACCTTATATTATAGTTGCTTTTAATGTCTTCTGATTTTATTGTCCTGGGATTTTTTTTTTTATTATTAAATACTGCTCTAATATTTAAAGTAGGAATAGACACTGGGTTGACGTTTTACTTGCTCAGCTACTTATGTCAAAGCAATTAAGGTAAAGCTCACCTCACACCTTGAGAATTGTTATCTTGACATAACCACTCAAGCAGATCTCTCTATACACACAAATAAATGCAAACACACTCCAATGTCTATATTTATATACCCTTATACACTACCACCCAATGAAATTATAGAAAGACCAACTTAAAGACTGGTATAAAAAATACCAATAATGATAGTAGTTCCTCACAGTTTATACAGTGTTTTCATGAATAGCATAAAATATTAAATAAAATGCTGGATTTAAATGCACAGAAGCTAGATTCAATCCTCAACTCTGCTACTTACTACAAGTATGACTTGGACAAATACCTAATTCAGGGGATTCAAATTGAGTTTTCTATTTTTTTTTCTCTAGAATATTATTTGAGCAATCCATTTGAAGTTCAAAAATACAATATCAACCTACAATAAATGGAAAGAGCAATAAATGTGGTATCAGATGCCACCAGTTTTAGACCCTTTTCATCCCAATTAATGCTTGTTTGAGGTTGGAAAATAAACTTTGAATTCTCAATCTCAATTTCTTCTTAGTCAAAAACTAGAGGATTAAATAAAATAAGTCCATGGTCCCTTTTTAATTCTCAAACATAGGATCCTCATGAAATATTGACAGTTTAATAGCTAGTTCTGTTTGCTAACTAGACATACAAGAGTTGGATATTATGTATCTTTTTCACTTTGTATATAGAAAAATAAGAAATAAAAGATGAAATCATAGCAATTTCATATTATACATTTTGCCTTGGGACCATTTGCTTTTGAATATAAGGAACTTTTTAGCAGATGGTAAGCCTTCATTAAGCAGCATGCATATACATTTTCCACCTGCTGAGTTTTCTTGTACATAAGGATTATAAGCACAGAGAAATAACCACTTAAACTTGAAGTCAGATACCAGAATACCTGCCATATGTCAAGAATGGCAACAAATACCCTAGAATCAAAAGAAACACGTGCTTCCACCACCTACCAGATGATTTTTTTTATTATGTATTTCTGATGTGTGCTTTGGTGAAAACTGGCTCCATTTAACATTTAAAGAATGTTTCTGTTTTATTTTGCAGTGTATTACTGAAGCTTTGGTTCTCTCCTGAAGTAGGCTCATGGGGAAACTCTACTTTTTTTGTGTATCCCAATCAAAAAGAATTTTGTCTTTTGTTTTGTTCATATTCTTGGACTTCAAACATTTACAGAAAGTAATATCAATTTTGTCTTCTAAAAATCTATATTTTTCATGATATTTTAAAATTTATTAACCTTAAAGTTTTTGAATCTATCACTAAAATTTAATTCCAGAGTGTAGTATAGTACACATATCTTTCATTTCTTACTATTAAAATTCCTGAGCAATAGGAACATATTTGAAAGGAAATAAAATAGCATTTTGGTGTTTCTGAAGCATAATTAATATTTGGTATTTGGATATAGTTTTTTGCAAAATAATTTACATATATTATTTCATTTTGTCCTTACAACAACCCTATTATTATTATTATCTCCATTTTACAGAAAAATAAAGCAGAGAAAGATTAAGTGACTTATCCAATCAGGGGAGGCCTCAGTTTCAGTTCAACTTCTGACACTTGATACTTACTAGCTGTGTGACAACTCAATTGCCTCTCTCCCACCAAAAAAAAAAAAAAAAAAAAAAAAGAGTCATTCTTAGTTATATAGCTAGCTAAAGTCTTAGGTATGATTTGAAATTAAACCTAATATGACTCCAACTCAAGCCCTCAATTCCCCATGCCATTTATCTGTTATACTCTCCTACCTACTCCAAGGGATCTGAAATATTTCCCATATTGACCAGATATGGTGCTGTAATTTCTTCTATTTTTTTGTGTTATTCTTACTATTTACATTATGAAACATGGACAATTCTGTGGAAGGCACATGTTACATTGTGCAGTATTTTGGGCAAGAGGCCTAGGAATTAGGAAATTCAATTTGCTTTAGTCTTGTATACCCAGCAATATCTTAGCTGGGCCACAATGGCCAAGTGGTTATTGCTAAGGCACTTGGAATGAAAAAGTTATCCCAGGAATAAACAAATGGGATATATGAATAGAACCTGTCAGGGATCCCTTATAAGTCATTGTAGAGCCTGCAGAAGATCTTGAGCAATTTCTCTAAAAGCTCCAAGGAAAAGGCTGCCATGGCATAGGGTGAGATTTCCCCATACTTGTAAGGCTGAGGTCCCCTGCCCAGGGGCCAGCTTCTAGTTTAGCTTCAGGATCAACCCTGGTAATCTCAAATCCATTGCCTCCAGTTAATCTAGAATTCTCTAAGTATACCATGATATCATCTGCAAAGAGTGGTAATTTTGTTTTCTTATTACCTAATCTAATTTCTTCAATTTCTTTTTCTCCTCTTATTATTAAAGCTAACATTTCTAATAAATATTGAATAGTAATGGTGAATGTAGGAAACTTTTTTTCACCCCTGATCTTCTAGTTTATCCCAGAAGGGAATGTTTCTAGTTTAATCCCATTATATATGGCACTTGCTGATAATTTTAGATATATGGTACTAATCACTTTAAGGAAAACTCCATTTATTCCTATACTCTCAAGTGTTTTTAATAAGATGGGCATTAGATTTTATCAACTTCTTTTTCTGCATCTATTGAAATAATCATATGATTTCTGTTAGTTTTGTTACTGATATATTCAATTATATTAATAATTTTCCTAATATTGAACCAGCTTCGCATTCCTCATAAGAATCCTACTTGGTCATGGTGTATTATCCCATTGATAACTTGCAGCAGTCCTTTGCTGATATTTCATTTAAGATTTTTACATCAATATTCATTGTGGAAATTAGTCTATAATTTTCTTTTCTGTTTTGATACTACCTGGTTTAGGTATCAGCACCACATTATGTCATAAAAGGAATTCTGTCATAAAAGATAAGATACCTTCTTTCCCTCTTTTTCCAAGTAGTTTGCATGGTATTGGAATTAATTAATTCTTAAAATGTTTGGTAAAATTCACTTGTAAATCCATCTGGTCTTAGAGATTTTTTTTCTTTAAGGAGTTGATTAACAGCTTGTTCAATTTATTTTTTTGAAATGGGAATATGTAAGTAATTTAATTCTTCTATTAATCTGGGCAACTAATATTTTTCTAAGTATTCATCCATTTCACTTAGATCATCAGATATAGTGCCGTACAGTTGGGCAAAATAGTTCCTAATTATTGCTCTAATATTCTCTTCATTGGTGGAAAGTTCACTCTTTTCATTGTTGATACTGGTAATTTGATTTTTTTCCTTTATTTTTTCTAATCAAATTAAGTAAAGGTTTATCTATTTTGTTGTATTTTTCTTCATACCATCAACTCTTAATTTTGTTTATTAGTTCAATAGTTTTCTTAATTTCAATTTTATTAATTCCCCCCCTCTTATTTTCAGAATTTCAAATTTGGTATTTAATTGGGGGTTTTAATTTGGTCTTTTTCTAGCTTTTTTAGTTATATTACCAATTCATTAATCTTTTCTTTCTCTATTTTATGCAAGTAAGCATCTAGAGCTATGGAATTTCTCCTAAGATGCTTTGGTTACATCCCATAAATTTTGGTATATTATCCATTCATAGCATTCTCTTGGATAAATTTATCAATTGTGTTTTGCCTAATCATTCTTTAGGATTAAATTATTTATTTTCCAAATAATTTTGTTCTATTTTTCTCTGGCCCTTTATTGCATGTAATTTTTATTACATCATGATCTGAAAAAGATGAATTTACATTTCTGACTTTCTGCATTTGATTTTGAGGTTTTTATAACCCAAAACATGGTTAATTTTTGTGTAGATTCCATGTACATCCAAGCAAAAAGTATATTTCTTTGTGTCCCTATTCAATTTTCCCCAAAGGGCTATCATACCAAACTTTTCTAAAATTCTGTTTACCTACTTAACTTCTTTTTTTATTTATTTTGTGATTTGATTTATGTAATTTTGGTAGAATAACACTGAGGATCCCTCACTAGTATAATTTTGCTGTCTAATTCTTCCTGCAGCTCTCTTAACTTCTCTAGGATTTTGGATGCTATATCACTTGGTGTATATATGTCTAGTATTGATATTACTTCATTGCCTATGGTATCCTTTAGCAAAATGAAGTTTCCTTCCTTATCTCTTTTAATTAGATCTATTTTTGCTTTTGCTTGATTTGAGATCAGGATCATCTCTCCTGCCTTATTTTTTTTAACTTCACCTGAAGCATAATTCATTCTGATCCCACTTTTTATTTTTACTCTGTTATGTATCACCCTGCTGTAAACAGGTTTTTTGTAAACAACATATTGTAGGATTCTAGCTTTTAATGTACTTTGTTATCTGCTTCTGTTTTATGGAAGAGTTCGTCCAATTCACATTCACAGTTAAAATTACTCTGTGTTTCCCACCATCTTATTGTCCTTAAGTTATACTTTTCTCTTTACTTTTCCCCTTTCCTTCCTCCCCAGTGTTTTAGTTCTAATCACTATGTTCTTCAATCTGCTTTCCCCCTTTTTACAACCCCTTCCTTCTTTCTTATCCTTTTCCCCTTTCCCCTCCTACTTCCCTATAGGGTGAGACAAGTTTCTGTATTAAACTAAATATGTATAATATCCTCTCTTTCAGTCAAATCTTTTGAGATTAATGTTAAAATAATGTTCATCCCCTCCTTGTTTCCCTCAATTTTAACAGCTCTTTTTTACCTCTTCATATGCCATAATTTACCCCATTTTACCTCCCATTTCTTCTTCCAGTACAATCCCTTTTCCATCCCTAGTTTCTTTTTTATATCATCACAAAAATTCAAATTATATCTTCAATCTCTAAGTATACTCCTAACAAAGAAATAATTTTCAAGAGTTAAACATATCATCTTTCCATATAGGGATGTAAACATTTTCATTTCAAAAAAACATAATTGTTTTATTTTTCTTTTTATCTTTTTATGCTTCTCTTGAGTTCTATGTTTGAAAAGCACATTTTCTGTTCAATTCTGGTCTTTTCATCAAAAAATAAATATAAATCCCTTATTTCATTGAATATCCACCTTTCCTCTGAAAGATAATACTTAATTTTGCTGGATAGTTGATTCTTTTTTTTTTTTTTAATTTAATAGCCTTTTATTTACAGGATATATGCATGGGTAACTTTACAGCATTAACAATTGCCAAACCTCTCATTCCAATTTTTCACCTCTTACCCCCTACCCCCTCCCCCAGATGGCAGGATGACCAGTAGATGTTAAGTACATTAAAATATAAATTAGTATACATGACCAAAACGTTATTTTGCTGTACAAAAAGAATCAGACTCTGAAATATTGTACAATTAGCTTGTGAAGAAAATCAAAAATGCAGGTGTGCATAAATATAGGGATTGGGAATTCAGTGTAATGGTTTTTAGTCATCTCCCAGAGTTCTTTCTCTGGGCATAGCTGGTTCAGTTCATTACTGCTCCGTTGGAAATGATTTGGTTGATATCGTTGCTGAGGATGGCCAGGTCCATCAGAACTGGTCATCATCTAGTATTGTTGTTGAAGTATATAATGATCTCCTGGTCCTGCTCATTTCACTCAGCATCAGTTCGTGTAAGTCTCTCCAGGCCTTTCTGAAATCATCCTGTTGGTCATTTCTTACAGAACAATAATATTCCATAATATTCATATACCACAATTTATTCAGCCATTCTCCAACTGATGGGCAACCATTCAGTTTCCAGTTTCTAGCCACTACAAAAAGGGCTGCCACAAACATTCGTGCACATACAGGTCCCTTTCCCTTCTTTATAATCTCTTTGGGATATAATCCCAGTAGTAACACTGCTGGATCAAAGGGTATGCACAGTTTGATAACTTTTTGAGCATAGTTCCAAACTACTCTCCAGAATGATTGGATTTGTTCACAACTCCACCAACAATGCATCAATGTCCCAGTTTTCCCGCATCCCCTCCAATAATCATCATTATTTTTTCCTGTCATCTTAGCCAATCTGACAGGTGTTGGATAGTTGATTCTTAGCTGCAGTTCAAACTTCTTTGTCTTCCAGAATATCATATTCTAGGCCCTTTGATCCATTAAAGTAGAAGTTGCTCAGTACTGAGTAATCCTGATTGTGATTCTTCAATATTTGAATTGTTTCTTTCTGGCTGCTTGCAATATTTTCTCCTTAATCTGATAATTCTGAAATTTAAGTACAACTCTCCTTGGAATTTTCATTTTGGGGTTTCTTTTAGGAGGTGATAGGTGGATTCTTTCAATGACTATTTTAACATTCTGATTCTAAGACATCAGGGCAGTTTTCCTTAATGACTTCTTAAAAATGTTGTCTAGAATGTTTTTTTTCATTGCGGTTTTCAGGTAGTCAAATAAGTCTTAGATTGTCTCTCCTGGGTCTATTTTCAATTTCAGTTGTTTTTCTGATAAGGTAATTTACATTGTTTTTTTTTTCATTTTGCGGAGTTTTTATTGACTGATTCTTGATGTCTCACTGGATCATTCAGTTCCATTTGCTCAATTCTAATTTTTAGTGAATTATTTTTCTTCAGTTAGCTTTTTTACCTCCTTTTTCATTTGGCCAATTGAACTTTTAAATAACTTGTTTTGTTCATTGGATGTTTTTTTTTTTTTTTCCATTTCATCAATTCTATTTTTAGAGAGTTTTCTCTGTTTCTATTTACCAATTCTGTTTTTAAGGATTTATTTTCTGTGTCAATTTCGAAAAATCTATTTTTTTAAGAAGAGATTTTCTTCAGAAAGTTTCTGTGTTTCCTTTTCCAAAGGTCTTATTTCCTTTCCCAATTTTTATTCTCATTCTCTTTTAAGATCCATCTTGAATTCTTCCAAAAAAGTCTTTTGAGTTGGAGAGCAACTCATATCACCCTTTGAGGCTTCTTCTGGAGATGGTTTGCCTTTGGCATCCTCAGGGTTTGAGACCTGTTCTTCCCTGTCTCCATAACAGCTGTGGTCTGACCTCTTTTTGCACTTTTTTGTTCATTTTTAAAGGTTGATGTCTGCTCTTAGGACAAAGGGGAGATTGCATCAAGCTTCCTCTACAGGTGTCATTAGCTTCACACTGCCTTGAGATTTGTGTTACCACTTTCCTTCCTATGCTGGGTAGGTGTTGCCAAGTCTCTTGTTATGATGTGGCTCAAGGGCTATTTGCCTTCTGTAGTTGCGTTGGAGGTCCCACAGCTAGTCTGTTGATCCACTGTTTTCTGAAACAGGACAGAGTAGCCAATGATGCTTTATTTTGATTAAGAGCTTTTTAGTAAAGTTCCCTTGTGCTCAGAAGATTCTCTGCCCTGGGCTTCCCTGGGTTTTCCTGCATTGCACCTGCACTTAGTAACTTTCCCTCTCTCCCTCTCCTTCCTGATTGGGACAGACTTTCCCTAAAGTTCTTCCAAAATATCTTCTGCTGGAAATTTGTTACACTCCAAGGTTCTGTCACTCCAAAACCCAGTCAGAGGCTTGATTTGGTATTGATTCTGGGGCAAGCCAAGAAGATCTCAGACAAAGATCAGTCTATTCTGCCATCTTGGTTCTGCCTCCATCAAGGGAGTTTTGATGAGGATATTGTGAGAAATGGAGAAGGAAAAATAATTTAACAGATCAATCCATGTGTCCAGCTGCTAAGAAAAGAAGGAGGTAAGCAGATGGCATATTCTCTCTATGTATTTATTTCTCTGTATCCCTGTATCCCTCTTTTTCTCCCATCTCCTTCCTTTTACTACATACTTCTATTCTCTCTTCCCATCCCCCTCTTTCCACTCTCTCATACTTTAGACCCAAATTGGCCCATGATAGGTTTTCTATGCCCATCCTATTTGCTGTTATTACTTATATATTCTTCATGGATTACTATTAAGAATTATATTTTACTATTAAGAATTATATTCAGTAGTCATCTTGTTGGTTCAATGTTTTTATGCTGAACTAGAAATTCACTATAAAAAGATCTTACAGAATTCCAGAATTTGAGTGATTAAAGGGATATGAGCAACCCTCTAACCTCTAGGCAAAACATCGTCAATTTCTTCAAATCATTCTCTTGTATTGTGAATTTAAGGATCTTAACCATCCTGCTTCACCTCTTCTGGACATTCACTATTTAATAAATATGAAATTTTCTTCACCTCTCATGAACACATTTATATGTTTATTTGTGGAGTTCAACTCATTAAATATCTCTTTCAAATTGAAAACAAAGTAGCTTCTTAGGTAAATAAAGTATTTGCTTATAAAGGGCTGAAACTCTTAAAAGGTATGCTTGAATCAGACAACCTAGCACTTGAGGCTAATTACCTATTGGACAATAACTCTATTAGCATATGTTTGGAAAAAATGGCCCTTCTCAGTATTCCATGACTGCTCAATCTTTTGGTGTATACAAATAATTGTAGGAGGGATTAGAGGGTAGAGTGAGACAAACCAGACTCACTTTAAAGCAGTATGAGGAGAAAGGAGTGTGGAGAGCTTGAGGCAGTTTTGTCCATCTCCTTCACTCCTCCCCCTAAAGACCAAGGACTTATGCTTATCCTGACTCTGGTTGATCCTGAGGTCTCCAGTGAGCTAGCTTGGACTTTACATTTGCCTTCAATATATATAATACTGAAAAGTATTTAGTGTTTGCACCATTTTGGTGAAGGAAAGAGAGACAGGATCTTAAAGATGAGTAAAAATTGCTCATAAAAGGAAGGTAGAATATCAGTGGAATCAGTGGTTAGTGGATGAAGTGACTATGTAATAGAATTTGTTTTTTTGTGTATTCTGGCCAGTAGCAGTCAGGGCAGCTGTATTCTGCTGCCTTAAAGTGCCAATACATTGGACAGTCTTAGTAGGAAAAAAGGAAGCAGCTCCCCCCCCGCAAAAAAAAAAAAAGCAAAAATAAGCAAACAAAATCTTATAATTATAGAATATCAGATTTATTAGGGACCTTATAGGCCAACTATTTCAATTTATAACTGATGAATAATATAACTCATATTATAGATACTTGAGGTTTCTTTTTTACTGAAACATCCCCTGTGGAATGAGCAGTGGATTTCTAGTCTAAGGACTTAAATTCAAATCCTATTTCTGTCATTTACTACTTCTATTGTAATGTATAGAAGTCTTTTAATCTCTTTAGGTCTCAGTTTCCTCATCTGTGAAATGATGGGGGCCAAACCAAATGGCTTTTAAGGGCACTTTCAGCTTTAAATCTACATTTCCAAAAAACACTATTGCAAAAATATTAGAAGACAGACTAAATGTTCCACAGCTGCAATGCTCTAACTCTTAAAAAGTTCTTTGTTTATTGTTTTTATAAAATCAAAATATGACTATAACTTCCACTTAATTTTAGTATTCTTTTACTTTGGGTCCAAAAAAGAACAAATGCAATTTCTCAAAGCACTCAAATGAGGTTAAATTAGGAAAAACCTATGCCCTTGGCACTTAAATTTATAAATTTTTGAATTTTCTCTGGAGGAAAGGAGTTCTTTTAATTCTCTCAATATTTTATTATCCCAGGAGGCAATTCCAGTTGAGAATGGAAGCTAATAACGCATGTGCTTTTCTGCTACACTGCACCAATCTCTAGTACACGGCAGGATATTAATGAATTGGATAACTTTCCCAAAACCTTGACATATCAAGAGAGTTGATTTTCCTTATAATCTTCAATAATCCAAAAGAACAGTGCTCTTCTTCATGTGGTTACAGCTCTAATGTCCTAGACCTCCCTCACACACACTCATAATATGTTCTTTGTGAATTTAGGAGCCAAAAATTTTAGAGGCTGGGTGGTAACCAGCATTTGAGTGATGAGTGTCAGTCTAAAAGAAAAAAATGACATAGGAGAAATGCACAATTGGAGGACATGAACCACTGAAGGAAATATATCTAAGCTGTGAATGGTCCACAAAAGGACAATGGAAAGGGGAATCTTATCAGTCTTTCATAATTTGGCAGTAGTTCTTAACACTAAAGGCAAATTCTGCCTAATAAATATATTTGACTGTGATCAGTTTTGGAAGGGGAGTATCACAGAATAAATTGGAATTCCTTTTGTTTCATTCAGGTCAAGCATTCTCTACTGACTTTTTCTCACCTTCCATGGCTCAATGAACATTACTTTGATCAATATAAAGTACCTTCTTCCTTCCTTCCTGCCTTCCTTGCTGCCTGCCTTCCTTTTTACCTTCCTGTCTTCTTTCCTGCCTTTCTTCCTCTTCCTTCCCTCCTCAATATCTTAGAGTGAACATATTAAATTTCTGCCTTCAGACCATGCATTAACCCCAAATAACTGCGACTCTCATTGTTTAGCCAACAAAAGTTTCCAAATCAAGCACTGTGGGTCTTTATCTTTTTGACCCTGATTGAATCAGACTGAATGTGTATTACAATTTGATGAGAAGCTATTTGGTTCTTCTCCCACATTGATCCATTTTTTTTTTTTTTGGCATGTTGAAAGAGTCCACTCTTTGCCTCATTTCTTTTTTTTACCTAACCTTAATCTTTGATTGGGCAGTAGCCCCAGTCAAACTGAGATCTGTTAAAGCTTAAAAAGGCCAAGGTTTCCCATGTTATCCAGAACCACCTTCAGTTATCCTGATTTATATCTGGCCATTGAACTCAATTGGTTCCAGAGGATAAAGTGAGGCTGGAACCTTGCTGGTAGCCCTCTCTCACTTAAATCCAATTAACTTGTATGTTATCACACCCTGATGTCATGATTCTCTTTGACAATGAAGGACAAATAACAACAGTTCAACAAAAGGAGCTTCATTCTACATTGTAGACTGATAGACAATAGAGCTCATTAGATTTTATAAATAATTCTATAATATATATATAATATATTTATATGTAATGTAAAGTTAGGATAGAATATCATCATACATGATATTCATTCCAAGGAATTAAATCATAGTGAAAATTAGGAGATGGGTGCAAGTTTATATGAAAGTAGGAAAAGATTGAAATAATTTTTAAAAAATATTTAATAGTAAAATAATATATATGTTAAAGTCTTAAAATATGCTAGGCAGTGCCTTAAGTACTAGGGATATAATTAGCAAACAAAACAACTCCTGTATTCAAGGACCTTGTATTCTAGTAAGGGAAAACAATTCATATATAGATAAGCAATAGGAATGTGTTCGTGTGCATGTGTGTGTATGTGTATGTGTATATATATATATATATATATATATGCAGAGAGAGAATGTATCAATATGTGTGTATCAATATGAACAAATTATAATCACTTTTCATCATTATTTTACCAATTTACCAAACAACATATCAGCTACAACTCTTCCAGGAAGATAGAGGGCCAACTAGTCTAACTACTTGCTTTGTAATAATTAATCTCTAAAAATTCTCTCACTATTCCAAGGGCCCTAAAATTAAAACTTCTCATGTGTGTCATTTTCTTCAATTAAAATATAAGCCCTTTGCTTTTCTATTTGTATTTGTAGTGCTTGGTACATAATAGGTTCATAATTAATTCTTTACATTTTATTCCCCATTCTTCTTTTACCCTAATGATTAACTTTTTTTGGTTCGTTTCTTCTCTTTTAATTTCAAAGCCCTGCAGTTCCCCAGTTCTCCTACCTATCTAACCACTCCTTCAAAATAACCTTTGCTTTCCATTCCAAGGTATAATTAAGTCTTAATGAAGACAGAAAAAAAGTATTATTCAATTAATAATGAGTATCCATCTTTAGCAAGCTACATGTAAGTGTTCTCTAAAGCTCTGAATTAAATCTCCTCATTTTTTTCCTGTCTATATAATCTCTCTTGGTGATATCATCAACTCTCTTGAGTTTGATTATGCTTCTTAAATGAACCTGCATATTCACTCCTAATTTTTTTCTTCAGTTTTAGTCGAATTTCTTCAACTGTCTGATGGATATATCTAATTGGATACATAATCAGCATATTAGATCAGATTTATTATTTCAAAACAGAATGCATTACCTTTCACCACAAAGCTGCCAACTTTCAAACTCCTCTGCTTTGGCTAAAGGTACTATTTTGTTCCAATTTACTCACATTCATGACATTTTAGTAATCTTTGACTTTTCTATTAGGCAGTTAATAAATGTTTTTTAAATTGAATTGAAAACATATAACTGAGTAGAAATAAAATCTGGTGAGAAGCAAGGCCAAATAGTTCATCAGAATAAAATAAGAGCTGAAAAGCTGGTGTCAAATCCATGGAGAATCAAGATGAAAGTGTTTATAGTTTGGTTCCTATTGAAAAAAAAGTATAGAGAAGTTATTGCCCATAGCCTCCTTTTGATGAGACACTGGGGCATGGCCTGGTGTATTAAAGGAACCATTATATGGAAGCTAGAATCCTAGAAGACTTCTTTGCTTATTCTATTAAGCATAAGATGCTGTCAAATCTTATAATGGATTTAACAAGGAAAAGAACAGAATTTTGGGGAAGAAAACCCATTATTTTTTTTCTTAGGGAAAAGATATTTGGGGTTTATTATAGGATCTGTTGGTTTAAAGCAATCTAAAATAAAGTATGCCATAGACGACAATTAGGAATCAGCAGGACTCAAGAGCTCTCTGCCATTTTGCTTTTTATGTGTTTACAAAGCTGCAACCTATTGGCATTTAATTCCATATTTACTGTCTCGTGTGTCTCATTGCACAGCAGGACATGGAATAAGCAATAAACATGTTATCATAAGTATTGTACTGAATAAAAATTTAATTAAATCACGAGTTTCTAGTAGTTTCTCTTTTCTGTCACTCTCATGTTTGGCATTTTCAGACCTTATATCAATTTTATTAATGTAAACAAATAACATTCTAAGATTTATGTAGCAATAGCTTAAAAGGATTATGATAGTTATAGAGATAAAAATTCATGTAATTATAGCAATAAATGTGAACAATCTATTCATCCCTAGTGACTTAGAATAAGAATTCTACAATTCAACATATTAATTGATCAAATATATATTAATCAAGTAACATGAAATACCTATCATATGTATTCTTCTACCAGTCAAAATGTATTTAAAATCCAGAGAAAAGGGTCTATATTTTGTGTGGATCTTTGCTTCTTTTTCTAAAGAAGGAAAAATCTGTATATACATGTTTAATATCTGTAGGGGCTTATGGTCTTTTAATTTTATTCATTGTTCAGGGAAGAAATATGCTTTATTTCAATAATCTATGTGTTGTCTAATATTATATTCATAATGTTCAAAAGTAGTTCCTTTAAAAAACTATATGTTTTTCCTTAGTAACCAATACCTATGATCATCCATATCTCTATCTCTATATGCATGTGTATGTATTAAATAAATAACATAAACAAAACATTGCTGAAAAAACTAGATAATACTTGCCATCTTCTAAATGGGACCACTAAAGGATAGGGTTTTCTCATAATTATATTAGCCTTCTACAAAAAATAACACCATGATAGTTCTCAATGATATTGCAAATACATTAAAAAGTAGAAATAATAATGATATACTTTACAGGTTATAGCATAATAAAATAGTAAGTTCAGGCACAAACCAATAGACACAATACCAAATAGCAGATTTAACAATGAAATTCTAAATCCTGAGTCAAAGAAGAAATCATAGAAAAAAATGATTTTATGAAAAAAATTACAATTCTGGATGAGTTTAAAAAATTTAAATTGTATTTTAAGAGATTTGGAGTCAGGAAGATAAATGAAAGCAGAGATAATGCATACAAAGAGCTTTTTTCTAAGAGTTTGTGAATGGAAGTAGATGATAGTGTCAATTGAGGGTTTGTTTGTTAACAATGAGGGAGATCTTATTGGCATGGCAGTACACAGTAGTAATTCTGCTAATAGATGCTGAGAAATTGAAGGAAGGAGTAGATGAGCTTAATGGGAAAATAAGCAAATTGCTTTGTTGTTCATTTTCATGAGAGACAAAAGTAAAGGAAGACATAATGGGCTAAAATATGCAAGAATTTTAATAAAGAAAGGACAAGTGGAAGTTCAAGAGAATGATTTCTCTTTTTTCCATAAAATATAAAGTGAGGGTTTTTCTTTTTTTTTGATTTTTTTTTTTTTTTTTTTTTTTGCTGGAAGAACTGACAAAAGGATTGGTAGAAAAGTTTGAGGAGAGGAAGGAAAGTTTGGAACACCAACTGTGGAGATTTTGAAAGAAAATCAATTAAAAATAAAATGATAGCTTTGTTGCAGAGTCTAGTTGAAATGAATAATAGTTCTAATATACAGACAAAATGGTTACACAATTTGGTCAAGCACTATGTAGGAACACATGAATAGTATGAGAGAAGGAAGAGGATGGGAGCAATCAAATATTAGGGTTAGTCAATGAATGATTAATGATAGAAAAAGGAGAAAATAATTGGAAACTAGAGGACAATATAACAATAAATGGATTATTTTTAGGATCAAAATTTGTAAGTGAAGATAATCAAGTCTGAGGAAGGGTAATTGCCTATGAAAAAATTGAGTGGAAGTATGTAACTAAATAGGAAAGACAAGAATTTGATGACTAAGTTTTATTTTAGGTTCTTGTTCCCTCTTTAGGTAATTAATATCTGTCTGTTAAATTTTTTATACTCAATTACTATTGTTGTCAACATCATTTCTACTAACCATTGTCCATTTATATAATCAGTGGCTTGTTTAAATATTTACATTTGACTATGTCAGTTTTATGCAGTTCGATGATTTCAGCAGCATATTTTTTACAATTTTCATAAAAATTTGTACAAATTCTAATTTTTGTGTTTGCTATAGCAAATTAGTGGTCTGACAGTACCCTATTCTCTCAATGACCATAATTGTATAATATTTTGCTTCTTGAAAGTGCTAAATAACATAACAAAAATTATGTTCTTTTGCTTATAGTTATATTTTTAATTATAATTTATATAAATGATATTGGATAATAGAATAGAATCGTCACATAAAAACACATAAAGCTTTATGTAACTACCTATATTTACAGATAATTCTTGAAATTTGAGTTGGAAAATATGATTTCTCACTCAATTTGACACTCTCATTTGATCTGCAATATTGTCCAATGAAAAGTACACTGGAATTGTAATCAAACTTGAATTCAAAACTTAGATGGCAACCCAGACATACATTTATGCCCAGAAATGGCCAGGCCTGTTTATATATAAGAAGCCCAAAACAATCAGCCAGAATTTGGGGAATTAAGAGAAAAAGGGAAAATGTCTATTCATGAAAATAGATGGTACTTAATATCAATTTAGAATTCTCTTATGGGATATCAACCATCAGTCACCAAGCATTTATAACAAGTGAGTTTGCCCAGTAATTCTCTTGTAATTTCCATCTGCCTCCCTAAGTAAAAAATTTAGTTTTTACTAACATTCTGTCTGTGATAGATAACATTAATGAAAATTTCTCTGTTATAAGAGAATACCTGGTGAGGAAACTATATCAATGCATATTAGCATATGTTTTGTAATTTATAGGCTTAGAGAGTCTTCTGGGTGCTAGAACATACTGAGATGTTATTGATTTACTCAAGGTCTCAAAACTAGCATTATGAGTAATGGATATGGCTTAAACTGCACTAATCTCTATTCATTATACCACAATATTTTTCATTTTAATCATTATACATATTTTTATTATTATTTGCCATTCACATAAAAATAACTATGTAATAACTGAATGTTTGCTGTTATAGATACCAGATCCATATCTCTAATGTCTAAAACTTTTTGCATGTCCAAAGAAATGCAAGATTAAGCAGTCAATAGGGATTTGAAAATTAGTTTCTATGGAGTAAAATCAAAGTTATGCTCAACCCTTGACAATGAGTTGGGGTTGATTCCTTATGAAAAGTAAAGCTAAAGAGTAATTAGTTCATGACCTTCAAAATTTGGCTCATACCAAACATTTTTAGTCAAAGGGACATGTGGAAACATTTGGACTTTTAGTGGAACTCTCCAAGTCCTAGCCTCTTTTTACTGGATAGGAACAAATGAGTGGCTATCAATGAGATAGTCAAATATCACTGGAAAGTTTAAGATTGCTTTCACCTTTAGTGAACTATATGTTATTTGTAGATTTTTATCCTACTAGATATGAGGATTCTTGGGAAATATTAGCTTCAATCATGGTTATTTTGACTAAAATCTTTCTTCAAAATCTTTCTGAATGTTTTCATTAGGTTTTTGTAGTGTTCTTCTTTTCTAAAATATGATCATCCTCTGGGAGCAGATTTCTCTGGGGGGTTTCTGGACTCAGCCTTAGTTTCAGTTCAGATCAATAATCACCTCAAATGCAGCCAGCTGTTAAAGTACAGTCCTTTATTGTCTTTTCCAAAATAGAACGTTTAGCTTTCTTTGGTTCCAAAAGCTCTCATTGCTAGTCTTTTGCCTCTGTCAGCTTTAGCCACTCCTCTTCCAAATCCATCATTCTCAATCTTCTCAACTGACTCCTCATTGAGGCTCCTCCTTTTATATGCTCTTTTAGAGGTGTAAACTCAAAGGTTGACTCCTCTTCCAAGAGTGGGATTGTGGGAAGTGTAATTTGTGAATCTCCTGACTTGTGAACTCTAAGTGTGAGCTAATGTATGAACTCTCAAAGGTGTAGTTAACTCACTCCAGTGAGTTAACACTTTGTAAGGATTCTAACAGGTTTTCCTCTCTTTGCTTTTCTTTAGTCTAAGATTTTTAAAGAATCCCTCTTTAGAAGTCTTATAGTCTCTTCTAAGACTTTCTACTTAGATATTATATATATATATATATATATATATGTTTTTTATTTGATAGCCTTTTATTTACAGGTTATATGTATGGGTAACTTTACAGCATTAACAATTGCCAAACCTCTTGTTCCAATTTTTCCCCTCTTTCCCTCCACCCCCTCCCCCATATGGCAGGATGACCAATAGATGTTAAATATATTACAATATAAATTAGATACACAATAAGTATGCATGACCAGACCGTTATTTTGCTGTACAAAAAGAATCAGACTCTGAACTATTGTACAATTAGCTTGTGAAGGAAATCAAAAATGCAGGTGTGCATAAATATAGGGATTGGGAATTCAATGTAATGGTTTTTAGTCATCTCCCAGAGTTCTTTTGCTGGGCGTAGCTGGTTCAATTCATTACTGATCCATTGGAAATGATTTGGTTGATCTCATTGCTGAGGATGGCCAAGTCCATCAGAATTGGTCATCATATCGTATTGTTGTTGAAGTATATAATGATCTCTTGGCCCTGCTCGTTTCACTCATCATCAGTTGATGTAAGTCTCTCCAGGCCTTTCTGAAATCATCTTGTTGGTCATTTCTTAAAGAAAAATAATATTCCATAATATTCATATACCACAATTTATTCAGCCATTCTCCAATTGATGGACATCCACTCAATTTCCAGTTTCTAGCCACTACAAAGAGGGCTGCCACAAACATTTGTGCACATACATGTCCCTTTCCCTTCTTTATGATCTCTTTAGGATATAAGCCCAGTAGTAACACTGCTGGATCAAAGGGTATGCACAGTTTGATAACTTTTTGAGCATAGTTCCCAAATTGCTCTCCAGAATGGCTGGATGTATTCCACCAACAATGTATTGGTGTCCCTGTTTTCCCACATCGCTTCCAACATTCCCCATTATCTTTCCCTGTCATTCTAGCCATTCTGACAAGTATGTAGTGGTATCTCAGAGTTGTCTTAATTTGCATTTCTCTGATTAATAATGACTTGGAGCATCTTTTCATATAGCTAGAAAGTTTCAATTTCTTCATTTGAGAATTGTCTGTTCATATCCTTTGACCATTTATCAATTGGAGAATGGCTTGATTTTTATAAATTAGAGTCAATTCTCTATATATTTTGGAAATGAGGCCTTTATCAGAATCTTTGACTGTAAAAATATTTTCCCAGTTTATTGCTTCCCTTCTAATCTTGTCTGCATTAGTTTTGTTTGTACAAAAACTTTTCAGTTTATCTCTAGTTCTTCTTTGGTCATAAATTCCTTCCTCTTCCACAGGTCTGACAAGTAAACTATCCTGTGTTGCTCTAATTTATTTATAATCTCGTTCTTTATGCCTAGGTCATGAACCCATTTTGACCTTATCTTGGTGTACAGTGTTAAGTGTGGATCAATGCCTAGTTTCTGCCATATTAGTTTCCAATTTTCCCAGCAATTTTTGTCAAACAGTAAGTTCTTATCCCAAAAGCTGGGGTCTTTGGGTTTGTCAAACACTAGGTTGCTATAGTTGTTGACTGCTTTGTCCCTTGAACCTAACCTATTCCACTCATCAACGAATCTATTCCTTAGCCAATACCAAATGGTTTTGGTAACTGCTGCTCTATAGTATAATTTTGATCTGGTACAGCTAAGCCATCTTCATTTGATTTTTTTTTCATTGATTCCCTTGAAATTCTTAACCTTTTGTTTTTCCATATGAATTTTGTTTGTACTTAGATATTATAACTTTTACTGTCTTATAACTTTTCAAATTAATTGTTTCTGGGTAATTATTTCTTATTTGTCTCCTTCTTTCCTACTGCCTTAACACCTTATGGAAGATATTCATATTTACATCACAGTACTTTTATTTTATCTAATTGGCACAATATACAGAGGCTTCTATTTGTCATTGGAGAAGGAAATGGCAAATCACTCTAGGATCTTTGCCAAAAAAAGTCTGAAGAATCAGACACGCAATAATTTTTCCCTTGACTGCTCTCTAAACCAATCTCCCACCTACCTATCCACCTAAACAAAAGTATTGATTACATCCTTGTAACAAAGAAGACCATTTAAGTAAAGTCAAGACAAATAGAAATCAAGCCTGGGTATATACACTATAATTCACATCTATAACCCTCTACTTCTTTACTGAAACAAGAGAAGTATATATTATTATCAGTTCTCTGAGAATGAGGTAAATTATTATAATTATATCAAGTTCAACTTTTTATTGCTGTTATCATTTCTGTAATTGTAGTTACTCTATATAATGTTCTCAGAGTTCTTATCTCTACTGCAAACATTCATTAAAATACTCTTACATTCATTATTGATTATTCCAATTGCATTAATATATCCCCACTGATTTAGCTATTTTTAGCACCTTCTTTGTTTTGAGTATTTGTTTTATTATAAAAATACTATAATGAATATTTTTGTAGCTATAGGATGTTTCTTTCTGTATTTGACTTTCAAGGTGGCATATGCCCAGTGGCAGGATTCCGGCACGATTCCAGCACCAATGGAAATGAATTTTTTTAATGACTTTCCTCAAAAAACTTTCCATTTTCCAGCATGGCAAAACCAGTTCAACTAAAAAAGGATCAGTCCTCCAAGATTATGGTCGTCGTGTAACTTTAGATTCTATTGTCCTTTGCCTTTTCTATTTCTCTAATTCTCAGATTTATCAAGAATTTTCTCAAACTTTGGGATAATCCCCTTTTTTAAGAGTCTGAAGAGATTCCTTTTGGTTTGTTCTCACTTTTTCAATAGCAACTTGGAACACTCCTTTTACAAGAAATGAGGAATGCATTTTTGTATTTATTGATATGTACTTTTACCTGCTATAAACCTTTTTTTTCTATTCTATAAATAGGGATGAATTCATTGTTTTCTGGGATATTCTACAAATGAATTTATATTCTAAATTAGCTTTTCCTTGACTGCCGTATCTCTCCACTTGCAAGGAAAGCTCATTTTTGTTAAAAGTAATACTTAGATTAAGAAGGATACAAAGATTCAAAGAAGTTTTTCAACTATTTCTAAATACATGCTACAGGAGGAATTGAGTCATGTCAATTTTGGCATTCTCACTAAAGATATAAATAATAAAAGGAAGTTTTAGCTAAGTAGATGGATGCCCTTCAAATTCTATTAGAAATGTGAATAATGGTATATGCAGAGAGTGTTCTTATGCTTCCAAAGATAAAGAGGCAAATGTGATTCCATAGTGAACTCTATTATCTTTTCTTGCAGTGGTTTTGATGAGCATTTAAAAGAAAACCACTCTGAAGACAATTGCTATTCATGTGACAAGTATGGTAGAATGAAAAGACATACTGGACCAAATGATATCAAAAATCCTTTTTAACTTATAAACCCAGGATCTGTGGGAAAGGGTAAGGTTGAGGAATTCTTGAAGAACATGATAAATTAAACAGCATCAGCATCAGGAAAACTTTTGCGACATGGGGAAAGTCATTTAATTTTTTAGTGCTTCAGGAAATTCACTAAGAGTATAAGTTATAAAGATGTGATATTCTTCAGTAAAGTAACAATGTTCTAACTGAGAGTTGCCTATATTCATAAAATCAAACATTAGACAGATAGATATTAATGTAGATATAAATAAACATGTATATGATTTACATATACATTTATATATGTCTAAATATTCATATATTCACTTTGATATTCAGTAATTTCAGTGGAAAAGCAGGCATCTGTGGCATTAAGCATTATGTAAGAGAAGTTAAAAACTTATAGAGATTTACAAGTCTCAAACCTCTATCAGGGGTCCTCAAACTTTTTAAATAGGGGACCAGTTCACTGTCCCTCAGACTGTTGGAGGGCCAGACTATAGTAAAAACAAAAACTTTGTTTTGTGGGCCTTTAAATAAAGAAACTTCATAGCGCTGAGTGAGGGTGATAAACGTCCTCAACTGCTGCATCTGACCCGCGGGCCATAGTTGAGGATTCCTGCGTCTACATCATGTCTATTGCCTTCAAGACAGAAATTAAATGGTTTATTTTTAACTGATACAAAACAGCTATTTATCAACACAGAAGCAATTTCTTAATTAGCTATTCAAGTATAGGTAGTCCATTGACTTACCAATGCAGAGATTAATATTAAATCTATAATTAGAAGAATAAAAACAAAGACCCTGATAGTGCAATTAAAATATCTTTAGGCCAATATATGTAGACAAGTCAATGAAAAATTTAAAATGGGATTGAGTCTGGTGATCCAACCATAAGCAGATCAGTGGAAAGTGCTGTGGGTTTGGAACCAGGAAGAATCATCTTACCAAGTTTAAATCTGGCCTCAGAGATGGACTAGCTGTATAACTCTGGGCAAGTCATTTAACCCTGTTTGCCCTAGTTTCTCATCTGTAAAATGAGACAGAAGTGGGAACAACAAACCACTTCTGTATCTTTGCCAAGAAAACCCAGAAATAAGGTTATGAAATTTTGGTCTTGACTTAAATGGCTCAACAACCACAACAGCATTTTTCACTGGAAATATCTTTGTATTTACACACTTATATCAGTAGTGCATGAGCCACAACTAAATTTTAAATCAACCACAACAATATTTTTTCATAAAACGTCTTCTAAAACAAACATATAGTAACAGCAGTAGGTTTTTATTTCTTTATTCCCTTTGTTTTATTTTATTTTGTTGCTACTAATTTGTGATTTCATCAGGGTTTTTGTTCTATACTTGTTTCTGAATACTGAGATATAGAGTGATCGTTCATTCCTCTTCTCTCTACCCATATACACATACATCTTGACCTACAATAAATATTTATGATAGCATGTGAATGATATTTGCAAAAGATGATAAGCTTACATATGGTCTCTGCTGTGGAGGAGAGTGTCCATATCAATAAAGTTTCAGTTACAATACCAAACATAATTTAGAATATTTCTTATCATTGCTTGGTTGATCTATTTAAAAAACTATAGCATTCTCCAATTTTCATAGTATTCTGCATTTTAGATGAAATATATCCCAATTTCTTTTGGGTTATTATCACACATAAAGCGCAAGTGCAGGTTACAATTAAAATAACAACCTATTAATGTAGCATCATTTTGATTTTTTTTTATTTTGCAAGAATAAACTATCATAACATTTAAAACACAACATTAGATGACTCATATTATCATGCCAGTAGTACATTGTCAAACTTTAGGCAAAATCACAATTAAATGCATCCAGTTTAATCCAAAAAAAAGCTTAAATCAACAACACAAGCCATGTCTACTCAACAGAAAAACATGCTTAAACTCAGATTAAGCAATATACAAGGGCTAGGACATTCTCCCCTTAAGGTATAAGTTACTTTAAATAAAACATATTTTAAACTAAGATATATACAATATGTGGGGGAGGGGTATAGGAGGTGGGGAAGAGAGAGAGAGAGAGAGAGAGAGAGAGAGAGAGAGAGAGAGAGAATCAGAGAGACAGAGAGAGACAGAGAGAGAGACAGAGAGAGAGATAATGGGTAGATTAAAAAAAATCATCAAAATCTGTATTGTAGCCAGTCAAGTAACTTCCTATTTAAACAAGTCATGATCGTTTCCTGATCATATAAAATTTCTTTTAATGTAACTTTATTTTATTCACACTTTATAACAGTTGTTTTTATTGTTTGATTTTTTGGTCTGTGATTTGTTTTATTAGATCTTTGGCTTCACAGGCATTAGGAACTCTACTAGGGAAAGTTTCCTCATGGAAACAGATCTGCATCTTCTCTGCAAATTATACTGCTAAAAACAATTACCAGGGAGAATAATAGGTTAAATTAGAGGCAAAGTTGCATAATGGTTAGAAAGCTGACTTATGACTTAAGACTTGAATATAAATATCACTTCTGTTGCAAAACAACTATGTTGTATTGAACAGGCAATATTAATATTAAGCCAATCACTTAACATTATTCAAGTATTTTATTTTGATTAATGATAGTAGTATAATTGATGACTTCCAATATTACTGTCAAGATCATGTCATTTAAGTGGAATCACATGGCCATTTCAGGTCACATCTTCCATGTTTATCAGATTCCAGTAGGCTAGATGTGTATTTTAGCTGGAGAGCATAGAATAATCTATGCTTCTTCAATAGTCATAGGAAATATGTCAAAGAGAATAATCATTCCCTTTATCAGTAGCAATGAAGAAGCCCCAAATTCTTCTCCATGGCTCTCTACAAGTCTTGTTTTACCATTTCTATGAGTTTCTATTTAGTTATTGAAGGGGATTTTGAATCCCTGATTTGTTGTATTTGTTGTTCTCTAAGTAATTTGTCCCGCTCTTCTTTTCATTCACTTTTCAGGTATCTTGTCTATCTTATTCTAATCAAGGCCTTTAGCAATGTACTTTAACTCCTTTCAATAAAATGTTTAATTCATATTATTATTTATCATTTGCAAAATGTGTTTATGTAAATTTGACTCCAAATGTTAGAGAAGAAAAAGGCCTTAGAGATAATCTGGTCCTCACCTCTCATTTTAACAAATAAAGAAAATCAGACCACTTGAAGAGATTTACCTTAACAATAAATAGTTAATGTTGATGCTGAGTCTTGACCATAGGTGTATCTAGCTATAAATCCATTTCCATTATGTCCTCCATATAGATTGCTCATCTGGCTTTTGGCCTCAGGTTACACTTAGATAACTGGATGCTGGACTCTGTCCTTAGAACATCAGGGATTAGTTCTTTAGCCTGTATTCCTTTTCTGCCCTCTAATTTCCCACTTTCAGGTCATTGTCCTACATCTATATCTATTTTACATAACTGTGTTAATATGCATCCATGACTTCCACATTTTAAAACTTCAATAGGTCTCAAAGTCTTTCCAGGAAAATCCTTTAAGTTTCAAATATAGCACACATTGTGCTAAGCTTTCTGTTTCACATTTACCTGTGGCATTTCATTCACAGTAGACATCACACATTCTGATATTTTGCTCTATTCTGAATTCCTGTGTCAACAACAAATATTTAAAAGTCTAATTCTTTGCTGATGTGTCATCTCTGCCAGAGATTCCTCAGAAATGTCATCTACCAATTCAAAAAAGAATACCTCTCTGCAGATTGTTTTATGTTGTCCATTTGTGTGTATGGTGTGTGTGTGTGTGTGTGTGTGTGTGTGTGAGTGAGACATTAACTTTCAGTCTATTGGCCTTTGTTCCTTTATAAATTAATGCCAATAATTTAAGTAGTGAATATTTTTGTAAATAATTTAAATGTTTTTCAAAATAGTGAAATTTTTCAAAATTTCAAAATAATGTTAATCCTACCTTGAATGCCATCCACAATACTAAGATTATTATAACTTTTGTAGGATCTTCCTGGATCTTTCCTGTCACTTTGGGTTGTCTTTCATTCTTCATTCTTTGTTCTCTTAACTATTGATTACATAGTCTCTTATATTTCCTGAATTAACTATTGTAGAATGAGTGATTTCATATGTATAATAAATACTAATTGTTTTCTCAAGCATTAAATTTGATTCCTCTCATATTATCATCCATGCCTGTTCAGAGATCACTAAATTGAAATATTGGCTAAAGAGTTTCAGTTTAATTACAAATTCCACCATTATTTTCTTTTCTAAGTGTACCTTCTGACAAATATTTAAGAGTTTCAATTCTCCTAATATTTCAATAATCATTAAATTTCTATGAGACTTATCTGATTGTATTTTTTTTTTGTATGTCTAAATTATTGTGAGAAATTGATGCTTCAGATCCAGAAAAGCTAGAAAAAGTTATGAGTGATTTGGAGACAGTGTTGAAAGAGAGAACAGGAGCCACAATTGATTACCCAGCCTCTACATAAAATAATTAGTCTCAGAAGAAGTATGTTACATTTTTTGAAAGTCCAGTTTATAGTAAACTTTTCTTTGTAGTGAACAGCATTTCACCCCTTGATTCATGTTCTGCCCCTTTGGAGTCCAACATAACAAATTTAAATTTTCTTCTACATAAGCATTCAACTATTTGCATCTTTTCATATACTCAAGTCTCCTCTTTGTCCCCAAAAGTGACTTATGGAACATACAGATTCTGAGAAGTCATGTCATTGAAAAGTAAACTTATATACTTTAATAAATTTCAAAGGATTTGGTTATGATCCTAACGACATGATTTAATATTTTATGACCACCATAGATAAATATAGAAAGGGTTCAACCAATTAAACAACAAATAATTATTAAGCAATTATTATGTACCACACACCGAATGAGGGGTTTAGTCTTAAAGTATAAAGAAGGAAACCATCCCTATTCACAAAACACGTTATTATTTGCTGTTGCTGTTGCTGTTATTTATTTCAATTAAGTCTAGCTGTTTGAAAAGGTACTTCTATAATCAGAAGGACATGAGTTCAAATCTGGGCTCAGACTCTTGCTAGCTATGTGACTTTGGATTGGTTTTTTCATCTGCCTCAGTTTTCTCATGTATAAATCGAGCTGGAAAAGAGAATTACAAACCATGCCAGTATTTTTTTGCAAAGAAAACCTCAAAAGGGGTCATAAAGAGTCATACATAACTGAAAAATAAAAGATAACAGAAGTTTATTTAAGTGCTGGTCCCATACTTGAGAGCATTTCCTAATCTTGAGCAAATACTATTTTTTGGATTTGTGATTTCATTGGTATAGGAATCTACTCGGTGAAGAAAATTGTGTTACTAAAATAAGTCAACAGCTTTTCTGTAACCTGTAGTCTTGGAAAGTTGTCTAAGGAACTGAGAGCTTACAAGACTTCCCCAATTTCACAGTATTTTAAAGAGGTTTGAGTGCATGTTGCTGTGATTTCTTTATTAGCTCTCCAGACATGCCATATGTAAGTTAACATAATTTTGAAGTTGATCCTTAACTAAATCAATACCTATATTGATAACCTAGTTGTATATGATTGAAAAAAGAAACATGAAATATTATTGTCTTTCATATTTAGATTACCTTTCATCTATCCTACATGTTATTTTGTATGTAGCTACAATACAAAAAATACAATTTTGTATGCACCTACAAGTATTTGCTGTCTTCTTTGTTAGAATATAAACTCCTTAAGAGTTGAGATTGTTTTTGCTTGTTATTTGTATTACCAGTATAAGGCATAGTGTTGGCACATAGTAAGTGCTAAATAAAGACTTACTAATTAGTTGCCTATTTCTCTCAACATTCTCAAATATCACAGTTATATCCTAATCCTATCTCCTGTTTACATTTCTTCTGTTCCATAGGCACTGAACTTTTCTTATCTTAGAATGAGTAGAACTAGCATTTATTGAAAGTTGTCCATCTTTTCCAGTTCTTTCTGTATCTTCACTCACTCATTTTATTCTGTTTGAAGCAAAGAGTTGTAATACTTCTTGCTCCTTCTATTTATGTTCACTATAAGCACATAAAAGCAAGGGATCAATTATCTACATGGAATGACTCTTCTTATTTCCTTTGAGTAAACAATAAAACGAGCTCTACCAGTATTTTCATTTATCTCTACAATGAGGAACTCCGAGTCACTTTTGTGGTTAACCAAAATTTCATGTTTCTTTTTTAAGAAAATTAACAAAAAAAATTAACAAATAGATTTGTCATGCTAAAGATAAGCAGGTTTAAAGCCACTTCCTAGCCCTTTTTAAAGTTCTTTCAAAAGTATAAAAAATACTAATTTTTTGGGGGAATTAAATTAAATTTTGTTACCATTTTTTTATATCATTCTTGAATTAATTTTTTCTCCTTTTCTGCTCCTAAATAAGTAACAATATTGAAAGAAAACATCTCCAATTTAGGGAAGCACAAACACTTGAATCAAATAGTTGATTCATCTTTCAGGTTCCACACTGGAAGAGTATCAAGCAGAATGTCCTCTCCATGAGTGAGATTCTAAAATGATTCTGCCTTAAAGAAGAAAAGACTTTAGACAAAGAAGATTCCGTGCCAAACAAGAAGTTTTTTGACTGAACTATTCCAGATAGCTGATTTGGAGGAAGGGAGGGGATCCAGGCCTCTCAATAAGGCTCTCAAGAGTTATTTGCTTTCAATGAACTGGCTAGGTTCCTGAAGATAAATTACTCAAAAAAGTTTTGACCTTAAAGAACTTACCTGCTACCTCAAGGTCACACACTGGTTTACATTTAAAGTTTATCACATCTCCAGGCTTGGCTTCATGTTAGCCTTCACTGAGACATGGAGAAACTTCTTTACTATGTATTTTCCAATTAAATGATTAGACCTAACTATACCATACTGACTAACTACACTATCTTGATAAGTATATGCAATGTTTAATAACCAATCCTTTACTTCTTTGAAGAAAGGAGAAAGTTCATTTATTATTTCTCCTTCAGAGTGAAATATGGTAATTATAATTATAAAGTGTTTAGCTTAGTTGATTTCATTCTTTCAATTTAAATCATTATAGTATATACTGTATATTGTATTATATATTGTATATATTTCTGGTTCTGCTTATTTTGTTTGGCATTAGTTTATAAAAGTCTTCCCTTACTTCTCCAAATTTTACATATTTAGCTTTTCTTGTGGCTCAGTAATAGCTCATTATATTTATGTATACTAGTTTCTTTGAACCTTTAATTCATGAACAATCTGCTCTCTCTTCAATTCTTTCCTATTACCAATAAGTGTTGCTATAAATATTTTGGTGTAAATAGGGCATTTCTTTCTATATTAAATATGTTTGTGCCTAGCAATCAGTTCTCTACTCAGCCAAGAGTAAAAACAATTTATTCATTTTTAAATAGTTGCAAATTACTCCCCAAGATGTTTGAATCCCTTTGCAGCTTCACCTATAGTTTACTTCTCTTTTTGGGTGAGAAAGAAATTTTTATTTTTTTTAAATGAAAAAGATCATAGAAGATATTTTTATTGTAAAGGAATTAAAATTGTGAATTTTAATTGTGAAAGAATTAAAAATAATCAAAACATATTCATTATTTCTTATCTCTAAGAGCAAATAATGAGAATGTTCTAAGTATATATCATATGTAACCTGATGAAAAAAAGAAAAAGGAGTAATCAAGATTTTGCAAATTATTTCCTTCAGCAAAAATACTTTAGAATTGTTCAATTTACTGAAACCTCGAGCAAATTCTCTTCAATTTACTATGACTGATATATTAATTATGACCTGATTAGCCAGGGTGGGGGAAGGGAAATGACTCAGAACAGCATAACACAAGCTTGATGACTACCTTTTTACAAGGTGCCTTTAATTCACTTTATTTTCAAAGCAATACAAAATTCCTTGATAGAAGCAGCTATAAATGAAATTTCACTCAACAACCTTCTGTGAATCAATAGCAAAGGAACAATAAAACAGGGAGATGCTTTTTCATCAATTTTTTTAAAAAAATAATACCTTGATACATGTTGTATACAAAAAAGGGGGAATTCCATACAAGTATTAATATTCTCTAGATGTTTCTCTTGTTATATAGAATTGCAATGATTTAATCAAGCTTGGGACCTCCTCAGTATGAGTCATTATTACCCAAGGATCATCCTTATAAGTCTTCTGTATATATATGCCAATTTACTCACATCTCTTTGAAACAAATATTATGACATAACTTGTATGTTAGAAATTCCACTTCTATTAATGCAGCTTTAAAACAAAGAAATAAATAATTTTCAGTAGTTTTTAGTAATTTCATTCCTTTTAAGGGCTTAAGGTTGTAAAATTGAAATTTAATCTATCAATCCAAATGATACAAGAAACATTCAGAAAATACAAATACTAAGAATATCAAATTGCATAATTTCAAAGATGAAGTTACTATTGATTATTTAACAGGAAAGCAAAAAGAATATGAATGTGGAGACTCTTATCATGAGGCTGCTGAGTTGAGGAAAGATACAGATAATGTAGAGAGAATGTGGATAGGGTAAATCAGGATAATTTAGGTCTTTGAGACAGTGACTTATGAACATTGATTAAAGGTACAAAGGATGATTTTTCTTCATTCCAGAGGAGAAAATGACAGTAATGAGTGCAAGTAGCAAAGAAACAGGTTTAGGATTGAGAGAAGAAGAAACTTTCTCATAATTAAAACCCATTCAGGATGGGCTTCCTTGGAATGATTGCTGCAACTCCACTGGAGTTTTATAAATAAAGGCAGGAGAATTACTAGTCAGCTATGTTGTAGAGAGTCTTCATATTCAATATATGGACTGATAAAAATAGTCAAAAATGTTCCATCAAATTTTTGAGATTCCGTGATTTTCAACACTTCATGTTTAATTATTATAGGCTAGAATTGAGGAGCCAAGTTTAGAAAGTGAATGGTTAAGTCTTTCATGAGGAATTAATACTTTCTATAAATTTTTACTATCCGGTCTACAAGGGAAAAAATTATGATGAACATGTAAACCTGAAATTGAAAAAAAAATCTTATCTTTTAATAAATTACAAATAATATATACTTTTTAAAATTTTAAAGGGGTGTTTGTGTATGTATATGTGTGTGTATTAAATCTCAAATATAAGATTAAGCACTGGAAATGTGTACACCCACAATTACCTCAGGGTGTCTAAAAATACTGAAATATCTTGGGCTTATTTTGTTATAGAATGGCTAGTTGAGTTAGTATTGAATAGATTTTTATCTGATTCATTTCCCAGTATTAGTTGCATGAAGCAAAACGGCATAATGGGTCTAGCTTTAGACAATTGATTTTATGCAGCTATGCTTGATGATGCAAAGAAGGACCTTGACACTGTTAACAGAATACAGAAATTTGCAATTTTCTAGAAAGCTTTTCTATCTTGGCTAACTAGGAGCCTTCACAAAAGTCTTAAATATAATTCATGGATGACTATGCTAATATCTGGACCCCAGAAATATACATGCAAGAAAATGCACACCAGATTATGGATTGTTTTGCAAAGTTAATGAAGCACATTGTAGTGACATTAATCTTGAAGAAGACTAGAGTCATATATCAATCTGTACCAGGTAAACAGGCATCCTTACATCAGCACATATGGAAGAAAACCTTTACTGTCTCCTTTGGCAATGGACTATGGGTGATTATTGCAAGTATTTTGTTGAGATAGGACAGATGGTGTAGGAATATGAAACATCAAAAAGAAAAATAAATATATCAATGGTTTTTGCTTCACATGGAAACAAAATTTAAAAGAAAATGATTTAGCTTGATTTTTGAATTGCTAAAAGAAAGGAGCATGATTGGAAATGTGGAGATGGAAGAACACCAAATCAACAGTGAAAGCAACCTTGTTGTTTTTCTTATAAAAAAAATGTTCAATTTTACCCAGACACAGGTTTGAAAGAATGGAGGGCACTGGTAATTTGAACAAAGCAAACATTGCAAAGAATACAAAGAAGACATGGCCTGTTTTTAAAATAGAACGAATATGTGAAAACAGTGTTATTCCAAGATTTGGGAGGGCATTGAGAAAAAAACATATATAGTCTGTTCTATGGTTTTTTTATAACTTAATATGAATAAATGAATAATTAAATAATTGCAATTAATAAGCAAAAAATCAAAGTAAAAATGACAAATGCTTATAAGTAGTAGAAAAATAAAACAGAAATAAAACAATACATTTGGATCAGACAAACTAACATCTTAAAGAAATCCTCAAAGTTATAGATGTGGAAATTAACTACATACACACACTCACAGATCCCTTCATTAAATCATACATACACACATATATGGATACAAATTTAGATCTTCACTTGCACAATAATTTATATTATATATAAATTATACACATATATGAGCAAGATTGAATAATGTTCATTGTTTATTATTTAGGAAAGAATTCAATAAAAATGTAAAGACATGAATATTGGAAAATTAATGATTTTAAAAATACTTATGAATAAAATTTTAACTGAATCTATGCTGATAAATTATGAAGCCAGAAGTAGAAATAAAATTTCACCAGGAAAATACTGAGGGTAAAAAACATACAAAAATATCAACCACAAAATTTAAAAGGTTGCAGTGTTTGGAAGTATAATATATATTTAGGAGTACAAGTTGAGTAAGAAATAGAGACAACAGTTTCCAGTACACATAAACTGTGTTTATAGAGGGATAGCAACAAAGCCTATGATTCCTCTGGTACGAGGAATTGCTAACAGTACAAATTATATGTCGATGCACATTGGCATCTTCCCTGCAACTTGGGGAGTTGCCTACATCTTGGAGAGTTTTAGTGACTGGTCAAGGTGATTTTATCAAACAGTTAAAATACTTTAGAGGCAGCCTGTCTTCTTGGGAGGCTAGTTCACTATAATTACCTGATGCAGTGACTCCTATGTTGATAGGAAGTTAGAAAATACATTTGGGCCTGGATAACTTCATTAGGGATGGTAAAGATGCTAAAATTGATTTTTAATAGGGTGATATATTGAGGTTATGCCTAATATCCTTTTAATATATTAAGACATAAGAAGGACAGTTCAGTTTAAGAAAAAAGAAACATTAGGATGAAAGCAGAATTTTAACACTAGCAAAGCTTTAAATTTGCTAATTGATGTGGGGAACAGTGGCATGGAAAAACCAATTTAAAAGGTTTTTACTTCCTATGCGAATGACTCTCTCAGATGCTGAGAGAATGACCCATAGTTAATAAGAAGTGTGATGTTATTAATTCAATTAATTAAAAATGCAGAAGTTAATAAACTCTTAGATTAATATAATTATAATAATGAAACAAACAAAAAATTCTTAAGCACTTAATATATATATGCCAGCAGTTGTGCTGAACACTTTACAAATATCTTTTTTTGATCCTCACAACAACCCTGGAAGTTAGGAGCTGTCTTTGTTCCCTTTTTTACATTTGAAGAAATTGAGCCAGATGAAGGTTAAATGATTTATTTAGGATCACATAGCTGGTAAAGATTTGCAATGAAATTGAACCCAAGTTTTCATAAAGACAATTTTTCTTGTACCTAGTTCCCATTCTCTAATCACTGTGCAATTTACCTGTCTTTTGGGCTAAAAAGAATCTTAGAAACTATCATTTTCCAAAAGTTCTTAACATTTTTTGGTGCTATAGGTGTCTTTGGAAGTTTTATGAAGCCTTTCGATCACTCCTGAAAATGTTATTTTTAAATTTAATTTAAATTTAAAATTTAGAACACATAAATTTAAAACACAAAGGACTACAAAGGAAAATAATTATTTTTGAGTGCAGTTATCAAAATATTTTGTAAAAAAAATTCATGGATCCCAGATTAAGGATTCTTGATTTATTACAAGCCTTTAGAGAAGAGGAAATTAAACCTTGGAAAATGAGTTATTCAGTTTCGTATGACAATGACTAGAATTCAGGTCTCAAAATTGATCATCCCTCTTTATTTTTCTACCAAAAGCATAAAGCTATATTATTGTTTTAAAATTCCAAATAGAGAATAAGTTTTTTTTTTGTTTCATATATTTTCTTTTAGATAGTTGAGAGAATCAATTTACTATTTTCCAAATCAATTGCAATAAAGGAAATATACACACACAAGTGTGGATATGTATTTTATAAATGGGTGTGTTTCATGACTTGAAACTAATTCAAGTTTCTTTAACAGTTTTTTGAATGATTGAGAATCAATCAAAGTCCTTAACTGGATTATCCACACATGAAACATTAAATGAGGGAGGCCTGGATAGAATACTGGGTTTGGAATCAAAGATTTGGCTTCAAATCTATCCTCAGTCACAATCTGTGTCACTATTAACCTCTGTTTGCCTCAGTTTCCTCTGATGTAAAATGGGGATAAAAGTAACAATTATTTTATAAGGTTGTTGCAAGAATCCATTAAGATAATATTTGCAAAGTGTCTAGAACAAACCTGGTACATAACAGGCACTGTATAAATATTAATTACTTTAGATATTTTTGAGAACAATGAACATTGACCTTCCAATTTACAGAACTAGATGTACAACTGTTAAAACTAGTCTATAATAACATATGTGTATATTGGTATGCTCATTCATAGATATTATTTTGTTTAATATTTTATTTTCAGCATAAGTAAATTCTAGAAGTATTTTAGATCCTAAAATCTATTAGATTCAAAATGATATTGGTTGAATTGTATTATCTTGAGTTAATATCCTAAGATCATCAATTTAGAAATAAAGGAAACTCAAAGATCATCAAGTCCAACATACTCATTTTAGAAAAGAAGAAATTAAGGCACAGCTAAATTAAGTGCTGCCTAAAGTCAGATAGCTAATAGGCATAATTTACCTATTATAAATTATAGGTATAATATACATATCATATAGGTATAATTCCGGGTCAGATTTTCCTATCTCCAACTTCTACATTTTACCCATTTCTGTATGTTATCCTTTTGATTCCTAGAAAGGGGAACAGGGAGGAAAGAAAAAGGAAAAGAAGTTTCCCTTTCCTTTCCAGAATACAAAGTGGACTGTTTGTTTTGAATGAGTTGAAGTTTCTCTATGACACCCTCAGAAAATCTCTTCACCTCCCCTTTCCACCTCCTAAGGCCCCATTTCTGTAGATATCCATCATCCTTAATCCACCCTATATATATTGTGGAAATGTATATTATACATTGTGGAATTGTGGAAATTATACATCCAGCCCTAATCCTTTCTCCCAAGCACTCCATGTTCCCAAATTACAAAGGGATTTCTCCCCTTTACCTGAGGATAGAAAAATACTAATTTTTTTTTTCCAGTGCAGTAATTTCAATGAAGAGGAAAGCAGTGTGATTCAAATAATTATCTTTGAAGTATGAATGAGAATAGCCAATTGATTTTTCTTAGAGGTAATTTGAGCATGTCCATTAACCCAAATTGAAATAGATGTAGTTTAAAAATCAAACAATAGGGAACGGCATTTATTTTTGACAAGAGGGCATATTTGCTGTGTTTGTCAGCACCCCCAGATATTTTTGTGATAGCTGTTTTCCAACTTTTTATGCTTTTAATTTATGAGTCTATATCTTATAAAATCTCCACAAATGTCTACATTGGTTTCCCTGAGAACTGTGGACTGGAAGGAAAAGTGTCAGGATGGTGGCCATCTTTTTGAAGAGGTCATACGTTACAGGTGTTTGTTTATTAGTTACATCTCACATGTGTGAGTGTTTCTATCTCATTTTGTAACTATTACTTCACCGATTTCTACCTCATATTTCTTGATGTTTGTTAAATTTATTACTTAATTTGACTATCCATTAAGTTAGCATTGCTAATATGACTTTCTTCAATATCACCAATCAGAGTTGTTTCATAGATATAGCTATCTTTTACATAATTTACATAGGATTTTAAATTTACATAAAATTCTTCTGATAAAACTATGATATTTTGAGCTTAGGAACTGATACAGAATGCATAAATTAATAGACAATATCTATGAGGGATATTGCCCACTTAGAAAATAACTTATTCTTCTGCGGCTTTAACTGTGTTGACACCATGACTAATATCCTTGCTAAATGTTTTTTCTTTGCTATGACCAAAAAGTCAAGCTCTTGCTAAGTAATATACAAAAGAAAATGATTCCAACATATATAGAAGCAACCAACTTTAAATTTTGAGAGAATAAGAAGAGGTAAATGAGATATATTTCAAGTATGGCTTTATGAAAAGCAATACATTTTCTTGTATCTTTTGCAGAATAAAATATAATAAAACCTAAACAAAGAATACCACAGAATAAAACCTGTGGCCAAGAGGCAGATTACTGAGCTCTGATATATCTAGTATAACAAAAACCTGAAATTCAAATAAGACCAAATTATAATATAAAAGAAAATTCCAAAGAGAAATTATAAGTGTTATCTTTTATCACAGAGTTACTCTGAAAGTCAGCTAGAAACCTTAATTTGAGGAACTAGAAGAAATTTTAAAATTATGTAGAATTAACATTTTAATAAGGTAAGAAGGAACAAGATGGTTTAAAAAATTATATATTCAGATGGTTTTAAAGGAGATAAATAAGAAAAAGAAAATAGCAGAAGTGTCTATTGGTTCTGAGAATTTTAAGGATTAGATTATAATTAAAGAAAGTCAAAGATAATTTGATATTTTGATTTTGGGCAAGAGATATCAAGCTTATGTCTACAGGATCTCTGAGGTCACTAGTCACTATGTTACCTCTCTATCAGGCTTCTGTTCTATTTTCCAAATTTCACATCCATTTCTTTTTTTTTTTTTTTTCTTTTTTGTCCAGATGGTCAATAGTAAACTTTAATAACATTAATTTTATTTTTCCTTCCCCTGATCTTCATTTTTTCTCACTATGGTTCCTTTACTGTTCTTGTATTTCTTCATTTAAAAATCTTATCACCTTAATATCATTTTCACTTTAGCACATACCTTTTAAAGTTATTAATTTCCCTCTGTTGATTTGCATCACTATGGTCTTCTATCATTTTAAAATGATCTCCAATATTCCCACCACTTTTTTTGAATGTCTTCAAACTGCTTATCTTTATGTTCAATTTAATCTTCTTTATAAGTTCAATACCTTCCAATACATTTTCAATATTTTCTTCTCCCAGAACTCTAATACTGTTTTTCTGTTCCTTCTCTCACAACTCTTTTTAATATAAGCTGATACATAAAAGTATATAATTATTAAACTACATGTTTATTTTGTTTAATTCCCAAAAGTCTTTATACTCATCCAGATTTTAGGTTGAAAATTAATCTCCTAATTAATGCTAAGTTAGCTTCAGACACTTAACACTTACTGGCTGTATGACCCTGGGAAGTCATTTAATCCCAAATGCCCCAGCATTAAAAATACATAAATAAATAATGAATAAATAAATAACAAATGCTATCACATATCCAAGAAATCATTTCATTTTAATGTTTATAATTCTACTTTAAATGAAAATTAAGAATTCCTGATGTTATACATCATGCGACACAAGAATTAGTTAAAGATACATTTTTGGAGAGAACTGTTAGCTGAATGACCCTCTAATCAATTCAATTGAAATATTTTACTTTCGCAGAGGTAAGCCCTATAATGAAGCAATGAAATACTTCAATAAAATAAGTTGTATGAATAAGAAAGTAAATTTTAAATTAGTCTCAAATAAAAAAAAATGTTTTGCTACCATAGTAGAAGGATAAGAAAAGAAATTATAACAGGAAGGATTGATAAAATTCAATTGAAGCATTTTATTTTCTTCATTATTCAGCTAATATCCCCAAGAAAACAGCAGATCAAAAATGAAAAGTGAGAATATTGATCATGTATAAAATTTTGGATGAGGGGAAAGTGATAAGCTTAAGAAGAAAATAATTAGGATGATAAATGAATAGCACAGAATAAAAAATCAATTTTAATTGAAAGTTTTGCAATGAATTTGTCTTTATTAAAGCCATTAGTCTGTGCAATAGCCTTTTGTTTGTTCTGAAAAAAATGACAATTTTGATATATTACACAAATCCTGGGATTATTTATTAAAACATTTATTTTCATCAGTTAACTGAAAACTATATGTTTTCTTATTTTAAAGTTTGGTTATTCTTTTCTGATTGGTCATATTCAATTACAGAATTAAATAAAGAAGTAATTAAAAATAAGAATAACTTCTACTTTTAGAAGTGATACTATGTTTTCATCAGCATTCTTAAGTGCGTGTGTGCGCACATCGATGTAACATAAAGTATATGATTAAAAAATCTTTCAAAAATCCCAAATAACCAATACCCAAATAAAATTCCTCCAATCCTCTTTTCCTGGATTTTCCTTTATGTTTTGATGATCTTGTTAAAAAAATAAACCAAAAGTAAAAGGTTGCTGAAGCTATCTGGAAGGATTTTTCACATAATAAAGGATATGAGAAGCTGGACTTGGGGGTTGGGAAAGAGAACAATGTTCTAATTCTACAAACAAAAGATTTGCTGATGATAAATTATTGGAGAAAGTCTATGAAGAACTAAATAAGTTTGTTCAAATCAAATCAATGTGCATTTTGATACCTGATGATTTCAATGCAAAAGTAGAAAAAAATTAAGATGAAGAAAAATATATGTATGGTTCAAGAAAAGGAAAAGACAAGCCAAAGATTTGTAGGTTATACAGAAGCTTACTAATTTTTAAAAATTATGAACACATTAAAAAAAATACCAAAAACCAAAAAAATTAAAGAACTGTCATTTCCCCTATATTGTGTGAACCAAATAAAATCAAGAAGAATAAAATTGACAACACTACCATGAATAGGAAAGTATTTTTGATATTATAATTGTCCTTGAGTCAGTTGTCTTTTGAAAAACTGTTGATTTATGAAAGCTAAGTCAATTGATAGGTATTTAATAAATATCTTCTATGTGCCAGGCACTATACTAAACTCCTAGGCAACAGAAAAAGGCAAAAAAGTCCCTGGGTTCAAGGAGCCTAAAAAATAATGAGAGAAGTTAACACACAAGAAAAGAAAACTGAGAAGCAAAAAAAAAAAAAAAAGGGGGGGGCGGAAGTATCAGAAAGGGGGAAGGCTCATGATGGAGAAATCCAAAGGAGTGTAGCTATTTAGAAAGGGATTACTTTCCTTAGAAAATTCCTTAAATAAAGGTTCTAATGGGAATTCCTGGTTTTCCATCTTCCAGTCATAGGGAGAGAGGTAGAGAGAGACCTTACAGGTAGAGGATACTGATAAAATTGGAGTTCTAGGACTGAAGTGATCTTAAAGGATGAACAAATTCTTGGGGCAGTCCAAAGTCGTTAAGATGGGTGGAAAATGAATATCATAATTTACAATTTAACTGATTCTCAACAATTTAAAAATGACTATTAATGAGAAAAAGATATTCAAATTTTTAGCACTCCACTTTCCATTGTCCACTTGACTATCAAATTGATCTACTAGTGTAGGATACTCCTTGAGATATGGTTGAAGATGATGAGAGTAAGAAATTAGATAACTGGAGATGAGGAATAGGTTTATACATCACCATCTTTAGATTCAGAATCACTGAGACAGGGAGAATGAAAGTAAGAGTATATTAACAACTGAGAAATAATCCAGGATTAATATCTGTGTTTGGAGAGAGATCTGTGGAAGAAAATAAGTTAAGTTGTTCAAGGCCCTATTTCATATTCCAACATCATTGAAAGTGAGAGGCCCAATTTAAAGAAGGAAAAGAAGTTAGAGGCATGATTTGGAGAATTATGATCAGAATGCAGGAGGTGGCAATATGAGGGAGGACTGGGGCAAAGTTGGTCTCTGCCTTTTGATAATGTAGGGTTTGCTGGAAAATCTTTGGGTGAAACAGGGAGACAGAGAGGTAGCTAAATCCAGGATTGAAACATTGTCTATTGAGAAATCTGTGGAGGGAAGATAGAAGCAAAAATGTTGGTAACCAGATTATAGACTGAAATGGAATTCACTGGGCATGTGGCAGGAAGAAAAAGGCCATTGGGCAGATAGCTAGAATACCAATTCAAGAAAAAAATATGCAGAAATTAGGATACCAATTTTTGTTTCTTCCATCAAGGAAAATTAAAGCATAATGTTTTCACCCCAATAACACATTTATTGAGGTGATTTCAGTGAAGGTATAAATGGCACTAAAGAAAACAAAAGAATAAGAAGAAATCAAATTAGATCAAGTAGAAAGAGAGAAAAGATCTATATGTAGCTGATAGAATTTTGTGGTCCTTCAGGAATCAATATGTAAATAATATTGAACATTATTAATACACAAAGAGATGATGAAATGAATATAATTAATCCATGATTAATGACATATGCTACCTATATGAAACTTTTTGATTTATTTCAAATATTTTTGGAAGTTCAGAATACCTGATGTAACAAAAGAAATAACCCTGTTCAATAATTCTCTGTGGATAAATATAAGCCAATTAATAAAACAAGATACTCAATTATCCTCAGATATCTCTCCATTCTCTCCCACTCCCAGTCACCCCAGTAACACCTGGACTTTATTTTGGACAACTTTAGTTTCCTATAATGCCCCAAACAAGCTCATAATTGGAAAATTTTAGTATTTTAAATATACCACCATGCCAGCTTTGAATTGTTTTATTTAAATTTTTTTATTATAGCTTTTTATTGACAAAACATATGCATGGGTAATTTTTCAACACTGACCCTTGCAAAAACTTCTGTTCCAACTTTTCCTCTCCTTCCCTCCATCCCCTTCCCTAGATGGCAGGTAGTTCCATACATGCTAAATATGTTAAAGGATATGTTAAATACAATATATATATATACATATTTATACAGTTTTCTTGCTACACAAGAAAAAATCAGATTTAGAAAGAAGGTAAAAATAACCTGGGAAGAAAAACAAAAATTCAAGCAAACAACAAAAGAAAGAATGCAAATGCTATGTTGTGGTCCACACTCATTTCCCAGTGTTCTTTCGCTGGGTGTAACTGGTTCTGTTCATTACTGATCAATTAGAACTGATTTGGAAACTCTCATTGTTGAAGATAGCCACTTCCATCAGAATTGATCCTCATATAGTATTGTTGTTGAAGTGTATAATGATCTCCTGGTTCTGCTCATTTTACTTAGCATTAGTTCATGTACGTCTCTTCAAGACTTTCTGTATTCATCCTGCTCGTCATTTTTTACAGAACAATAATATTCCATAACACAGTTTGATAACTTTTTAAACATAGTTCCAAATTGCTCTCCAGAAGGTTTGGATCCCTTTACAACTCCACCAACAATGCATTAGTGTCCCAATAACATGTCTGTGTCATAAAAGGAATTTGGTAGGACTTCTTTGTTTCCTAATTTTTCAAATAGTTTATATTGCATTGGAGTGAATTGTTCTTTAAATGTTTGGTAGAATTCACATGTAAATCCATCTCGTCCTGAGGATTTTTTTTTTTATTATTATTTTAGGGAGTTGATTAATAGCTTGTTCTATTTCTTTTTCTAAAATGGGACTATTTAACCAATTTATTTCTTCCTCTGTTAATCTGGGTGACCTACATTTTTTATGGTATTCATTTCATTTAAGTTATCAAATTTATTGGCATAAAATTGGGCAAAGTAACTTCTAGTTATTGATCTAATATCCTCTTCATTTGTGGAAAGTTCTCCCTTTTCACTTTTAAGACTAACAATTTGATTTTCCTCTTTCCTTTTTCTAATTAAACTTACCAAGGGTTTATCTAGTTTGTTAGTTTTTTCATAGAATCAACTCTTAGTTTTGTTTATTAATTCAATAGTTTTTTTCTTTCAATTTTATTAATCTCTGCTTTTATTTTTAGAATTTCAAGTTTAGTGTTTGATTGGGGGGTTGAAATTTGCTCTTTTTCTAGCTTGTTTAGTTGCAAGCCCAATTTATTGATTTTCTCTTTCTGTATTTTATACAATTAGGCCTCTAGAGATATAAAATTACCCCTTATTACTGCTTTGGCTGTCTCCCACACATTTTGGTATGTCGTCTCATTATTGTCATTTTCTTGGGTAAAATTATTAATTCTGTCTATGATTTGATGTTTCTCCCATTCATTCTTTAGAATGAGATTATTTAGTTTCCAATTACTTTTTAAATCTATTTTCCCCTGGCTTTTTATTGAATGTAATTTTTATTGCATTGTGATCTGACAAGGATGTGCATTTAATATTTCTGCCTTTCTGCACTTGAATTTGAGTTCTTTAAGTCCTAATATATGGTCAGTTTTTGTATAGGTTCCATGGACTGCTGAGAAGAAAGTGTAATCCTTTCTGTCTCCATTTAGTTTTCTCCAAAGATCTATCATCCCTAACTTTTCTAGTGTTCTATTTACCTCATTAACTTCTTTCCTATTTATTTTGTGCTTTGATTTATTTAGATCTGAAAATGCAAGGTTGACTCTCCCACTATTATAGTTTTGCTGTCTATTTCTTCTTGCAGCTCTCTTAACTCTCCTTTAGGAATTTGGATGCTACACCACTTGGTGCATATATGTATTGCTTCATTATCATTGCCCTTTAGCAAGATATAGTGCCCTTCCTTATCTCTTTAATTAGATCAATTTTTGCTTTTGCTTGATCTGACATCAGAATGTCTAATCCTGCTTTTTTTTTTTTTTTTTTTTACTTTACCTGAAGCATAATAGATTATGCTCCAGCCTTTTTTATCTTTACTCTGTATGTATCGCCCTGCTTCAAGTGTGTTTCCTGTAAACAAAATAATCTAGAATTCTGGTTTTTAATTCAGTCTGCTATCTGCCTCCACTTTATGGGGGAGTTTACCCCATCATATTTATGGTTAAAATGACTAAGTCTGTATTTCCTGCTGTCTTGGTAAACACAGATTATACTTTTTTCTTTCTTTTTTCCCCTTCCCCCCCTCTCCAGTATTAAACTTATGAGCACCACTTGCCTCATACAACCTTCCCTCTTTATGATCCCTCCCCCTCTTAGATTACCTTCTCTTTTTTTTAAACCTTTCCCTTACAATGCCTGTGTTCTCTTCTACTTATTCTACCTCTTCCCTTTTTGCTTTTCCCCTCTCACTTTTCAATGAGGTGGGAGAAGTTTCTCTGTAAAACAAATATGTCTAATATTTTCTCTTTGAGACAATTCTGATGAGAGTAAGTTTCACATTACGATCACCCCCCTCCCTTCCTTCCCTCAGATATAATAGATTTTCTTTGCCTTTTCATGAGATAAAATTTCCCTCTATTACCTCCATTTTTCCCTTTTCTGGTTCAATTTCCTTTGTACTTTTAGATCCTTTTTTTATATTATAAGAATACCAAATTATACATGTACTTTTTATATATACCCATAACAGAAATACAGTTCTCAGGAGTTCTTTTTACCTTTTTAGGCTTCTTGTGAGTCCTATATTTGTAGTTTAAACTTTTTGTTTAGCTGTTTTTTTTTTTTGTTGTTGTTGTTGTTGTTGTTGTTGTTGTTGTTCAGAAATATATGGAATTCACCTATTTCATTCAATCTTCTTCCCTGGAAGAAAATGCTCAGTTTAACTGGGTGAGTTATTCTTGGCGGTATAGCAATTTCCTTTACCTTTTAGAATATCAGATTCCAGGCCTTGATCATTTTCTTTGGAAGCTTCTAGATCTTGAGTGATCCTTATTGTGGCTCTTTGGTATTTGAATTGTTTTTTGTTTTTGGTTTTCTTTTTTTTTTTTTATTCTGGCTGCTTGTAGTATTTTTTCCTTGGTCTGATAATTCTGAAATTTAGCCATAATATTTCTCAGAGTTTTAATTTTGGGATCTCACTGGGAGGTGATCAATGAATTCTTTCAATGTCTATTTTACTTTCTATTTCTATGACATCTGGGCAGTTCTCTTTGGTGATTTTTTTTTCTAGCCTCTTTTTTCATCATGTATTTCAGGGAGTCCAGTAATCCTTAGATTGTCTCTCCTAGATCTTCTTTTCAGGTCAGTTGTTTTCCCCATTAGGTATTCTACATTTTAAAATATTTTTTTTCTTTTTTTGGTTTTGCTTGACTGATTCTTGTTGCCTTATTGAGTCATTCATTTCCATTTGTTCAATTCTGAATTTTAGTATGTTGTTTTTTTCATTTACTTTTTTTACTTCTTTTTGTATTTGTCCAATTGAATTTTTGAATGAGTTGTTTTTTTCTATGTAAATTTTTTCCATTTCAAAAATTCTGTTTTTTAGGAAGTTATTTTCTTTTTCCATTTCACAAATTTTGTTTTTTAAGAAGTTATTTTCTTTTTTTGTTTCAAATTCTGTTGTTCTGGGAGTTACTTTCTTTTTCCAGTTTATCAAATCTATCTTTTAATGGGTTACATGCACTATGTCTATTTTGTGTTGCTTTTTCCAAAATTTCTTGCAAGGCTTTCATTTCTTTTCCCCATTTTTCCTTTAGCTCTCTTTTAATATCCTTTCTAAGTGCTTCTAGGAAAACCTTGTGTGATGGGTACCAGGTTATTTCACTTTTTGGAGCTTCATCTAGAGACAATCTGCCTTTAGTCTCCTCAGGGTTTAAAATCTGTTCCCTTTCACTGTAAAAGCTTTCAATTGTTAGAGTCCTCTTTACTTTTTTAGTCATTTTGTTTTTAAGTTAAGTTAAGATCTCCCTCTAGGGTGGGAGAGGTTTTCCAAGCAATGGCAGCTATTCTGGGTCAGTGCTGATTCACTCCTGGTTCTGGCTCTGCCACGTAGAGTTGTTAGCAATTCCTCAGGGCTCTGTGCTGAATGCCCTGGTATTTGTGATCTGAGTCTGCTTAGGCACCCTGAGACTGCACTGCTCCAGGACTCTGAGCTATATGTGCCGGCATTTGTGATCAGCTGCCCATGCCTCACTGTCTCTCTCTAGCTTCCGAGTGAAGCAGGCCGTCTGCTTCCTCCTGTCAACTCTCTGCCCCATGGAAGACACATCACCACATTGAGACTTTTCTGCACTGGGACCCTACTTTGTCTGTACGGCATTTGTGGTCAGCTGTTTGTGCTTCACTACCTCTCTCCATTTTCTGATTGAAGCAGATCTTTTCTGATCTGTTTCCTGCTGAAAATTCTCTGCCCCAGGACTCCGCACTGTCTGTGCTGGCATTTGTCCTGGCTGCCTCCCTCTCTTTTCAATTGAAACAGACATTTTTTTGGTGATCTTTGAAATTATCTTCTGCTGATAATTTGTTGCACTCCCAATATTTGTGGGTTCTGCCCATCCAGATCCAATTCAGAGGCTGGATTTCATAATTATTGTGAGGGTTATAAAGAAAGTCAGAGAGAAACGTGTGTTGCCTCCGGCATCTTGGCTCTGCCCCCAAAAGTCCCCAGCCTTGAAATATTTTAAAAACAAGAAAAAAGATTCTATATTTGGGTAGAGATGGGGTCAAGGACAAAAATAACAAACAAATAAAAACTTTTAAAATATTTTAAAAGGCACAAATTAAACAAATTAATATTACTAATGATTCGTTTGAGTCCAATTCTCTTCTGCACCCTTATCTGCATGAAAACTTTCAAAAAGTTTTTAGATATAATTTTTATTTTCAGAAAACATAGATAGATATTCATTCCTTTTAGAATATGTTCACTCTTCTTTAAAAGAGAAGTTTCTATATTCAGAAATAAAAAAGGAATGGTTGATACACTCTTAACAAAGTTCTCTGAAAATAAAGCACTGGACCTAGACTCAAGAATATATAAATTCAAATCTAGCCTCTGACAATCACCACACAAATGATCCTGGACAAGTCATTTTATGTCTGTTTACCTCTGTCTCCTTAAGTATGAAATAAGGATAATAATAACAAACTGCCTCACAAGGTTGTTGTGAAGATCAAATGAGATGATATTTGTAATAAGTTTTTAAAGGCTTAGAACATAGTAGATTTTTAAGACTTGCTACATAGTAGGTCCTATATAAAGTTATTTTCTTTCCTTTCTTTCATCAATTCATTATTCATTTAAGAGCCTTGGAAATCTGAATATAGACCTTTTAATGATACATAGCCTTTAGTAAGATAGTAAGTCATGAAATTTTCACTGCAATCATTTTTTTTTAATATTTCTTCATGTGTTTTGTTGTTTTAAAAGTACGAGGCCTGTTTTCCCTTTAGAAACCGATGAAGGTTTTTAGTTGCAGTTTTCTGAGGTAGTTGCAGAAATTTATCATCAGCTATGATAAAGCCATTAGAGAATTTATCAGTTTAGGAAGGATCACCAACATAATCTTCTCTTTTAGCTAAGTCACCAGAGGAAATAATAATGTAGAAAGGATCTGATACTACTTATTCTGTACTTTACTATCCATATGCTCAGTGACAATAACTGTATAATACTGTTGGGTACTATAAAAATGGTAATGGAGAATAAGGGGAAACTTTGCTACAATTTTCTGATTACCATTGTAAGCATTAAAAATTAATATAGTTACTTTGATGTTGGCCAATTTTGATTAATACATTTTTGTTGATTTCAAAATCGTTCTTTTGTCTGACAAATATGATTTGTCAGAAATTATATTTCTGATTTATTAACAAATCCATTGAATATGACGCAGTAGGAATAAAGGCAATAGGACACAGATATGATAATTTGGTATCATAGCCCACAAGATGAGCAAAAACAACCACTTTTATTTTTTTTTCTTTTTGTTCAAAAAACTCATTCCATAAGAGAAGATGAGAGAATACCTTAGTTTTACCCCGGATTTTTCTTTAAGTACTAACACAATGGTTATATCCTTTGTGATGTACTATTCATTTGATGTTGCTAAAGAAAGTATTGATAGATAAAGGTTTCTGATAGTCAGCTTTTTATCTAGTTTTTCTGTCAACTTAATAAATACTATTTTTCTCATATGCTGACATATCATATATGCTGATAAAGGACCTCTCACCAAGAATGACCTTATATAAAATTCAAAGAGTGTGTTTTGCTGGGTGTGGAGTTTTTTATTTTAACTTATGGTTTCATTTTTTTTTTCAAAACAAGCCCTAAATTTACCACAATTAAAGAAACAGCAGCAAAAGGAAATGGTATCTGTAGAGCAGCTTCAATATAATGATTTGAGCAGTCAAAGGCCATTCTTCCAGACTTTCTCAAAACAAAATTTCACAATGTTTCTTTTTTATTGTTTTGTTTAATCCCTGCCCTGGCACCTTATCCTCTCCACTTTGTGTAGAAGAAATAAGATGGGAAGTGTCCACAATTGAATCTTACAACCCTTCTTATGCATTATATATACTTTCCTCTACAATGGTTCCATGAATGATCCCCAAGACTTAGCCTAAAGCCTTTTTTTTCTTTCTGATTACTTTTCTCTCTTTGTGGCAGGAAGGAAAAAAAAAGTCCATACTTAGAAAACTTTAAATTTGTACAATTTTATGAGCAATTTGGCCTGATTTTAAAGTAGATATATTTTTAAAGTTTTCTATGTAGCCTCCTGGTGTGTGCTTTATTAGTTATTAAAACAATAAATAAAAATCACTGCAGGGTATATGAGTATTTGAATAGTTCCAGGGAACCTATGGGTAGTAATTATATATTCTACTTTTGACTATTGTATTTTGAACCGATTATCTAGTTAAGCATAAAAATATATGCATATAATTTAAAGCACCAAGTTAACCATTTTTCCCAAATATGACAATTCAAGCAGAATGATTCTTCAACTGTCATTTTAATAAATAGGATTGAAAAGTAATTATGATTATATCATCAGTAAATTGATTAGTTATAGAAATAAAGGAAAATAGTTTCAAATGACTTCAGTTCTTCAGTTATAAAGTATCAACAATATAAGCCTTTATATCATGTTTTGTCTTCTTAATCAAATTAAATGTGAAATCATTTAAAATTAAGGTTATATACATGCATATTAATGTGCCAACTGTTTTAAATGATTGTACTAATTTCTCCATTTTCAATTTAATTAATGTTTGATAAAGATTATTCTTTCACTATATTTTATTAGCATTTCAAGTCAATCTGCCCAATAACTTGCTGGCATTTCTACCTAAATGTACCATGTACATCTCAAACTCAAGGTCACAGTCATATCTGATAGTATATCAGAACTGAAAGAACTTGGAGACCATTTATTCTATTCCTTCTGAAAAGAAATCACTACTACAACATAAATGATAACTGGTTATCTCTCACTTGAAGACTTTCAGTGAAGAGAGTTCCATTAACTCTTAAAGCAACCTACTCAATTTTGAGACACTTTTGCTGGGAAAGTTTTTTTTTTTTTTCTTTTGTTTTGTTTTCTTCTGTTCTGTTGCTCCCTCAAATTGAGTCTAAATTTACATTGCATTGCAACAAAATATCTTTATAAAGCTACTTCAATTACCCCAAATCTTTTCTCTTCTTCTTCCTCCTCCTCCTTCCTGTATTCCTCTTACTTTTCTTCTTTTCCTCTTCTTCTACCTCCTCCTCTTCCTTTTCCATATACTTTGAAGAGTATAGCATTCAAAATCTAGAAAGAAGTAAAGGAAAAGAGAATAGAATAAGGTGAATTATAGAAAGATATATAGATTTATGGCACTGGGAAAAGGTATTTAGATTAATGGGAAAAGAATAAAGGAGGAAAGCATGGATATTAGGAGTATAAATGCATATATATTCATATGTATGGGCTTATGTATGAAAGTAGGTATATGCATATGAATATAAGTATATATTTATATTCCCACACGCACTTGCAAAATTAAGCACTTGTACACACACACATATACACACACACACACACATCCACACACATATGTGCTTAACTTTAACCTGCTTGAGGGAAGTGGAGAGGTAAAAAGGGGAAAAAAAAGAATAAAGTAAAAAAGAACAGCAAAGAAAGCAGAAATTGGTAGTCATGAATATGATATCCTATATAGGTATATACTTTCTTGAAATGGAAATTCATTGTTATATATTTTGGACTCTCACTGATATCCTGCTGGGCACATGACAATGTTTTCTTTTTGGTTTTTATTTTCCTTTTCTGTCTTTTTTTCCCCCTATTTTGTACTTAGTTTTAAATAAATATTTTAAAACGAAAAAAAAAATCTCCATAATTTTTAAAAAATGTAACCAGTCAATAAAATAATAACTCAAGTCCTGATTTGTTATATTTACCACTTTCTGAGAGAAAAACACTTATACCAATAATTTAATAATTACTCTTCATAGAGTTGGTATGAAGTAGCTCCAAGACAACTTTGAATATTGTCTTCTATATTCAAAGTAATATAAATTAATAAACATGAAAACTTAAAGTAGCATACCATTAAAACACATGGTATTCAAAAAGTCTTAAAGCTTAAAACAGTACTTATATTTTTAAATAAAATTATCATTAAATTAAAAATATTGAATTAAATTAATAAAATAATTAATAATTGAATAAATAATAAATAATGATTAATGATCAATAATAGTAAAATAAATAATCAATGAAAAATAAATAATAAATTGAATTAATGAATAAGTAATTAAATAAATTAAATTAAAATTATTATATTATATTTTAAAATTTTTAAATAAAAAAAAACTATGATAAAATCATATAGCTAGTGATCATTGAAGCATTAGGTGACTTTCTTCTAGTAGTTATAGTACTTTTGCCATGGTTCAATCATATTATGTTACATTTTCTCTCAATGAAATACTGAATTCTTGAATTTGAAAGTATCATTTATGTCTTTTAATCAAATCTTCTTACTTTATAAGTGAAGAAACTGTGGGTTGCAAGTCCATAGTTGAGAAATAAGTAAACTGCCAATAGTTAAATAGCATGCACTGACAAATCTCAAAGGCTCATATAGTGGTTACGATGTTCTCATTGATCATTTTTATCTAATAATTCAAGATGAGCATTTGTGAAAATGTCACCATAAAAATTATTGAAATTAGATAGCATTTTTAGAAGACAAAGAGGTTAGAATATTATTTGAATAAATTGACTAAGACCTCCAAAAATCAACACAGATACATGCAATGATAATCTGGGCACTGGAATAATGAAGAAATAATTATAATATCAATTTTAATAGTAATAGTATTCAAATTCAAATACAAATAGTAGTCAAAGTCTTTTATTATATACAAAACATGTTCATTAATATTATTTGATAAGATTAAGGTTGTACTGGTTATGGTGAATAAAAACAATATCATGTATAAAATATTGTAATTCACTGTTTTGCATAGAAAACATGATTTGTTATTGATGGGGTAAGCATTCCCAAATCAGTTGTTTATGAACAGTCAATTCACTGAATTTGTAATGCAAGGTTCAAAATTAATATAAAATGAGGAGAAAAAATAGAAATGAAAAAATATGAAATTGAATAAAAATTTACCTGAGTTAATTAAGTCAATTGTTGACACCAAAACAAAATGAAAAATGAGAAAATAGACATTACATAAAGTTATAATGATTCTTTTAACAAAATTTAATTTAAATCATCTGAAATTACAAGGAAACCAAATAAGGTAAGACATTACCTCAAAAATGAAATTAGTAGTCTTAAAAATGAAAAGGGAGAACTTTCCATCAATGAAGAGGAAATTAGAGAAATAATAAAGAGTTATTTTGCTCAACTTTATGCCAATAAATTTGATAACCTAAGTGAAATGGATGACTACCTCCAAAAATATAGACTTCCCAGACTAACAGAGGAGGAAGTAAATTGCTTGAATAGTCCCATTTCAGAAAAAGAAATAGAACAGGCAATTAAACAACTCCCTAAGAAAATATCCCCAGGACCAGATGGATTTCTATGTGTGAATTCTACATGTGAATTCTACCAAACATTTAAAGAACAATTTGCCCCAATGCTATATAAATTATTTGATAAAATAGGGAATGAAGGAGTCTTACCAAATTCCTTCTATGACACAGACATTGGTACTGATATCAAACCAGGTAGGGAAAAACAGAGAAAGAAAATTATAGACCAATTTAATGAAATTGGTTAAAATCTTAAATAAGATATTAGCAAAAGACTACAGAAAATACCCACAGGATAATACATATGATCAAGAGGATTTATACCAGGAAATGATTGGTTCAATATTAGTAAAACTATCAATATAATTCCATGTTAATAACCAAATTAACAAAAAATGATCATCTCAATAGATGAGGATTTGACAAAGTCCAACATCCATTCCTAAAAACACTTGAGAGTATAGGAATAAAATTTTCCTAAAATAAACCCAGACTATTTAAACCATCAGTAACATCATATGTAATGGAGACAAACTGAACCATTCCCAATAAGATCGAGGAAACAAGGTTGCCCCAATCACCGTTACTATTTAATATTGTATTAGAAACGCGTTTTAAGAGCTGAGAAAGAGATTAAAGGAATAAGAATAGGCAATGAGGAAACCAAATTATCACTTTGGAACATGATGGTTATTAGAGAACCCCAGAATTCTACTAAAAGAAGAAATAATCCAAACTTTAGCAAAGTTTGTTATAAAATACACCCACATAAGTCATGCACTTTATATCACTAACAAAAATCCAAAGTCAGAGTTAAAAGAGAAATTCCATTTAAAGTAACTACGATAATATAAAAATTAGAATTTCCAAGGAAAATCAGAAACTTTTATGAGAAAATTACAACCATTTTTTCACATAAAAAGTCGATCTAACTAATTGAAAATATAAAATGCCTTGATAGGGCGGAAAATATAATAAAGATGACAATATTACCTAAATAATCTATTTATTTAGCATCCAATCAGACTCAAAAAACATTTTAATGACCTAGAAAATAAAAAAAAATTATATGGACAAACAAAAGGTCAAGAATTTCGGAATTAATGAAAAAAAATCAAAAAAGGGCTTAGCTGTAAGACTAAAATTATATTATAGAGCAGATTACCAAACCATTTGGTATTGGCTAAGGAAAGATTAGTTGATCAGTGGAATAGGAGGTTCGGGATAAAAAGAAAAAATAGCAACCTAGTCTTTAACAACCCAAAGACCCCCTTTTGGATAAGAACTTACGTTTGATAAAAATTTTGGAAAATTGGAAACAATATGGAGAAACTAGGCATTGATCCACACTTAACACGACACCAAGATAAGGTCAAAATGGGTTAAGGACCAGGATAAAGAATGAAAATTAATAAATTAGAGGAACACAGGATAGTTTACCTCCGGGACCTGTGGAAGGGGAAGGACTTTATGACCAAAAAGAACTAGAGATCATTATATCACAAAATAGAAAATTTGATTATAAAAAACTGAAAAGTTTTGTACAAACAAAACAATGCAGACAAGATTAGAAGGGAAGCAAAAACTGGGAAAATGTTTTACAGTCAAAGGTTCCTTAAAGGCCTATTTCCAAAAAATATAGAGAATTAACCTAATTTATAAAAAATCAAGCCATTCTCCAATTGAAAATAGTCAAAGGATATGAACAGACAATTCTGATGAAGAAAAAACTATTTCTATATATGAAAAGATGCCCAAGTCATTATTAATCAAGAAATGCAAAAAGAAACTTAAGATACATCAACCTGGATTGGCTAAGATGACAGGAAAAAAATAATGATGATTGTTGGAGAGGGGGAAACTGGGACATTGATATTGTTTGGAGTTGTGAAAAATCCAACCATTCTAGAGAGTTTGAACTATGCTCGTTATCAAACTGTGCATACCCTTTGATCCAGCAGTATTACCACTGGGCTTATATCCCAAAGAGATTATAAAGAAGGGAAAGGGACCTGTATGTGCACGAATGTTTGTTCAGCCCTTTTGTAGTGGTAGAAACTGAAACAATGGAGCCCACGTTGGAGAATGGCTGAATAAATTGTGGTATAGAATATTTTATATTACTGTTCTGTAAGAAATGACCAAAGGATGATTTAGAAAGGCCTGAGAGACTTTAACAAACTGATGAAATGAGAGGACCAGGAGATCATTATACTTAAAAAATACTATATAATGACCATTCATGGACCCCAAATCCTCAGCAACGATGAACCCAAATCATTTCCAATGGACAAAGAACTGAACTAGCCACACCCAGAGAAAGAACTCTGGGAGATGACTAAAACCATTTTATTAATTCCCAATCCCTTTATATTTATGCCCCCTTATTTTTTTTTCCTTCACAAGCTAATTGTAAATATTTCAGAGTCTGATTGTTTTGTACAAAAATAACAGTTTGGTCATGTATACTTATTTGTATCTAATTTATATTTTAATATATTTAACATCTACTGGTCATCCCCAATCGGGGAGAGGGGGTGGGGGGAAGAGGGTAAATTGGAAAAAGATTGGAGTTGTTAATGCGTTACCCATGTATATAACCAAAAAAAGACTATTAAAATAATTCCCCAGTCAACAAACTGGATGAATGAGGAGATGTGAACCCAAAGCAAAAATAATTAAAAATAAACCCAAAATTAAAAAAAATGGAGGTTAAAAAAATTTTAAAAAAATTTTGAAAAAGGTTTTTATAAAACAAAAAAAAGAAAATTTAAAATTAGGGGTGGGGAAGGGAAATCACTGTGACCAATGAAGCCATCACATTTGAAAACTAACCTCACAGTACAGATTTACTGCAGGAAAAAGTAGTAATGCACTAAAGCAATCAAAGATGAAAAGGGTACATAAATTAGACTAAATATATAGATAGATGCATGCTAGAGATGCTAGAATTTTGGGTTTATGAAAGGATTGATTCTGGAAAGACATGAAAGTAGGGATGATGTCAATGTCTTTGGAAAAAAAAAACAACAACACTACATTGTAGTTTTATAACACTTACAGATTATTTCCCATCCCTAATAAACTTTATTATAAAAATCTACAAATCTATTAGGAATGAGGAAAAATAAAATCATTTTTGGCAAATCTTTTAGGAGAATAATTACATATATTTTGAGGGTTTCTGTGATGCATGAGGTATATAAAATGAACAGATAGGCTTTAGAGAATGCTATTCTATATCAAATCATATTTTGTATGATTATTAAATAAAATAAAACATGCAAAGAATAAAACGTACCACTGTACTTATTTATTATATAAAACTTAACGATTCATGCTTAAACATTTTAAAAAGCATTTTCTATATTTCTTTCTTCAATATGTCTGTGACATAGTCTATTTGGGTACTCAAGGTCAATGTCAATCCACCTGTCCTTCATAACTCATTCCCCATTCCTTCCTATTATATCTAACAAAGGGTGTCTATTCAAAGTTTTTGGAACAATTTTCTCTTTCTCTTGATCCTGTGTAAGTACCAATTAGTTCTGATTCATGCTACATGATTCATCTTTAAAAAAAAAAATCAAAGTTCTAGGAAGACATTTTTATCTACTTTCTTCTATGCAATTCCTTATTTATAATATCTTTCAGTGTATTAATAATTATCTCATATATTTGTTCATTATTGTTTGGATGATAATAACTATCAGTTACTCAGAAAACATGGATTACAGCCCATATAACATTATTGAAAGATATTCAGGTTGACAAACATCAGTGTTTGTTTTAGGGGGAAAAAACAAAATCATTTAAAAAATAAAAAAATTTATCAAAAAATGTCTTATCCATTTTAAAATTTCTATTTAATTCTGTGTCTAGGTAATAAATTCATTTTAATAATCTGTCTTAGATGGATAGACTCCTGTGCCCATCTAAATGAACATCAAAGCCTGAATGATAGTACTTCTTTATTTACCTAACTTCTCTTGTAAATAGAAAGTGATTGTGATTGTGAATTTCTTGTTATTGGGGGGAGGGTGGCAAAATGGTGAGTGACCATGGATCTGACTTAGAAAGTTCTGAAATAATCTTTAGATGTATGTAGTTATCATTTTATCCACAAACAGAAACATCTGGAGGACCTTAACATTCTTCAGGAATAACTCTTTAATATGAACTCTGTCCCGGATATCTTCTATAATGTGACAGCCACCTTTAGAAAACACATATTACTTTGATGTTTGTTTCAATGTTAGTAATCCTAGAGACACTAAACAAACTTATCTGTATTGCTGGAGATTTGAAAGTAGACATATAGGATCCATATTTATTAATGATTTTCAATAATATTAAGGTTTATAATCAATTCTCTTTTCCCCAGTATAGAATAACATGTTTTACTAAAGGGAACATATATATCTTTCATGGTTGCCAAGGACAAATAATTAATCTGCGGTATAATTTACTTGAGATTACACACTTTGTAATTAATTAGCATAGTTCTAAGAAACAGCTCAGTCTTTTGACAAGACTATGCCAGAATATTTTCATAATGGTAGTATTTTTTATCATGGTATTTGTATTTCATCTAAATAGATATCAAAATCCCAGATTAACCTCAATACCATGATGATACATACCATTTACTATAGATTTAGGGTTAATAGATCTGATCTGATTCCTTCATTTTATAGATGAGGAAACTATTGCTTAGAGAAATTATGTGAATTTCCAGTCAGTTCTTAAGTAGCAAACCTAGAATTTGAACCCAGTTTTTGGATTTTATATTCATTGTTAATTCTGTTGTACCATGCTGATTGCCTAAGATTTACTGGAGAATCTAATAGACACTGAAAAAATTGCTTTTTGTGATCTTTTTCTCCTCCACTGTTTTATTATCACTTTTCATGAAGATTCTAAGATATTCTTTTCTGACTTTTAAGATGTGGATAAAGTTGAAATACTTACTGGATAATAACTTGCTCATAAAGTACCCAAAATTGCACTTAGTCTTACAGTGGTATGAGAAAATTCATTCAATTGAGAGCAGTAGTAAAGAAATGACTAAATAGTCCATATTTATGCTAAATAGTCCATATTTCTCTATTTGAATCTCTTTCTCATTCCCATCCTGCCTTGCCATTAATTAAACTCCATTTCCTCCCAACTTTTTTTGGTGTATAAACATTTTCTAACCTACTTGCAAGGTTGCAGAGTGCATACTTAAAAACTTTATCCACTCCATCCAAAGCTTGAAAGAAACCCAGACACATCATAATTCCCATGCACTCTTAATCTACTTTGTGCAAATTACACACTCAGACTTTCCTAAATTTATTGTAATTAGGCCTATATATTACAAAGGATCTACTCATATAACTTCTGCCTAATCTCTCATTTATATGCAGAGTAGCAAAGCTAAAGAGTTTAGGATTTTCACATTTAATGCTCTTTTTTCCTAATCAAGTTATACAGCTTAGTAGCTTGCTTCCCTGTGGTTCCCACACATTTTTAAAATAAATCAGTATAGTTCTAGCCAGGCATTAATGCTACTTCTGCAACCTTTCTCTATTCACTGATTGTTCATTGGGGACATAGTAATTCATCACTCAGAAGTAAATGGTGCATGAGTAACCCATTTTAAATAATCAGTTTATAGGCAAAGCACTACTAAATCCAGATTGAGTTTAAATGAAGTTACATTCAGTACTTTTTTTTTAGTTTTCCTTTAAAATAATATTGAGATTTGGTTTGAAATTAAAATTTTATCTCCATAGTTGCATAAATTTGTATAGAATTGTCATTTTATATTTTCACTTGAAATCAATTTTTGATACACACAATTTCTGTATAATGTTTAATGTTACAATTTTTCCTTGGGGGGGGGAAACTTTTCAGGTGTCACCTATTGGTACTGTAAACACTTAAAAACATGGAAAAACTACATGGCTCTAATCATACATTTGAGATTATATATAGTAAATCTTTTCTCCCCTCTTTTTCTAAAATAGAACTACCAGTCCCTGTGGTAATATGGTCAGTGTTTTCTTGGGTAAAATTTCATATTTTTTCCATAAAAATGCCAAGAAAGAAAGTATTATACTGTTAAAGCATTAATGAGACTGTAGCCTCCTAGAACATTACATTTCATATTCCCAAGAAATACTATCTTGTGGTTATATTGTGAATTCAACTATTTGGATCAGCAATCACCTCTGTAGTATAAGTATGTGGGGGTAATAATTCATCCTCTAAAAATCAGTTATTTAAAGAAGGAGCATAAAAATAAATGGAAATAATATTTGAATATCACAAAGAATATATGAAACTACAGAAGTAAACAACATATATTTAGATCATCTCTTTCATTTATACATGTTCTATTAGTAAAAAATTCATGCAAAGCATTTTTGGGAAAGCTTTTAAGGTTTCTACTATAAATGATTCACATACACATTGATATAAGAGGCATAATCCATAGTAGATATCTATAGTATTCTGAATTCAATGTGTTATAATAAGTCTAATGCAGTACTTTAGGTCATTAAGTATTCAAAAGGGAAAGAAAAGCATTTCTTGTGATATCTTATTTTGCAGAAACTACATGAACCAAAAGGCCACTTTTAAAACACAACTACTCCATTCAATTGAAATTTGGCATTGTTAGTGTCTTGTTCTATATCCATGATTTTTATGCAACTAATAACAACAAAACATGTTGGAAATGAATAGAGTACAATGATTTTCTTCCTTTGTGGCATCTTTTCCCTTCCTCCTAAACTGCATTTCTTGTATTAATATCAGATTATCTAAATGACTAAAAAAATTAAATGCATATGATATAAACCTAAAACAATTAAATTAAAATTAGTGTGTGCATTTTTCATCAATCCAAAAATTTATTATAATGATATTTTGAAGGATGAATCTGTACCTCAGTCTAACATTATCATAATGGACTGAATTAATACACTTATTATTGTTAAAAATGCTTTGTCTGCATTATCTCTGTAATTTCATAACCTCATAAAGTATTCCATATAATTGTATCCATCTTAAAGATGAGAAAACTTAGACTGAGAGAGGTTGTGTCGTGCCTAAGGTCAAAAAATTTTATTAACTGGAGTGCTGTGATTTGAACTGACTTCTTCTGGTGCCGATTCCAGTGAATCTGCAATGCCTACCTTATATCAACAGAAAAATAAATATAGAACATTTATATTTTATTGAAAACAAAGGGGATTAATTTTAATGATTTCTATACAGTGACTCTAGTGAATATTCTAATGAATCTACAATCTCCCACACATGAGAACTCCCTCAAATAATGCACATTGAAATCAGTTCATGTCTTTCCCTTTTTGTTTATTTGCCCCTATAAGTATCCAACCAAAAATGTTGAGAGATTTCTCCCTTTTCTGGACACCACAAAAGATACCAGTGGACCACATTATTCTTCACTTCACTTTGCAAAAGAACAAAAACAAAAACAAACTTCTCTCCATTGTCAAATTGTGATGCAGAGAAAGAACCCTGTCACTATGTAGCATTTCCAGATGGCAAGTGCATCTTATTTTAAATAAATATATCTTTGACCACTTGGGGCACACAAAATCACTTTAAAATTATTTAGAGGTAACTTAATTCTCCCTCTCTCTCCTTGATAACCCTGGATTATTTTATTTTCCATAAGGCTTTCTTTTGTTTAAACATTGTTGTTGTTGTTGTTGTTGTTGTTGTTTTTGCCATTTTCAAAGAGGACCTTAACATCAGGGAGGTAATGCCATGATATGCAAGTGAATTGGATTTAAGGGAGGGAGGGCTGTACAAGGTCACCTCCCTCACTTTCCACTCCAGAGTCATCTCAGTCCAGTGGCAAGATAAAGATCAAGATGACTAGAGAGAACCCTGGATGCAATGAGGAACTTTGGTCTTTTTAAGCTAAGGTCTTCAACAGATCTCAGTTTTGATAAAGGCTGCACCCATTTAGTGAGTAAGGCAATTGAGGGAAAGAATATCCTCATTCATCTAGAATGAAAAAAAAATCTAAATAAATGAATGAATGAATGAATGAATTTGGGAGGGAAAGACCCTCAGGGTTTCTGGTCCAAATAGAAATGACTGCTATTTACATTCAATCAGAGCACCTAAACATTGTACAAGATGGTAACTGAGATCCTTTTCAAATTTCAAATTAAGTGATTATGCAGTTTATCAGAGAGACAGAGAGTTACTGTACTTATAACTCTCTATGTGTTACTATTTCAAGTATCTAGCTAACTAGCTAGCTATATTTTAAACTACAAATATCAAGATGTCAGACTATAACTTTATAAGGTCCTTTTAGGGTCTAGCATCCATACATTTGTATTTTAAAATAACAAATATTTCCTTTCTTTGATATCAATTTTAGACAATCTCGATTTTTGAGCTGAAAGATGTTTTTGAGTTATGCTAAGGAATTTTATATATGTGTATATTTGTATTTCACATATGCATTTATTTGCAAATTGTTGCAAAATCGTAGACTTTATTACCAAAATATATACATATGTTTGTATATATGCAGGAATGTATGTATATACATATATATATATATATATATATATTCATAGCTAGGTGCATTTGTGCCTAATCATATGAGTATATATATCACACCCTATTAAAGCAGTTTTAACCTAATGTCAATATTATATTATTCAAATGTGTGTATATATAAATATTCTGAATAATAATAGCTAGCATATATAATATACACCAAAGCATTTGAAGTGCTTACTAAATATCATTTTTATACTCAAAACAGCAGTGGAGAGAAAGGTGTTATTTTTATTACCATTATAGTTGAGTAAATCATGGCAGTCAGAGTTTAAGTCCTTTACTCAGGTCAGAAAGCTAATATGTGTCTGAGGCTAGATTTGAATTAAAATCTTCTTGACTTCAGAACCAGAATTCCATTTATTTTATGATAAAGCTGTCTTCTGAAACTCAAATACCAAAATTCCACCAATTATTACACCAAAATTTTGTAATTGCAGAAGATTTAATGACAGATATAGTAAGTAATATATAGATGGAAAAGTTGTCATATAATTTGGTAATTCTTGATAGTCTCAATTGCTATTTGGGGGTAATAATTAAGTTTATGATTTTATTGATAATTTAAAGTATAAAACATTCAATAAGTGCTTGTTGATTGACTAATGGATTGAGGCTTTTTTCATAATGATGATGAAATTGTGCTATTAAACAAGTATTTGCTATATGCAAGATCCCATGTAGAATTTTCAATGGATAAAACAAAAACAAAATGCTTCATGACCTCAAAGAATTTAGATTTCACTGAATAAATAAGTACCAAGCAATACAAAATATTTCTAAGGGGAAAGAATATTAAAAAGAAGGAAAAGCAGTAAATGTTCCTTGAACTGTTGGAGGTGGTGGTTGAGATCTGAGATTGCACCTCTAATGAAGGTGAGTACATGCAAACATGTGTACATCCTATGCAAAGCTCTAGAGACAAAAAAAAAGTCATGTCATATTCTCAGAACAGCTTTTACAGAAGTTTGTTTTGTTTTGTATTTCTGAAAAAAGAGTGTGTAAAAGGGAGAAACTTGAATTTGAGTAGGCATGATCCAGATTGTAAAGGATTTTAAATGCCAGCATGAGAAATTACTATTTTATCCTACTAACATTAGGGAATCATTTGAGATTTTAGGGTAGAAAAGTCATATGGTCAGGACTATCAATAAGACAGATGCATGATGAATGGACAAGAGAGAAGAAAGAGAGAGGAATGAATAATTCTAATGAGAAGTTATGAGGGTCTGAACCCATATTTTCAACTTATCAAATAACAAGAAACACATACACACATATGTGATAAACAAAATTTAACAAATGATTACATAATTGACTCTATACTATTAGTCTAAAGTTAAGGAGGAAATATTTGCAGGAGGGAAAAACAAAAACAAAAACAAACTTCTCTCCATTGTCAAATTGATTGTGATGCAGAGAGAGAACCCTGTCACTGTGTAGTATTTCCAGATGGCAAGTGTTTCAGTTGGGGATTGAGGAGCTGCTAGGATTAATCTTGACCAGGTAAAATTGCACTTAGAAAGAGAGCTATTAATACAGTGACTATGCATCTGGTTACAATTCTATAGACTACTGAACAACATTTCTGTCTTACTCTAACTAGGAGAATTTTACATGTTGTAACTTAACTTCTCCCCAGTCTGAATTGCAACCATATGTGAAGTGTAGGCATATCCCTAAGGAGTCCATCTGGAGCAACTTATGTCCAACCCATTATCAAGTCTTACCATTCCACACATGAGTCACAAAGGGATAGGAAGCCAAAAAGAAATCCATAAAACAGAAAAAAATCTATAGTATTTTTAAGCTGCTTCAATGATTTTTTTTTTGCTTTGGTATTTTTTATTGGATCATTTTATTTACATTCAAGACTGTAGTTTGTAAATAAAGAGTCCACCAAGGGTAGTGCTGGAATTGTCATTAACTCTTCCAGTTCCCTAGGTTCCTGTTAAAGTACCAACAGGAAAAGAAAAAAAAAAAAAAAAAAAACTTAATGAGAACTGCAATAACTGGGGAAAATATTACTGCAACTATAAGAGGGAAATATTCTTCATTCAAAATATTGACAGCACAATAAACCCTTAGGTGGTTTTTTTTTCAATGAATGCTATTAAAAAAAACATAAAAACATGTTGCAATGTGTTTCAGAAAGGTTGAAGCAAAGGAAAAAAAAAAAAACATTTCTTTCAAAATGAACCAACAATTCTCTTTGGTAACTAATCTATTTCCATAATTAATTGGACTATCTTTTTGTTTTTCCAGAAGTTAACAAATCATATTTGTAATTTTGTCAAATTAAACTAATTTTTAGTTCTATCAAAGAAAAAATAACAGCATGGGATCTAGAAAGACTTATGTTTCAAAAACGTGGTCAGTTCCAGTTATAGAATTCAAGTTCAGAATCTTTGCGTGTGTATGTGTGTGTGTTTGTGTGTGTGTGTACCTGCACACACTTGTCTGTGCACGTGTGTGTGTGTATATATATATATATATATATGTGAATTTCTTAAGAATATGCGGTCTCTTAAGAAACTTCGTAAGTACATTTCCCCAGTCCAAAATATAGTCAAAATCTCTCTCTATATGCAACCATTCAACAAGGCATAAAGATAAAATAACTTTAATGACAAGTAAGTAAAAACTAAAACAACAATAATCTTGGATATTCTGGGGGGGGGGGGAGGAGGCAAATCTTTCTCTTGCTCTTCACATCTCTTGTTATCTGCCTCTAGCTTTCTGTGTCTCTCTCTACCTGTCTGTTTCTGACTTTCTTTCTCCCTATCTGTGATGATAAGCAAGCCACTTTTCATTGTTTCCATTTCTTCCCATATAAAGTGTTGAGTTTGGAAAGGGGATTTCTAGTGTCTCTTTGTCTCTAAAGTGTATACTATTATAATCCCTTCTAAAGACAAAAAAATTATATACATCAAAAATTCTGAAACTTACCTAATAACTAAATCATCCAAATAAAAGGAGTGAAATTTACTATATATTTTTTTCCTTGTACAAATTTTGTAAGTGTCTTATTTCTTACACATTACTGATATTATTATGGATAGAGTAATCTGTTCCATAGTATATAATAGATTTTTATTTTCTTAATCAAGTTATTTAAAATCATGGAAATCTTATATAGCTATCAGTTGGTTTTAGAACCATTGCTTTGTGTATCTTGCATGGGGATCTTTAAAAGTGAAATATATTACCCATGTCCTAGGTTCCGAGTCAGTGATTCTTTTAATAATAGTTATGAGTTTGGGTGTATTAGCATCTTTCTTTAGTGATGAAGTCTCTTTCTCCAAACTCACATGCTCTTATTCTATACTAATTAAATACCTCTCTTTTCTACTTCCTCTCTTCTCACTCCTCAACCTTTTGTAATTTGGATACACTGATTGACTCTTTGTTCAACCTAGTTATAGAAGATTGATTTAGAAATATGGACTTCCTTGATGATACATCATACTTTCTTTTGTCAGTATCTCTAATTCCTTTGCATCATAGATTGCCTTCCACTCAATCTCACCCTGATAGAAAACACCATGGTCTTCCATTCAAGGATCCTGTAGGTTATCTTTTGTATATACATCATTTCTTCTTAGCCTAGAGTGCAGAATAAACACAAGTTGGTCAGTGCAACTACACTTTCTTGGCTGGAGATATTGAAATGGTACTTGTCAGATTACGGTTATTTTCTCTCCATATCTGAAACCAAGTTTTATGTGTATCATTTCAGAACTTTTCAGTAACAACCAAAATCAAGAACAACAGTTGCAATCTGTGCATGGAGAAATGGATTTTATTTTCAAATAGTACCTAACTGGCAAACTGGAAAATCTTCTAAAAGATATTGTTCCCAAGTGCAAAAATAGTCTTAAGCCATCAAGGTTAACATTCATGAATGGTACAAGTAATTGAATGCAAAAGTCAGCATTAACTCATGTATGATGCAATTATTTGGCCTCTAAAGGCTTTATCAAGTCTCTCATTTCAATTATTTTCAAAGAGAATTTTCTGACAGAGATCTAACATCTGACCTTTTCCTTTATACTTCTGATTATAGTTACTATCAACAAGATATTCATAGTTTAAAATGCTAAAATGATAAAGAGTTTTTTCAATGATCTCCAATTTAAAAAAAAAAATACCAAAGTGAACAAGTATCTAAGAAATTCCACTGGGAAGCTGAAAGTCTACTTGACATTTCAATGAATACTTCCCAGAATCATTTCGATCTCAATGTGTCTGAAACTGAACTCATTATATTTCACTCTTAACCCTCCCCGCCCCCTCATTCCAAATATCTCCTTTTTTGTTGAAGGTACTATGAACCTTTCTATGTCTCAGGTTCATGATTTCAACACTGACTCCTCCATACATCCAACTCATTCAACCTCACTGTTCCTACCTTCACAATATCTTTCATATCAAAGTTTCTTCTTGTCCATAAGCCTGCACATTTTATATATACCAATGGTGACTAGAATCATATTTGTAACAGTTTTTGTAGAGGGCCGAAAATCAAAAAAGTATGCTTGAATCAGATAACCAAGCACTTAAGGCTAATTGCTATTCGATTATCTCCATGTGAGACAATGACTCTATTACCATACATATAGATAAATGTCTCTTCTCACTCTTGGATGCTTGCTGAATGTTTGGTGTTGATTAATCCATGGAGAGGACTGATACAAGAGAGGGAAGAAGTCCTTCTTGGCAGTGACAGGAGTTGAGAAGCTGGACTCAGGACCAGGACTCGAAAAGAGTCTTTGGCAAGCCTGTGGCAGTTTGTCTGCCTCCTTCCTCTCCAAAGAGCCAAGGATTTTAATTAGTCCGAACTCTTGGCACCCAAGGCCCTTTGTGACTAGCCTGTACTTCACAGTTTTTGTACATTTTTAAGTTTCTGTTTTAGTTGTAGAATAGATTTATGTCTGCTGCAGTTAACAGGCCAGGAATAGGGTAAGTGAAGTAGACAAATTTTAGGACACCTTTTCTAGACCCATCTTCAGTCCAGGAGGTGAGCATTGTAATACTTTAAAAAGTGCTTACTATATCTACATATGTATACATAAATATATTTTTTCTTAACTGCAGCTTGCTTGGGGATGGTGGTAGAGATGAAAGTAGGGGCGGGAGGAATAAAGTAAATAATGTGTGCAACAAAAAAACCAAAGAACAATTCACAAGGAAGTAAAAAAATATGGACATTCATGAACATAATTTCTTCTACTAATATACATTCTTTCTTAACCTGGTCATTTGTTTTTATATATTTTGAATTCTCCCTGATGTTCTGTTGGGCACATAGTGATGTTGTCTTATGTTTTGCTTTATTTTGTTTTTTTATTCCTTTTCTGTTTTTTTATTTGTTTTTTCAAATAATTTTTTAAAAAAAGAAAAATAAAAGTGTTTCACCTTTTGTTTTTATGTCTAAATTCATATTGCTTAAGTTCAGTAAGAATGACCTTAGGTTACCAGAGGTTTATCTAATTTTATTGGTTTTTTCATAAAACCAACTCTTAGTTTTATTTATTAAATCAATAGTTTTTTTTACTTTCAATATTATTAATTTCTCCTTTTAATTTTAGAATTTCAAGTTTAGTATTTGATTGGGTATTTTGAATTTGACCTTTTTCTAGCTTTTTAAGTTGCAAGCCCAATTTATTGATCTTCTCTTTCTCTCTTTTATTCAAGTAAGCTTCTAAAGATATAAAATTTCTGCTTATTACCACTTTGGCTGCATCCCACAAATTTTGATATGATGTCTCATTGTTGTCATTATCTTGAGTGAAATTATTAATTGTATCTAAATTTTGTATGATTTCCTCAATCATTCTTTAAGATGAGATTATTTAGTTTCAATTACTTTCTTTGTCTATTTACTCTAATGTTTCGTTGAATGTAGTTTTTATTATTATATTAAATTACTTTTCTATTTCTGCTAATTCCTGCATTTAATTTTGAGATCTTTATGTCCTAATATAAAGTAATTTTATATAGGTTCCATGAACTGCTGAGAGAAAATATACTTCTTTCTGTATCTATTCAGTTTTCTCCAAAGATTATATACCTAATTTTTTTTTTAACTTTTGTCTTTTATTTACAGGATATACATGGGTAACTTTACGGTAATTTTGCCAAATCTTATGTTCCAATTTTTTCACCGTTACCCCACCCTCCCTAGATGGCAGGATGACCAGTAGATGTTAAATATATTAAATGTAATCTTATGATCACATTATATACTACCAAAACTATGATTTGGTACAAATGAATCAATTCAAATTATTGTACAATTAGTTGTGAAGGAAATCAAAAATGCATTGTGATAAATATAGGGATTAGAATTCAATGTAATGGTTTTAGTCATCTCAGGTTCTTTTTCTGGGCATAGCTAGTCAGTTCATATTGCTATTAGAAATGATTTGGTTGATTTGTTGCTGAGGAGTGGCCTGATCCATCAGAACTGGTTCATCATCATATGTTTAGAAGTATTGAATGATCTCCTGGTCTGCTATTTCATGCAGATCAGTTCGTAAGTCGTCTCCAGGTCTTTCTGTAAATCATCCTGTTGGCATTTCTTACAGAACAGTAATATTCCATACTTTTCATTACCACAATTTATCTCACACTTCTCAAATATGGACTCATTCAGTTTAGTTTCTATACCTACAAAAGGGTGCCATAAATATCGTGCACATACAGGTCCTTTCCCTTCTTTATAAGCTTTTGGGATATAATCCATTGGAATAATCACTTGGATCAAAGGGTATGCACAGTTTGATAACTTTTGAGCATAGTTCCAAACTACTCTCCAAAATGGTTGGATTCGTTCAACTCCACCAACAATGCATCAATGTCCCGTTTTCCCGCATCCCTCCAACAACATCTATTTTTTCCTGTCATCTTAGCCAACTGACAGGTGTGTAGTGGTATCTTAGAGTTGTCTTAATTTGCATTTCTCTGATTAATAATGACTTGGAGCATCTTTTCATATGATCAGAAATAGTTTCAATTTCTTCATCTGAGAATTGTCTGTCATATCCTTTGACCTTTTTTCAATTTGAGAATGGCTTGATTTTTTAAAATTAAACTTAATTCTCTATATATTTTGGAAATGAGGCCTTGATCAGAAGCTTTGACTGTAAAAATATTTTCCCAGTTTATTGCTTCCCTTCTAATCTTGTCTGCATTAGTTTTGTTTGTACAAAAACTTTTCAGTTTGATATGATCGAAATTTTCTATTTTGTGATCAGTAATGATCTCTAGTTCTGCTTTGGTCATAAAGACCTTCCCCTTCCACAGGTCTGAGAGGTAAACTATCCTGTGTTCCTCTAATTTATTAATAATTTCATTCTTTATGCCTAGGTCATGAATCCATTTTGACCTTATCTTGGTGTGACATGCGTTAAGTATGGATCAATGCCTAGTTTCTGCCATATTAGTTTCCAATTTTCCCAGCAATTTTATCAAATAGTAAGTTCTTATCCCAAAAGCTGGGATCTTTGGGTTTGTCAAAGACTAGGTTGCTATATTTGTTGACTGTTTTATCCCTTGAACCTAATCTATTCCACTGATCAACTAATCTATTCCTTAGCAATACCAAATAGTTTTGGTAACTGCTGCTCTATAATATAATTTTAGATCTGGTACAGCTAAGCCACCATCATTTGATTTTTTTCATTAATTCTTGAAATTCTTGACCTTTTGTTTTCCATATGAACTTTGTTGTTATTTTTTCTAGGTCATTAAAATAGTTTTTGGGAGTCTGATTGGTATAGGCCTAAATAAATAGATTAGTTTAGGTAATATTGTCATCTTTATTATATTTGCTCGCCTATCCAAGAGCATTTAATATTTTTCCAATTGGTTAGATCAGACTTAATTTGTGTGAAAAGTGGTCTATAATTTTGCTCATAAAGTTTCTGATTTTCCTTGGCAGATAGATTCCTAAATATTTTATATTATCAGTAGTTACTTTAAATGGAATTTCTCTTTGTAACTCTGACTGTTGGATTTTGTTAGTGATATATAAGAATGCTGATGACTTATATGGGTTTATTTATAACCAGCAACTTTGCTAAAGTTGTGGATTATTTCTAATAACTTTTAGCAGAATCTCTGGGGTTCTCTAAGTATACCATCATGTCATCAGCAAAGAGTGATAATTTGGCTTCCTCATTGCCTATTCTTATTCCTTTAATCTCTTTCTCAGCTCTTATTGCTATAGCTAGCGTTTCTAATACAATATTAAATAGTAACGGTGATAGTGGGCAACCTTGTTTCACTCCAGATCTTATTGGGAATGGTTGCAGTTTGTCTCCATTACATATGATGCTTACTGATGGTTTTAAATAGATGCTGCTGATTATTTTAAGGAAAAGTCCATTTATTCCTATACTCTCAAGTGTTTTTAATAGGAATGGATGTTGGATTTTATCAAATGCTTTTTCTGCATCTATTGAGATGATCATATGGTTTTTGTTACATACCTAATTTTTCTAACATTCTATTTACCTTTTTAATTTATTTCTTATTTGTTTTGTGATTTGATTTATTTAATTCTGAAAGTGCAAGGTTGATATCCCCCACTATTATAGTTTTGCTGTCTATTTCTTCTTGCAACTCTCTAAACTTCTCCTTTAGGAAGTTAGATGCTATACCACTTGGTGCATATATGTGTAGTATTGATATTGCTTCATTGTCTATGCTTCCCTTTAGCAAGATATAGTTTCTTTCCTTATCTCTTTTAATTAGATCAATTTTTGCTTTTGCTTGATCTGAGATAAGGATCCAACCAAAAATGCTTAATAAACCTAAGGCCTGTATTTTTACATTAAACATATTATGTTATATTATATCACCTCCTCTCCTCTCATATCATATCAACATTATACTAGCATTTTCATATGGTAATGAGCATGGGATAATAGTGAATACAAAAAAAAATAAACATTATCAAATAAAAGCTAATGAAGAAGGAAATTGTGATATGGGTGGGCAACAGAATATAATTTATGAAAAACCACAACAGACAAGAGAAAAATGTCAAATAACAATTTGAGAGGTGGAAAACAGCCTGATCATGTGGCAAGAACCAGTGATGACAGTTTTATATCTAGTGTTTTCTTTTACTATGCTTACAATATAGGATGAAGGAAGGAAGATCTTCTGAACATGAAATCCCTTAGTAGATTTATAGGAAAGCATAGGTAAGAGTCATATAGTTTGCACCAGCACTGATGAGTTGCAATCTTCATATCTTAAGGAACATCTAAATTAATGAGATCCCATATACATTTCAACAAATGAGGATTAACATTATTGGAATACATGTGCTGAAATAATGGACAGGAATATGAGCTCTATTTACTATTTTTTTTTTGGTAGGTAGGCATCTTCCTTTTAGAGTCATAATTCAGTAATTCTGGGAAAGAATTTCATTTATTCTATGAAAAAAGTCCCAAAAAAAGTGAGAAATCCTTTTCATCCTTATTAATTTTCAGAAGTCAAACCTTTCAATCCTACACTAGTTTTTTTATTGAAAAGGAAATATAACATCCTCAGAAATTTTCACTATTAGGCAACCAGATGGTAGCTCCAGGAATCACTCTGCTTGACTAGAAACCCATGACAGTTACTAAGCTTTAGCAAAGAATAACCCATAAAGAGACCAACAGTTTAACTTTAAATCCCAATTAGACACCATTACCACCATTACCAAAAATAAGTGTAATATTTTTTTCTTTTAAAAGCCATCTGTTGTGAATAGCCCTACAAAGATATTTAATATTTTAGCTAAATTTTTGACTACTTAGAAAATTGGATTTTTTTACCGAGTAATTAGGATTAAGAGTAAATTCCAAAATGATATTAACAAATGACACCTATTTTGTCCAAGTAGAGTCCAAAGGAAAACTCAGGTGTTAAATTGACCAGGCATAAAACTTCCGATTCTACAATTCAAGTATTCAAAACCAATTTTTTTTACAAGTATCCTATTCTTTTTTTCTTAGAAATATTTTAAATCACATCATACTTCTTTATATTGGTTTTATTTGGAATGTTTACTTTATGTTTCCACAATTCAATAAGCTCATTCATTTCAGTCATGCAAATAGCTCCTCTGATATTATATTTATATTCTTCCACTGTTGGCAAAGAGGTGAATATTTTCCCTTTGGTTCTATAATGGCTTAAGAATGTGGCCCACATGGTTTCCTCTGTACAACATATATCTTTAGTTTTATCTGATGTTATAGTTCAATTGCTTAAGTTTTACGTTTGCCACATATAAAGGGAAGGGACATCTGTTTCACCAAATTATATTCATTTAGAGCTAGAAATAAACTTTAACAATTTAATTCAAGCTTTTCTTTTTTGGATTTCTTTATGGGTAAACTTGAAAAGATTTAAAGAAAGACACTAGGATGGATGTTTGTGCTCTGTGATGTATAAACACCTACAGGTTATTCTCACTGAAATCATAAACTCTGTGCCGTGAGATTAGCTGAGTTGGGAGGTAGCTTCAGCTGTGGGTACTTTTATTTCACAGACAGTGGAGGAAGTCCAGTGTTTGTGTTGAAGTAGATTAGGGGAATCTATGCTGACAAAGAACTCCAGATCCAGCTTATTGCCAAAGCATAGTGCTAGACACAAAAGAACCAGTATACACACATTGATCACAGAAGCAGTGGAATAGGGACACTGTCACATGCAGGTATTTAAAAGGAGAGTGGCATTTTCAATTTTGGTTTCCAGGCCAGGGTGGAGAACTGAAGGTGGATCTGAGCTTAGATGAAGAGTTCTAAATAAAATGTATCCTATTATTATATATGATTTCTTGAGTGGAATTTTATTACATATTTTGAATTCTCTGTATATTCTGCTGTGCATATGAAAATATTTTCTTTTTCTTTTTCTGTCTTTTTTTCTATTTTGTATTTAAGTTTTAAATAAAAAAAGAAAAAAAATTCAATTTGATATATAAACATCACTTTAATGATATGGCTAAGTAATCAACTAACAAATATTCTCTCTACCTAATATGAAGGCTTTCTAAACACTTTTCTCTTCCATTGCTTTTTTGTTTGGAGAAGATGTAGATCATGATTTTCTGGTATCTTATATAAGTTTTACAAATTAGTTTATATATGTAAATAATCCTTACCCTTAGATACAGTTTTCCAGCTTGATAAAATTTGCTGAACAAGGTAGTTTCTGGGACCTTTTGGTTTCCTTGCGATGGAAGATTTATATCAGAAATTTTAAATATTTTTAGAAATGATAATAAAGAGAATTAATATCTTTATTTTATCATGTTTTCAAAGTCAAAAAACTCATATTAAAATTATTATAATTTTAGCTTTGTGCATTCTAATTAATATTGAGTTTAATCTTTGAATTGTAAATTTCCCCATGGCTTGACACACAAATAATTCATTATGAAATAATTAACAGCTGTTATCATTTTTTTCTGTTTATTAAAATTGTATTCACTTGTATTTTCCATGATACTTGGTGCTGACAACTATTAGTGTCTTCTAACTCTTAAATAGGGAAATAAAGAACTTTTTTTATTTTGTTACCAAAAACAACAAAAAAATCTAATTTTGTGGGACATTTAGACACCTTCTCATGCAGGATTCATGGTGACACAAACAGCTTTTTCAACAATATTTGTTGCAGAAACTGAAGAAGTAGAGAAGAAATTGATAGAATTTCTCAATTTACTGCAATTTAGTAGTCCATTTCAACTAAAAAGTAGCCATAGAGAAAGTTGGCAAATAAATTTCAAAAAATATGATTCAAGCTTGAAGATTGCTTAGAAATCTCAGACCTGTTTATGATGTAGTTTATTTAGTCTAGTCATTTTATTTCCATTTGAGTTATTTGTAATTTTATTATTTTTTCAGATTTTTCTATTCCATGATTCAATGACCTATAGATTAACGGGGGGAAAATTGTTGGAAAATAATACATGCTTGTTGCTGATTATTATCAAAAAATAATTTTGGGATCTTTGAAAATATTGTTAGTTCCATAAGCCTTTCAAACTAATCTACCACAAAAATACTACAAGTTTATTTCAAAACAGTTCCCTTGATGGCTTAATCTGAAAGATTGACTAGTTAGATTTATACTGTAGCAATAGATTTCATTGAAGATACTTTGTAGCATTGTAAACCTTGATATAATTTGTGCAACATGGTAAATTTGAAAGGGATCTGGTAAAATTGAAAGAATAATGATTTTAGTGTCAGATTCTGATAATCTTTAGGAGCCTTTTTCATCTCCATCTCCATAATCCTAAATTCCACAAATGGAAACATTAGTACAGAAGCAGGGAATTGTCCCTTTCTTTAGTTTTATTCTGTCCACTTTAAGTAACACTAACAAAACCTTCCTTCTTATATCTTGAAATAATCCATAAGCTCTTAGATGGCACTATTTATTATCCACTATATAGCTTTTAAAGGTTAAAATTATATATTAAATATTGCTGTATATATACACACATGTGTACATATATGGTTCTCTGTGTGTATATAAAAAAATGGATATACATTTAGTACTATTTAATTTCTATTCCACTTGTCAAAATTCTCAGTTTATGCCAATAACATTTTATCACATCCTTCTTATTCTGAATTTGCCATAATTTAAAATAAATATAGCTTTTCATTTTGATAGTTTGTCTACCAAAATATGAAAAAACCTATTGCAATCTCCCATTAAAATATGTTTTGCTCATAATTTATCTAAATTTATAGCTATAAAATTATGAAATTTTTGACCCATTACTCTAACTAGTCCTCTTTTCTGGTCCCTGCACAGTTATTGAGTGTTTCATTCAACATTGCTTATTTTTATATGCATTCATAGACTGATATTCAAATTAGAGCATATATTTGCAATATATCTAAATCATAGAATCTTTTATTTAAATAGAAACAAATTAGTGAAATTTCTGTGTTTCACTCATAAATTAAACCTTGATTCAAGAGGCAAGAACATGACACTCTGTATTTAAATGTTGATCAGACAAAATGGCTTAATTTTTATTTGTGATGTTATTTTCTATTTGATATGACTAGATGCTATGTATAGTATAAATAACTAAAATTTCTGAGAACACTGAACTTGTTGCTCCTCCCTGTTATCCTCCAACCTCCATTTTCATATTAGGCTTCAATATTTTCTGCCATTGTCACGGATAATGTATGATGCAAGAAAATTACATTTTTGTTGGGTCTTTAAATTTTTTTGAAGGAAAGAGTAAGTCAGGAAAAATGTCATTTCTTTTTAAAAATGAATTAATTGTTTTTAACATACATTGCTTTATGAATCATGTTGGGAGAGGAAAATCAGAACAAAGGGGAAAAAACATGGAAGAAATTAAAAAAAGAAATGAATATAGTGTGGGCTGATTTACATTCAGTCTCCTTATTTTTTTCCCTAGATAAAAATGGCATTTTCTGTCAAAAGTCTATTGGGATTACCTTGCATCATTGAATCACTGAGAAAAAGCATTTCATAGCTGATCATTGCACATGCTTGCTGTTATTCCTGGTTCTGCTTGTTTCACTCAGCATTAGTTCATATAAATCTTTCCAGGCCTTTCTATAATCAGCTTGTTCATCATTTGGAAGTATTTTTTCTTCAAAAGATCCATTAAGCAATGCCTCATTATAAATTAAGAACTAGAACTTGGAGAAATATATATGTGTGTATATATATATATATATATATATATATATATATATGTATATGTGTATATATATAAATATATATATGTATGTATATACCATGTATTATATAAAATTAGATAGGTATACCATCTTTCAAAGCAGAACCTTGGTTCACCTATTTTATAAGTTTTGAAAAAAAAAAACAAAAAAAATGCAAAACTTTTAATACTGACAGTATACAAACTCGAATTTTATCAAAAAATTATTTATTGTTTGTGTATTATCTTGAAAATTTTTGGTTTTGTTACAAAGAAATTTAAAGTGCTGTGCAAAAAAAATCCAGAATTACTGTCCAGTGCTGATGTTGCCTTATTATATAGATGTAAGCTTAATTATCAAAGTCCAAACCATAATTTTCTAGGTCTTACTAAGGTCAGGTTTCAAAGGTTGGGCTGTTGTATGAAGGACAGTTTTGGTGAAGTTATAAGGAGCTTATCAAAAAATTGGCAGTACATTTTTGTTGTTGTCATTTTATTTTCAGAAATATTCAAAGAATGTCAACAAAGTTATAGAGGGATGGCTATTTATGTCCTGCAGAAATTGGCCAAAGTGATGCATTCACCTATTTTCATAGTATTAAAAACAAAAACAAGCAAGCTTCTGCTAACTTGTCAACTCCCTCTGGTTCTGTCTCTTTCACTGTCTGTCTGTATCCATTTCATTTATTTTTAAAGAAGGGGTATTTGGGGAGAAGTTTTATTTTGAAGAAAATACACTTCGCTCATTGAATTTTTTTTCATATTTTGAGTCTAAAACAGAATTAAAATTTCAGATTGGCCTCCAGTTCAAAATCCAGAAATGAGGAATGTTGGGAAATGTCTAAACTGGGATAACTCATTCTGTCAGACCACCTGCTTGGCTTATTTTTGAAATACATAATTCTACTTCAAAAAAGAAATGGGTCTTAAAGATTCTATATGTGGCAAATGGAATCTTGTCTAGCCAATGAACATGCCTGATTCTACTTTCCAAGTTTTGTGAAGATGAAGAAATTACTTACAAAAGCTGAAAATAGTAAGAAAGAGAAAAATACAGATTTTTGATGTGTCAAATTTTGATATCATAGTATTCGGACATGAAGATATTTTGAGGTCATTTAATCCAAACATTTAATTTTATAAATAAAGATATTTAAGTACAGTGTGTCTATGAGATTCACCCATGATGAAATAAGTATCCTTCTGAATACCTTAAAAAATTTTCCTTTACATTATTTAATCTTGGGTTATAGGTCTTTAACAAATCTTAGTTTGACTTAAGCAATTAGCAATCAATGATTAAAACTAGGTAAGAAATGAGACAAAGAATGACTTCTTTTACCTAATTAGATAGATAGATAGATAGAGAAATGGAGATAAAGACCTCTCATTCTAGGAGAGGAAATAAAAGAAAACAAGAGATGATATAGTTTAAAAAGGGCAAGGTCTCCTTCTGTATCCAGCATCATCTTCAGTGGTCCTGATCTACATCTTGCCACTGGACCGAGATGGCTATAGAAGAGAAAGTGAGGTTGGTGACCTTACAGAGCTCTTTCCTCATTTAAATATAATTCACTTGCATGTCATGGCATCACACTGATGATATCATGGTCCTCTTTGAGAATAAAGGACAAACAGCATCTGTGAATAAGAGTAGAAACTGTCTTACTGGGGACTCAACTGTAACTGACTAATTGAGCCACACAGTTCCTTCTTTTCCTTCCTTTTCTTTTCTATATGTTTCTTTTCTTTCTTTTTTCTCTTCCTTACCCTCTATGCACATAGGATATCATACCCCTGTCTGCTCTACACAATGAAATGCTTATTTTGATCACTAAAGTCTCCCAAGATAACTTGGGATTTATGGACTAGGACTATTCCTTAAACTTCAATTACCCTGGTTCTTCCTGACTGGCCAAAATAGATCCCAGGACAAGCCCTACTTGGTCCTTGTTTGGACACTGATTGGCTATGTAAATATTAATTGTTTCTATTCTGGCCTAAACCATTGAAGCTCTTTCCTTCTAAATTCACATACACACATATACACATTTTAGTTCTTTTTGTTTTTGTTTTGTTTTGCTTTGTTTTAGTAAGTAAAAGAAGTCATTTTCTGTCTCATTTCTTATCTGGACTTAATCACTCATTGGGCAATGCCTTAGTCAACTGAGACCTGTTGAAGATCTTAGCATAAAAAGACAAGTCTCCCACTGCATCTAAGATGATCTCTAAGAAACAGTAATGGGTGACATTTGATAAAATGTCCAAATAAGTGTATTACCAAGATTATTTTGGAAGATAAATAAAGCTTTATTGGCAGAGGCAACTTTAGGAAGCAGGAAAATCAAGCAAGAAAAGATAAACAGCTTCAACAAGCATAGTAGCATAGTAAGGGAATAACAATGTACAGTCATGGAACAATACAATAGACAGAACTAGATAAATAGTTCTATGAAAGAGAAGAATGAGGAGCAATATGTGGATATTTCATGCTCATATAAATAACAATTACCTAGTTATTAGAGGTGTTCAAACTGAGTACCTTAGTCAGGTGGTTGAAAGGAAAGAAGAAAGGAAGAAAAAAGGAAGGAAGGAGAAAAGGAAGGAAGAAGGAAATGAAGGAGGGAAGGAAGAAAAAATGAAGGTGGGAAGGAAGGAAGGAAGAAGGAAGTAAAAGAGGGAAGGAAGGAAAAAATGAAGATAGGAAGGAAGGAAGGAAGTGAAGCAGGGAAAGAGGGAAGGAAATAAGGAAGGAGGAAAGGAAAAAGGAAGCAAATGAGGGAATGGAGCAAGGAAAAAAGAAAGAAGGAAAGAAGGAAAGAAGGAAGGAAGGAAGGAAGGAAAGGTCACACTTCCATTTTATGTGAGTTCATTATGTTCATATTCTCAGTTATTATCATTATTATTATTATTATTATTACCTGTGTATTTCCCATCCTGTTTTCCCTCATATTTATCTTCTCTATTCTTTCATCCTTTCCCTCCTCAGCATTGTTTTGCTTTTCTCTTCCTCCTTCCCTGGTTTTCCTTCTTCTGTCAGTCCTTCCCCCATCTCTTTACTTAATCTTCTCTTTTCCTAATTCCTGTGGGTAAGATAGATTTCTATATTCAACTGAGTTTATTTTCCCCCTCTTTGGGTCAATATTGATAAAAGTAAGTTGCAAGCAATGCCTATTGTCCCTTCTCCCATCTTCCCTTCCACTGTAACAGATATTTCATGCTTGTATTTCTCCTTTCATGTGCATTCCTCTTTCTTATCCATTAATTATTTTTTGTCACTCCCTCAAATTCACTTCATATAAATACCCCGTCTATGTAAATTCCTTCTAGCTGCACTATTAGTGCTATAATTTTTAAGAATTGCAAGTGTCATGATCTATGTAGGGATATAATCAATTCAGCTTCATTGTATCTCTTATGTTTTCTTTTTCTTTTTTTTTTCTTTTTCCTCTTTTTAGGCTTCCTATGTGTATTGATATTGGAAATCAAATTTTTGCTTTAATTCTGATGTGTTGATAAAAGTTTTAAATTTTTCTATTTTATTCAATGACATTTTTTTGAAGTAGTATGCTAAATTTTGTCATGTACATGATTCTAGGTTGGGCCCTAACTCCTTTTCCTTCAGTAATACCATGTTCCAAAACCTCTGATTTTTTTTTTTTTTTTTTAATGTTGCAGCTGCTGAGTTCCTTGGAGCTTTTTATTTTGAGATCTCTTTCCTGAGGTGATTGGCGAATCCTTTCAATGTCTTTTTTGCCCTATGGTTTCAGGATATCAGAGCAGTTATCTTTGCTAATTTTTTGAAACAAGTTGTACAGGTTTTTTAATTGTGACATTTAGATAGTCCAGTAATTCTGATATTGCCTCCTCTGAATTTATTTCCCCCATCAGTTGTTTTTATCATATTTTCCATTTTTTCATTCTTTTCAATTTCTTTGATTTCTGGTGCCTCTTATCATTAGCTTCCCATTGAACAATTTTAACTTTTAAGGAATTCTTTTCCTGAGTTAGCTTTTGTACTTTCTTTTCCATTTGTCTAACTATACTTATTAAGGAATTATTTTCTTCATTGTATTTGTGGGACTCCTTTTCTATTTGGCCAATACTACTTTTTAAGCAATTGTTCTCTTTTTTTTTTTTTCAAGGAGTTGACTTTTTTTTTTTTCATACTTCTCTAGTATCATTCATTATTTTTCCTAATTTTTCTTCAAACATTCTTAAGTGATTTTTATATTCCTTTTAAAAAACCCTTTCATAACTTCTTTCTGGGCTTGGTACCATTTTGTGTTTTAATTTGAGTTTTTCCCCCTAGGTATTTTGATATTGTCCTCATTGGAGTTTAGTTTGATCTAACCTGTTTCACAATAACTTTCTATGATCTGAATCTTTTGTTGTTGTTTTTTGCTCATCTTTTTACTTTTAAATTTGAGCTCTGCTTTCAATGTGGAAGGGACACTGTCCCATGTGCTGCATTCATATTGCCCTGAATCCCCCAGGGAATTCTTGTGTCTAGTGCTGCACTGAGGAGTGGGTTGTCGGCTGGCATTGCTGAATGCCTAAGGGTTCTGCTACCTTATCTGATGCTGAGCTGGGATCATAGGGCTAGTGCCTGGCAGGAGCTGAGGCTGGTGGGGTGTTTCTGCATTTTGCCAGCTGACTATACTAAAGCATGTGGAAGAGGGTCATCACTCTCAGATGTCCATTTGCTTAGGCATCCATAGGGGTGATCTCTGCCTCTTTGCCTAGGGCTATGCTGAAACATATGACAGTTCTTAGTTCTTAGAGATGAAGTTTTCTGGTTCCCCTGGCTATGTTAGAAATATGTGGGATGTTCTGGTACTAGCATTTGTCTGCTCTTGCACTAGTGCTCAGGGTCTAACACTGGTTTGCTGAGTTAGGCTTGCTGTTAGCTTGCTGGGGTGCTTCTTGTCCCAGAGTGTGTTTCCCTTTTAGCTGAGTGAGACAGACTTTTCTGCAAAAGATTTAACTCCATCTTTTTGCCGACTCAGGATTTTTTTGGAGGACATTATTTTTTTCATATGTATATGGGATGTTTATAGAGATTTGCTGCGTACTCCATTTTACCTCTTGAATGTTATAATCAAGGAAAAGCTTCAATATTAGAGAGGAAAATGGAGATATGGTAGATAGTGCTTGAATCCCATTCTGATCAGAATTTGTATAAAATGGGAATTATACACACATACAAACATTCCAAAAAAACTCTTGATAACAAAACTGCCATCCACTTCTAGAGAGAGAATTAATGAACTCAGTGCAAATTGAGGTATTACTGTCAGTCTCTGTCTCTCTGTATGTATGTATGTGTGTATAATGTATATATTGTGCATATTTATCAGTGTCATTCAAAGTGTAGTCGTTAGACAAAAGGCAGAATAAGTGACTGACTAAAGTCCATGATGCAGGGAATGGCTTTGGTATCTTTGATGTTTGACCAAGTTCTAAGCATTCTGCAAGGCCTGCTTCAGCCAACTTCAAGGCTGTTGCAATAGAAGAGAGGAAAGGAGAAAAAAAACTTGGAACTCAAAATTTTAAAAGAAAAGACAATTAAAAATAATAATTAAAAAAAATAAATTAATAAACAACTCAGTGAAGGAATGATTTGTCACGTCAAAGGAGATGTGGGGGAAATCAGTAACAGAAGCCAAATGAAAAAAGTTTATCAAGAATGAAGACATAGGGGCAGAGGAAAGATGTTGGAAAGGTCACAGGCATCTTTCTGAGCTCTCCTCAATTTATTTTTACAAAACTCAGCCTGGAAATTAGTATTTGACTGTCAAAACCCACGAATATTGGGAGTCTAACACATTAACAACAGAAGATAATCTCGAAATTCTACAGAAAAGGTCTGTTTTTGCTTGCACAAGGGGGAAGGAATGGGAGTAGCCAGAGGCAGACTGAGGCAGGCAGTGAGAGCATGGGAAATAGCTCATGCTGATCAGACCAAAGTTGGATTTTGGCAAAGGTCTTTGCCTGCTGAAAATCTGCCAGGAGAACTTTGCCACAGAAGAAATATTTTCTTCATTTACTTTTTTATTTCTTTTTGTAATTGTCCAATTGAGTTTTTAAATGAGTTGTTTTCTTCTATGGATTTTTTTTTTCTACGATTCAATTCTTTTGTTGTTTTTTGCTCATCTTTTTACTACTACTATGCTCTGTCAGCAAGCCAGTAGGATCAGCAGAGAAGCTATAAACACAGGGGGGTAAAGATTATAACCCCCAAATATGAGAGTCTCTCTGGATCTGGCCACACCCACCCAGCATGGGGAGGAACTCAGAACAATCTCAGTGCACAACTGCTAATCCCAATGCATATGCTGATCCTAGGACAGTCATTGCTGTCCTACTGGTGTTTCACTCCTACTTCCTAGAGTCTATTGAGGAAACTCAGTAATCCCACATTGCCCCAAAAGCAGACTGCAACTTTTTGTTGTTGCTGTTGTTAAAATGAGTAAAAAGGCAAAGCAAGCTCTAACTATAGATAGCTTCTATACTGAAAGAGAACAGATTTCAAACCCTGATGAGACTAAAACCAGTTTGTCGCTATATGAAAAGGTGAATATGATCTGGTCCTCACCACATAAGACTCTCATAGAAGAAATTAAAAAAGCTCTTAAAAGAGAGCTAGAATAAAAATGGGGAAAGGAAAGGGAAGCTTTGCAAGAGGGTCTGGATAAGACATGTAACTCATTAAAAGATTGAATGGAAAAAGAAATCAACTCCCTGAAAAAAAAAAAAAAAAAAAAGAATTAGTGAATTGGGAAAAGAAAATAACTCCTTAAAAAATAAAATTGGCAAAAGGAGAAAAAATTCATAGCAGAAAACAACTCATTTAAAAACTCAATTGGACAATTACAAAAAAATAAAGTAAATGAAGAAAATATTTCATTAAAAATCACAATTGGACAAATGGAAATGAATGACTCTAAAAGACACAAAAAATCAATCACACAAAACCTAAAAAAAAAAAAAGAAAAGAAAAGAAAAAAATGGAAAAATGTTAAATACTACTTAAGAAAACAACAGATGTAGAAAATAAACCTAGGAGAGATAATCTAAGGATTATTGGACTCCCTGAAAATCTTGATGAAAAAAAGAGCTTAGACACTATTTTTTAGGAAATCATCAAAGAGAACTGTCCAGATGTTACAGAAACAGAAGGTAAAATAGACATTGAAAGAATTATCAATCACCTACTGAAAGAGATCCAAAATTCAAAACTCTAAGAAATATTGTGGCTAAATTCCAGAACTATCAGACCAAGGAAAAATACTAGATGCAGCCAGAAAAAAAAAATTCAAATACACAGGAGCCACAATAAGCGTACTGTTTTGTTTTTGCTTTGTATTGTTTTAGAATAGAAGACAACAAAGCCTTTTTGTAGGGAGAGTGAAAGAACAAGGAAGAAATGATGGTCAACACAATATTCTTGAGAACTGAGCAGAATGATGAGATTAAAAGGACAATTAGAAATATTGTCTTGAAAAAGAGGAAGGCTCCTTACTCCTTTGAGGTAGAAAACAAGGATGACTAATTAATGTGTGTGCTGGAGGAGGAGGGGAGGAGAAAGAAAGAAAGGTAATACAGGAGGATTTTGACATTTTATTTAATTTTTTCCTAAATATTATAACTTTATATTTCCCTCTGTCGGTGCCTTTCCTCTGTGATTACCTCTTGTTTTCCCCATGTAACTCACATTAGAAAGTTGCATGCAGGAAGTGTTTTTTTTGTTTTTTGTTTTATATACAGTCTCCTTTTCTCTATATATCCCTAGTATTCAACACAGTTCATAGCACGTAACAGATAATAAATGTTGTTGACTGACTTACAAGTTAATTTATCTGTGTTATGTTCATTGTAGGTTTCAATCTCCTTGGGGTCAGAAGTCAGATATCGAAAGCCATGCTTATTTTTTTTTCTTAAAACACATGGCATACAACATATCCAGGAAAACACTAGGGAAATATTATTTGAAGATAAGATGCTTGAACTAAAGGAAAGATAGTCAAAAGATTCTGAAAAAGTTGTTAGAATAGTACCAAACTATGATAAATAGAGATAAAGTGCAATGACTCATCAGCTGTCCAGACTAGCCTTCAAATACCTGTGTAATTGTTCCCAAAGCTACTAAGTTTTTGAGCATCCACTTTTCTGCTTCATGGTAAGACAGAGTTATTTCTACTAAAAGACTTATATCTATAATTTCACAAGATAAAAAAAAAGAAAAAAGAAAAAGAAAAGCACTCATTCTGTTTACATCCTCCCTATGGGACTTTTAATATTGCTTTTTCAGGTAGCCAGGATCATCCTGCAGTGAAAAGATTGACACCTATACTGAAATTATAGGAGGGGGAACAAATCTGCTGTTTCTAAACCACATCTGCACAAAGGTTTCCATGGTCACTGAAAATGACCTTTCCAAAATTGCTCAGTCAACTTGTAAAGAATCATTCAACAGAGAATAGGTAAGGAAGAGTAAGAAGAAAAGTTTATAGAACTAATGGGGACCTTAGGTATATACTATTATAAACTATTAAAGGTTTCTCTTATCCCTCTCAAATCTTCCCAGGGTTAAATAGGATAAAAGAATTGTGAAAATCTGATTAGTGATACCCAAAACACAAAGCATTAAACCAGCATAGTTTCCAATAAAGAAAAATAAATCTAATTCAACTCATTAATTTGAAATTGGGAATTTGAAATAATTGACACATGAGTTGGGCTAAAGTTAATTTTGAAACTACCTATGAAAGAGGAAACTAATCCTATAATTTTTAATTCAACAAGCATTTTAAAAAATTGTTTATTATGCTTCAGGTCCTGTGCAAAGGTTATAAAAAGAAAAAGATAAATATTTGCTGCCTTCAAGGAACTTATATGCTACTCATCAAGTTTTTAAATATTTTTTTTTCTACTAAACAGACTAAACTGTTTTTTTTAAGCATTTCAGAACTCTTCAGAAACATTTGTATTTATGGAAAAAATAAGTTCATAAAGTTGTAGATTAAGATCTGAGAGATACATTTATCCTAATTCCCTCATGTTACAGAGAGGGAAGTTGGGGTTCAGAGGCACTAAGTGACTTGTCTAAGGTCACACAGGTATTAAATAGCAGAGTGAAAATTCCTCAGGACCTTTTCCCAAATCTATTGATTATCTCATTGTCACTGTATGTATTATGTAATTCCATGTACTTTGCCATATTATTAGGGTATAGTTGGGACATATTCACTTTCTTCTACATCTACAGTGCTTCCTCACTTCCACTCTTTAGAATTCTTAGTTTGGGGTGGAAGAAATTTTAAATACCTCATTGGAAAAACAACTGACCTGGATCTAGAAGAGACAATCTAAGGATTATTGGACTTCCAGAAAGCCATAATGAAACAAAGAGCCTAGACATCATCTTTCAGAAAATTATCAAGGAAAATTGCCCTGATGCTGTAGAACCAAAAGGTAAAATAGCCACTGAAAGAATTCACTGCATACCTCTTAAAAGAGACCCCAAAATGAAAACACCAAGGAATATAGTAGCTAAATTTCAGAATTATTGGATCAAGGAAAAATATTGCAAACAACCAGAAAGAAGCAATTCAATTATCAAAGTGCCACAATCAGGATTATCCAGGACCTAACAGGTTGCACCTTAAAATATCAAAGATCCTGGAATCTGATATTCTGATAGAATTCCTAGTTTTCTTCAAAACATAGCCAAGGTTCCACCTCCTACATAAAGCCTTTCCTAATCTTTAACAGTAGTTTCCTCCAACACAAAATAATACATATATATGTGTATATATTGCCTCTCCCAATACATTCAAATTCTTTAAGGACAGAGTTTATTTTATTTTTGCTTTTGTGTCCCTATCACCTAGAACAAAGAAACTTTTAAATAATTCTTTCATTATTTAATGATTGTTTAATTGATTGATCTCCATGAAATCATCATTATGATTATATAAAAGAGTCAAAATGCTAAATGCAGTTAAAATGTGCCATTGAGGCAGAAGGCAAAGGTTCATTTTGTATAAGAATTACTTTTATATTGTATCAAGGAGATATATGTATGTATATATATATGTATATGTACAAACAAAAATAATACATATATGTATAAATATAAACACACATGTGCACATATGTTTGTATATAGATAGGTATGTATATTTCACAGCCATGGCAATAAACCCTTGAACACAACCATTTTGTCCCATACTACTTGCTAATCCTAGAAAAAATTTTGTAAGTTTGGGCAGCTCAGTGACCCAAATTTGAAAACATCTCAAACGGAGTCTAATGATGATGATTCAATAACAGCTTCTTTGCGTAGGATGGAAAAGAAATGAGGCTTTTGCTTTTGCTTTTCTAACAAGTTTGCAGTCTAAATGTCAGTAGAAACCTAAAGCCAGTTATCAACTAGTAACTTGATAAGGAGAGAAAAATTACATTTCAATAATTACCTAGTCACTTAATGTAATAAATCCATTAAGACATATTTTATCTAACATTTTCTAATTCCCTCCTTATTTCTGCACTTTGTAACATTTTCTGTGCCTACAGCACAGAAATGGCAAACTGTTTTTTTTTTCTGAGGAGGAAACAATGTGCCTGACTTGCATTCAATATTCTGAACTTCTATTCTATGCTAACATTCTTTTCTCTGCATCACCAGTTATTTTAGTCTGAGTGTTGGTTAGTATCTTTTACTAAGCTATGTTTTCAATGCTTTGAAAAGATTCTAAAAACAATGACAAACTACCAAGAGAAGATGTTAATTTGATCCCTCTTTATAGAAGGCAATTAAGTTTTGACCAGCCATCCCATGATTCATGATGTGTTAACTCTTAAACTATAAATATTCTATTTAGTTTACCTTGTATTTGAAAGAATTGGATAAAAGTGACTTTTCAGGAAGTCCATTTCCCATCACTAATATAAAAATGAAAAGTTTGAATCCTTCAGCATCACTAAATTGAATTTAGAAACCAAATTACTTTCAATAAGAAGAGGTCAATAAGAAAAGGAGAACTAAGATTCCCCTTAGTTATCTCTATAGCTCTGAGGCCCACAGATCAATGAGAAACTATTACTTTTACATTTCTAATATTCTTACTGCCTTGTTATGTATATTTCTCTGATTATTCAATCTGAAAGAGTCTTTGGGATTGGTTTTGTCCCAAACTTTTTAACAGATAAATTGTGATAACTGCACAGAAGTTATTTTTACATGTTACTTGTGACACTTTACTGCTTGCCTGTGAAAAAGCAAATAAACTGTTGCATCTCTCTTTAGTGTCATAAAAAAGCCTGTACCATCTGTAGCTCATCATTTCCGTAGTCAATTATAGATGAAGAAAGCCCTGAAATTCTGAATGGATAATCCATCAAATGCAACCAAGGGCAGGAGGCTATCTCAAAGCAATTTCACAATCCAGGTAGGAGCAGCAATCATTTGACCACCTACCTTGTTTTATTTCCCATGACATAAATTGTCATGTGCAAAAGACATTAGCCTCCTGAGGGACACAGCCCTGTAATTTCTGTTGCTTAATTAGAAGAAGCTGAGAATTAACATTAAATGCTGTCATGTGATAAAGTCAAAAATTTGATATGCCTCATGAAGTGACCCTTCAATGCTATCTTCAATAGCATTAATAATGGGGCAAGGGATGCTAAAATGAGAATGTGATCATGGTTTCCCTGAAAAGACTCAACCTAAAAAAACCAAACACTGGGAAATTGAATGTTTTTGTCATCAAGAAAAGACTAATGGGATCAATTTGGAATCTGGTAACTTTAATTCAATTCATATTTTCCATGATATTTTTCTTTAAACAAAATTTCGCTTGATTGGCTCAAGGAGCTAATATTTTTAAGACCTGTGGGGATGGACTGGTTAGGGAAATTTTATCTAAAGATCATAGAAAAGATTAGCTATTTGTGAGTACTTTTACTTAAAAAAAGATACAGCTGCTGTTTTTGCTGAAAATGCCTGATAATAAATATTTTCATTTCTCAGGTATCAAATTGGAGGGAGAGAGATTAATTCATTCACTCAACAAATATTTGTTAAGCACTTAAGAATAGGGCAAAATTCACAGGGGGAAGAATAGAGATTAAAGTCACTTTCAATCCATGAGGAAATTATAATCTTGTGAAACATATCACACACATAGACACATCATAAATCTAATGAAGTAAACAAAAGTGTTTTAGTGAAGTTCAAAGAAAATACTCTGTAAGTTCATAAACATAGAAGATCATTTTATGAGTAGAGAAAATGTGACGTTTGAACCTGGACTTCAATAGGGAAAAAGCTTGAACAGCCTGAGTTTGGATTGATTGGAAAATATTTTAGGAAGAAAGAGCACCAGTATGATGACCAAAGCTTTCATTTAAATAGGGTTTTAAGACTTACAATATCATGCCCAATATATCAAAACATGAAACTCTTGGCATCATCACCACATAGAAAGTTTTTTTTTTTTTTTTTTTTTTTTGTTTTTTTTTTTTTTTTTTTTTTATTTAATAGCCTTTTATTTACAGGACATATACATGGGTAACTTTACAGCATTAACAAACCACATAGAAAGTGATAAGATTATGAACAGAGAGCCAGGCAGGGTTGGGAGAGTTTTGCACATTTCAGTATAATTGTGAATTAGTCCAGTTTGCATAGAGCAATCAAAAATAGTAGATTTTGCCATCAAAATAGATTGAAGCTAGAATTTGAAGGATGCTGCCTATCAATACAAAAAAAAAATTAGTCAAAAGTCTTAAATCCATCACATGCAATCACCACTACTATTGGCATCTTTATGTCCTTAGTCATTACCTATTCATTTGTTGGACAAGTCAAGCCTACCTCTAAGTTGCCTCAGGTCACTAGGTAATATCAGTCTTTTCATAATATAATTTTACTTCAATGACTCATATTTTATATTTAGAGATAACATTCCGAATCTTATTAAATCATGAATTTCTCTGATGTGGTACAATATATAAATAATTTATTTAATTCAATTAGTCATCATGGAGTAAACAAGCCCTCTTAGCCAGGAAGAGATCTGGGTTCAAATTCCATTTTTGATTTGTTTTATATTCCTTGAAATTGGAAAAATAAATAATCAATGCCTTACTCTGTAATGATATGTCAGCTATAATTATTTTAATAGGATAAGAAGTAACTGATTTCTAGAAAAAATATATATATATATCCAGGGAAACTTATATAACTGAAATTATTTATATACTTCAATAGCAATACTATATGATGACCAATTCTGATGGACTTGGCCATCCTCAGCAATGAGATCAACTAAATCATTTCCAATGGAGCAGTAATGAACTGAACCAGCTACGCCCAGAGAAAGAACTCTGGGAGATGACTAAAAACCATTACATTGAATTCCCAATCCCTATATTTTTGCCCACCTGCATTTTGGATTTCCTTCACAGGCTAATTGTACAATATTTCAGAGTCCGATTCTTTTTGTACAGCAAAATAACGGTTTGGTCATGTATAGTTATTGTGTATCTAATTTATATTTTAATATATTTAACATCTACTGGTCATCCTGCCATCTGGGGGAGGGGGTGGGGGAAAGGAGGGCAAAAACTGGAACAAAAGTTTTGGCAATTGTCAATGCTGTAAAGTTACCCATACATATAACCTGTAAATAAAAGGCTATTAAATAAAAATAAATTAATTAATTAAATAAAATAATAACTGAAATTATGATGCAATCCCAGGGAAATTCCTATGCTTCTTGACCTAAATAATTTTTAATTATTAACTTTTAAAGTTTATATATATATATACATATATATATATAAATAACTTTGATCATTATAAGACTATGTGATGATATTAATCATCTTTATTTTACAATGTAATTATTTACCCCAAATTTCTGATGTAAAAGGACTCTTTTTTTTTCACAAACCCTGCTAAAATAAAAGAAAACTGATTTGCACAATAGCAAGCCTTTTTTCCCTCACACTACATAAAGCAAGAAAACTATAAATAATTGTGTTTTTCAAGTTGGGGTCTCAGAACATATTGGGTGGACCACAGACCATAACCTTTGTTTTACTTAATAAAATTTAATTTCTTTGCCCAGAAAGGCTCCCAGTTTCTTTCTTACATCCTAAGGGAAGTCACTTAATCACTCAATGTTCTAGGCAATTTTAGATCAGAGTATAAGTTGCAGAGTATGTGATAGATCGTGCATTACTTAAAGACTTTCCTAATCTGAAAGTTCCCTTTACCAACCACATTAAAGATCAATCAATCAATAAGCATTTACTAAATGCCTACTACATGCCAGGAACTGTGCTAAGGGTTAGGGATGTAAAAAAAGGCAGAAGACACTTAACTCTAACAAGGAGTTGACAGTCTAATGGGGGAAAACTTGGTAATAAATATATACAAAACATATGTGTATGAATATAAACATATGTATATATACATAGCATATTTGATATTCACTTATGCATATATACCTGTAATGCATATGATATATATATAAATAAAACTATACATATTCATATATGTGATTAAAAAACAATAATTCACAGATGGAAGGCACTGGAATTAAAGGGTTGGGAAGTAGTCTGTTTTAATTAGAATTTAAGTCTTTAGAATTTATCCCTTACCTAATTAAAATTGATAGTTTTTCTATTTATTAACACTTTAAGAAAATTTAAAGTGATATATGAAACTCCATAAAATAACATAATTTAGCTATTTTAGTATTGTTTGGGGTTTATCAATGAAAATCCTGTATTTTTATTTGCTCATCTCTACAGGCACCCAAGTACACACATTATCACTCATCCCCAGATTTTTGCCAGAATACCGACTTTAATTAAAGATATTAAGAAACTCTTAACTAAAGCTTATTGGGGTGCTCTGGAGAACACTATCTGGAAGATATCCTCCGTGAAATACAATTTAGTAAATTGAAATTGCTCTGCAGTGGAGGGGCTGATATTATCAAGAAGAATTTAGGTAAAGTCTGCCAGTTTTTAAAATCTGGAGAAATTACCATAGGATCCTTTGACATTGGCCTTGGAGAGGAAACTAATGAATGTTCTATTATCCTGCTTTGCCTTCCCTTACTTTTAATAAGAAGAAAAATGCTAAAGAAATAGTTATGTCAAAAGCCTACGGCAAGCAAATTAATATAATCTCCCTCTAGTTACCAACTGTCAATGTTTCTGAAACCTTGTGATAATAGCTCTGGTTTTAGTTCTTCATTCTGATAAAGATAACAGTGTTGCTTAAAAGACATTTTACAGGGAAAGCCTATTGGACTAAAAGATTATTCTCATAATTAAAATAGACTGCAGGAGGAAAAAAGTTCTTAACTTAAGCTATGTACAAGGAATGGCAGGTGATTAAGACACAGGCACATACAAGAGAAGTCTAACAGAGACGTGTACATATGAAGATTTTTATCAGAAGTATCTGAACCAAAGCTTTTTAATGAATAGGTTTGCACCAAATTGCATTTATTAGAATTAGGAGACATAGCTTACTGACACTTTATTGATAATTTATAGAATTTAATAATTTTGAAAGAAATATATGAAATAATAACATAATGACAAATTACTGTACGAAACTATATTTGTTCATTCCCTGATTTACCCTGGAATTCAGGAATACTCCAATCTGGTTACCACTAGTGGATAACAATAGGCTTTTGGAAATAATATTTCATTTTTCTGGGTCATATTCCTCAAAGCCTCTTTAAAAATCATCAGTTTTTACTGATGTGTTATAATTTAAAGAATGTATGTATTTAAAATGTATTTTATTCTTCCTGCTAAAGCCTGTAGGTTTCTTTATGAATTAATAATTTTTGGTCCATCATTTGGCCAAAAGTCCTTAATATAGTTATGAAATAACCCATTACTAAAACATATGTCTCTCCAAACAAGCTATCCTAGGTTCAAAGTGCTTTAGTTCTATATAATTGAGAAGTCATAATTTATGAGCCACTAACAATGTGTTGATTTTTAAAGGCATTTAATGAAGTAGTCTGATAAGAAACACAGCAATAAATCAATCATGTTATCTAGAAGTCTAATGCATATCCTGACACAAATCTAGATATCTAGGGATGTGTATGGAGAAGAAGACAACATGTAATGAATAAGTATAGTGACTGATATTCATTTAAAAATACACACTTCAAGATTTAGCACAGTTAGAATGACTATGAACAGAAGCACATACCAAAGCAATATGCATGACCAGGGCATATATGTACTAGGAAGCTTACATCTCTGACCCTCCTGAGACATCAGTGTATTCTGATTGTTTCATAATATTGTTTATGCTGGGGTTACTCCATTCTAGTCTTATTGTTTACTGAGGGCTAGTGCTTCTAAGTCCATTAATTTATAACAATTATTTTAATTAAGAATTCACTAGAAATATCATTTTGGAGTTTCTATATGCTTCCAGCTTTTAGGTTCCATTGAAGTGTTCTTCCCTCATACAACTGGGACTTTATATGACTATTTTTCTGACAATATTAGTTTTTTGAACTGATAAAGAGGACAGCTTCTTGGTGCTTTTTAAGTTATGCTAGATGGCAAGTAAAGCTACTGCACAAGAGTAAGTTTGTAGGTTGAGGAAGAAGATGCATTTACTAACAGTGAACTCTCCTGATGGTTCTAGTAACAAAGAGATTAACACACCACAGGAGTCTTAAAATTCCATGTTAACCTGCTAAGTAACCTTTTTGATGAGTGGGAAGAATAGGACAGTTGAGAAGTAGCTTTCTGAGATGTCTTTACTTAAGTAAGCCTTCACCTGGCTTACTTATCCTGGGTGAGGTGGGAAAAGAGTGAGGGATCTATCTGCCTCAAGTTTACTCTACTTTTAAACAAAAGAATTCAAATGCAATTGCACATTCATCTTTTCCAGTAAGTAGTGATTCAGAATAAATGATCTTAAAGTATATTAAACTACTTTGTGAAAATGAGCAAGCAATCCCGAATGAATGAATTGATCATGTAGGTCCCTCTCTCCTAAGATCTCCATTTCTGAGCCACAAAAACCAAAAACAATAAGGCTTAAGTCAAGCAAATCCAGTCAGTTCCCCTTGCTCTGTTATAAAGGATATAGAGAAGAAATAAGTCTCTGAGATCAAGTAAACCAATAAAATACTTTGCAATCATAAAGCAATTTCTAATTAAAAGGAAAAATAGTATAAAATATTTAGAGTTCTCTAGCACCAACCTTGGATATGTTCCATATCATGCAAACACTTCATTTTATGTCTTTACAATCTGAGATCCATATAAGACTATTACTATTTTTCTTTCACTAAACAAATTAAAAGAATCCAAATAAATATTGTTGATGTTGTTCAATCGTGTCCAATTATTTGTGACCTCATTTGGGGTTTTCTTGGCAAAAGATACTGGAATGGTTTGGCATTTCCTCTTCCAACTTATTTTATAGATGAGAAAAGTGAAGCAAATAGAATGAGTGACTTATCCAGGGTAACACAGCTAGTAAGTTTCTGAGACCAGATTTTTTTAAAATTAAAACTTTATTTACAAAACATATGCATGGGTAATTTTTCAACATTGACCCTTGCAAAATGTACTCTTCCATTTTTTTCCCTCCTTCCCCCCCACTTCCTCCCCTAGATGGCAGGTAGTCCACTATATGTTAAATATGTTAAAATATGTTATGTTAAATCCAATATATGTACATTTTAGTTTGATTTATTTTCATGTGCTATCAGCCATTATGTTCTAAGAGATAAGTCTTCATAGATCATCAAATTTGTAATTTTGTCTAAAGAAAAGAAAAGGAAAAAACTCCCACCATTCTAAGGTTTTAAAGCATTACCATAATGTGGAAAATGTCCCAGAAATTATAATTGTCTACTGTATTTGCAAAATGATTTTTTTTAATTCTGAAATTAAAATCCATTGCAATTATTTATGAGAAATTAATTTATAGGCATATTTCTAATGCATATTTTTACTTAGTTTTGTTTTTTTTTTTAATTTATGAAGTTGTATGAACCAAGAATCCACAAAGGTTCACGTATAAACAAGAGTTCACATGTAAGTGATTTATAGCACTTCATCTAATATTAATTTTTATATTTATCCTAACGTGAGGTCAATCATAATGATTACTATGTCTCAAAAATTATGCTATGTTATTAATAAACTATATCTCACTGACTTATTCAAATGTAAAAAATGAATGTTTATATGAAGTATGAACTATGTGCAAGACATTGTATTGGATTATAGTTATATAAATTTAGATATAAAGGAAAAACTTCCCTATACTCAGAAATTAGGACTCAGAAATCTATTCAAAGATAGCTACAATACAAATCATACTATAAAAACATAGATATCTAAAACTAGTGGACTGATAGAATAAAGAAACAAAAGGTAACTTCTGGGTGAGAGGTTTATAAGGGTATTCAGGAAAAGTTGCCTAAATGACTTGTTTGTCCTTCCTTCTCAAAGAGGACCATAATATCAGGGAAATGCTACCACAACATGCAAGTGAATTGGATTTAAATGAGGGAGAGCTGTTCAAGGTCACCTGTCTCACTTTTCCCTCCAGAATCACCTAGGGCATTGGCCAAATATAGATCAGGATGAAGGAAAATGGTCATGGATGCAGTAGGAGACTGCATGCACAAACACTGCTGGAAACACTTGGTTCATATTCAAAAGAGGGAGTACATACAAATTTCTCAGGCAAAAATGAGTCACGAGTGGAAAAAATTAAAGAATCCCTTCTGTTTGGTGGAGGGGCAGCTAGATAGTTAATGGATAGAGTGCTGCATCTGGAGTCAGGAAGATTAATTTTCTTGAATTCAAAACCATCCTCAAACACTGTTTTTCTGATCCTGAGCAAATCACTTAAACTTGTTTCCCTCCATTTCTTCATCTGTAATATAAACTGCAAATGGAAATGACCAATTATTTCTGTGTTTTGCCAAGAAAACCTTAAATGGAATTATAAAATGTCAAACACAACTTAAACAACTGAGTAGCAACTAGGCACAATAATTATAATTTCCAAAATTGAAGATTTAGTCAGAATGCAGTTAGAACTGGTTAAAATTTGCCATGGGAAGGAGTGGGCTTTCCTCACCAGAAATATTCAAATGGAAGCTGGATAGATTCTATTTGTGGAAGTTTGATAATAGAGATTCCAGTTTTCAGTCTATGATTCTCCTTTATTTAATGAAAATAGCAAACAAACAGTTTAGGTTTTTTTTTTTTTTCCTTCTCTGGGTCTTGACACATATAAAGCTGACAACTAATTGTTATCTTTGCTTTGTCTCTTTCCCTCCTTTCTTGTCTTTCTGTTCCAAACTTTTAAATACTCAGAGTACAAAGTAAAAATATTTCTCTTCCTTATGAAAATGATGAGGCAATCATAAAAACATAGAAAGCACCATCTGTTAAAGGCAGGAGCTAAAACACCTCTTTAACTCTACCTTTCGTGATTTTTGATTATTTTCAAAGCTCAACTTATATGATATTTTCTCTATGAAGCCTTCTTTTATCTTCTACTCTATCTCCTTCACCTCCTTTTGGTTGTCAATACTCTTTTCCACCTCAATTTGCTTATACTATACATATTTTTTTGTATTCATGCTATTTTCCCCAGCAAAATGTAAGTTAATTAAAGAGAGAGTCAGTTTTGTTTTCTTTCCTAATATTTCTATCACTTAAAATATTTAAGTTCCCACTACTGGTTTCTATTTTTAGTAATGGAAGGCATTTAATAAGTAATGAATTATATTTAAAGTTTTTTCCTTAGTCTGATCACATTCCCAGAATGAAAATGAATTCTTTCATTTTAAAAACTTATTTCATTTATAATTTTTCAAAAAACATAAGAGGATATACTAGAAAAGACTAATTATGAGAAAGCTTTTTATAAAGTTGACATTTAATGAAACCTCCATGCATAGCACTTTTAAAAGGAGAGGGCAAATTTTAAAACTAAGATTTTACTAGTTACTCATATAATTAAGATTTGCTGATAAATTCTACAGCAAGAATAACAGCAAATTGGTCCTAGAAACAAAGGGCATGAAGAAAAAATATTTATTTATATTATTCATTTGAGATTACATGAAAGCATTCAGGACTAATGCAGTTTTGACAAGGAAATGAAAGATTATTTTCTCTGTGTCCCTAGTACTAAGAATTAGAAACTTTAGAAATAATACATTTCTATATTCTGGATCATTATCACAAGTGTGAGTATATATCTATATGCAAACATATATACTATATAAAGACACATTCTTAAGATAAATCTATCTATATGTATACATATGTATATGTGTTTATATATATATGGATTTGGAAATCCCATTCCAACTAAAGAAAATCGACACATAATAGAAAATTTCAGAAAGTTATTCCTTTTTCCCTCTTTTTAATTGTTTTCCTTTAAACAATTCAATAGTATAAGTGTGAAGGGAGGATGAGTTATCTTTCTCCTTACCAATAATGGTATCCTCTCAGAAATGGGGCTCCATTTATCATGGTTAGCTAGCTCATGATTCTCCAACTACAAAATTTCTTTCATTTTTTATAGGTCCTGATTCCTTTTTCAAATCACAAGATGTTTCCTTTATGGTATCAAGGGCCTTCAATTAATGGTCAGGGCCATATAATCCTTTCATGTTAAAGGTATATCTTCACATCATGTGTGGGATTAAAAGAAAACTATTTAAGCCTGCTTTTACACAAGTCTTTCCACATTTGCCTATAATTTTTGTATTCATATTTTATAGGTCCAACAATCTTATACTGAAGTTAATTTTAGTTTTATTTAGCCACCAGAGTTTGGTGGAATGTTTTTTTTTAATCTGTTCATACCTACTGCTGCTTACTAGATATATGGATAGATTGATAGACAGACAGACAAATAGATATAGATATGTGTGTGTATGAATGCGCATATAAAACATGTATGTATGTATATGTATAGACATACACATAAATGTATATGCTCATGAGTGTATATATATATATTTTTTTTAATATGTTGATCTTTTTTTGATGGCAGTAGCCTTTTTCAGGTTTCATCTCTATAGTGACATAGTTGGGTCAAAGAAGATAGAGAATTTATATTATTCACTTATTTATTTTTAATCATGGCAGGCCATATTCTTATCTGCTTTCATTAAGTGTTTTGGAGGAGGTCCTTTGGCTGAGAATACCAAGATAGAAATCCTTAGGCCATGGACTAGATATTGTAAGATGATAAGCCCCATACAAATAAGAGAATATTGCCAGTCCATATCCCATGCCACATATTAAGTTACAGTGCAAAGATTTGTTTGTTTTATGTATATCATGGATAACTGAAGATTTTGTCCATATGACAGTTGTCTAACTGTCCCCATTGGTGTATAAAAGACATTCATTCATAAAGTCCATAGATTTCTTAGACCTGAAGAATTTCCAACTCCATGTGGGCCACCTCCATGGAGAAAAAGTTTAATAAGAGAAGATCTTGATGTTCAACTAAAGTAGAACCATGACCAGAATTAGAACTACAGATTTATATTCTGGTACTGTGTTTAATACCTACATGTTTATTAGCTGAATAGGAATCATTTTTTTATAAATTTTTGCTCTCCTTGATGGAAACATTTTTATCAATCCAATAAGTGAGTTTAAGAGAGCAGCCAATAGAAGCAACCAACCAGTGGTGCTGGTTGCTGGGTTGCTGGTTCCCTAAGTAAATCTAAATTGTTTCCCAGAATTATTAATTTGCAGATTTACAATATAACTTTTCATAACCCCCCACTCAAAATCTTCATTTCTCATTAATCTTTTCAAATTATTCCTTGAGAACTTTAATTTCTTTCTTTATTAAACTTCTCAGGAAGACTAATCAAGCCCAGGGGGTCAGTTTTATTGTCTTTAAGTAATACCTCCCCATTTTGTATGTGAGAGGTAAGATGTATCAGCAGAATGGTAGTTTTATAACACTCTGGAATGATATTAATTTTAACTTGAATATATTTAAACATATTATTACAAATATATATACACACACACATACACTGTCTTTTTCCCCTCCAAATAATGTTTTACAAACTTACATCTACATTGCTATGTCTGTCTTTGCTTATAAATTTGAAGACAGCTAGGACCCTATCTACTTAATTTTCTTTAAAAAGAATATAGAGAGTATTGTATAAAATTATGAACTTGAAATTACAGATCCAAAGTAGTGATGATGATAATGATAATTGCTAACATTTATGTAACACTTTCTATATGATATCTCATTTGATCCTAACAACCACACTGTAAAGTGTGTAATATTACTATTTCCACTTTACAAATGAGGAAGCTGGGGCTAAAAGAATTTAAGTGACTTGTCCAGGGTCACACAGCTATTAAGTTCCAGAATGTCCTGAATGAAATAGGGAAAACTATTACTAAATAGGAATAGAAGTGCATACCTTATTTTCTTTTGAATAACTGATATCTTTTATTGTTCTATTGATTCAAAATACATAGAACAAGAAGAAAAAATATGGAGAATAACAAAATATATCATGGAAATCTATACCTCTTTGGAACTATATATTCCTTAGCATAAAGGTATAATAGAAGAGGAGCAGATGAGTCCTAAAAAGAAGAATGAACATGTCACTGAATTGCAAACTACTCAGAGAGATAAAAGAAATTTATATTTTTCTAATATAAATTATAAAATTGATATCAGCTATCACTGCAAGAATCTTAGAATCTCATTATGGCAAAAGGCAAATGTCTGGTATATTCTGGAATTGCTTTGCTTGCAATTTCACATTTAAAATGATGAGAAAGCAACAAGGAGAACTTCATTTGAACAACAAAGAAAATGATAGTGTGAAAGTGACAGAAACCTTGGGGGAGATGACCCTAATATTCCTGGGTCTTTAATGGTCAAGAATGTGGACATAAGTCAAATATCTAAACTAATATTATAAATAGATAGCTGATCTGAACTAATTTTACAAACGAAGAAACTGAAACCTAGAGTTCTCTCTATTATTTTACAACTCTCTATTAATTACAACAATCAAGATAACTGCTAATGAATGTCAGTCAGAATTCAAACCCAGTTCCAAGTAAATCTGTACTTCCTTTTAGTTTAGAACTAGTAGAAAGAAAAAACCTGAGAGATTTTGCACTTTCCTTTTGTGTGTATATATATGTATATAGGGTTCTGGTTAAATGGAAGTAATCTGTGTTTATACTTAACTGCTTTGAAGAATAACAAGGGCCACTATCACAGACATTATCAAAAGTATTGTGTATGAATATGAGTTATTGTCATGAGAAAAGAATGAAGAAACTTCAAATTGAAGTTTAGAAGAAATCAAAATCAGAGATAAATGAGCAAGAAAGTACATTGCTCATATATTGAGTTCAGATATCAGGCTTTGATAAATTGAATCTATACAGTTGATGACACTGTATAACCACTGATACAAACACTTGAAAAATCACCAACAATTAGAGTTGGTAGGAACTCAAACTGGGCAAATGTTCTGATTGCCAAAAATATAAGAATCATGCTTTCTGTAAATTATACATCAATAAGCTTAGCATTTATTGTTAGCAAAATTTTAAGAGAATTATTAAACTAATGGTTTGCAAGCAATTACAAAATACATTTTGATCATAAAATGAACATACTTTTAAAAAGTTGCATCAAAATAATCAAAGTTTTTGTTTCTGAGAAGACTAACAATCTTTTCCAAAAAACAACAACAACAATAAAAACAACAAAAAACAACTTAGATTAGGGAAAATGATACACCATAGATTTTTTTTTTATTTCTAGGAGTCATTAACAAAGTTCTCCATGATATTCTTGCAGACATATGATGATATTGAAATTAAGCAGCTTTAAGAAAACCTGGGGGAGAATTCTCTACTTGTATGCTCTGTCATTCTATTATGTTCAATTTTTTGTCTCATTTATGGAAAGAATATGTATTTCTTTAGTTTGTATGAGAGGGCTAAAGATTTTATTTAGCTAAGGATAGAGTTATCCAGTTCAATGATCCCATATATGCCAAGTAATTCAGTCCCACTGTTTGTAGAAGGGGCTGTGGCTGCAATAAGAGATTGTAAACATTGAGAATCTGGAAATTGTCATGAACAGTGCTTATGCTGAATGTCAACAGGAAAAGTTTGCAAGCACCAGTATTTATCTACATACTGAACCACTATTTATAGGATCATGGATGTATAGTTGGAAGAGAATTCACAAGTCATTTTGGTTAACTCTGTCATTTATATATGGTGTAAAAGGCCTAGAAAGATTAAATTATTGGTTCAAGTTCACAGAACAGGCAGAGCAACTTTTTTTACTTTACGTTCAGCATATAGACATTTGTGGGTGTGCTATCTGGACAGAAAATGTTTTGTGGTTGCTTTTAAATGTTATTAACCATGTATTTAGGAAGCAGAGAATATGATTCACTTCAACTGAAACAATGAATGGAGATAATTAATATAAAATCAGACTGAAAGGTAAATCACTACTAGCTTATGGAAAGAATTTAATGATAAGCAAAAATATTTGAACTTTACCTGTAGACAATAACAAGACTTTGTAGATTTTAGAGCAAAGAGGATGACATAATCATAAAAGATTACTTGTAAACAATATTACAGATTGTAGAAGGTAGAAGAGAATGAAAAGGGAAGAACTATTAGGAATTTATTTTTTAGTCCCAAATAGAGGCTATACATTAAAATCATGATTATTTTTATATAATGAACTTTTGCTAATTATCACATCTTAGAACACTGAAATTTTGTGCTTTTGCTTTGTCCTAAATAGTAGCTTCTTCTCTAATTTACTTAGTAGGTTTTAAATCATTGGAGCTTCTTAAACTGGGAAATCAGTGATGACCTATCAGAATAAACCCCACATATGTAGTTAGAAAACATAGGCTATAATTTCAGTTCTGCTTTTGTACCTTTGTGACCTGAGAGATGTAATCTACCTGAGCTTTATTTTCTGAATATTTAATGATGTAGGGTTATAGTAAATGATGAGGTTCTGGATAAGTAGGTGACAATGGCAAAGAGAGTCTGAAGTACTGACAAGGTTCCTCCCTGAAGCAAGCAGTGGAAGGTTACTGATGGAGATCAATTCAGCCTTTCAGTCAAATCCCTGTGGAGGTCTTAGATAACTCTACCTTACTGTATCCAAACAAAATTGAACACGTCATTAATGGACTAGCTAAAAAATAATCTCCATAGCCAGATGGATTCACAATTGAATTCTACCAAACATTTAAAGAAAAATTAATTCCAATACTATGTAAAGTATATTGAAAATTAGGTAAAGAAGGAGTCCTACCAAATTCCTTTTATGACACAAATATGGCACTGATACCTAAACCAGGAAAAGCCAAAACAGAAAAAGAAAATTACAGACCACTCACCCTAATGAATATTGATACAAAAATGTTAAATAAAATGTTAGCAAAGAGATTACAGCAATATCTCAGCAGGATAATACACTGTGAACAAGTAGGATTTGTACCAGGAATGCAGGGCTGGTTCAGTATGAGGAAAACTATTACCATAATTGACCATATCAATAACAAAACCAACAAAAATCATATAACAATCTCAATAGATGCTCAAAAAAACCTTTTGAGAAAATACAGCACTCATTCCAATTAAGAAACCAAGAGAACATAGGAATAAAGGGAGCTTTCCTTAAAATAATGAGCAGTATCTATTTAAAACATTATCTGTAATGGAGAAAAGCTGGACACATCCCCAACAAAATTAGGGGTGAAACAAGGATACCTATTATCACCACTATTGTTCAACATTGTACTAGAAGAGTTGTTTTTTTAGCAATAATAAAAAAAAATAAATTAAAGGAATTAGAATAGGCAGTGAGAAACTAAAACTATCACTCTTTGCAGATGATGTGATTCCTATAATCTTTCTCAACTTATTGCTGAGGCTAGCATTTCTAATACAATATTGAATAGTAATGGTGATAGTAGGCAACCTTGTTTCACTCCTGATCTTACTGGGAATGGAATATGATGCTTATTGAAGGTTTTAAATATATGCTCGTGACTATTTTAAGGGAAAGTCCATTTATTCCTATACTCTCAAGTGTTTTTATTAGGAATGGATGTTGGATTTTATCAAATGCTTTTTCTGCATCTATTGAGATGATCATATGGTTTTATTGTTAATTTGGTTATTCATATAGTAAATTATGCTAATAGTTTGCCTAATATTAAACCAACACTGCATTCCTGGTATAAATCATACTTGGTCATGGTGTATTATCCTGGGGATGATTTTCTGTAATCTTTTTGCTAATATTTTATTTAAGATTTTAGCATATTGATGATAAAATTCATTAGGGAGATTGGTCTATAATTTTCTTTCTCTGTTTTCAACCTACCTGGTTTAGGTATCAGTACCATGTCTGTGTCATAAAAGGAATTTGGTAGGACTCCTTCAATACTTATTTTTTCAAATAGTTTTTATAGCATTGAAGTTAATTGTTCTTCAAATGTTTTGTAGAATTCACATATAAATCCATCTGGTCCTGGGGATTTTTTCTTAGGGAGTTGATTACACTTTAACCAATTTACTTCTTCCTCTGTTAATCTGGGCAAGTTATATTTTTGAAGGTATTCTTCCATTTCATTTAAGTTGTTGAATTTATTGGCATAAAGTTGGGCAAAGTAACTCCTAATTATTGCTCTAATTTCCTCTTCATTAGTGGCGAGTTCTCCCTTTTCAATTTTAAGACTAACAATTTGATTTTCCTCTTTTTTAAATCAGATTTATTATGGGTTTATCTATTTTGTTGGTTTTTTCTTAAAATCAACTATTAGTTTTATTTATTAATTCAATAGTTTTTTAATTTCAATTTTAATGATCTTTCCTTTTATTTTTAGAATTTCAAGTTTGGTATTTAATGGGGGTTTTTAATGTTTCTTTTCTAGCTTTTTTAGTTGCAAATCAAATTCATTGATCTTCTCCTTCTCTATTTTATGCAAGTAGGCTTCTAGCAATTTAAAATTTCCCCTTATTACCACTTTGGATGCATCCCACACATTTTGGTATTAAGTCTCATTATTGTTATTTTCTTGGGTGAAGTTATTATGTCTATGATTTGCTGTTTCACCCAATCATTTTTTAGGATGAGATTATTTAGTTTTCAATTATTTTTGGTCTACTTTCCCCTGGCTTTTTATTAAATGTAATTGTCATTGCATCGTGATCTGAAAAGGATGTATTTACTATTTCTGCCTCTCTGCATTTGATTTTGAAGTTTTTATGTCCTAATATATGGTCAACTTTTGTTTGGGTTCCATGAACTGCTGAGAAGAAAGTGTAGTCCTTTCTGTTTCCATTTAATTTTCTCCAAAGAACTATCATTCCTAACTTTTCTAGTGTTCTATTTACCTCATTAACTTGTTTCTTATTTATTTTGTGGTGTGATTTATCTAGATCTGTGAGTGCAAGGTTGAGATTTCCCACTATTATAGTTTTGCTGTCTATTTCATCTTGCATCTCTCTTAACTTCTCCTTTAGGAATTTGGATGCTACACCACTTGGTGCATATATGTTTAATATTTATATTGTTTCATTATCTATGCTATCCTTTAGCAAGATATAGTTACCTTCCTTATCTCTTTTTATTAGATCAATTTTTACTTTTGCTTGATCTGAGAGCAGGATGGCAATCCCTGCATTTTTGCCTTCACCTGAAGCATAGTCGATTCTGCTCCAGGCTTTTACCTTTACTTTATATGTATTGCCCTGCTTCAAGTGTGTTTTCTGTAAACAACATATTCTAGGATTCTGGCTTTTAATCCAGTCTGCCATCTGCTTTCACTTTATGGGGGAGTTTACCTCATTCACATTTAGGGTTAAAATTTCTAATTCTATATTATTTGCCATCTTGTTAACCCCTGCTTTCTTTCCTCCTTAACCTCCTCCCCAATATTAATCTTGTGAGCATCACTTGCCTCCCAAAGCCCTCCCTTTCTAGGATCCCTCCCCCCAAACCCATTTTCCTCACAATTTCTCTATTCCCTTCCTCTTAGCTTACTCCTTCCATTTTCACTTTTCCCCTCCCACTTTTCAATGAGATGAGAGAAGTTTCTCTCTAAATTGAATATGTCTAATATTTTTCTCCTTAAGCCAATTCTGATGAGACTAAGATATACACTATGTTCATCCTCCTCCCTGCTTTCCCTCAGATATAAGAGGTTTCCTTTACCTCTTCATAAGATGTAGTATCCCCACTTTACACTTTTTCTGGTACAATTTCCTTTTCACCTCTAGTTTCTTTTTTATATTATAACTGTAAAAACAAATTATACATATGTTCTTTATGTATATTCATAACATAAATAGAGTCCCAAAGATTTCTTTTTACTTTTTGATGTTTCTCTTGAGCCCTATATTTGAAGACCAAACTTTTTGTTTATTTCTGGTTTTTTCATCAGAAATAGATGAAATTCACCTATTTCATTGAATGTCCAGCTTTTTCCCTGGAAAAAAAATGCTCATTTTGACTGGGTCAAAAGCCATAGCATACCAAGTTCCTTAGCCTTTCGGAATATCAGATTCCAGGCCCTTCGATCCTTTAATGTGGATGTGGCTAGATCCTGAGTAATCCTTATTGTGGCTCCTGTATATTTGAATTTTTTTTATGCTATCTGCTTGTAGTATTTTTTCCTTGTTCTGATAGTTCTGGAATTTAGCCACAACATTTCTTGGTGTTTTGATTTTGGAGTCTCTTTCAGGAGGTGATTAATGGATTCTTTCAATGTCTATTTTACTCTCTGTTTCTATAACATCTGGGTAGTTCTCTTTGGTAAGTTCCTGGAAAATAAGTGTCTAATATTCTATTTATTGTAATGTTCTTCTCTAAAATATAATGTTCTCTGAGAGCAGGTTTGTTGGGGGACTTCTGGGAGCAGCCTTCATTTCAGTTCAGAGTAATAATCACCTCAAATGCAGCCAGGAATTAAAATCCAGATCCTTTATTTTCTCCTTCAAAATAATGGGGTTAGCTTTCTTAGAGGCCTATCTCTCTCCTTGGTTCCCAGAGCTCTTGCCAGTCCTTTGCCTCTGCCAGTTTCAGCCTTTCTTCCTCTGAATGTCTCCAGCCAATACAAAGATGGAAGTTGAAATGAATCTGCCTCTGCCTCCGAGAGTAGGCTTGTGGGTCTCACAAAGTGCATCTTGGTTGAGGCTTCTAGCTTATATATGCTTTCTTAAAGGTGTGAACCCTAATAAGTACTAAGTACATCTAGAGAACTGTTAAGCACCCTGCTAAACAACCATCTCTATCAATTCCACTGACTTAGCACCTTGTAAAAATTCTAACAATTTACCTCCTTAACTTCTTTCTTATTTAATTTGTGGTTCAATTTATTCTGAGATAGCAAGATTGAGATCTCTCACTGTTATAATTTTGTTGTCTATTTCTTCTTTGCAGCTCTCTTAACTTCTCCTTTAGGAATTTAGATGCAATACCATTTGGTGCATTTATGTTTAGTATTGATATTTCTTCATTATCTATGGTGCCTGTTAGGAAAATATAGTTTCCTTCCTTACCTCTTTTAATTAGATAAATTTTTGCTTTTGCTACCCCTGCTTTTTTTTTTTTTACTTCACCTGAAACATAGTATATTCTGATCCAGTCTTTTACCTTTACTCTGTATGTATCACTATGATTTAAATGTGTTTCTTGTAAACAACATATTGTAGGGTTCTGGCTTTTAATTCAGTCTGCTATCCACTTTTGCTTTCAGATTTATGGTTAAAACTACAATTCTGTATTTCTGGCCATCTTATTTAAATATTTATTTTTTATTTATAAAACATATGCATGGATAATTTTTCAATATTGATCCTTGCAAAGCCTTCTGTTCCAAATTATTCCTTCTCCCTACCCCCTCTTCTAGATGGTAGGTAGTCTAACACATGTTAAGTATGTTAAAATATATATTAAATCATGTATATATATATATATATATATATATATATATATATATATATATAAAATCAGATCAATAAGGAAAAAAGGAACTTGGAAAGAAAACAAAATGCAAGCAAACAACAACAGAAAGAGTGAGAATGCTATGTTGTCCACACTCAGTTCTTACAGTCTTCTCTCTGGATCTAGAGGGCTCTCTTTATCAGTGAACAATTGGAATTGGTTTGAATCATCTCATTGTTGAAAAGAGAGTCCATTAGAATTGATCATCATATAGTCTTGTTGTTGCCATGTATAATGATCTCTTGATTCTGCTCGTTTCACTTAGCATCAGTTTATGTAAGTCTCTCCACGTCTCTCTGAAATCATCTAGCTGGTCATTTCTTACAAAAAAGAATATTCTATGACATTCATATACCATAATTTATTTAGCCATTCTCCAAGTGATGGGCATCCATTCAATTTCCAGTTTCTTGCCACAACAAAGAGTACTGCTACAAACATTTTTGCACTTAATGGTCCCTTTCCCTCCTTTAAGATCTCTTTGGGATATAAGCCCAGTAGAAACACTGCTGGGTCAAAGGGTATGCACAATTTGAAAATTTTATGAGCACAGTTCCAAATTGCTCTCCAGAATGGTTGGATCAGTTCACAGTTATACAAATAATGTATCAGTGTCCCACTTTTCCCATATTCCCTCCAATATTCATCATTATCTTTTCCTGGTTTGACTGATTCTTGATGTCTTATTGAGTCATTCATTTCCATTTTTCAGTTCTGTTTTCATTGAATTATTTTCATTTACTTTTTTTAGTTCTTTTTGTCCAGTTGAAATTTAAATGAGCTGTTTTGTTCTATGGATTTTTTCCATTTCACAAATTCTGTTTTTAAGTTGTTATTTTCTTTTCTCCATTTCATAAATTCTGTTTTTCAAGGATATTTTCTTTTTCCATTTTGTCAAATCTATTTTTTAAGGAACTATATGCTTTCTCCATTTCACTAAGTCTTTTTTGTAATGGATTTTCTTCAGATATTTTCTGTGTTTTCTTCTCCAAATCCTCTTGTAAAGTTCTCATTTCTTTTCTCCATTTTTCTTCCAGCTCTCTTTTAAGATCTTTTATAATTTTTTCTGGGAGAGCCTTGTGTGATAGGGACCAATTTATATCACCCATTGGGGCTTCTTCTGGAAATAATCTGCTTTTAGTCTCCTCAGGATTTGACATCTGTTCTTCTCTTTCACTGTAAAATCTATCTAGGACCAGAGTTATTTTTGTTTTTTTTTACTTATTTAAAAGAAATGAGATCTGTTTTTTAGGACAAGGGAGGCAGCAGCAGCAGCGCTGACTGACTTCAGGTACTGGTTAGGCATGGACAAGTTTCTTGGAATTTGGTGTTTTGGGGTTCTCTAGTCACCTTTTTATGTTTGTGTTGGATATTTTATAACTTCTCTGCTGATCCACTGGATTGCATCCAGGACAGAATAGCCAATACTGCTGTAGATTCCTCCTTGTAGATTCTCCAGCTCATGGAGCCCATACCAACCCAGCTTTGGGATGCCTGCACTTGGTGTCTATGCTCAGACTGCTTGTACTTGGCCCACATCCTTATGTACCCAATTGAAGCAGATCTTTTCTGGAGAGCTTCAAAATTATCTTCTACTAGTAATTTGTTACACTCCCAATATTTGTGGTTTCTGTCTGTTCAGAATTAATGCAGTGGCTGGATTTGCTACTTAGTCTGAGGTTGTGGGAGAAAGTCATAAAGAAATATGTTTTCTGTCTGCCATCTTGGATCTGTCCCCCAATATGGAAAAATGGTTAAAATTATTGTACATGTATGACCTATATCAGATTGCTTGCTGAATGTCCTGGGGTGGAGTGAGAGAGAGAAGGAGGAAAAAATGGGAACTCAAAATTTTATAAAAATGAACATTGAAAACTAGCTTTTAATGTGATGATCAACTGTGATGGACTTAGTGCTTTTCTTTTTTTTTTTTTATTTAATAGCCTTTTATTTACAGGATATATACATGGGTAACTTTACAGCATTAACAATTGCCAAACCTCTTGTTCCAATTTTTCACCTCTTACCCTCCCACCCCTCCCTAAATGGCAGGATGACAGTAGATGTTAAATATATTAAAATATAACTTAGATACACATAAGTATACATGACAAAACATTATTTTTGCTGTACAAAAGAATCAGACTCTGAATTATTGTACAATTAGCTTGTGAAGGAAATCAAAGATGCAGGTGTGCATAAATATAGGGATTAGAATTCAATGTAATGGTTTTAGTCATCTCCCAGGTTCTTTTTCTGGGTATAGCTAGTTCAGTTCATTACTGCTCCATTAGAAATGATTTGGTTGATCTCGTTGCTGAGGATGGCCTGATCCATCAGAACTGGTCATCATCTAGTATTGTTGTTAAGTATATAATGATCTCCTGCTCCTGCTCATTTCACTTAGCATCAGTTCGTATAAGTCTCTCAGGCCTTTCTGAAATCATCCTGTTGGTCATTTCTTACAGAACAGTAATATTCCATAATTTTCATATACCACAATTTATTCAATACATTCTCAACTGATGGACATCCATTCAGTTTCAGTTTTAGCCACTACAAGGGCTGCCACAAACATTCGTGCACATACAGGTCCTTTCCCTTCTTTATAATCTCTTTGGGATATAATCCCAGTAGTAACACTGCTGGATCAAAGGGGTATGCACAGTTTGATAACTTTTTGAGCATAGTTCAAACTACTCTCAAAATGTTGGATTCGTTCACAACTCCACCAACAATGATCAATGTCCCAGTTTTCCCATCCCTCCAACAATCATCATTATTTTCCTGTCATCTTAGCCAATCTGACAGGTGTGTGAGTAGTATCTTAGAGTTGTCTTAATTTGCATTTCTCTGATTAATAATGACTTGGAGACATCTTTTCATATGACTAGAAATGGTTTCAATTTCTTCATCTGAGAATTGTCTGTTCATATCCTGACCATTTTCAATTAAGAATGGCTTGATTTTTTATAAATTTGGTTAATTCTCTATATATTTCAGGAATGAGGCCTTTATCAGAACCTTTGACTGTAAAAATATTTTCCCAGTTTATTACTTCCCTTCTAATCTTGTCTGCATTAGTTTTGTTTGTACAAAACTTTTCAGTTTAGTATAATCAAGAATTTTCTATTTTGTGATCAGTAATGATCTCTAGTTCTGCTTTGGTCATAAAAACCTTCCCCTTCCACAGGTCTGAGAGGGTAAACTATCCTATGTTCCTCTAATTTATTAATAATTTCATTCTTTATGCCTAGGTCATGACCACATTTGACCTTATCTTGGTGTACGGCGTTAAGTATGGATCAATGCCTAGTTTCTATATTAGTTTCAATTTTCCCAGCAATTTTTATCAAACAGTAAGTTCTTATCCCCAAAGCTGGGATCTTTGGGTTTGTCAAAGACTAGGTTGCTATAATTTGTTGACTTTTATCACTTGAAGCTAATCTATTCCACTCATCAACTAATCTATTCCTTAGCCAATGCCAAATAGTTTGGGTAACTGCTGCTCTATAGTATAGTTTAGATCTGGTACAGCTAAATACCATCATTTGATTTTTTCATTAATTCCCTTGAAATTCTTGACCTTTTGTTTTCCATATGAACTTTGTTGTTATTTTTCTAGGTCATTAAAATAGTTTTTGAGTCTGATTGGTATAGCACTAAATAAATAGATTAGTTTAGTAATATTGTCATCTTTATTATATTTGCTCGCCCTATCAAGAGCATTTAATATTTTCAATTGGTTAGATCAGACTTAATTTGTGAAAAGTGGTCTGTAATTTTGCTCATAAAGTTTCTGATTTTCCCTTGGCAGATAGATTCCTAAATATTTTATATTGTCAGTAGTTACTTTAAATGGAATTTCTCTTTGTAACTCTGACTGTTGGATTTAGTTATGATATATAAGAATGCTGATGACTTATGTGGGTTTATTTTATAAGCAACTTTGCTAAAGTTGTGGATTATTTCTAATAACTTTTCAGCAGAATCTCTGGGTTCTCTAAGTATACCATCATGTCATCAGCAAAGAGTGATAATTTGGCTTCCTCATTCCTATTCTTATTCCTTTAATCTCTTTCTCAGCTCTTATTGCTATAGCTAGCGTTTCTAATACAATATTAAATAGTAACGGTGATGTGGGCAACCTTGTTTCCTCAGATCTTATTGGAATGGTTGCAGTTTGTCTCCATTACATATGATGCTTACTGATGGTTTAAATAGATGCTGCTGATTATTTTAGGAAAAGTCCATTTTTCTATACTCTCAAGTGTTTTTAATAGGAATGGATGTTGGATTTTATCAAATGCTTTTTGCATCTATTGATATGATCATATGGTTTGTTAATTTGGTTATTAACATGGCCAATTATATTGATAGTTTTCCTAATATTGAGACCAGCCCTGCATTCCTGGTATAAATCCTACTTGATCATAGTGTATTATCTTGGAGATGATTTTCTAAGTCTTTTGCTAATATCTTATTTAAGATTTTAGCATCAATATTCATTAGGAGATTGGTCTATAATTTTCTTTCTCTGTTTCAGCCTACCTGGTTTAGGTATCATTACCATGTCTGTGTCATAGAAGGAATTTGGTAGGACTCCTTCATTCCCTATTTTGTCAAATAATTTATATAGCATTGGATGATTGTTCTTTAAATGTTTGGTAAAATTCACATGTAAATCCATCTGGTCCTGGGTTTTCTTAGGGAGTTGTTTAATTGCCTGTTCTATTTCTTTTTCTGAAATGGGACTATTCAAGCAATTTACTTCTTCCTCTGTTAAGTCTGGAAGTCTGTATTTTTGAGGTAGTCATCCATTTCACTTAGGTTATCAAATTTATTGGCATAAAGTTGAGCAAAATAACTCCTTATTATTTCTCTAATTTCCTCTTCATTGGTGGAAAGTTCTCCCTTTTCCTTTTTAAGACTACTAATTTCATTTTCCTCCCTCCTTTTCTAATCAGATTTGCCAAGGACTTATCTATTTTATTGGCTTTTCTGACAACTCTTGTTTATTAATTAGTTCAATGGTTTTTTACTTTCAATATTTTAATTTCTCCTTTTAATTTTAAATTTCCAATTTAGTATTTGATTGGGGGTTTTAATTTGGTCTTTTTAGTTTTTTAGTTGCAAACCCAATTCATTAATCTTTTCTTTCTCTGTTTTATTCAAGTAAGCCTCTAAGGATATAAATTCCCTCTTATTACCCTTTGGCTGCATCCACAAATTTTGGTATGATGTCTCATCATTGTCATTATCTTGGTGAAATTATTAATTGTATCTATAATTTGCTGCTTCACCAATCATTTTTAAGATGAGATTGTTTAGTTTCAATTACTTTTTGGTCTATTTCCCCTAACTTTTTGTTGAATGTAGTTTTTGCATCATGATCGAAAAAGCATTTACTATTTCTGCTTTCTTGCATTTAATTTTAGGTCTTTATGTCCCTAATATGAGTCAATTTTGAATAGGTTCCATGAACTGGTGAGAAGAAAGTATATTCCCTTCTATCTCCATTCAATTTTCTCCAAGATCCAACATACCTAATTTTTCTAATATTCTTTACTTCTTTAATTTCTTTCTTATTTTGTTTTGTGGTTTGATTTGTCTAATTCTGAGAGTGCAAGGTTGAGGATCTCCTACTATTACAGTTTTGTTGTCTATTTCTTCTTGCAACTCTCTTAACTTCTCCTTTAGGAAGTTAGGTGCCATACCACTTGGTGCATATATGTTTAATATTGATATTGCTTGTTGTTTATGCTACCCTTTAGCAGGATGTAGATTACCTTCCTTATCTCTTTTAATTAGATCAATTTTTACTTTTTGCTTGATCTGAGATAAGGATGGCTACCCTACTTTTGACTTCACCTGAACATAATAGATTTTGCTCCAGCCTTTTACTTTACTCTATACATCCCCTGCTTTAAATGTGTTTCTTGTAAACAACATATTGTAGGGTTCTGACTTTTGATCAGTCTGCTATCTGCCTCCTCTTTATGGGAGTTCATCCCATTCACATTTACGGTTAGAATTACTAAATCTGTATTTCCTGCCATCCTAATAACCCCAGATTGTGCTTTACTTATTCTTGCCTCCCCCAACCCTCTTTCCCCCTTTTAAACTTATGTACCCCTCTTGTATCACGATACTTATCCTCTTTATAATCCCTCCCTCCCCCCCTTTGAGTCTTTCCCCCTTCCTTCCCTTATTACTCTTTTTCTTTTCCCTTTTCTCTCCCCGTTTTTAATGGGCGAGAGAATTTTCTCTAAAACAAATGTCAATTATTTTTCTTTGAGCCAACTCTATGGAGAGTAAGATTCACACAATGTTCCTCCCCCTCTCTAAATTCCCTCAGATATGATAAGTTTCCTTAGCCTCTTTGTGGGATGTGGTTTCCCTCTTTTTATCCTCCTTCCCACCTTATTCTGCCATCATCCCTTTTCCATATCTACTTCCCTTTTTTATGTTATATCAGTACAATCAAATTTTACATGTATTCTTTTTGTATATCCACAACAGAAATACAATTCTCAAAGAGTTATTTTACCTTTTCTGCATCTCTTAGGTTCTATTCTTGGAATCAAATTTTTGTTTAGTTCTGGTTTTCTTCAGAAACAAATGGAATTCATTTGTTTCATTAAATATCCATCTTCTTCCCTGGAAGAAAATGCTCAAGCTTAGCTGGGTAGTTTATTCTTGGCTGCATCTCAAGTTCTTGTGCCTTTCGGAATATCATATTCCAGGCCCTTCTTTCCTTTAATGTAGAGGCAGCCAGATCTTGGGTGATCTATATTGTGGCACCTCAGTATTTAAATGGTTTTTGGCTGCTTGTAAAATTTTTCCTTAATCTGATAGTTTGAAATTTTGCCACAATATTCCTTAGGGTTTTATTTTAGGGTTTCTTTCAGAAGGTGTTCGATGAATTCTTTCAATGCCTATTTTACCTTCTGATTCTATTACATCTGGGCAGTTCTCTTTGATGATTTCTTGTAAAATGGTATCTAGGCTCTTTTTTTCATCATAGTTTTCAGAAAGTCCAATAATCCTCAGATTATCTCTCCTAGATCTATTTTCCAAGTCTGTCGTTTTTGCAAGTAGATAATTCGTGGTTTTTTCCAGTTTGTCATTATTTTGTTTTTGCTTGACTGATTCTTGCTGTCTCAATGAATCATTAGTTTCAATTTGTTCAGTTCTAATTTTTAAAGAATTATTTTCTTTAATAGCTTTTTTTACTTCTTTCTGTATATGTCCAATTGAGTTTTGAATGTATTGTTTTGGTCTGTGGAATTTTTCCATTTCACTAATTTTTTTTTAGTGAATTATTTTCTTTTTCAATTACCGATCCTACTTTCTTGTGAGTTCTTTATTTTTTCCAATTCAATTTTGTTTCCCTACACTTTCTAAGAATTTTTAACTTTTCAATTCGTATTTCAGGAAGTTGTTGCTCTCTTGTAAGGCTTGTCTTTCCTTTCCCCATTTATCTTTTAACTCTCTTTTGAGACTTTTAATGGCCTCTTCTATGAGAGCATCATGTAAAGGAGGACAGTGTGATGCATTTTTGCTGTTTGAGGTCTCTTCAGGTTTGCTGACCTGCTCTTTTTCTGCATAGAAGCTGTCGATTGTTCTTTTCATCTTTTTATTCATGTTTTAAAGCCTTTAGGGTAGGTCTCCTAGGCAAGGGGGTTACCAGCTTCCTCTGCAGAACAGGGAGAGATGTAAACCGATTTCCGGCTCCGAGGTATGGGAGTGCTCTGTGTGAGTGTTTTCCCTTCCCCCAACAGGAGGTGGATTCAGCACTGGCTGAGCTATCAAACTGCTTAGTAGGGCTGAGTGGATTATCATTGCCCTCGCTGGGACTAAGTGGTGAAAGTGTACACGCCCCAGGCAGAGCCTCTTGAGGGACTGTGAGTATTGCAGCTGACTGCAGACCGCCACAAACTCTGCCCAGTGTCTCTGCCTGATGCAAATCGGCCCTGGAAAGCTCTATGGCCCCAAGCCAGAGCTCCCACTGCTCAGATTGGGCTAACCCGGGCTGCGTCCTCCTGCCGTGCAGGATCCACAGCTACCCAAGGAAAAGCCCTGTACGGGTTGGGGCTGCGCTTGTGCTGAGATCTGTGCCTTCACCCTCGGTTTGAGACTCTCCTTGGAACCTAATTTCTCTCCCAGTCTGCGCCGATCTCCCCCCTGGCCCCGGAACCAACCTTTTTTGGCGAGACTGCAGATTTTCTTAGGCCGGTGAGTTGTTCTATTTCTTATCTTTACGAATTGTAGCAGTCAAGACTATTTTTGAGGCTCGATATAATATTGATAAAGAGGGTAAGAGAAGAGCTTAGAAAGTCGTGTGTGTCTTCTCCGCCATCTTGGCTCCGCCGACTTAGTGCTTTTCAATAATGTGGTGATTCAGGCCAATTTCAGCAAACTTGTGTTGTAGAGACCCATCTGCATCCAGAAAGAAGCCTATGGGATCCCAACATAGTGGATCCCAACATAGTAGTTTCACTTTTTTATTATTGTTTGCTTGATTTTTCTCTCATTTTTTTTTTTACTTTTTGATCTGATTTTTCTTGTGCTGCATGACAAATATGGAAAAATGTTTTAAAAAGCTCATGTTAATATTGGATTACTTGCTGTTTAGGAGAGGAAGGAGTTGGAGAAAGGGGGTGAAAATATTGAAGACAAGAGTTTTCAAGGGTGAATTTTGAAAATTATCCTTACATGTATTTTTAAAAATAAAAAGCTATTAATAAGAAAAGAAAACTATATTTACATGCAATTGGAAAAATAAAATACCATTGTGGGGGAGAAAAAAAAATTAAAGGTTGCCAATACATGTTATATTTCACTTGGTCTTCACAACTCTGTGAGGTGGAGAAAATGCAAATAGGGAAACTAAGGCCAATAGACATAAAGTAACTTATACTAGGTCACATAGCTAGTAAGCATCAGAAGCAGAATTCAAACCAAAATCTTTCTGATTCCTAGTTGTATAGGTTTTGTGGTGGATACTATGTCCTATTTATAATATCACTTTTTAAAAATGTTCTCAAATCTTCAGCAATCTATATTTTTATTATCATTGAATGCAATTTTCTGATTTGTTTATAAAAATATGGTTGTTTAAACTGAAGGGGTTTTGGATGGCATCTATTTTAACTATCTCATTTCATAATGAAAACTCAGGCACAAAAAGGTTAAATCATCTTTCAAAGGTCCAACAAATGGTGAGGAGAGAAGGGGATAGACATTTTTATAGTACCTACTATGTGTCAGATATTTTACTAAGCTCTTTTAAATTTTTGTTTCATTTGAATAGCAGAAGAAAGGTTTAGATCCAGGTCTTTTGACTCCAATTCTTGCCAATTAGGCAAACCTATATTTTAAGGGTAATATGAATGAATCATATGGTGAATAAAGATAGAGGATGGAAAAAAAGGTTTTCCTCTGTAACTATACATAGAAATATACAGCTGAGCTAAGAAAATGAGAATGAAATAAATTAATCCCATTACTAAAAAGTCAACAGGAATGCCTAAATTATACAAACAAACTATCTGGAGTGGCAAAATGGAACCAATTACCCCCCTAAATAAAATTTCTGGTCTCTGAATTAAAAGAAATATCATAAAGGGTATAATTCAGAACACTGAAAATGATTGCTGACACACTTTTGTAGCATACACATATTCTCCCAAAGGAGACATATAATTACATCAAATTGTATTCTAAATATTTATCTGTAATTTAGTAGATATGCATTTTCTTTTGCATTCAAACATTTTTAAACACAAAAACTTGACTTTTGAAAAACTATAAATAATTTGAAGTTTAGGGATTGGAAAAAATACATTTCAGTATATCAAACTTCGAAAGTAGTCCTTATCAGATGACCAAATATAGAACATAACAAACTTTTGATATGATTTTTCATTTCATAAATATGACTTTAGTTTGTGATAAAGTATGCCAGAGAAGATGAAGCTCTTTCTCTTCCTGTCAGACTAAAAATGTTTAAATAATAGACTGAGAGAGATAAGGGGAAAAATTTATTCTATCACTTTACTAGTATAAGGAGCTCTTAAGTGATGAAGCACCAGTACAGATCAAAACTTTTTCTGAAAGAAAAGGGTTGCCTATTTTGGTTGTCAATTAAGATTGACATGTCAATTAAGATAATCACATATATGTGTCAATTAAGATAATTGTCAATTGTCTTATGTCAATTAAGATAATCACATATAACAGTATTTCATTATAAAAGTTCTCAACTTCATCAATGAAATGAGGAAATTATATTTCTCCACCTTTTCTTCCATGTCAAACTTGTTCATTATAATTATATATTCATCAATGCTCTGTTTGGTCTTATTCCCATTGATTTTATTCTAGTAATTGTGAGCAATGCTTTTCTGGTTCATTTTAAATCTATCTATGCTTCTCTGAATTTCTTTATTCATAATCTCTAACAACACAATACTGTTCCATTCTATTACTTTATATTTATATAAAGTGATTTGTCTATCCAATGTTCAATTGATACTCATCCATTTTATTTCTAGGCATTCTTACAAATAGTAGGACCCAAAATGTCCTTTTCATACTGTTAGTTGAGAAATGAAAAACATGATATAATAAACATGTTGCAAATTCATTAATTTGGGTTTAAAGTTTGTCTTTATTAGAAAAGAATGAGGGACATGTCATATAGACATTTCAAGTAAAAAAATCCTAAAAATTGTAGAAAAATGTACATTCAAAACAAATTATCACACATCTGGAAAACTCTGCTTTCTCTCCTGAACTTCATGGAATCTTAATTTTTTTTTCTTTCAAAGCTCATCTAGGGTGTCGCCTCATATATGATAACTTTTCTGATTCTTATAGTGGCATTGAAGTGGAGAAACAATGCTATCCAAGACTAATTAAATAGAGTTGTAGTGTACAAAAAGAGATAAATGAGAATTATACAGAACTCTCTCTTGATTAGGCTACATCTTAATTATATGATTCAGTTTTAGGCATTTTGTTTCACTGAGGTGCTTAGAAAGTTGGTCAGCAAAGTTGGAGAATGGACTGCAAACTGAATGAAAACATTTGAAATGGTTAACCTAAAGATAAGATTAATTAAGAAAGGCATACCAGTTGTCTCAAATATTTAAAAAGCTATCATTTGGAGCAAGAATTATATTTATTCTGATTTGCTACTTAAAAACAATTAAGCAATAGGCAATAAAAGAATATGTGTAAGGAGGATGAAGGGAAGATGGCAGAGTAGGTTGGTGAATTTCAAGCTCTCCAGATTTTCCTCACAAACAGAACAAATTTTGTCTCAGGATGAATACAGACTGGGAGAAATTAATAAGACGAGGCTGAACAGGGGTTTTCCTGGCACAACCCAAGAACATCTAAATAAAGTCCCCAGGACAGAGATTAACTCATGTGAAGTGTGACCACCTCTGGACTGCTTTTACAGAAACACCAAGGGGGGTGAGGGCCTCTTGGGCTAGCTGGGTTTGGCTGGAGCCTCAGCTGGAACCACAGAATGCTGTGGAGTTGGTAATCTGTGTCCAAGAAGATTGAGGGAACCTCTGCGTTTCTGAGATACCCATGAATAAGAGGGAACTAGCACCTGATGAGTGCAGAAGCAGTGGGGCAAGGACACTGCTAGCTGTGGCCACTTGTAGGAGGGAGAAAGTCTTGGTTTGGGATTCCAGGTCAGAGGGGAGCCTTGAAGTAAAGCTAGAGACATCATCCCTCTACCCCACAATTAGAGGAGCTTACACTAATGCCTCTTATTAAAAAAAAAAAAAAAAAAAAAAAGATGAACCAGCAGAGAAGAAAAACCCCAATCATAGAAACTTACTATGGGAACAGGGAAGGGTAGGATTCATCTTCAGAGGAGGACACTGAATTAAAAAGAAAACACCTTTTGGCCCAAATAGTAACATTAAATGACTCCATGCCCAGAATTCAAAAAATTCAAAAAAGAATTAAAAAATCAAATGAGAAGCATCAAGGAAAAATTATATATATATATATATATATATATATATATATATATGTATATACATTTATATATGCCATCCAAGAAAAACAAGATGATTATGAAAAAAAGTTACCCAACTAGAAAAGGAGATACAGAGTGTCAGGAAGGGAAGCCTGTGAAGCCATAAGAGACCAAGAAATAACAATAACAACAACAAATAAAGAATGAAAAAAAAATAGAACAGAATGTGAAACAGATCAAGAAAAGAAAAATAAGAATAATTGGACTTCCTGGAAGTTGAGATCAAATAAAATAACCTTGATACAATAATGTAAGAAATAATCCAAGAAGAAATGTCCTGGAGTGATAGAACATTAGGGGAAAGTAGAAATAGGAAAAAAATCCATCAATCACCATCTCAATGAGATTCTTTGTGGAAAACACATAGGAATATTATTGCCAAATCTTGAAACTCCCAGATCAAAGAGAAAATTTTGCAAGAAACAGAAAAAAAATAAAATATACTGGACCTACTATTTGAATTGTACATAAGTCTTTACAAACTGGTCATTTGTTGTTACTTATTTTGAATCCTCCCTGATGTCTGCTGAGCACATGTCAATATTTTCTTTTGTTTTGTATTTCTCTTCTTTTTTTCTTATTCTGTTTTTTAATGAATAAAGAATATATGCAAGGAAAATGCATTGATAAGTGTCCTCAATGAAATGAACAGTTTGCCTTTGGTGGCAGGACATTATCCCTCACCAGTGATTTTCAAACAATGACTGAATGGATGCTTTTTAGTGATGTAAAAGGAATTCTTGTGTTAGACAGAATCTGAGATCCATCCCAAAAGATAAAATTTTGAGTTGGCTTAATATAAAAGAAAATTTATCTGATGAAAAATAAAAGTGAAAAATCAATAATTTTTTAAATCTCCCAAAATATATTAGAATTCCAGTTGATCAATTATTGCAAATAAGGAAGATGGAATAAAAGTGTATTATTCACTTATATTGGCATTGTATTTTAAGACTGTAAAATACTTTACATATACCGTTTTTTATCCTCATAACCATAACTGAGATATTGGTATTCTTATTATTTATATTTCCTTGATGAGAAAATAGAAACTTGAGATTAAATGACTTTGTCACAATCGTACAGCTAGTTAGTCTCTGAACAAGATTTGAATTGACATCTTATTGATTTCAACAGTATTTCAACTCTAGCTTCAGTCACTACACCTCTTAGCCTATTATTTTGCCACAATAAAGTTTTTAAAAAAAGGAAGCTTCAATCTGTAATCAGGCACAAGTTTTCCCCCCCCCCCGGGTATGGATAATATTTTCCATCATAAGTCATTCAGAATATTTTTTGATCAATGTATTGCTGAGAATCATTGTCATTGTTAGCTGATTAATCCTCAACATTGCTATTACTCTGTACATTTCACTGTCCAATGAGGCCAATGGACAACATTCCAGGTTTTTCTGAGAGCATCCTCTTCAAAATTTTTTTAACTTAATAAAACTATGTACATAATAAAAAATTAAGAAAACAACAAGACAGACAGGAAGAAATGAAAAACAACATGTAATAAAAATTATTGTGTATCCAGAAGAAAGTCAGGAAGAATTCAAAACATGTAACAATAAATTTCCATTTCAAAAAGGCATATATAATAATAGAAGAGAATATATATTTGTGACTGTCGATTTTTTATTTGCTTTCTTGCATTCTATTATTTTGTTGTTTACTGTGCACTTTTTACTTTAGTTTTTTCTCTTTCACCTCTCCACCTTCCCCAAGCAGGTTTTAGTTAATCATGGGTATATGTGTATACACACACACACATACATATATATATATATATATATATATACATACATGTACATATGTATGTGTATGTGCATATTCATACCCACACATATGCATTATATCTATACACATATATATATAAAATATAATATATACCCACACAATACATAAACACATACATACACGTATACAAATATGCATTTACATATATGTAGACAGGCATCTAGAACAATATTAACATGGTTAACATATAATATAGATTTCTTTCTTTATTGAGTCTTGAAGTTTGACTTTCTTTGAGACAATCACTAGTACTACTTATTTTTTCTTAATGAATTCTATTCCTGATCCTTGTTATATTGTTTGAGTATATCTCTTATTTCATATCTCTGCTAACTTTTCTACTTTAATTCTACTTCTTAACTGCTTTGCTATTACTTAACCACCTCCTAACCATGGGTTCTTTCTTTAGGTTCTCCCTCACTTTTTGTCTCCCTCTTTATTCCTTTCCCATGAATCTATAGAACTTTCTCTCACTTTTTATTCCTTTCTCATTAGTCGATAGACCTTATCCCACTCCTGTTAAACTAAACACCTTTTTATGCCCCACTTTATTTGATGGCACCCTTTTCCCTCCCTCTTTATCCTTTTCCCATTAAAGCTATACACCTTGCCCACTATCATAATCTACTTTTATTGTATATTGTATATTATCCATTGTATATTATTCCCTTCTCTCCTTATTTCTTTATACATTTGTGTGTGTGTGTGTGTGTATTGTTCCCTGTTAAACCCATTCCCAATGTAAGTGGGTTTCAGAACTACCATTTCTTATAGAACAGTATTTTTCCATCACAATCACATATCACAATTTATTCAGTATTCCCCAAATTCAAATTCTTTGCCCTAAGGAAAGAGCTACTGTAATTATTTTTGTACATGTAGGTCCTTTTTATTTTTAAAATCTTTTGGAGGATACATGCATAGACATGGTATTGTTAGGTCAAAGAGCATATGTGATTTTATAACCTTGTGGGTATAGCTCTACATTGCTCTACAGAATGGTTGAATCAGTTCACAATTCCACCAACAATGAATGCTTCATTGTTCCAAGATTCCCTCCAACATTTGTCATTTTCTTTTTCTGGCCCATCAGCCATTCTAACATATTTTCAGATAAAGCATGTTGGGAAAGAAAAATCATAACAAAAGGGGAAAATCATGAGAAAGAAAAATAAACAGAACAAAACAAAAAGGTGAAAATAGTATGCTTTAATTCACATTCAGTCTCCACAGTTCTTTTTTCTAGATGTGGTTTGCATTTTTCATAAAAAGTATATTGGAATTGTCTTTTATCATTCTATCACTGAGAAGTACTAATTGTAGCATGGTTGATAATCACATAATCTTACTGTTACTATGTACAATGTTTTCCTGGTTTTGTTCACTTCACTTAGCATCAGTTCATATAGGTCTTTCCAGACTTTTCTGAAATCAGTCTGATGACCATTTCTTATAGAACAACAGTATTCTATTACATAAATGTAATAGAATGGTACATTCATGTACCATCATTTATTCAGTCATTCCCCAATTAATGGGCATCGACTTAATTTCCAATTCCTTGCCACTACAAAAAGAGCTGCTAAAAATGTATTTGCATATATGAGTCATTTTCCCTCTTTTATGGTCTCTCAAATAGATACCTAGTAGTGATACTGCTGGATCAAAGAGAATGCACAATTTGATAAGAATTTGATCATAGTTCCAAATTGCTCTCCAAAATGGCTAGATCAGTTCATAACTTTAAATAATGCGTAAATGTCCCAGTTTTCCCACATCACTTCCAACATTTATCATTATCTTTTCCTGTCACCTTACCCAATTTGATAGAAGGAAGTCAATTTGCATTTTTTTAAACAATAATGATTTAGAGCATTTTATGACTACAACATATAATTTAATGTCATATATAATATATTACCATAATGTAACTATTATAGATGACTTTAATTTCTTCATCTGAATATTATTTTTTCATATCCTTTGATCATATGACTTGTATTCTTATAAATTTGACTCATTTCTCTATCTTTTTGCATGAAGATACATGCAAATATATGCAGTGTAAATGCAGTGTTAGTTATACTAACTAGCTAGCTAACTATAGCCAGTTATACACTGCTATAAAAAATATTCTTCAGCATTCTGCTTCCTGTGTCATGTGTATCTAATTTTTTGGCAGTTTAACTGGTATGACACTTGAATAAGTAGAACAATTTAGGCAGGATTGTCATTTTTTTAAATATTAGCTCAGTCTGCTCATGAGCAATTAATATTTTCCCAGTTTTTAAAATCTATTACCCATATATTATGGCATAAAAACTAAAAATCTATTGGAAAAAAGCAATAATATTAAATGCATTTTGCTCATATTGCAATGCAACATAATTTGCATTCAACAAAAGAGAGAATAACATAAGGAAATGTAAAATAGATACTTCTGAACAAAACTAATGCAATCAAAATTAGAAGGAAAATAGAAATCTAGGAAACAATCTTTATAGGAAGCATCTCTGATAAATGTCTCATTCTCAAATATATGGTGAACTGAGCCAAATTAATAAGAATACACGCCATTCTCCAGTCAACAAATGGTAAAAAGATATGAATAGGCAGTTTTCAGATGAAGAAATAAAAACTATCGATAGGCATATGAAGAAGTATTCTAAATCACTTTTGATAAGAGAAATTCATATTAAATCCATTCTGAGTAATACACCTATAAGTTTGGCTAATATGACAAAAAATGAAGATGATAAATGTTGGAGATGATGTAGGAAAATTGGTACACTAATACACTGTTGGTAGAGTCATGAACTGATCCAACTAATCTGGAGAGCAGTTTGGAACTTTGCCAAAAAAGCAACCCAACTGTGCTTTTATCCAACAATATCACAACCAGATATGCATCCCAAAGAAATCATTAAAAAGGACATATTTGTCCAAAGATGTTTTTACCCGCTCTTTTCATGATGGCAAAATGTTGAAAATTTATAGGATGCCCATCAATTGAGGAATGGCTAAACAAATTATGGTATAGGAATGTAATGGAATACTATTTGCAAAAAGAAATGTTGAATGATAGATTTCAAAAAAAAAAAAAAAAAACCTGGAAAGACTTGCACAAACTGATGCCAAGTCAAATGAGCAGAACCAGAAAAACATTGCAGACAGTATCAGAAAAATTGTGTGATGATAAGCTAGAACTGATTCAGTTTTCCTTAGCAATACAATGATGCAAAACAAGTAAAAAAATTCAGAAAGTAAAATACTATCCACAACCATATAAAGTATTAATAAATTCTGAATTTTAGTGAATTTTTTACTTTCTTCATTAATTTTCATGCTTTTATGTTTTCATCTATTTCTTCTTTCACAACTGTGACTAATATAGAATATGTTTACATAATAGCATACATACACACACATATAATCTATATCAAATTGTTACCCATTTTTAGAAGAAGAGAGGGAAGGGAGGGAGAAAATTTTGGAATTCAAAATCTTATAAAAATTAGTTCTAAAAATTGTCTTGAGATATAATTGGGAAAATAAAATAATGATTTTTCTTTTAAGTAAATGAATCAAAACTGAATTCATAAAATGCTCCTATCATTTATAGTGGTTAAATATCTTAAAACACAGTCCTTTAGGTTTTTCAAAACTTTCTAATTCTCCCCTTGCCTAAGAAACAATTTAGTCAACTTTTCTTTTTTCCCCAAAAAGAATATCTTGCTGTTACATATGCCTCAAAGTGCAACAACTAAAATCTGCAGCTGCTTCTTCCTAGAGTCAATCTTTACTTCTCAGTTGGGAAACTGGCTTCAAATTTCATTTTTTTTTCTATGCTGATTACGATTTTTAGATCTTATAGCCTACAGAATCTTCTCTTAATCCCTTGAGTTAGAAAGGATGGCTAAACATGACTGCCACATAATTACCATGAATGCTCAGCTGGCCTTGTGCAGTTTATGTTATTCTATCTCTAACAAAAATGCAGATGAGTGGAAACCCAGGAGGTACTGTTGTGAATGATTTCTGAACAAATTAATCTGAGATATTTAATTCTAGCTACCAAAGACTTTAAAAAGAAGTCAGTACAATGGCATTCATAAATATATTTAGAGAGAAATATATACACATACATTATGTATATATATATATATATATATATATACATATTTTTATAAACATATGCATGTATGCTTATACATTTGTATATATACACATATATGTATACATCTGTATACATACACGCTTATATACATGTGTGCGTGCGCATTCAGCTAGGTGATGAATAGGGGCTGAAATCAGGATGACTCTTCTTCCTAAGCTCAAATCTGGCCTCAAACAATTGCTGTGCAACCCTGGACAAGTCATTTAGCCCTCTTTGTCTGCCAGTTTCAATCTATAAAATAAGCTGGAAATGGAAATTTCAAACCAACCCTGTATCTTTGCCATGAAAATCTAAAATGGGTCATGAAGAGGCAGGAATGACCAAAATGATTGAAGAACTATTCATGTGTGTATATAAATATATATCATATATTCAGCACATATATCTATATAAATCGAGTGTGTGTGTGTATGTGTATATAAGAATCCTACTTTGAGGATTTACTAGCTCTATAAACCAACCATAAGATCCTTAACAGTTTCCTCATGAATAAACTAGGGATAATAATAGTATCTACTGGACAGTCTTTTTTTGAGGATCAAATGAGATAAAGTATGTAGTTTATTGTATATAAATTGTACTGCACAACTTAATACAATATACATGTAATTTTAATTTACTCCAATTTTAGGTACTTGTTCATTCATAGCCATGTTTACTAAGTCAAATAAGTTTTAGAGTCTTTCAAAGGAGAGTCCACCTTAAATCTCAAGTCAAGCTATTTCCTTTTACACACAAAAAATACCTCTCTATTTGCTCTTGATGCTTAATTCTTGTTAAAATCAAGATTTTTGCTGCTCCTGGAATTTGATGTCCCCCTGTCAATAAAATCTATTGTTTGAGTTAAAGGGATAGGTGTTTAAGAAAAGAGCCTCAGAAAATAAATTGATTGTATCTTCCTAAAAAACTGTTGGCAGGGAAGAAAGAATTGGGGAGATGAGTTTCGTATAGGAGCTGACAGAGAGAAAGGAGAATGTTACAAAATGCATTTGCTCCACATCTCTAAATGTCTCTTCTTGGCTGGTATGTAACATTCTTTTCAGGTCTATGTGATGATCTCTTGGAAGTGAAGACCCATATTTAGCGAGGATTCACTTAAAAGACAAGATTTAAATTGCACTTCTATTCAGGGAAAGGCAGAAAAGGAGAATAGTAATATACCAAAATCATATCTTTAAAGTATTTCACTCCCTACCTTGCTATAATCTATTAAAGAAGTGGCTATGGAATTAATCCTTTTGAGCCAAGTGTACATAATTTCCCACTTTATACAATTAAAAAGGGACAAGAGGTCATTCCAATCTGAAAACTCCAATTGATTCAATGCTTCGGGAAAAAAATAATTTCTAAGCTCACTCAATCTATGAAATTGTGCACTTGGCAAATGCTATATTTCACTTTGATTTCACTACACCATCATTAGTCATATTCTTAAAATTTTGTTGAGTTGTTTAAATTTCTCCTGCAACAGTTCAAATTCTTTAATATTAAAACCCACTCTCTCCTTCCCCATTCTGAAAGATACTCCCAGGAAGCAGTATGAGGTTAAGTCTGTGGTTCTGGTCAACTGATTTATTTCCAATCAAAATTAACCTTATTATCATCTTACCTTACTGTACAGGATAATATCATTCTCCCAATTTCTTAGGTTTGCAACCTAATTATCATCCTTAATGCCTCACCATCTTTAATCCACCCAACACAATCCATCCAATCCATTACCAGGGTGGTATGCTGATTTTGTCTTCCCAAAAACTTTGCCCTTCTCTCTTCTGACACTGTCGCTACTCTAGCACAGGTCCATTTCACCTCATTCTGGACCATTGCAATAATCTGCTGGTGTTCTGCATGTTTCGAGTCTCTTTTCCCTCAACTCTAATTCATCCTCCAAATAGCCATCATAAAGCAAAGGTCCAACCATGTCACTTCCCTATTTGATAAAATACAATAGATTTTTTTATACATATTTGTTTGTTTGTCTCCACATTACATTGCAAGCTCCTTAAGGGCAGGGGTAGTCTGCACCTTTTTTTTTTGCCATTTCCAATATTTTGCACAGTATCTGGTAATAGTGGGAGCATAATAAATGTTTGGAGACTGACTGACTTTTATAGCCCTCATTCTCCAAACAAAACGCCGAATCAAAAAGTAGAAAAATTTCCTCTCCAGACAATATTTTAATCATTGACTTTATTAAAATTTACCTCTTTATCTGGGTAATAATTAAATATGAATGGCATCAATCCAATTAAAAGTAAAAATAAAGTAAAAAATAAAAATTCATTTATCTCTATCTCTAACAATTAATGATTAAACATTTTAGATTCTTTCTCTTTACATTGGCATTTACAATTTTCCATAGATGTCAGAAAATACCAAACACTGTTTCCAACCTACTTTCTTCTAATAAAAATGATGATAATCCAATTGAATCATCAGATATGTTTTCTTATTTTCAAAAAGTTCTCTATATGTTCTTAACAGAATTTTTGGTTTTCAAATGAATGAATGAAAAGAAAGTTTCCAATCAGCCCTTCATTCAGAGCATCTAAGTTGTACAGGGACAGCTAAGAAGTACAATGGTTAGAATGTTCTCCCTGAAGTCAGAAAAAAACCTGAGTTCAAATCTACTTTTAGACACATACTAGCTATGTGACTCTGGGAAAGTAACTTAGTCCACTTTGCCTCAGCTTCCTCATCTATAATATGATGTGAAGATAGAAATGGCAAACCATTGCAGGATCTTTGCCAAGAAAATCCCAGATGGAGTCCTGAAGTCTGACATGATTGAAACATAATAACCCATTCTGGCATTGAAAGACACCTTTCTTCTCCCTCCCCAAATTTTCAGGGCTAAAAAGGTTATTCCTATATTGGCTTCCATTTAGATCCTATTTTTTGCCATGGGAAACTCAGACATCTCTTATTTAGAGGTTCTCTCTATTGGTCTTCTCTCTGACTACTACACTCAGGAACTGGCCTTACACTGGTCCTTTTCCATAGGGCTTGGGGTTATCCTTTGTCCTTCTTTGCCAAAGTCTCTTATCCTATCACTAGACATGCCGTCGTATACATCCCAACCCTCATTTTAAGCATTGCTTTGGCTCCTAACTGCTTAAAAGCTCTCTCCCATTATGCAGGTCTGCTTTATGCCTTTATGTTACACTTCCTTCCTACTCTGATTTGTCTATTTCAGGGTTTCTGCAAAATTATAGCAACTTTTTTGTTCATCTTTTTTCTGGGTGAAGTAGTCTACAAGTGATTTACCTTCTTTCTTTCTTTTTAATAGTGCATTTCCTTCCAGATTTAATATGTTGTTGTTGTTGTTGTTTTTCCCCCAAGGATTTGGGCTCCTCTGTTTCTAATGTACTGCTGTCTTTTTGCCAACACAATTTCAAAGGGGCTGTCTTTTCATTTCATTTCCAGCCTCAGTTCATTCTAAGCTTTGATTTTAAAACTTATCAACTAAATGCATGATATAAAAAAGAAAAATGTTATACACCATCTGATTCTATCAATCAAAGGTAAAAAAAGACATAAAAAATCTACAATCCATACTTCATAATTTTTAAAAAATCATTAGATTCTTTAACACATTAAACCTAACTGTCAATATAATATGCCACTGTAATATGAAAATTTTCACTAAAAGCTAATATAAAACAATACCCAATTATATTATGTATACTTGACAGTGAATCTAAAATATTAGTAATTGCAACAAGACAGGAAAATTATATTGGTAAATTAACATTTTATATCAGGAAATCAAAATATCATTATTTGTAGAAGATTTGATAGTACTTCTAGAAAATAATTAAATTGTCTCAATTTTTTTAAAAAGTGAGGGAAAAGTGAGGGAATGAACTTAGTAATGCTTAATAATATAAGCTTTAACTTCTGAAAATCATAAGAATAAGTATTTTTTTTTAAAAAATCAACAAAATCAAAGGAATTGACATACTTAGGAGGCATATCTTTTATAAGAAATATTTTAATACCAGATTGATATGAAAGCAGGGCTAAGTAATAAGCAGAATATTTAACATTCTTGATTAGGACAAGTAATGGAAAATGGAAAAATTAAAATATTCCAAAATTAATTTATGAATATGATATAATATAAATCAGAATGTCAAAAAATACTAAGAGGAAAAAATAGGCAGATTGGGGAAGTATTTATGGCAAACACAGCAAAATAAGCCTAGACATGTAAATTATGTAATCAATAAAATCTGCAAAATTAACACTGGATAAATGAATCATCTAGTTGCTAATAAAAAAATAAGGCAAAAAGATATACAGATTATTAATTATTCCAAACATTGAAAAATATTTCAAATCACCAATAATAAGAAATTAGCATATATTTTTCATCCAATCAGCAAAAATAAAAGCAAGAAAAATCAATAATAATGGGTTTATGGAAATAAGGCATACACAGTAATTATTGAAGGTATTATAAACTATATCAAATTTTTAATTTGAAGATTGTCAGTATGCAATAATTTTAATATGTTATTTTTAATTCAGTGAACCTATTTGGAGAATGTGTTCTCAAAGTCTATAAAAAAATGGACAAAGGTGGTGGCAAAATATGTTTTTTGATAAATACCATTATTAGTTATTTAAAATTTAAAAATTGTTCACATAAAATACTTAGTAGTCTATCTGTCAAGATCCAGGATCTATATGAACACAATTACAAAATACATTTCACAGAAATAAAATCAGATCTAAATAATTGGAAAAATACCAATTGGTCATGGACAAACCAAGCCAATATAATAAGAATTACTTTTCTGTCTAAACTATTTTACTTATTCAGTGCCATGCCAATCAAACCAACAAAAATTATTTAATAAATCTAGAAAAGATCATAACAAAATTCACCTGGAAGAAGAAAAGATAAAAGAAATTAATGAAAAAAAAAGGGTAGCTTAGTAATACCAGATCTTAAATTACATCATAAGGCAATTGTAGTGTGCTTTCTAAAGCCCCTAAATTGGAGTGCCAAAGTTTATTATGCTTTCTAGAGCCCCCATACTAGGGTGCCAAAATATATCATCTGGGAACCAGCCATAGTACTTGCTCTTAGTGGTAGAGTGAATAAGGCAGGAGACTCAAAGTATGGTCAAAGATGGAGTCCATTTGCCCTTAATACCAGCACTTAAATACCTTAGTAGAATTACATCACTACAGCACACTGAACATGTGCCAATTGTAGACCCATTACATCACCACATCATCAGAGCACACTGTGCAAGTGCTAACTATAGTAGCATTACATCACCATAGCACACTGTGCAAGTGTTAACTATAAGCACCCTGCTATTGATATGTAAATTCCTCTTCCTGTAAGTATCCTTTGCTTCAAGTAGAACACAGGTGCTCACACCCTCCCTGACTTCTCAAGAAGGCTGAGATGCCCTCAAGGGGAGATGAGAGCAGAACCAGACATTGTCAGCACGTTCCTTCTGGGCTGAAGGGTTTTATACTTCAGCCAGAGTCCCCCCACTATCTGCAACCCTCTACAGGCAATAATCATAAAAACTGTCTGATACTGGATAAGAACTCCAATAGAGGGTCAGTGAAATAGACTTGGTACATACGATGCAGTAATAAATGACCATAGTTACCTTATATATGGTAAACCCCAAAATCCCAGTTTGGTAGATAACTACTCACTGCTTGACAAAAATTGCTAGGAAAACTGCAAAATTTTAAGACACAACTAGGCATAGACCAATATCTCACACCAATGTAAGATCAAAATGGGTGTAGAATTTATATTAAAAGGATAATGTTATTATCGAATTAGAAGTGCAAGGAAGTGGCAAAATTTATGATCACATAAGAAAAAGAGCATTACAAAATGCAAAATAGATAATTTTGCTATTATTAAATTTTCAAAATGTTTTCGTATAAACAAAATCAATATTATAAGAATAGGAGAGCAGAAAGCTGGGAAACAATCTTCATATCAATCATGTTTATTAAAGGCCACATTTCTCAAACATATAGAGAATTTAGTTAAATTTATAAAAATGCAAATCCTTGCCCAATAGATAAGTGGTTAAGGGATATGAACAGGCAGTTTTCAGATGAAGAAATCAAAGCTTTTTATAGACATATGAAGAAGTGCTCTAAATCATTTTTGGTTGGAGAAATGCAAATTAAAATAATCTTGAGATGCCATCTCACACCTATCCAAATGGCTATTATAATAAAAAAAAAAAAAAGGAGAGTAAATGTTGGAGAAGAAGTTGGAAAATGTACTATTGGTGGAGGTGTGAACTGATCCAACCATTGCAGAGAGAAATTTGGAACTGTGCGCCCAAAAATAACCAAACTATGCATAGCCAACAATACCACTACTAGGTCTGCATCCCAAAGATACCAAAAAAGGACCTATATGTCTAAAATATTTATAGGAGTCCCATTTGTGGCAAAAGATAGGAAAATGAGAGAATGCCTATCAATTACAAATGGCTGAACAAGCTATGACATATGAATATAATTGTGTAAGAAATAATGCACAGGCTGATTAAAGGAAAAAACTGGAAAGACTTGTACAAATTGATCCAAAATTAAAGGAGTAGAATTAGCAAAACATTATATACAGTGTCAACAAAATTCTGTGATGATTATTTGATTCACTTAGCTCTTCTCAGCACTGCAACAATCCAAGACAAGTGCAATTCACAAAAGAAAATGTTATCCATGAAAAAGATGAAGAAGAGATGGACTTGGAGTACAGATCAAAACATATTTCCTTCACTTCATTCTTTTTTTCAATTTTTGTTCTGTTTCATCTTTCATAATGGTGACTAATATGAAAATACATTTTATATGATGGCACATGTATAAAATATATCAAACTGTCTACCATATTTGGAAGAGAGATGAGGAGGAAAGAAGACAAATTTGGAACTCAAAATCTTGTAAAGATGAATGCTAAAAATCTTGACATGGACATGTAACTGGGGAAAACAAAATGCTATTTATCAATAAAGACTTAAAATAGGCTTCCTAGTCTCTTCAAAACTTAGATATCATTCATTTATATTGTTATTATATCCAGTTCTGCAAAAAGGAAGGTAGACTTTGCTTTCTATTATACACTAAAAGTACCACACATTTTCTCTATCCTGTCTATTGAATTTCATCCCCATGCATTTGAAAATGGATGAGGCATTATTTGATTTTTAAATGTGCCCATCACTGCACCTGAAAAGAATAACTGTGTTACTAATGGAAACCAAACTAAATGTAGCTATTATTTTGTGATATGTCACCATAGTAATGCTACCAGTTTGTATTACATGGCACCTTTCACCATACAATCTCAAAACACTTTAGAAAAACTAATCCAACATACAGCACAGCCATTTGAAGTGCATTTTAAACTAATCTAGATCAGATTTATTTTGAGGAATAATTAGCAAAGATAAAGTTTTTATTGTTTTTATTCATACTCTCCAATCCTTAGTTATCTATTGTTACTCTCCTATGGACTTTATTTGAATTCTCCATATCACTCTGTTCTGCATCATTTAACATCTTACTCTGTAGTGTCTTTTTCACCTATGTCAGTTTCAATAAATATTTCATTCAAGGAATCCATCCATTCATTTGCTGCTTGGCTCTGGAAAAGATATTAAGTTCAGATAAAACCCAGTTCTGTTTCAGAGCCAATGTTCTAATGGAGCAACAACACAGACACAGACAGAAATAATTATAATATAATGCATGATAAATGCATTAGGAAAATACAAAACAGAGTTAAATTACAACCAAGGTGAAAGTTTATTACTAAACTTGGGAAATAGGATCAGAATGCCAGGAAAAACATGTAAAAAGAAGCATCTGAACTAAACTGTTAAAGAGGAAAGAACATTCCAGGTATAAGGAATAACAACAACAAATACATGAAAGCGGGGGATAGATAGACCAGTTTATTCCAATGGTGTCAAACTCTAACAAAAATGGGGGCCAATAAATATATTTAAATATCTTTGTATACTGACATATGCTATGTTTTATTATGTTTTTATTTATTTATTAAAATATTTCCCAACTACATTGTAATTTGGTTCAACCTCACTTTGGATTACTGAGGGCAATGTAACTGGCTGGCCATTTATTTGACACTTCTGGTTTATGGCTACTCAGAGCAGCAGCATCCTTTCATATCAAAGCAGACACTTACAACAACCATGGCAAAGATGCTTGCAGTTTGCATTGATTTTGGCACCACTTATTCCCATGTGGGAGTCTTCCAACACAGGAAAGTAGAGATCATTGCTAATGACCATGAATCCAGACCATCTCAATCTACATCACTTTCACCAACATCATTACACTCATCACACAGGTATATCTGTAAAGATTTAAGTTACAAGTTACAAGGAACCCCACCAACGGTTTTTGATGCCAAATGTCTGATTGGTCACAGATTTGATGATGCAATTATGTAATCACATGTGAAGCATTGGTCTTTTTTCAGTGGTAAATGATATAGGCAGGCTTAAGGTCTAAGTGGAATATAAAGGAGAAACCATAAGTTTCTATCCAGTAGTATCTTTTTATTGTATTGGACTGGACACCTTAGAATTAGTGGGAGTCAGGATAAGAAAAAGTCCTTAGTTTTTATTCTTGGTCGTTAGTGGTAGGATTGAATTGGATAGAAGTAGAATCTCTACAATCTTCCTTCTTCATCTCTCGCCCACAGAGTGACCCCGGCTAGTCTTACTCCACCTCCTAGACCCTCCTACAATTCTCTGTACACACCAATTATCAAGCCAGCACAGGTAGTGGGAAGGGCCATTCCCCAAGCACATGCCCATAGAGTATTGTCCAATCAGTAATTAGCATTAACTTCTTGAACCAACCTCAGTGCAACAACTCAAGAGTTTCATCCCTCTACAGATACTGAGCCTGGAATTAGGAAAATTTCTCTTCCTGAGTTCAAATCCAGCATCAGATACAAGCTATGTGATCACTCAACCCTGTTTACCTCAGTTTCCTCATCTATAAAATGAGTTGAAGAAAGAAATAAGAAACTAGTTCAATTTCTTTTCCAAGAACATCCAAATGAAGTCATGAAGAATCAGGAAACACTGAAATGAATGAATAACATAGATATGTATATGTGTACAAATATATGTATATTATAAATTACATCTTTCATATCTATAAAATATAAAACTTTACAACTAAGAATATTTTCAGCTATCAAGACTAATCTCAACCAATTTAATGTTTTTACAATGCACATAAGCTGCAGTAATCAACCACCAAAAATTAACATGAAAGGGAAAACAAAATTTCTATAATTCTGTGACTGTCCATCTGCAAAAGAATATAAATTTCCATGTTTACCATTGGATTATATGTTCATTTCTTTTAGAATAGCCTTTATCAAACCGAATCTGATGGTCTAGGCTGGCAGAAATTTGAGATGTAGATAACTTGGCAATCTTCATATTTGAAATTATGTCACTGAAACTTATTTTGTTTTTTTTTCCCTTGGTGTGCTCTGAAGTCTTTCTCATGCTTCCTCATTTGAGCAAGAAACTCTGATTTGACTGACAATTTATGAAAAGGAAAAAACAACAGCAAAAAAAAAAAAAAAAAACAGCAACAGGAGTTGTAGAAACCATTAATTCAGGATTCAATGAATGGTGACTCTCAAGTGCAAAATCTTACACGGTTTTCTGACCATCACTACTAGTCCTCCTCAGGTTTTTAGTTTCCTCTTACATTTGTGTTTTGATTCTATGAGTTTTAATGTGATGTAACATAAGTGGTACACTTAATTCAACTTTAATATATTTACTTTATATATATATATATATATATATAGTGTAATTAGTATGTAATATATATTAAAGATAATATATAATATGCAATATATATAACATATATAGCATATACAAGTTGTTATTTGTATTTTCTTTTACATTATACTGAATTTTTGAAATATTCTCAGAAATTTTTGCAATAAGAATAGAAGATTAAACTTTCTTGATGTAAATGAAAGTTTGCATTCAAACACCTTAGAATTTTGTATTGTCTTGGAAGGATCACCAAAAGCCACAAGATCAGTCTCTATTGCTACTTCAGGGCCACCAGGGGCACAGTGAAGATGGAGGAGGAGGGGGTGGCTGCACCTGCTAGTCAAGATGTGGGTGTTCATTGGGGGGTGGTAAATGAGGAAGCCTACTGCCTATTTATTTTAATGTTTACTTGTGAAAGCAAACAATGAAAGCTCAGTATTTTCAGTCACTGATAAAGGCTTCCATAAGCATTATTTAGTTCCTAATATGTGCTAAGTGTTGTTCTAAACAATGGGGATGCAAAGAAAGTGAAAAGACAGCTCATGTGGTCAAGTTCATGGTCTCATGTAGAAAACAACATGCAAATAACTATGTCCAAATAAGCTATAAATCATATTATTAGAAATAATCATCAGAGGAGATGTATTAGAATTCAGGGAAATGAGTAAAGACTTTTTGTACAAGATAAGGTTTTTAGCTGATAGCTGAGATCTGAAGATTTTGCACTTGAGAGTCACCATTCATTGAATCCTGAATTAATAGTTTCTACAACTCCTGCTGCTGTTTTTTGTTGTTGTTTTTGTTGTTGTTGTTGTTGTTCTTTCCTTTTCATAAACTATCAGTCAAATCAAAGTTTCTTGCTCAAATGAGGAAGCATGAGAAAATCTTCAGATCTTTCTTTCCCAGCCAGGAAAGCTGGGAGGCAGAGATGGGGAGGGAACATTCTATATATGGGAGATAGTGAAAATATCTAGAGTTGGAAGATGGCATTTCTTATTCAAGAAATAGTAAGGAAGCTAGTGTCAGTGGATCACAAACTATAGGGGCAGATGTATGATATAAGAATACTAGAAAGGTAATGTGGGAGGGGAGGTTATGGACGCCTTTGAAGGCCAGCAGATTTATATTTGATCCTCAAGGTGATAAAGAGTCAATGAAGTATGTAAAATTGTAGAAAAAAATTATTTACTTTCTCTTTGGGTTTACAATGTTAGGCACTATTTGAAAAATCCTGATGCCAAGTACTAGCCTCTTTGCATTATAGTCCAGGTATTAAACAAATTCAAGTTGAGAAACCCTGTCCCCTCTTGCATCAAGGTGCTCTGTTTAATGCGCTACTTTTGTTTTCTAACAGTGCAGATATAACCTCCCTTTTGTTGAAAATCTGAAATATTTCCAGTTTTTCCTAAAGATATGGCATCAGAAAACTAGAAATCACAGAATATCCAGAAATAAGACACTATAAAAACAAGAAATTTAATTTAATTTAATTTAAAATTAAATTAAATTTTAATTTAATTAAAAATTAAAATCATCTTCTAGGCATTTATGTCTCTTTAAAAAGTGAAGAATAATTTGTTCAAAGAGAAATGAATGTCTTCAAGCACTGAGTTTAATTCAGTTTACATGCTTACAATATCATAAATCTATAACTGGAAGGATCCCCAAGTCCATCTAGTACAATCCTATTATCTACAAAGAAGGAAATAGAGGCTTAGAGATGTTAAATTCCCCCAAGTTCATATAAGTTAAAAATGGCAAAGTAGAGCTTGAGCCCAAGCCTGCTAACTCCAAAACCAATTTATTTAAAAGATGCCACTAAATTATGATGAATCAGGGACTGGAAATTTTTCTGTGACTAGACTTGAAGGTAGAAGAGTTTCATTTCACTGCTGATTCATCATTTATTAGTTACATTTACTTAGGCAAATTATTCAGCCTATTTGAGACTCAGTTTTTCTATCTTTCTTTCACAACTACTTTGTAGGACTATTGTAAAGATCAAACACAATTCAAATTCTAATTAATGTAAGCCAATAGAGATAAAAATCATATCCCTCCTGAATTTTTTTTAACACTTCAGCTGTATAATAGAATGCTTTTCCTCCTTATATATCCATCCACCTCTTGACTTCCTTAAAGTCTCAGCTAAAATCTCATTATCTACAAGAATATTTTCCTGATTTCCCCTAACTCTGATGTAGTCTGTCTGTTGATTATTCGTAATTTATCTTGTAGATGGCTTATTTAAATCCTTACTTTCCTCATCTGTAAACTAAGATTAAAAATATACTACCTCCTTATGGATAGTTGTGGAGATAGTGATTTGGAGTCTTCAAATGACTATGTGATATGTTTTTATTGTCATTCAAAATAATTAATAATTTTATGTATTATATTGGAGGTTTCAGACCAAATCTAAAGGCATAGTACATCAAAAAAGAAGTAAATGAAGGATATCAAAGATCTGGAATGCCAAGACTTTGGGAAATACAGATATAAAAACATTGTCTTTAATATCTCAGCAAGCACTTCTTAATAAGGACCCTACGCCTAGAAAATGAGAGTAGGACATTGCCTGTTTTAAGAGGAGTCTTATAAGATACTGAAAACTGAAGAACTTAAACATTATCTGAAATATTTGAATTCTTAGTAGAATAGAGCAAATTAAATAGTAGCACTGATGAAGTTAGTTAGATGAGGAAGACTGGTGGTCATATCATGTCATAATAAATCTGGTAAAGCAAAACCTTATTAATCATAAGATAATAGATAAATAATGAATAGGAAATCAATTGAAAATGTATTGAGAGTCTTTGTTGTCTTCCCTGGATGTTTTCTATTGGCTCAATGATGCTACTTGAATTATGATAAAAATTAGAGTTCTCTCAAAAACCATCCAATTGGTAATGAAATAAAAGTAGGCAAACATAAAATTCAAAGGCATTTATTTTAGAACAGAAATCAACAATTATCCATCAATCACCTACTATATGCAAGTATTATGAAAGAAAGCACAGGCGATATGATAAATTAAAACTTTAATTCTACTGGAGTTATATATCATGTATACAACTACTAGACTATAAATGTTTTTATTGATTTTTTTAATTGTCCATATTTTGTTCTGATCTATTTTCTTGTTATGTTGTTACACAAGGGAAGGGCATTCTCTACCAGTGTTGACCTACTATGTTTTATTGTTCTTCTATACAGCAAAGTTTTGTTTTTGTTTTTTCCCCATTTTGTTTTGTTTCATCCTGAGTTGTGATTTTATTAGACTAAGGAACTTTAGTGAGGCATCTTTTTTTAACCAATGCAGATGAACAAGAGTTTTGCACCCCATAGTCTAAGAGTTACCTACTTACAAAAGTTCACAAAGTTATTATGTGTCAACAATTAGACATAGACGATCTTTTTTCCTGATTCTTCCTATCTTCCTATTCAAGATACTTCTCTAGAGATAAATATTGTACAAATTAATTTGAAAGTAGGAATGTACAAAAATATGTAGATAAGTAGCACATTTATATAAAACACAGATACAAAAGTCAAATAATTATATAAAGAATATAATATGTGATATAACAGGAGTATTTATTATGAATTTAGTAATAGTTTGAGATCATTGTAGACTAGAATAGTCAAGAATGACTCACAGAGAAGTTTGAATTTAAATTGTACCTTAGAGTATAGGTAGTATTTATATTAGTAGAACAGAAGGGAAGGCATTGCTATGGTAAATAGCAATTATCTCATAAGCATGAATTATTAAATAAACTGACCTAGAGTTATATACATGAACATAAGAATCTAAGTTATCAGAAAGCAGAAAAAAGTTGCTGCAAGATGTACTAAGAAATAGTCATAGCAACAAATTAAAAACATATGCAAAACACACAGCATTACCCTATTTAAGAAATTAATGATGCAGTGGAAATTATAGATATGGAACTTCTTTACTTATTCAAATTGAAAACACCTAAACAAATAAACAACAACAAAAATGAATATTCATCTTTCAACTAAGGCTACTCCAGGCAAGGAAACTGTGAAGTAGGCAGGTTTTATTTCAGTCAGCATCTATGAGAAACCTTTTTGGATACTGAGCTTTTCTGGTATTCAACAAGGTTGTGATTCTAAGTTGTACACTATGCTTTGCCAATACCACTAAATGTGAATCCTGTGGAACTTCATGGCATTTACTTAAATGATACAGTAATTTAATTTTGTAAACTCCTTGAGTATATGACAGTCTTTTTAAATGATTGTATTAACTTTTCCCCCCTCCCCACCTCTGACTTCTCTGCAACACCTTTAGGATCTTAAATAGTGCCTATATAATTCCAGTACCTATTTGCATTTTTGAAATCTTCAACTACTTTAGCTATTATTAATCACTTTTTAAAAATGATTGTCTGAAACATTGCTGTGGTGAAATATTATCCCTGAGCACTGAAGGCTGGTGGGATGGCCGAACCTATCTGGTCTAAAAAGTGTCAAGCATGAAATTAGGGCTATTTGTTGAAATAGATAAAGCATTTATTAAGTGCTTACTAAGTGACAAGCTCTGTGCTGTGTCAATTAAAAACAAAAGGTATTTAAGTTCAGTGACATTCATCTCTGGGTTTGTCACAAGATGATCAGTTGAGAATCCACAAAAGTCTGTCCTCTAATCACAGAGGAATAGTAAGCTGTGTCTAAAAAAGATAATTTTTATTTGCAATCAAAATTTAAAATCTTTGGAACAATGAAGTAAACAGCGTGATTATTATTAGGAATAATGCTATGCATATGCATTACATTTCAGCCAAAGAAACCAATGTACTTTTTACATGATACTTTTTAATCATATCTTCTCATTAGAAAATGGTCAGAACTGGTATTTTTAGAGAGTAATCCAAGGGAGGAAGCACTTTCAGGGAGAGTGATTACTTGAACTGTGAGAATAATTTTGATAAATTAAAGAAAGTTTATCTAGTAACTAAGAGTTAATAACATTGTGCCATAATAACATTGAGGTTCACTCTGATGACTTGTCTTGCAAATGCCAATTGGAGTTGGAAAAAATTACCCTGGGGGAAGAGGTGAATATATCTTTTAAATAGTTGGCAAAATAGCCTTTTTAAATTTTGTATTATTGATTTAATAATGCATTCCTCAGAAGAAATCTTTAGTGGCTCCCTGTTGCCTATGGAATAGATTTGATTTTCTTTGGTGTGATCTTTAAAATTCTCCAAAATCACTTACCACCCTACCTTTCATATTTTTTCCCATTAATTTCCACTTTCCATTTCATATTTTTCCATTAATTACTTTATCTTCTATCTATTTATGCTATTAACTTTCATCTACTTTGTCTATTTCCTTATTTTTACTAAGAATGTCCCCTACATGTTTGAAGTATCGTTTATCTCTTTCATCATCTGTTGAACTTTTATCTTTAAAAAATTCAACTAAGAACTTTTTTCCCAGTCCCAGTAATAAGTAACTATATTTTGTCTCTTGGATTTCATTTACTATTTTGCTTTCATAGTAAAGCACCCATTATCTATTATTTTATCATGCAGCAAGTTTTATAAATGTCCATATTTAATTATAAAAATTCACACCTCCCTAAGGGCAGGAGTTATGTCTTAGCTACATAACTAAGGAGGCAATCTTCCTCAGAGTTTATCTTGGTGCCCTGTAAATATGTTTGATACCTAAATACTCAAATGGATCTGTAATCTCAGCAATGTTCATTCTCCTTCCAATAACAGAGATTACAATCCATCCATTTCCATTCAACTTATGCAAATCTTACCCTTGTTCTCCCCATAAATTTACCAGAGGAGATCTCACAAATATAGTAGAGATTTTCCTTGTTTCTTCTCATTATCTCAAAAATAAAATGTAACATTTAAACTATTCATCAGTCACATGACATCTCTTGTCATGTGATAACTTTATTTCCATTTTAATTCACATATTATTTTGATGACAACTTTCATTTTTGATTTTCTTTGATGATGCCTCTTTTCTCCTACACTTCTACAGCTTAATCACACCAACTACATACCTTTCCATTTGGATGAATTTCAATTTCAGTTATTGGAGGATACTATTAATTAAGAATATTGGCATTTTTAAAAAAAGGTAATCTTTTTCTTGATTTTGGTTTTTGGTTTTTGGTTTTTCCTAAGCAGGAGCTTGGGGGTGTTAAAGGAACTGCCTAATTCCCCTTAGGAAATTATTCTCTAAAGATATCTGGTTCTATTCATTATGTAATTGCAATGTCCATTATAGATATGTGTGTGCACATACATACAAATATAATCGTAATTGTATGTATATGCATAAATATACTTATTTACAAATTATGTAAGCAATATTTCAAAATGCAATAATATTCTGGAAAAATAGATAACTTTAACCATTTTTCTGTTGTGGATATTTGGACAAGTTTTTTTTTTTAGTGAGATTATGAATCTCACTTAAGAAACTCTACAAGGTTTCATGGCTTAATATAATTATTAAAAATATATTTCATACATAGAAATATATGAATACTATTTTAATTAATAAGGACTCATTCTTGACAATGTCTTGAATTTTGTTTAGAATATACTCTATTAAGTTATTGAAAATAAAAAATAGAAAATGAAAGAGAAAACAAAATAAAATGGAGACAAAAATCTTGTCCTTATTCAGGAAGCATGTTTTGGAAAGGAAAGAGAACTTTTTTTCCCACAGTGTTCCTAAATTCAGAAAATATCTTTGTGATATTCATTTGCTTCAGACTCATCATCTATTTCAACTCGTATTAAAAAAACACAACTCATACCTCTATTTCTTAATTCTACTCTAAAGAATTAGATTTTTTTAAAAATAGGAAGCAAATCAATGAAAATTGGACCTAGAGTATGCTCTAGATGTAGAATGAACCCTGAAGAAAAAATGGAAGAGAAAATAGAAGATGAAAAATAAAGAATTACACAAGAAATCAACTCAACTTTTTTTTGAAAAAGGTCTAGAAGATAATGAAATTTGTTTTTGGTTTTCTTGAGAGTGTTTTTCTAGCTTGAAAAAATATGGTGTCCCAGTAAATCACAAAATGTGTGACTGCCAAAAGTTATTAAGGAAAAATCTTAAAGTTATTAAGGAAAGAAAAGAAAAGAGAGAGAGAAAGACAGAGAGAGAGACAGAGAGACAGAGACAGAGACAGAGACAGAGAGAGAGAAGAGGAGAGGAGAGGAGAGGCAGAGAGGCAGAGAAAGAGAGAGAGAGAGAGAGAAAGAGAGAGAGAGAGAGGTGAGCAAAGTCTGAATTAGATAAACATTTGATAGCCAAATGGTTTAAAAGATTAAAAAGCAGATTCTTTTACTCCACTCCAGTCCCCTTTCCCCATGTCTCCGAGACATATAGTAGAGAGAATGATTGGGTTTCAAAGATTAGTTGAACATTATTTTTTTTAACATATAAAGCGTCCTACACCTCTTGGAAATGGAAATAAGAGCATGTTAAGACATAATAAGCCTTGAAAAATGAAAGCTCCATAATGTTCCTCTAGAGCAATAATAAAGTCTATAAATATATCTTTTTTTTAAAACTGAGTAAAATATTTATCAAATTCTACTATGCTATCTTAAAAGTAAGAAATGACAAATTAAAAGATGAAGAAAGATGAGACAAACAATTTCACACAAAACAGTGAGAGCTAATGGTTATTTAAAAGCATCCTTTCTTGCCTTTTACTGCCATTACAATATTAAAAGTAAACTTAAATATTTTCCAGGACTAATGGATATTTGAAAAAAATTCTACCTTTGAATTCTACCTCCTAAAAAAATTAAAAACCTAAACAACCATTAATTGTATGAGAATAATCTTGTAAATTAAATATGATCCATTATGTCTTATTGGTAAATATCAATTAATGGGACCATAAGACCATAAAACTGAGTAAGTTTAATGGATCATTGAGGATATGTTTTAGTACAAATTTCAACTAAATTATTTGTTCCTCCTACACTTTTAGAAATCTCTCTGACTCTACTAAGACAATCATATGTTTTGAAAAACATAGAGGTGTATTATTTTGGGGAGTCTAGGAACCATTCAAGATTACACAGGGAGTTAGTGGGAGGATTAAATATCTTTAATACAATTCAGTATTCTTTTTACCACATAGGATAAACCTAAGACCCTAATATTTTAAATGAAACTTCCATATAAGGATTTGATGACCAATGTTTTTGTTTGTTTTTTCAACGAACAATTTTGGAAATACTTATTGGCAAAGATAGGGAGTTAAATGCACGTGGGACACTGATAGAGACCAAATAACAGGATCCCTTAAGCAATACAAAGTATGTAGTTAAAAACAAAACATCTTATATTCACTCTCCTCTCTCTACTGAATGATTTTCCTATTTACAAACATATTCTAGTGGAAGGTTCATTGACTCTGGAATCAGAGGAGCTGAATTCAAAGACTTCTTAGGATTTTTATGTGTGACCTTGGGGAAATTAATATTCAGTTCCTTGGTTTGTAAAATATATTCAGACTTCAGTTCCTTGGTTTGTAAAATTAGGGAGACTATATATTTTCTCCTGCCCTTTTTAGTTTTGCTAAAAGAAACGTCCATAAAGATATTGGGATGGGTAAAGTATTGCCATGAGTGAGAAATAGGAAAAAAAAAAAAAAAAAAAAAAAAAAAAAAAAAAGGTCAATTTGTCTCGATAGTGAGTGAACTGTGGGAAAGTTAATAATGTTCACTGAGCTTTAGAAGGTAGGCTGGGACCAGATAGTAAAGCGCATTTAAAGCTAAACAGAGAAGTTTATATTTTGTTCTAGAATTGATGAAAAGCCTTTTGAATTGGTTGAGAAATAGGCTCACATGATTAGATCTGAACTAAAGGAAATTTACTTTGGTAGCACCCTTCACAATGGACTACAATGGTGGGAGACTTGAGGATAGGAGATCACTTAGTATCCTATTGAAATAATTGAGAAGTATTAAGTACTTAAATTAAGACAGTAGTTAGGTGAGTAAAAATCAAGGTTTGAAAATGAGAGGTGTGAAGTTAGGGACATTTTTTGGCAAATGATTATTTTTGAGATGACAGAGTGATTAGTAAAGAATAATAAGATTATGAACCTGAGACCCTCAAGAGATGGTACACCTTTTTCAAAAATAAAGAAAGAAGAGGTGAGGTTTATAGGAAGATAATGAGTTCATTTTTAGACATATTGAATTTAAGATGTATCTGAACATCCAGTTTAAAACTCCCAATAGGCATTTTGATGGTAATGAAAGTGAAGTGCTTGCTCTCTCTCACTCTGTCTCTCTCTGTCTCTTTCGTTCAGTCTCTGTCTCTGTCTCTCCATCTTTCTGTGTCTCTCCTGTATCTTTTTCTCTGTCTTGTCTGTCTGTCTCTCTAATTCACTGATTCTGTCTCTGTCTCTCTTTCCTTTTAAAGATTGTGGACTCTTAAGCATATTTTAAAGTATTAGGAAAGGAACCAATTGATATGGAGATGTTGAAGATTCTAGAAAAAGAATATATAGTCTGTTGGATAAAATGAGAATAGATACTTCAATTGAAGATATAGGGGAGTTATCCTACACACACACACACACACACACACACACACATACATATACACACACATTCTTAGACATAGGGGAAGAACTAATTCTTTCTATAAAAAATCTTTTAAATAAACTTTTTTTCCTTAATCTAGCTCTATCTTCAAGTTTTCAAGTTACATCTTTCTTCTCTTTATTTTTCCAGGATGATTGCCTTTGTTACATCCAATTCCTCACTATTCAACTTAATCTTCACATGTGAAATTCCATCTCCCATATTTGTACACACACACACACACACACACATACCTGTATACACATATACATACCTCATATACAATATGTACATATGTATATATACATACACAGACATATAAAGCAATATTAATATGGTTGAAATAGTGTAGATTTTTATTTGATTGGATCTTTAAATTGAACTATATCTGAGATCAATGATTACTACCCTTTTTTTTCCTAATCAGTTCAACTCCTGATCATTGTTATTGTGGTTATGTATATTTTTTATTTCCTATCTCTGCTAACTTAATTATTTTGGTTTTGCTTCTTGACTTGCCTTGTGATTACTTAACATTTCTCCACCCATGAATATCTCCCTTATTGTGATTCTCCAACTTTTCTTTCCTTCTTTATTCTATTCCCATTAATCTGCACACATATTTTCCTACTGCCATCTATACTTCATTCTATCTCCCATCTTATCCTATTCCCTCCCCCTTATTTCTTTATAAATTTTGGAAGGTGCTATATTTTTCATAGTGTGTGTATATGTGTGTGTGTGTGTGTGTGTGTGTGTGTGTATGTGTATTTCCTATTAAACCTATTCCTGATGTGAGCAGATTTTCAGTACTACCAGCCAGCCAAATCCCTCTAATGCCTCTGTGTCTCTTCTTCCTCTGTACATCAATCATATACTATGATTACTAAATTTTACCTTTTCATAAAGTTTTTCTTTTTAGAGTCAGATTATACTCAGTTCTGTCCCAATCATTCTTTTAAACTACCCAGTTAATGATGTCAATCTTAAACATATGTTTATATTTCCATATTTAATAAAATAAACAATTTATCCTTGTTGAGTCTCTTGAAATTAATCTTTGTTAAGATTATATATGCTGATTTTTCTATTGTGTTAAGGTTTGGTTGAAACAAAATTCTAAAATTTGCAATTTCATTGAATATCCATTTTTTTTCAATATTATGGTTAGTTTTGCTAGATATATTTTTGACTGCAAGTCTAGTTATTTTGATTGTCAATATATATTATTCCACAATATTTGATCTTTTATTGTAGCTGCTGATAAATTCGGTAAATTCGAATTGAAGTTTCAGCATATTTGCATTGTTTTTATTCTTGTTAGGTTTTTTAATTTTCTTTCTTATAAAATGTTATCTTTGATATGGGCATTTCAAAATTTACCAATATTATTTCAATGTATTTTTTTTGTATTATCACTTTGAGGTGGTTATTAGTAGATTTTTTGTATATTTACTTTCCCTTCATGTTCTATCATTCCAGGACATTTTCTTTGATTATTTCTATATTATTGTGTCAAGATCAAAGCTTTTTTATGGTCCAAGCTTTCAGATTGTCCAATTTTTCTTATTTTTTTCTATTCTTGATCTGTTTTTCTTAAAAATATATTTCATATTCTCAAATCTCCCTTAATTTTTAAAGTCTATTTTAAGTTCATTTAAAGATTCTACCTATTTAACATTACTCTTTTGGCTAGGAGAGGCTCTTTTACTTCAGTGTTCTCCCCTGAAGATGAACCCCAGTCCTCCCTATAATAACTTTCCATGACTGGGTTTTTTGTCCTTTGCCTGTTCTTTTTCTTTTAATGAGTACTTATTAATGTAACCACCTGTAGTACTGGAGTTGGGGAGATGGTGTCTCTGGCTTCACATCAGTTCTCCCATCTGACTTGGAACCCAAAGCCAAAAATTCCACCTTCCTATAAGTGTTAGCAGTCAGGAGCTTTCCTCTATCACCACTCATCAGGCACATGCTAGTTTTTTCTCAGTCAGGGAAAAGTCTCAGTAGAACACCTGGGCCTAGAGTTCCTTATCAGCTGAGATTCCCTCAATCTTCTGGAATTCAGACCACCAACTCCTTATGCTTTCTGGAAGGTGAAAGTTCTTGTGATTCTGACTGAAGTTACTTCCAAAGCCAGTTAGTTCTCAACTTGCTGTTTCTGTGGAAGTTGCCTGGAGGCGTTTATGCTTTACAACTTTTAAAATCTCAGTCTTGGAATCTTTCATTGGACTTTTGGATCATCTCAGGAGGACCCCTGTTCTGCCCCAACTTTTATTTGTTTTGAAGCAGTCTACATTTACTGTGAGGTACAATTTAGCTTTGTTTGAGGGGGGAAATCTTGAAAACCTGGAATTTTCTGAGCCCCTCCACCATTTTCTGATCTCTGATTTTCTTGAAGTGATCTCTTGTGTTTCCTATTATGTTTTTTTCTACTTCTTATCATTGCTCATTTAATAAAATATTCCTATCTTTCCTTTCTATTCTATAAATTCCTCCTTCACTTGGGTATATCCTTTTCTTTCTCCTTTGCCTTTTACTTTCTTTCTTTTCTCAGCTATTTGTAAAACCTTATTAGTCAAATTTCTTTTACTGCTTTCTTTTTTCTTTGGAATGTTTTGTTGACTACTGCTGACTCCCTTACAGTAGTACAAATTTCTCAGTATATTTCTTTAGGCACCTTATCTACCAGATCTATCTTTTAAATCCATTCATTACCTCCTCTTTTATATTCCTTAAGTGATTTTATACTAACGATAGGGTCTGATGGTTTTCCTTTTCTTTAATTTAAATCTGAATTTTGCAATAAAAAGTTCATGATCTGAACTCCAAGTCTTACTTTAACTGATTGTATAGAGCTTCTCCTTTGATTTCAAAGTACTTAATCTGATTTCTAGCTGATGATGACTATAAGTAGAATAGACTTGGCTTGTTACAAAAGAGTATTTGTTATGACCAGCAAGTTATGTTGACAAACTTCTATTATTCTCTGCCTTACATAGTTACTGCTTACATAGAAGTAAAGATATGAAACTATATATATATAAAGAGAGAGAGAGAAAGAGAGAGAGAGATATTTAGTTTTATCTAAGAATGGGACTCTGAGATTTTTCCTGTCACTATCATCAAGGAAGAAAATCTAGAGACGGTAGCATCATTTCACACATTGTCATACTATATAGCAGGTATTTATGACTTCTGAAGTCAACTATTGCATCCAATTCATGTCATTCCCCTAACCCCTTGAGAATGTGACCTATTGGTGGGTGTTATCTTAGTGGAAACTTGAAAGTTGACTCATCCTAGAAAATATGAGATATCACTAACTTTTTCTGGCATCTCCAATAAGCAAAAGATTGAGTATTTTATGTGTCACTGTGGTTCCAGTTATACTTTATATAGCTTGAGGGAGTTATTTTCTACCCTGCTTTATTTTGTACTCCAAAATCAAAATTGCCTGTTATTCAAATTAATTTTTGATTTCCTACTTTTGCAATCCAATGTCATGAATGTGACATTTTAAAAATATTGTTTCTAGAAAATGTAGATAATCATATATTTAATCAACTCTAGTCACTTTGGCATCAATGGTTGGAGTATAGACTTGTACTACTATGATATTGACCAGTTTTTCCTGGATTCAAGCAGATATCATTTTGTTATTTTTGAGATTATTTATATCCTTATTCTGTTTTTTTTTTCCTCTTTTCTGACTGTGAGAGCTATTCTATTTCTTCTAAGGTATTCTTGCCCAAGGTAGTATATGTAAAGATCATTTGAATTAAATTTCTATTCCATTAAGTTCACTGACATTCAAGATGTCAATGTGCAATCTTTCTATCTCTTGTTTGACCAGAGATTGTAGCCTACCTTGCATTAAATTAATTTATTTAAATGAATTGTTATCCTAGTAGACTATATTATTTTTGAGATAAGGACCATACTGTTCTTTACCAGTGTATCTTCTTAATCTACAATTGTATAACACCTTCCACATTTTAATCCAGAACAGTAATTTTATTGTTGTAAACAGCTTCTAATAAAGAAACATCCCATTTCAAGATGCAAATTACTAAATGTATTATGTCAGAATTCATTATATTTTCTCCCAGATACTGTCAGCTTACTAACTTTCTGTCATTCTTGAGGGCATTAGCATCTTGCTACATTCTACCTAATTTCATCTCTCTGTGTGTGTATGTATGTATAGATATAGATATAGATATAGATATAGATATAGATATAGATATATATAGATATATATATGGAGAGAGAGAAAAAGACAGACAAAGACAGAGACAGAGGCAGACAGGAAAACAGAGACAGACAGACAGAGAGAGAGAAAGAGAGAGAGAGAGAGAAAGAGAGAGAGAGAGAGAGAGAGAGAGAGAGAGAGCATGTGGGTGTGGGTATATGTACTTTTTCACTGGACACTGCCAGAATACAGACCCTTATCACTTCATACTTAGATCTTTTTGTAGAAGGATTCTGATAGGCTTCCTTGTTTTGAGTGTCCTCCCTTTCTACGCTATCTTCCTTTGTCCTACTCAAGAAATTCCATCCTGCCTTAACTTGCTAGCATTATCACCAACTGTATCTAAATGATGTACTCATTTTGACCTTATGTTGGTATATGGTGTGAGGTATTAGCTTAGGCTTGGATTCTGCTAGGCTTCTTCCCACTTTTTTTTAAGCAATAGTTGAATTGTGATTTCTTACATTAAAAGCTTGGATATTTGGTTTTTATCAAACATCGTATTACTATGGCAATTAACTTCTATATATTGTGTACCTTATGTATTCCATTGATCAGTTACTACTTTTTTATATAGTATTAGATTGTTTTGACAGGAACTACTTTATAAAATAGATTGAAATCTGGTACTTTTAGGACCCTTCCTATACTTTTTTTTTTTCACTGATTCTTTTAATAGACTTGATTTTTTGTTTCACATGAAGTTTGTCATTATTTTTCTTAGCTCTCTGGTTTTATTTTGATACTGAATAAGTAAATTAATTTAGATAACATTGCCATTTTTATTATATTAGCTCATTCTACTCATAAACAATTAATATTTATCCAAATATTTAGATTTGTCTTTACTTGGGTAAAAGTCTTCTGTAATTGTCTTCAGATGGTTCCAGTGTGATTCTTGGCATGTAAATTCTCAAGGGATTTAATACATTCTGCATTATTTTAAATGGAATTTCTTTGGAATTTCTTTTTCTATCTCTTCATACTGGCATTTATTAGGTATATATATATATATGTGTGTGTGTGTGTGTGTGTGTGTGTTTAATATATACATATAATATTGTTTTCCAAGCCCTGACTATCGGGGTGGTACCTACTAAATCTGTTATATTTCTTGACTGTGACTTCATATACTTTTAATTGTTTCTTCCTCACTAATTGGAGTATTTTCTCTTTGGCCTAGGAGCTCTGGAATTTGGCTATGCTATTTCTGAGTTTTCATTTTGGAATCTCTTTCAATAGATGACTAATGGATTGTTTCCGTTTCTATTTTGTCCTCTTCTTGTAAGATATCTTGGCATTTTTCCTTTATAATTTCTTGAAATATGATGTCTAGGCTCTTTTTTTTTAGTTATGGCTTTTTGGATAGTCCAATAATTCTTACATTATGTCTCTTCCATCTCTTTCCCATTACAGTTCTTTTTGTTTTGGGCATTATTGTTGACATACTTCACATTTTCTTCACTTTTTGACTTTTTTTATTATTTCTTGATTTCTCATAGAGTCATTAGGTTCCACTTGACTGATTCTACTGACATTTATATCAGTATTGGGATCTACTCAATTCTAGTGGTAAGGATTGTCACTTTACCAAAATTAAGTCTTTCTTACCCTGCTGTTTTCAAAGATAGTTCTGGGTATCTGTAATTTTTCACTGCTTCCAAAATGGTATGATCTAAAAAGAGGTATAATTTTCCCCAAGTCTGCATTGCTGTTCTTAGTGAGGCAGAGCCCCTGGTCTTTCATAATTCCAACTTTTTTTTGCTTCCTGAATCTATGATTTGTATCCAGATAGGAATTCTGCTACATTGTGTCTATCAATTGTTCCTCTCTGCTCTGTAATTGAGACCTCAGAACTGAGTATTGCACAATGGAATTAACAAATGGCACCCAATCCTGTTCTCAGTTATCTCTTTCTATCCAAGTACAAATTCCCTTACTATACTTCGGTAGTGAGAACTACAGGTGTCACTGCTGTTGTGTCACTGAGAGGCTACACTCTTAGCTAGTTCCCACTCCAGTGCCATGGACATCCCCTTCCAATCTCCTAAGTTATCCTAAACCATAAATATGTCTCATTATGATTTTCTGCTACTTATATTGTTTGAAAATATAATTTGACATCATTTTAAGATTATTTGGAGGGGAAAGTTGAGAGAGTTTGGCTACATGTTCCCTTGATCCTGCTATATTGGTTATGCCTCTGTCAACTGAGCATTTTCACTTACTGATGTTCATGGTTGAAATTCTCATATTTCTCATATCTACTGCTAGGCTTCTATTGTTTTCTTCAAGTCTTAAGATAAAATTCAGTGCCCTCAAAAGCCTTTCTTGGTCCTCCTTAATGTTAGTGCCTTCTTTCTGAGATTATCTCTGATTTATCTTGCATATCATACATAATTTTTTATGTTGTCCTATTAGACTTTATTATTAAGCTTTAGTTTGCTCACTGAGAAAATTGGAAAAATTAATATTAATACTGAATAGACATCTTAAGAAAATTATTATAAGAAAAATATTTTTAAATCTTTTTTTTATTTTTTTGTTTTTAATAGCCTTTTATTTACAGGTTATATGTATGGGTAACTTTACAGCATTGACAATTGCCAAACCTCTTGTTCCAATTTTTCCCTTCCTTCCCCCCACCCCTTCTCCCAGATGTCAGAATGAACTGTAGATGTTAAATATATTAAAATATAAATTAGAGATTTTAATCTAATCTAATGGTAGATGACCAAACCGTTATTTTGCTGTACAAAAATAATTGGACTCTGAAATATTGTAGGATTAGCCTGTGAAGGAAATCAAAATGCAGGTAGGCAAAAATATAGGGATTGGTAATTCAATGTAATGGTTTTTAGTCATCTCCCAGAATTCTTTTGCTAGGTGTAGCTTGTTCAGTTCATTACTGCTGCATTGGAACTGATTTAGTTCATCTCATTGCTGAGGATGGCCAGGTCCATCAGAATTGGTCATCATATAGTATTGTTGTTGAAGTATATAATGATCTCTTGGCCCTGCTCGTTTTACTCAGCATCAGTTCGTATAAGTCTGTCTAGGCCTTTCTGAAATAATCCTGTTGGTCATTTCTAACAGAACAATAATATTCCATAATATTCCTATACCACAATTTATTCAGCCATTCTCCAATTGATGGGCATCCACTCAGTTTCCAGTTTCTGGCCACTACAAAGAAGGCTACCACAATGTTTTTAAATCTTAAAACACATTAAAGACCTTAATAAAATGTGTATTGTTATTATTATCATTATTTACAAATTAGGAAAGTCCCAATTCAGATTTTTTTAAACCAATAACAATAATAGACTTATATAATATCATTTTTAAAGAGTTAATTTTTTTCTTCCTAAATAGAATATTATTAGTTTATTTTAATTATTAATTATTTTATTATATTTTTATTTTATATATTATAATTATTATAATTAATAATTAATTAAAAATTAATTAAATATCCTAAGGTAAGTCTATAATCAAATTTCCAAAATAATGATAATAAGAATTTACAGAGTTGACTACCCCAGGGTTATTTTCACTTCTTATTCTCAATCATCTCAGTATTATAACAGTTTGAGCAGGACAGCAACTCAGACATCATCTACTCCCACCTCCTAATTTTATAGATGAGGATATCCTTTTCCTGAAGTCAAACTAAAGGAGATTTTTGCCCTCAGATACAAGTTATCAGACTCCCAATTTAGACTTATTTTCTATTGTAGACAAAAATTAAATAGAAGGACTCATATTCAGGGGAACTATATGCATTTTTAATAATAAATCTTCTCTATCCCAGACCTAATTTCAGTTTTGTGTATCACTATTTTGTGTAGGAAAATGGCAACAATGTTCAAACTTACCATCTTGTCTTATTGAAGACCAATAATAAAGTATTTTTAAAATTTAGAGAAACCTTCTAACTAAATGATAAAATACTGTTGCCACTGACATGTCAAAAAAGGTTTCTGGTTACATTTGAAATTATCACGTTAGTGTAATTTTAAAAACTGGGAATAGCGTCCAGAAACAGTCAAAAGAAATACTTTTCATTTTCAAAGGAATATTTTGGAACTAAGAAAGGATGAAGTATGCTAGAAACATATATTAATTCAGAAATTGTAAAGAAAACTGAATTCTTCTATGCCCAATGACTAACATATCAACCTGACCCTCAATCCTAAATCAGAAAGAGAAAAATGAATCACAACTGCTGCCCATGATTGAGTCAATATTCTATCTAATAATTGAGTCTCAAAGGCACTGTTTTATACAGTTCATAAGAACTTGTTAGATTCTATAAGAAATGGATATGTGATAGAACTTTCACTATGCTAAAAATTTCTCACACCTCTCAGCTATTGTCTGAGTGAAAATGAACAGTGGTTTTTTTTTTTTTTTTTTAATTTGAGCTTTACAAATTATCCCCAGTGAGGTTTGTTAATAGTAAAACATCAGTGGAAGGTGTTAATGCTGAAGGAAAATTACTGGAATGGCTTCAAATTCCTTTAAAACATGTGGAATAAAATCTCACTTAGCCAGAATTTAACTCATTGAAATCCTCTTAAGCATCCTTTTTTTTTGAGGAATGAAACATGAGAAAAGAAAATGATAATATTCACATGTATTATTTAAACAAATGAACTTTAAAAATGCAACGCAAAATAAGTAGAATCCTGTCCAATATTCTAATGCTTTATGCAAGATTTATTTTGAGTAAAAAGATCCTTCATGAAATTGTCAAAGTGCTACAAAATTCCCAATTTTCAGATTCAGTCCTATTTAGTATACTATACTTACTACTGAAGTGGGAGAAAGGTCTGATAAATATGAAGCAGCCTTTTAGCAATGAGAGTGGATAAAATTCAATTCAGCAAACCTTTTAGCACCTACTATGTTATGTACATGGCTTTGTGATAGGCTCGAGAGATACAAAGCCAAACATGAAAAAGCCCTTTGCCTCAAGAAGTTTACATTTGGCTGTGGGTGGATATGGTATGAACACAGATAAGTAAATAGCAAAATACTTTATAATGGAAGTGAATTGACAACTAAGCCTATCAGGAAAAGGCTTCATTTTGGCAGGGATATGAGCTAAAATTTGACAGAAGAGAGGATTTGTAAGCAGCAGAAAGGACAGCCTGTTTCTGTACAAAGGAGACAGAATGTTGAGTTCAAGTAAGAGCAGGCCAGCTTGCACAGAGTATGGAATGGAATGTAGAAAAATATGAAATAAATCTGGAAAGGTAAAATGGAGTAAAATTATTGAGGGCTTTAAATGCCAAGTTATAGAGTTTATATTTTACCTTAGAGGCAATAAGGAACCACTGAAAAAAACTGAGGAAGGGAGTGACATAGTCAGACCTATGCCTTAGGAATATTGTTGGCAGTTAGTTTCGAAGAAGATGGATGGGAGAGGAGAAAAGAAGGGATGCAGGAATATTTTTTAGGATGCTATTTACATAATCTAAGACAAGATCCAAGGATAGGCTAATGGAGAGAAAGGAATCAACATAAGACATGTGGTGATTAAACTGACAAATCAGGGAAAATTGTTAGATATGGTAAGCAACAAGGAAACCAAGGATGCTTCATCCTCAGCTAAACAAAACAACAAATTAAACAGAAATGCCTCATTTTCTGAATCTACTATTTGTCTGAGGCATTACTATTTCTCTTTTCTTTTCCAAAGAGAAGCTGGTTGTTGTTTATGTTGTTTTTGGCAATGTTATTGAAAATATTCAGAATTTTTAAAAGTCTTTCAGAATGAGGTAATTGATAAGTGAAAAGTCATTCATTAATAAGTAATAAGTAAGCTAATATATATAAAACATGTAAATGATAAGTACATGATAAGCATATGATAAGATAAATATGTATGTATATAAATATGTAAAAGATAATGATAAGCACATAATAAGTAAAAATAAGTAATTTCATTGATAAGTAAAAGTTTATTGTACTAACTCCTTAGACAAGCCATATGTGGTTTAGAGTTCATGGGGATGAGCAATATAGGCTATAATCATAGAACAGATATTAAAAAATCAAATCAAATCAAAAACTAACAAGATCAAGATCTAAATCTGGACTTGGGTAATATTAAAGAATATGCAGACACAGAAAGCGTGGGTGTATGTGTGTATGTATGAAAAAGAGAGAGAGAGAGAAAAAAAAAAAGAAAGAAAATATTTATATAAATTTCAAGAAGATGCCAGAGAAAAGCCAGGAAGCTTTGTGAACTCTCTCCAATTTCCCTTTGAATAGCACTAAATGAATTTTGGAGCAAGAGAACCCATAAAAATATAGAATGAAAAATTTTTCCAACTTAAGAAAACATAGAAAGACTTCAGGAAAGGTATGTCTCACTGGGGGAAAGGGAGAATCAGTCCTAGCACAGAGGAAGTAAGGGAAATCTAGCTGGAGGCAATTAGCCCCAGCAGAGAACAGGAGCAAAGGCTCCTTAATCCTGGCTTAGAGGACCAGTGGCTCAGAAGCCATTGATTCAGCAGGCTCTCTGTGAGGTCTTCTCAATCCAGCTCAGAAGGCAAACTGAGACCCTCAAACCCAAGCACAACAGACTAGGATAACCTGATGCAGTGGGAATGCTGCCAGAACCTCTGGCCCCAGAATGGAGAGCCAGTGATAAGACCCCTATTCCCCTGTAAAAGAATCTTATGATAGTGTTGCTTGTGCCCTAGAAGTAAAGCTCAATTTTTAAAAAATGAGCAAAAAATTCAAAAAGAGACCTGTTGACAGAAAGTACTATGGTAACAATGAATATCAGAACCAAAATTCAGAAAAGGGCAGTAATAGCAAAATGTCTATGTGAAAGCTCAGAGGGGGTTATGAATTGAAATCAAGCTCAAAAAGGTTCTTTTAGAAGAGTTCAAAAAGGAATTCAAAAATCAAGGAAGAGAGGGAGAAGGAAAAATTGGAAAAGGAAATTATTGGTATGCCAGAGAATTATGAAAAAAGTGAACAGCTTGGAAAAGGAAGCACAAAAAATACTGAATAAAAACAATTCCTTAAAAACAGAATTTGTGAAATGAAAAAAAAAATCCACTGAACAAAATCATTCCTTTAAAAGTAGAATTGACCAAATGAAAAAGAAGGTAAAAAAGTTAATTGAAGAAAATCATTCATTTCAAATTGGAAAATTGCAAATGAATGACTCAATGAGACATCAGGAACCAAACAAAATTGGGAGAAAATGGAAAAAATGAAAGGAAATATAAAATACATCAATGGAAAAAACATCCAACCTGGAAAATAGAAACAAGAGTGATAACTTAAGAATTATTGAATTACATGAAAGCCAGGATTTAAAAAAAATAATAAAGTCTGGACAACACCTTTCAAGAAATTATAAAGGAAAATATCTCTGATATTTTGTAACCAGTCATGGGTTTCATAAAATAGTCATTGAAAGACTCCACCGATCGCTTCCAAAATGAAAACTTCAAGGCATAATGTAGTTAAATTACAGAATTATAAGGTTAAAGGGAAAATACTACAAGCAGCCAAAAATGGGGGGAAAATCAAATATTGAGAAGCCATAGTCAGGATAATCTAAGAATTAGCAGCTTTTGCATTTAAGCATAAGGAAGGATTACAACCAAAAATTAACAAGCCAACAAAATTAAGCAATTTTTTCAGGGGAAAAGATGGTCTTTTAATGAAATAGAAAAATGAAATTAAGAAAACTATTGAATTAATAAATAAAACTAAGACATGGTTTTATGGGGGAGGAAATCAACAAAATAGGTGACCCCTTCATTAATTTGATTAGGAAAAGGAAAGAAAAAAACTAAATTACCAATATCAAAAGTGGAAATTAAAGTAGTAATTAGGAGCTATTTTGCTCAACTGTATGCCAATAAATTTGACAGCCTAATAGTAATGGATCAAGATTTACAAAATATAAATTTCTCATATTGATGGAACAGGAAATAAAATACTTAAATACCTCGATTTTAGAAAAAGAAATTGAACAAGTCATCAATGAACTATCTAAGAAAAAAAAATCTCCAGGACCAGATGAATTTAAAAGTGAATTCTACCAAATATTTAAAGAATAATTAATTCCAGTAAAATATAAACTATTTGGAAAAATAGATGAAAAAGGAATCCTACCAAATTCTTTTTATGACAGAGTTATGGTGCTGATACCTAAACCAGAAAGAGCCAAAGCATAGAACAAAAGAATGAATGCAATGAAAATTGATGAAATCATTTCAGATTTCAGAAAAACCTTTTGACAAAATACAGTACCTGTTCCTATTAAAAAACACTAGAGAGCATAGAGATAAAGGTAGCTTTCCTTAAAATAATAAGCAGTATTAATAAACCAACAGCAAGAATTATTTGTAATGGACAGAAGTTGGATACATCCCCACTAAGATCAGGGGTGAAACAAGGATGGCCATTATCAACATTATTAATCAATATTGTATTAGAAACGTTGGCTTTAGCAATAAGAAAGAAAAAGAAATTAAAGGAAATAGAATAGGCAATGAAGAAATAAAACTATTATTCTTTGCAGATGTTATGTTCTCCTTCGAGAAACCTAGAAAATCATCCAAAAACCTACTGGAAACAATTAAGAGTTGTAGCAAAGTTGCAGTATATAAAATAAAGCCACACAAATCATTAGCATTTTTATATATTATGATAAAACCCAGCAGCAAGAAACAAAAAAGAAATTCCATTTAAAATAACTGGGGGTCTATTTTCCAAGACAAAGACAAGAATTAAATGAATATTATTACAAAATACTGCTCACACAAAGTCAGATCTAACCAATTGGAAAAATATCGATTGTGCATGGGTAGACTGAGTTAATATAATAAAAATGATAACTCTCACTAAATTGGTTTACTTGTTCAGTGCCATACTGATCAAACTATCAAAGCATTATTTTATAGAACTAGAAAAAAATAATAACAAAATACATCTGGAAGAACAAAAGTTCAAGAATAACAAGGGAATTAATAAAAAAAAAATTACAAAGGATGATGGCTTAGCAGTACCAAATCTAAAACCTTATTATAAAGCAGCAATCATCAAAACCATTTGGTATTGGCTAAGAAACAGAGTGGTGAATCAGTGGAATAGATTGGATACACACAGCATAATAATCAAGGCCTATAGTAATTTAGCATTTGACAAAACCCCAAACTCCAGCTTCTGTGATAAGAACTACTATTTGACAAAAATTGCTGAGAAAACTGGAAAATATTATGTCAGAAACTAGGCATAGACCTACATGTCACACCCCATATCAAAATAAAGTCACATTGAGTACATGATTTGAGCATAAAGGATGATAACATAAACATATTAGGAGATCAAGGGATTATTTACCTATCAGATTTTGGAGAAGGGGAGAATTTATGAGCAAAGAACAACTAGAGAACATTATGAAAGGTAAAATGGACAACTTTGATTACATCAAATTTGAAAGTTTTTGCACAAACAAAACAAAACAAAATTAACAGGGAGGTACAAACTTGGGGAAAAATTTTATAGCCAGTGTTTCTGATAAAGGTCTCATTTCTAAAATATATAAAGAACTGTGTCAAATTTATAAGAAATGTAATAATGAAATTTATAATGATTTGTAAGTGATTCTCTAACTGATAAATGTAAGGATATGCAAGGACAATTTTCAGATGAAATTAAAGCCATCTATAGTCATATAAAAATTCTCTAAATCACTGTTGATTAGAGAAATGCTTATGAAAACAATTCTGAGGTATGACCTCACACCTCTCAAATTGGCTAAGAAGACAGGAAAAGATAATGATAAATGTTGGAGGGGATGTGGGAAAATTGGGACACTAATTAATTGTTGATGGAGTTGTGAAATGCTCCAACCTTTCTGGAGAGCAATTTGGAACTATGCCCAAAGGGCTATTAATCCGTGTATACCTTTTGACCTAGCAGTGCTACTACAGACCCAGTAGTAAGAAAATCATAAAGTTGAGGAAAGGACCCACATATGCAAAGTTGTTTGTAGCAGCTCTTTTTGTGGTAGCAAAGAATTGGAAAATGATTAGATGCCCATCAACTGAGCAAAGGCTGAATAAGTTGTGGTATGTGAAGATAATAAAATTTTATTGTTCTATAAAAAGATATGGATTTCAGAAAGGCCTAGAAAAGATTTACACAAATTGGTACTGAGCAAAACAAGCAGAACCAGTAATCCATTGTACACAACAAAGCAAGAATATATGTTGAACAACTATGAAAGACTTGGTTCTCCTCAGTGCTTCAATGATCTAAGGCAATCCCAATAAACTTTGGATAGAAAATGCTATCTGCATCCAGAAAAAAACTAACTAACTAACAAACTATAGAGATTGAATGTAAACCAAAACATGCTATGTTCATTTCCTTTTCTTCTGTTTTTTTTTTTCTTCCATGTTTTTCCCTTTTGTTCTGATTATTCTCTCCCAATATGATTGCTAAAGCAATGTGTATAAATTGCTGTATATAAAATGTGTAATAAAAAATACTTAAATTGACTATAATATTCAAGATATTGACTGAGCAGATAGAATTCAGTAGAATAATGATCTTATTCCTGATAAATCTTCCCCCCCCCTTTTCAATCTAATTAGTCTTCTTGACTGCCACATCACACTGTTGCATACTTAGTAAGCATGTAAATCACTAAAATGTCAGATCTTTTTACAGACAAAGAATTGTTTGGATATTCTTACCATTTTGTATTTGCAACTTTACTTTTATGCCTTTTAAATTTGATCTTCTTAGATCCTGTCCAATTAACCAGGATTCAGGCTGTGTACTATAAGGCAGTTCATGGCCTAGAGACAGGAGACAGCATTGTAGTCAATGATTTTGGCTATAGTAAAGATATTGCCTCAGAAAAGTGGGCCCTGATATGGACAGTAAAAAAACAAAAAACAAAAACAAAAACAAAAGCAAAAAAAAAAAAAAAAACGAAGATATATTCAGGCTAGACTTTTGCTTACTAGAATCTGAAAATGGAGGAGGTCCCCCACATTGCTACTGATATAGTATCCAAGGTCTTTGAAAAACTCCCCCCCAATAACTAAAATTTAGAATCATGGTACAGTAGTGGCTTTATGATAGTAAGTTAAAGAAATCCAGCCCCTGTGCTAGAAGAAAACTTCTGCAGAAGGGGCTCCTAATTAGGAAGAGATTTGAGATCCATACCCTGTGATATATGTTCCACACTGGCAGAGAAAGGATAAGGGAATGAGCTGTCCTGGATGCTGTCTATAGGGTAAAGCACAGATCTTTAAGACCCTCTATTAGAGGAAATAGTTAAATGGTTTGCAAAAAACCTACAACATTCCTCTTATCTATTATTTTATTTGTGCTCTCAAAAATAGATATGTGGTTAATCTGCTATGATCAGATTTTGATGAAGCCATGCTAGCTCTTTATAATTACTGCTTCTTTTTTCAGTTAATTCACTAGATATATTTTTAAGTGACTTCCAGATTTCTCTTCCCTCCCCAAGAATACAAATAAGCTCATTTATCCATAGTTTTCAGGGTCTCTTCACTTTTTTTTTTTTTTTTTTTTTTTTTTTTTTTAGCTAGGAGAACATATGACCTTTCAAATACTGCTGTATTTCTTCAGTTTTTTTTATGGCTTTACAAATATCACTGACACTGGTTCAGTAAACACAACCACCAGTTCATTCAGGAAGTGGGTTATCTGGGACAGGTGACAAATTTATCAAGAGCAACTAGGTGATAACTTACTATCTGTCAATTTATCTTCAGTATCACAACCCTGTTAGTCATTTTTGTTCTGTCATTTCCAATGTAAAGGTCCTTCTCCATGGAGTGCAAAAAAATGTCAATGTAAGAACTGAATGGCTCTACTTTCTCTCTATTGTCAGTTATAATTTACTCAACTATCTAATGAAGAATTTTTATCATTAAATCTATTTTCTTCTTTTCCCCAATATGCATAAAACATGTAAAACAAACAAGAACAATGATAATATAGCCATTTATTACCTCATTTTCTTACTAATCTCAGGTCATCTGGAGTTTTATCAAGATTTTCTGAACATTTATTTACAAAACTGTACCATGATCTTATTTACCTTCTAATACCTACACTAAATTCTGTCTTCTATATTTTGCTTCTTGAAATTGTCATCAGCTGGAGATTTTCTTGCATATTGATACTTTTGGAGGCAGCAGGAATTAGAGCATGAGACATCATGAATACCCGGATTTAAAGCTTGCCTTAAACACTTACTAGCTGTGTAATACTGGGCAAGTGAATTGGAGACTGATTCTTTATATGTCAAGTTTTTTTTTTCTAATACAAAATCTATAGATTAAATTTTAAGTTCCTTCTCACTCAAAAATCTATGCTCTTATATCATTCTTCTATGATACATATTGTTCTCTCCAGACAATCATTGTTTCTTATCCTCTTGAAATTTTTACCTTTAGGGTGTTCAGATTTTTTTTTATTTTAATTGAATGTTCTATCCTTGTTTGCTTGACATTTCAGGCAAGATTTAGTAATCCTTCTAATTCTGAACTCTGCTATCCTTGAATTTGGAGGAAATATTCTACTATGTTCAATTGTCCATTTTTCTATCACAAATTCTAGGAAGGGATAGTAATTTTCTCCCAAAATAACAATGATTTCTAAATGAGACACTTTAATTAATCAATTTGATAGATCTTTTTATTAAGTATTTACTATGTACAAAACACTGCAGTCTATAAAAACAAATGATCTGTCCCCTGACAACTAGAAACTTAAAATTAAATAGAGAATCAAATAAATTATATACAAATAAATGTAAATAACATAGAATATAAGTTCATAAATTTAAAATTCCATACATAAAAGCAGTAACAAATCTTTATTACAAATCATGAAATAAAATAAGATCTTATGTGTGAAAGGTAGTACAAATATTAACGTTTATATTTTGAGGGTAATGAAATAAATCTCATATATGAAAATAACACAGGCCCAAAGTCACATTTAAAAAAAATGAATATCAGGATCTGAATTTGAGTCATTCAAGAAAGTTCATAATTATTTATAATGCATTAGTAGAAAGGAAGATGAAAGCCATATTTAATAACTATATTTAAGGGTCAGTCTTCATAAATATGTCAGACATATTTACCCATACACATTTTTGATGTGTATGAAGTGCATGTGTGTATATATGTGTATTTGTGTGTGTGTGTTTTGTGTGTGTGTGTGTGTGTGTGTGTGTGTGTGTGTAGGTGTGTATTTCCTGCACAGTAGATAGAGCAGATTCCAAATCTGGAATCAGGAAGATTTGAGTTCAAATTTGGTCTCTGAATCTTAATACTATTAAAATAAAGCAGGTCACCTAGCCCTATTTGTCTTGGTTTTCTTATCTATAAAATGAGTTGAAGAAGGAAATGGCAAACTACTTCAATATCTTTCTTTGTCAAGAAAATCCCTTACACAAAGACCATGGAGTCATGTAGAGTTGGATACGACTGAATGCCTGGAAAACAACAAAATATAATTTGTTTTTCAATTTTCTAGATGATGCTCCAGGTATAGAGAATGGTAGTATTCTTTATGATCCTCGTGCTATTTATATTGTGTCAGGACCTCTTGTGCACCCTACCTGAAAGAGTAGAGAAAACTTTAGATATTGTTGTCAAGGAAAAATTGATCAAAGCCCATTAGATCCAGATTCATCATATATAAATCCTCCAATATTTCCTGTTTCTGAGACCTTAAGCAATTGCATCATTGCCTGGGGGAACTGAAATGTAGGAATAACAGGCCTCTTAAAAGTATATTAGGCTACTAAAAAGAGATATCATTTGTTTCATGCTTACCAAAAAAATCAGTTCAGTTCAGAGTGGTCCAGACTACCCAATTCTATCCCAGAAGTTCTATCTATATTTTCTTGCTTTTGTATAATGGCTATTAGTCACTTCTCTGTGGAAAAAAGGCAGAACTTTTGCAATAGCTACTGCAGGTCAGTTGCCCAGGCTCCTTAGTGCCTGATGTGGTCCAAGACCCTTCATTATTATGCTGTACCTGAATTTAATTTCCCCAGAAAATTTTCCAATATCAGAACCTTTTTTCTATATGAAGAAAAAAGGGAAAGAGGAAATCTCTTAAGATATTATAGAGGAAGAATAGGCAGGAATAATTTACTCACAGATATTGGACCATTAGAGAGTTAACAATAGTAGGATCTTGGAAAAGAATATTTTTCACTCTTTTTCTACCCATAATATTGCAATTGTATGAATAGCAGCTTGCTCTATCGCCACCTCTCTCTGTTCCTATCTTCTTGTCCTTGCTGTTGCAAAAACAAAGAGTAGCTACCTAGGGGACGAATTCTTGTTGCCAGATAATGTGGACAGCTGAAAATAATGTCTTAGCTTAGTAGAAGGGACAGCATTTAAAGTGAACAAGCATGTCTGGCAACCCTGCAGTAAAATGAGCTACTATTCCTACATTAGTAATTTCCATCAAATTGAATTAGTGCTATATCATATTAGGTCTCCTCTCCACTAATGTAACATGAGAGTTGTTAATATGATAACCCTTTTGTATTGTATTAGACAAAATGAATACTCATTGGTTATGAAGGAACACTGTTAATATGATAGAAAACTGCTAAGATGTACAAAAGAGCTCATGAAAACTTAAATATAGCTCATTTGGCATTTTTCCCCTTTTTGAATACCTGTCTGTTCTGATCAGAAGGACAAAAAAGTAGATTGGGCCTTAGAGACCAGACAAGACATAATCCCAATTCATACCACAGTCAGGCTTTTGCCTCTTGAGTTCAATGTCATTCTAGTAGATCATTTCTGGATCTGTTTATGCAAGAAGGCAATGCTTCAGTGAGCACAAGTTTGTAATGTTTCAATTTAAATGGCCTGTCTCCTGATCAATTTTTATTATTTTAACTTTCTTCATATCTCCGTAGCCTAACTTTAGGAAGAAGATATTAATGACTTTAACTCCCTGAATCTTCATGAGCTCTGAGTCAACAAAATGATGACACAAGATTCACATTCTTATAATGCCACAGCTGCTTCATCAGTCAGAAGAATTATAACTATTGCTCTGAAAGAGCCTTAATGACAAAAACCAAATCTTAATAGATTAGTAACTCAGAGGAACACACTGTTCTTTTTCATGCATATAAAGAACACTGGTTTAATTGGTGCTGAAATGGATTGTATGCTTAATTTTGTTCATCATCACAATTTTATTTAATTTGAAAGTAATAAGATTAGGCATTTTTGAAGAGCAAAAGTAAGGCAAATATTAAAAGTTTTTCATAAGAATATGACTTTTTTTAAAATGTTAAACTTCTAGATGCTTCTAATACTGACTAAAGTGAATCAATTGCCACAATCCTACTGGGGTTCAAAAAATGATGATGATGATGATGATGATGATGATGATGATGATGATGATAATGATGATAAAATGCCATTTCATAGTACTTTAAAATTTACAAGTCTTTTAATAAATTATAATAATAACTAAAATAGGTGGAACACAGAAAGATGAATGGACCTTGGGGGCAGGGAAGGAGAGAAGGGGAGCGAAGATGGCAGAGTAAAGTCAGGAAGCTGCTTGAGTACACCCAATTTCCTTCATAAACCACTTGAAACTAAACCTCTGACAAGAGTCTGATGGAATGAAACCACTCTCCAGCTCAAGAAAAACATCAAAAAAGATCAGTTTCCCTGGGATGAAAAGAGTGTTCAGCCCAGCTTAGATAGATTCTGGGAAAGCCAGTGGGAGGACCTTAATTATAACAAATCAACAATTAAGACCCTTAGTCCTGGCTCAGTAGAAATGCAAAAAGCAGCAAAAGTTGCTCAGTGGGCCAGCTTGCAGTCTACTAGTGGAATAATTAAACTTTCCCTTCTCAGAATCAGACAAATCTAACCACAAAATAAACAAGAAAGAAATTGGGAGGTTAATAGAATCCTAGAAAACCTAGATATGGTAGAGCTCTGGTGAAAATTGAATAGGAACAGAAAGGAATGTGCTTTTTTCTTGGCAGTACATGGCACCTTCAAAAAATTGATTATGCATTAGGGCATCAAAAGCTCATAATCAAATACAGGAAAGCAGAAATAGTAAATGCTTCTTTTTCAGACCACCATACGATAAAAATTATATTCAATAAAAGGGCAGTTAAAGATAGATTAAAAACCAGTTGTGAATTAAATAATCTAATTCTAGAGAATGAGTGGGTCAAACAACAAATCACAGAAACAATCCATAAATTCATCCAAGAGGATGACAATAATGAGACAACATACTAAAACCTATGGGATGCAGCCAAAGCAATTTTAATGGGAAATTTTATACCTCTGAATAGACTAGGGGATCAATTGGGTATGCAATTTAAAAAATCTAGAAAAATAACAAATTTAAACTCCCCAATTAAATACCAGATTTGAAATTCTGAAATTCAAAGGAAAGATTAATATAATTGAAACTAAGAAAACTATTAAATTAACAAATAAAACTAAAAGTTGGTTTTATGAAAAAAATAGATAAACCTTTGGTTGATTTGATTATAAAAAAGAAAGAAAAAAATCCAAATCACCAGCATCAAAAATGAAAAGGATGTCAAAGACAAAGAAATTAAAGCAATAATTAGGAACTATTTTGCCCAACTCTATGGCAAGAAGTCTGACAATCTAACTGAAATGGATGAATATTTACAAAATTATAAATTGCCAGATTAACAGAAGGAGAAATAAATTATCTAAACAGTCCCATTTTAGAAAAAGAAATTGAACAAACCACTAATGAACTCGCTAAGAAAAAAATCTCCAAAACAATTTGGAACTATGCTTAAAAAGTTATCAAACTGTACATACCCTTTGAGCCAGCAGTGTTTCTACTGGGCCTATATCCCAAAGAGATCTTAAAGGAGGGAATGGGAACGACATGCAAAAATGTTTATGGCAGCCCTTTTTGTAGTGGCAAAAAAACTGGAAATTGAATGGATGTCCATCAGCTGGAGAATGGCTGAATAAATTATAGTATAGGAATATTATGGAATATTATTGTTCTATAAGAAACAACCAGCTGGAGGATTTCAGAGAAGCCTGGAGACACTTACATGAATTGATTCTAAATGAAATGAGCAGAACCAGGAGATCATTGTATACAGGAACAAGACTGTACAATGATCAATTCTGATGGACGTGGCTCTATTCAACAATAGGATGATTCAAAGCAATTCCAATTGTTCAGGAATGAAGAGAGCCATCTACACCCAAAGAAAGGACTATGGGAGCCGAGTATAGACCACAACATAGCATTCTCACTCTTTCTGTTGTTGTTTGCTTGCATTTTGTTTTCTTTACCAGTTTTTTTTTTCCCTTCTTGTGCAGAAAGATAACTGTATATTGGATTTAACATATATTTTAACTTACTTAACATGTATTAGACTACCTGGCATCTAGGGGAAAGAATGGGGGGGAAGGAGGGGAAAATTTGGAACAGAAGGCTTTGCAAGGGTCAATGTTAAAAAAATTACCCATGAATATATTTTTTGTAAATAAAAAGCTTTAATAAAAAAGGAAAAATCTACAAGACTAGATGAATTCACAAGTGAATTCTATCAAACATTTAGAGAATAATTATTTCAATACTATGAAAACTACTTGGGAAAATATGTAAAGAAGGAGTACTGCCAAATTCTTTCTATGACATAAAGATGGTACTGATACCCAAATCAGGAAGAGTCAAAACAGAGAAGGAAAATTACAGACCAATCTCTCTAATGAACATTCATGCAAAAACTTTAAATAAAATACTAGCAATATTTTATTTGCTAATAATACAATTATTATTAATGTAAAATAATACACTATGACCAAGTGGGATTTATACCTGGAATTCAGGGTTGGTTCAATATTAGGAAAACTATTACCATTATAGACCATATCAATAACAAAACCAATAGAAATCATATGATAATATCAATAGATGCAGAAAAAGCTTTTGACAAAATACAGCATGCATCCTATTAATAATAATAGAGAGCATAGGTATTGAACTTTTCTTAAAATAATAAGCAGAATCTATCTAAAACCAACAGCAAATATTATTTGTAATGGAGATAAACTGAACCCATAGCCAATAAAATTAGAGGTGAAACAAGGATTTCCATTATCACTACTATTCAACATACATATATATATGTGTGTGTGTGTGTGTGTGTGTGTGTGTGTGTGTGGTGTGTGCACACATACACCTATATATAAATTTTGTAAACTGACAAAACAGAAAAAATATTCTAAAAGCATAAAATAAATTTTCAGAAAATAATACATAATTAATTCAGACAGACACAATCTTATTCAGTTCTATAGAAACATGTCTTGTCAGGTGTGTGTTGGGAACAAAATATGAGTCCCAAAGAAATCATAAAAGAGGGAAAAAGTATTCACATGTACAAATACATTTGCAATACCCATTTTTATAGTAGCAAAAAATAGGAAAATGAATAGATCCCTATAAATTGGGGAATGGCTGAATAAGTTATGGTATATGAAAGTAATGGAATAATATTGTTTTATAAAAATGATTAATAGACTGATTTTAGAAAGGCCTGGAAAGAGTATATTAATAGATGCTGGAACTGGGAAAATATTTTACACAGTAATAGCAGAATTGTGTAATAAGCAACATGGTAGACTTGGTTCTTCTCAGAACGGAGTTCAGTGATCCAAGGCAATCCCAATCAACTTTGGATAGAAAATGCCGTCTACATCCACAGAGAGAACTATGGAGACTAAATGTACATTAACACATATTATTTTCACCTTTTTTTTCTCATGATTTTTTCCTTCTTTTCTCATTTTTCTCTTCCAACATTATACATATGGAAAAGTGTAAAAAAGGAATGCACATGAATAACAAAAATGTTTTAACATGTAACTGGGGAAAATTAAAAATAATAATTTTATGTAGAATGTTCTGTCTCATGACTATGACACATTTAACACATTTAAGGGGCACTTGCTTTTCATACACCCAAATAGCCCAGTCAGTATGTCAAGAGCTTAGGAATTATAGTTCGTACCAAAAGGTTGATTGACAAAAGCTGTAATATAACTTTATGTTAGTGAATTGTATATTTGGGATAAAGCAACTCCAGCATCTGGACATCATTAAATCCCATCAGGGAATTTTTCACAGGATGGGAATTTTGAGAACGTAAGCATAATGGAAACTTTGTTGTACTTTCATTTACACGTGATTATAAAGAAGAATTGCATGGTTGAAGTTATATGTCAAACATGAGATTGTTCATTTAGCAATATGGAAGTAGTCCTAAATAAACATGAAAAACTATAACAGCTACAATCAATCAACCTAATAGTAAAATAGAGAAGAATTCTGCTAACATGAAGAGATGAAATCTATGGATTATATTGTCTTAATCTAATTCCCTTTATTTGAGCATGAAAATAGTTGGGAAAGTTTTGCCACTATTTTAATGTATATATCTATACATAGATGACCTACATGAGAACCTAAATTCAGCTTCTGCTATGTTCATAGGGGAAGAAATAGTTCTAGACTTTTGATTTGATTAGTTCAAGGAACCCCTAGTGTGGGAATCTTCACAGTCATCTTCATTGATCATCACATTGTCTATAGTTTAGAACAAGAAAGTTTCAGGATACACAGCCACAATATGTCATAAACAGCATTTTAAATCCAGATTTTCCTGAATCTAAAGCCAGCCTTGTAGCCACTACTCTATGATTCCTCCCAGATATGCATGTACATGTATATGTATTTGCATGTATGTTACATATATACACACATTTATATGTTTGTAAATAATATATGTACAACATAATATATGTATATACACAGATTTTTAAAAATAAGGATTTCTATTTATCTAGTTAACATATATAATATAAATGTTATAATTTTATGACTACAATGACCAACTCATATATATTCAGTATGCAGAATATATTGATTCAAATTGGAAATTAATTCAGAAGTCATCTACACAGCTAGTTCAGATATTGTAGAAATCATGAACCACACATTGATACTATTAGCAATAAGGAATCATCTAGTCTCCACTTAAAATAATATCAGCAATTGGGAAACCAATAACCTGCTGAAACAACACATCCTATTTTCTGATGTGTCTAATTCAGGAATTATAAAGTTTTCTTTGTATCTTGGGCCCCTTTGGAAATCTGGTAAAATTAGGGACTTCTCAGAATGTTTTTACATGTATACATTTTATTTAATATTTTCCCTAGTAAAATTTAAAACAAATTTTACATTTGTTTTTAAATTTTTTGAGTTTTAACTTCTTTCACTTATCCCCACCCAAAAGTAAGAAACCACATGTGAAGTTATGCAAAGTATTTCTATAAAAGTCATTTTACACAATATAAATTAAGCTGCATTGGGTGGCTATTACTTGAAATAAAGTTTGAAAATAAAAAAAAAACTGTGATCATGTGCTAATACTAATTTTACTAATTTTAAAATGGAATTGAAAATAAATTATAGCAATATTTGTAACATTTGTAATATTATATGAAAACACCTTTGATTTCAATTGGTGACAATGTCAGAAATATTGCAACTACTACTGAATTTTTTGCTCTAGAAGGAAATGCTAAATTTCAGAGAAAAGTCAATGAAATTAAATATATAATTTTTTATCACCCAAGTTCATGAACCTCCTGAAATCTATTCATAGACCCCCTTTGTAGATATCAAGGATTCCAGGATAAGAAATCCTGCTCTAATTGTAATAATTATTTTCTTTTGTAAACCCAGTATTTTCCACCTTATAAACTTTCCTCAAGTCTATTAGTCAAAGATAACATACCTAATCCTCTTCCACACAGTTATATAAATATATGTATATATGCATACATAAACATGTATATACACATTTGTTTTGGCTCATGTTTTTTATATGTGATATACCTAGAAACACACATATTAATGCATATTTTTAGTCTAAAACTAAAATCATATATTTAACTTTTCTGTAGACGTATAGATTGGTAATGATATCGTTACTGATTGCTTTCAGTGCCTTTAGAATTCATCTAAGACTAGGCCTTTATTCTCTTACCAGAGATGAGGTTATCAAAATCTTTTACCTTAAAAAATAGTTTCCAGCACTTTAGCACAACATATGGCTTAGAAGTACCAAGGCAAAAAGGAGCATATTGCCTATTAAATACTGAAGCCAGCTCTTCACCAATTACACATATATAATGTACTCCCACACTTGTTTACATTTTGCCAAATAAACAGAAAATAAAAACTGCTGCTAAAGAAAACAAAGAAAAACACATAATAGGTACAGGTCTTCTACTATAACCCAAGATTTGCAACTCACATATGTACCATCCTCTCCAGACATGGCATTTTTTAATGGAAATATTGTAATCAAGTGGAAAATGAATATGATTACATTGAGAATATTTATATAATACAGTTAAGCTCAAAATCCATCTCCTACACCCCTACAGTGTTCACTTCTTTAGAACTATAAAGATGAAATGACACATATTTTGCCTTAATTTTTTTTATTTTTAAATAATTTTATTTTTTCAATTAAGTATTTTTTCTTTCATTTATTCCTAGCCCACTGAAAGAGGGTAATAAAACACTAGCAATACATATTCAGTCAAAGGAAAACAAAATTTCTTTGGGTTTGTTCAAAAATGTCATAATGCCTCATTACAGATCTTGAGTCTATATCTTTATCAGGAAATTGATAGCACAATTCGCCATTAGATTTCTGGTATTATGGCTGGTTATTGCATAGATCAGAGTTCTCAGTCCCTTTAAATTTGTTTTTCTTTATAAGATTTTTAATGAATACTGTGTTTATTTACTTAAATATAAGTTCAGTGAAATACAGTGGATGTTACATAAAAAATGAGCTGTTCACTATGAAGAAACTTAAGAACTGTGGGGAATAAATATATTCAGTGCAAAGGAGAGGTTCTAAGTCCTTTACCAAATATGACAAAGGAAAGTTGATTTCTGAAACAGTCTTTGTTGTTTTTGTTATCTTCTTTAGATAGTTAATAATATCATTATCACTTATGTAGTTGCCCAATTGATTATCAATTATGTTTTCATCTCCTAACAGATCACTTCTCATCCTATATCCATTTTTGATGAATAATGAATTTTCTATTAATTTATTATTCTCAAAATGTGTATTGTCAGTTTTCTAGTGCTCCTAAAGTTAATGCCAACCAGATTTTTGAAGTTCACCTTATGCCTATATGAGCCTTTGGCTTAAGTTATCTAATTATTCATTTTCACAGAAATATTAAGACAAAGTCAGGGACAAATATTGCTTCTTCCAATTGGCAAACATTATTAAGCTGCAAAAATCTAGTATGTTTATCAGTTCTGGAATGTGACTTTAAATGTAACTTTAAGTACTTAGAAAAAATGGATCCCAAAGAAGTCAGTATTTTGTTTAAGCATTTGATTTGAAGTTTATTTAAGATACAGGATAAGAAAAGTAGTGGAAAGAGTAAGGACGATTCTTATTGTGAAATTTATATACCATTAAAATTGTTCTTTTTAGGGTCTATTATTAAATAATCTATAGCAAAAAAATTTACATTAAATAAACTTTGTAATGAAACAATAAATTCAAAAGAAGATTTTTATTAATATTAATAATTAAGAATGAAGTTCTCTAAGTCCAATGTATTCTGCATGGAAATTAAGATTGTTGTAGTTTAAAGCAACAGAGAGAAAGTTATGGTAGTTCTAAAAAGTTGAAAAGATTTTTTTTTTGCCCCAATAATGGGCCATTTGTCTTCTGTCTGGGAGAGAACCAAGGTATATTTGGAAAAGCTATTCATTAGAATAACTAATGGTTGATGGAGTTTGCCACAATTCCTGTCAATGAATATCATAATCAATTGAGAGACTTGGGCAATTGTTGGTGAATAGTGTACTCACAATGATGAAGTTACAAATCCTTGAAGCAAAATTGGTAATGACCTCTTTGATAGATAAACATTTTATCGTACACTTTATAAATAAGCTTTATCAAGATGTACATATCTTATATATGTGATATTGTTATTTTGATCATTTATTTATGGTAAGCTACCACTCTTATAGCAAAGTGTAGCATCTGTGGTTTCATTTATGGTGGAGAAGCAGAGTGATTACTGTATTATGGGGCAAATATACTCAGAGGTATTACAAAACATGAAATACAACTAAGTTGAGTAAGTTCTTATTTTCCAGGGATGTGATTATCTCAGAGGAGCCACATCTTGTAGTTACCAGATGTTCCACAATAACAGTAACTCTAGAGTTGCTTTGTTGTTATAACAAGAAGATTTTACTGCACAGGGAAAGATTGGCATTTTCTCTGCTGGAAGAAAATGAAATTGGCAATTTAGAACAGCCATTTCAACTGAGCTGTGTGGTTTACATTGATTAATCTACCTCATTAGAATATTAACCAGCCAATCAGAACGTAGCTCTTGTCATTTTCTAATCTGTGCCATATGTCAGGGTCATAAAACAACATTTTGTTTCATTCTAGCTGCTATAGAATCTACGTTAGAAAAGAAGCTGACCTTTTCCCTAAACCATCAAAAGTTTTGATCATGAGTTTGCTATTATTTTTAGAAATTACATTTGGTCTCCTTTTGGGGCAAGTAGGAGACAACATGTCTAATAAAAATACATTTTCTGAAAAATATTAATAACTTTCCATTGTAATTTTTCTGAGTTGGTCACATAATAATAATACTGAGGATGATAATGATGATGGATCTATTGGCAATATGATTGTGACTACTACATGGTAGTGCAATATTCAAATTTGTACTCTTGAATCATTTCAGTTGTGCTTGATTCTTCATGGCAATATTTGGGGTTCCTTGAGTGGTTTGTCATTTCCTCCTCCAGTTCTTTTTTCTAGATGAGGAAATTGAGGTAAGCACAGTAAGTGACTTGTCCAGGGTCACATAACTGGTAAGAACCTGAGACTATTTAATGAATCTTTCTGAGTCAGTCCTGAACTCTATTTACTATGCCACCCAGATGCAAAGGTTGTTGATAGCAATGACTAAATAAATCTAGGCCAGGAGGCCTTAGAACAGAAACTCAGGATATGTAACAAAAAAGAATATATAACATGGAGCTAAGCTCAAATCCTAGATTAGAATTTATGGTTTTAGGCCCCTTCAAACTTGTAGTTTTTAAAGTTCAAACAAAGAAGAAGACATTGGAAGGGGAATGGTCAGATTAAAGAGTTCACATGTTAATATCCAGAAATATTAGATAAATGAAAGAACACATATTTTATCATTCAACTTAGAAATAGGAGACATCCATACAACAGCATCACTGAGACAAAGCTATTAATATAAGGTAAGCTTTTTTGTCTTGGTTTGTTTTTTGGTTTTAAAAAGTTTTTTAAATTAAGAGGCTAAAGGACAGGAAGAAAATATAAATTGCTCCAAGAAATGAGGATTTTATTCCAAAGATATTTGTGATTATAAAAAAGGAAACAAAGCTGCACAATTTCCAACCAAGTAAATAGAATAATCCAATTCATTGTCCCAGTGGTTACACTTCAACTACCAAGTTCATTACAAGTACATATTATGTGTAAAATATTGGGCAGTTAGATGTCAATTTTGTTCATTTCTTTGCAACTACATGCAAGATCTTTCATTGTTGGATGTAAAGCTCAGCATACTTGAAAGAAGATAACCAAGTCTGCACTTTGAACATTCTATTCCTGTGGTGTGGATAATGGAAACAGATTTTGGTATTCTTTCTGAATAAGACTGCCTTATTCACCATTATCTTCATGATAGAACTATCATTTTTTTCTCCATCATGATAATAGAGTTCACCTTACTAAAATTTGGTTAGTTATATGATGTATGATATAAGAGCATTACTTTCCCTTTATAACCTGTTGCAAATAACTTGCTTAGGGGAAAGCAGTGAAATATATGCAATTAACTATCCATTTTAATTTGTGTCACTTCTGTACCAATTATTTATACAAATTCTTATTCTCAAATGAATGAGTGATGTTTTGTGATTAAGCAACTTTGAATATTGAAATCAATGAATCTTTTTTGTTCCTAATTTGTTTATCTTTTTCCATGTTGATTTATAAAAATTTATCAGTCCATTTAGTTCTATTAACCAAAAATTCATATTTTTTTAAATTTATCATTAATTTTATTTTTTTTTATTTTTTAAAATTTGGGTTTTGAAATATCTCTATCTCTCACATTCCTCCCTTACGTACTGAGAAGGCAAGCAAAATGATATGAATTATACATGTGAAATCCTGCAAAGTATATTTACATATTGGCCATATCACTAAAAAACATCCCAATAAAATAAAGAAAGCCCAAAAATTATACTTTAAATTATGATCAGAGTTCCAGTTTTCTCTAAATGCATTGCATTTTTTCATAAGTCCTTTGTAATTGTATTTGACCATCATATTAATCAGAGTAACCAAATATTTCACAAATTATCATTATAACATTGCTGTTACTATGCACAATGATTTTCTGGTTCTGTTTACTTCATTTTGGATCAGTTCATAAAAGTCTTGGCCACTTTTTTTCTGAAATTATCCTTATAATCATTGCCAATTGCACAATAGTGCTTCATCTCAATTACATGCTACAACTTGTTCAATAATTCTAAAATTCATAAACATTCCCTTGAGTTCTAATTCTTTGCTACCACAAAAGCAAAACAGAAAAAAATGAGCAAATGTAAAATTTTTGTATATGTCAGCTTTTTTCTTTCGCTTTTATCACTTTGGGGTACAGATTTAATAGTGATAGTGCTGGATTAAAGTGCATGCACAGTTTTATAAACTTTTTGGCATAGTTTCAAATTGTCTTCCTAAATGGTTGGATCAGTACATAATTGTTTTTAATAGTTTTCAGTCTAGTTCTTAGTGACCTCTTTTGGGGATTTTCTTGGCCAAGATACTGGAATAGTTTGCCCTTTTCTTCTCTAGCTCATATTAAAAATAAGGAAACTGAGGCAAAAGGGTTAAATTTCTTATCAAGGTTTACAAGTATCTAAGGCCCAATTTGAATTCAAGTCTTCCTGACTTTAGGCCCCACACTATATTCACTGCACTTTCTAGCTATTTTGAAAAATTCATTGTAGTATCAATTTTCCTCATCACCTCTATTATTTGTCATATCTGATGATAATATCCTAGAATTGTGTTAATTTGCATGTCTTCAATTAAAAATGACTTAGGGCATTTTTATATGAATACAGAGAGCTTAGATTTATTTTGAAAAATTATTTATATATATATGTACTCATATATATCATATCATAGAGTATTCTGTTGTAGCATATCATATAATATATTGTATTACATTATGCTACATTATATCATAGTATATGATATATAGCATTATATCATATATTTAAACATATCTAATCACATTATATTAATTATATTATATTATGTAAAATATGTTTATATTCTTTGAGATTTTTTCAATTCTCAAAAAATAATAACTTATTTTTTATGAATTTGACTCAATTCATATTTGAGAAGTGAGATCTCTACCATAAAACCTTTTGGTAAAAATTTTCAGCATGGTACTTTTTAGCAAATGTGGTTTCCCTGATTATCTCTCTTTTAATTAGTTGTATTTTAGCTTTTGTTTTTTCTGAAATCATGATTGCTACTCCTGCTTTTTTTTTTTTACTTCAGTTGAAACAATGGATTCTACTCTATACCTTATTTTAACTCTGTGGGCATCTTTCTGTTTCTATGGTTTCTTTTGCAAACAATATTGTTGAATTCTGTTTTCAACCCATTCTGCTTTTGACTTCTATTTTATAATTTAGCTTATTCCATTCACATTGACAGATATGACTACTATTTCTATCCATCCTATTTTCTACCTTCTCTCTCTTTATCCTATTTCTTCACAAAAAAAGTCCTTTGCTTCTGATCACTGTATTCCTTAATCCACCTTGCCTTTTGTTCTCTAGCTCGCTCTCTCTCTCTCTCTCTCTCTCTCTCTCTCTCTCTCTCACACACACACACACACACACACACACACACACACACACATTATATCTATATATCTAGATTCTTTCCTCTTTAAACCAATTCAGATGAGAGTGAGGTTAAAGCATTCACCATCTCCCTCTATTTTCCTCTCTCCAACAAAAGCTCTTCTTTTGTGTTTCTTTTATGTACCTGTTCTTCTCACTTCTCCCTGTGCATTCCTCTTTCTCACTCTTTATATTTTTTGGATATCATTCTAACATAATTAACTTACATGTATTTCCTCTATGTAAACTTTGTTATCTGCTTTAATGATGGTAGAGTTCTTAGGAGTTATCAGCATCATCTTCTCAAATAAGAATGTAAACATTAACATTATTGATACCCTTAATCTTGTGTGTTTCTAATTCTGTCTCCACAATATTTGAATGACTTTGTTCTGGATGTTTGCAATGTTTTCTTTTTGACCTGATAGCTCAGGAATTTGGGTATAATATTCTTGGGAATTTTTATTTTGTGATCTCTTTCAGGAGGTGATTGGAAGATTCTTTTATCTTTTATTTTCCTTCTGGATCTACAGTATTAGGGAAGTTTTCATGTTATAATTCTTGAAATTATGTCCAGGTTCATTTTCTAATCACTTCTCATAATATATAGTAATCTCTTCTTGATCAATTTTCCAGATAAATCAGTTTGTTGTTGTTGTTGCTGTTGTTTTTAGATGTCACTCATATTTTCTTCCATTTTTTTCATTTCGTTTGACTTTGTTTTTATTGTTTGTTTATATCTCATGGAGTCATTAGCTACTACTTGGTTTAATTCTAATTTTAAGAAATTATTTTCTTCAGTGAGGTTTTTCCTCTCTTTTCTCATTAGATTAATTATGCTTGTTTGTTTTAGGATTTTATTTTCTTCAATATCTTTTATGCATTACCATGTTAATTTTCTTTCACACTTCTCTTGTACTCTCATTTCTTCTCCCAATTTTTCTTCTATCACTCTTATCTCTTTAAGTTTTCTAAGAATTTCTCTTAAGTTTGGGAATAATGAACATTTTAATTTGAGGCTTTGTTTATAGCTTTGATTCTTCAGAGTTTATGTCACTGCAATCGTAGGTTTTTATGATCACTTTTTTTTTCTTTCTATTTGCTCATTTTTTTCAGGCAAATTCTTGACTTTTAACTTTATATATAAAAATTGGATTTTACTAACCCGGGTGTAGACAGGCTCTTTCCGAAGCTTCAGGATTTTTTTTTAATACTTCTGTTTTTAGGACTCACTCTGGAAATCTGAGAGTTTTTGGTGTTTTGAAGTTAGTGTGATCCACAAAGAGTATGGCTACTGTTTTTTTGGTCTGTGCTCTGGTCTTTAACCTGGAAAAATTCCTGTTCCCTTTAGTTTCAACCATTAGCCTTTCTCCGGGATCTTAACCTGTTACCAAGTCCCCTGTTCTCTTGAAATAAAAAAGATCCAGCATTCCCTTCTGTCTTATAACTGCAACCTGGCCTCCTGGGAATTATTCCTATTCAATGACCACAAGTACACCTTTCTACCCTGGAATTGTGACCCAGAACTTTCCCCACCCCCCAAGGCAATTGGGGTTAAGTGTCTTATCCAGGGTGACACACCTAGGCAGTGTTAAGTATCTGAGGTCAAATTTGAACTCAGGTCCTCTTAAGTTCAGGGCTGGTGCTTAACCACTGCACCTCCTAGATTCCCTGACCCAGAATTTCTTAAAACAAAGAGATACACCAATCAGCACTAGCTGCATCAAGTGCCTGCAAAATTCTGACTGACCAGGTGTCAAACTCTCTAATACTCCCTGGGCTCACAGATCCTCAACTTGTATTCAGGCTGCTGCCATTGTTATAGAAGCCTCCAAGCCCCATCATTATGGCTGCTAAAATATTCAAGGATAGCCTCCTCCCAGAATTACACACCACTTCTTGCTTTAGACTGGGAAAAAAAAATGCCTCACTTTGACTTTTTATTGGTTCTGCCTCTCCAAAATTTGATTTGAGGAGTTATTTTAGAGTTGAGAGGGAAATTAAGAGTTCAGCTAGGATACTGACTACATCCCCAATCATGTGTCCTCATTTCAAAAATATTACAGCTACAGAATCTCAAATTTATATCTAAACAATTTTTTCTAAAATTTTCCTCCCAAATAGTTACTTTATTCCTAAGTAAAGATCTTTAGTGATAAAGATTTAATTACTACTGGAATAGAATGTCCATATCTCTCATATAGTTCTAAGTATTTTTAAGATTTTCATTATATTTAACTAGCTCTGATTTTCCACAATTTCCATCATTCCTTTTCCTGAACAAGATAAACAAATGGCATTTTTTAAACCTAATTTACCACTTTGGTTGGATTTTTGCTTTGTCCTTTTTTGGACCTAAGTTTCTTCATCTCTTAAATGAGGATATTGTAGCAGACACCCTCTGAAATCTCTTCCAGTTCTAAATGTGTGATCTTATAACCTAAGCTTATAACACTGTGCTGAACAAAAGAGTGCTAAGGAGAAGCTTTATGACTGCTTATTTAGAATTCTACTTTCAGTAAAACAATGAATCAGCAATCAAATTTTTTTTGGATATAATTTTTTTTTCTAATCTACCTGACTTTATCTCTTTTTTTAATCAATGAGTCTACATCTCTACATTTTGTCTTGTTGAAAGCAAGATAAATAACAGATGTGGCATTGCACTGATCAATTCAAGGAGAAGATGAAAAAAAAAGAAGAGGGATTACAGTTGTTCTTTTTGATATAAAGGGATAAAACTAGAAGAAATGGCAAAAATCATGATGAAGAATTTTCTACTAAATATAAGGAGGGGGAATATCTAATAATAAAAATTCCTAATAAATGCCAAAAATGGCATCTTCTCTGACTCTAATCTCTAATGTCATTTTTCTAGGATAAAAAAAATAGAAATAGATAAAAAGATCTGGAATAAAAAAAGAAAAAAATAACATTTCCATAGAGTAGTGATTCCAAAATTAGCCTAGATAAGAAATACAATAACCTTATCATCAATTCTGAAATTGTTAGATTAAAAAAAGTATTAGTACCATTTCATTCATTCAACATAGTGAGATTTCTTAACATTTACATAAAAATAAAATAAACTATCTTTCCGAACTATAATCAATAATATCTTACAAAAAACACAAATGCATCAAATATATGCAAGAAATTTTTATAATATTCCATTTTATTAATGAAATTTAAAAACCTATGTATCTAACAGTAAATATGATCTAACACTTGAGCCTCTCCTTTAATGGAAGAAATATGTTCTTGTTTCTAAGTGCAAACATTTTTACAAAGACTACCAAATTGATTCACTATTTGCCATTGATCTTTCTGTCAGTCAAATCTTTCAGCTTAACACAGAAGAAAAAGGTCTTCAGAGACTGGCCAGGGGAAACAAAATTGACAATTAAATAGCTCCTGTACACGTATGACCTGAAAATGTAAGCAAACTCACAAAGGGAATCATAGAAGGTGATTGATTTGGTTTGCATTAACATCCAATTCAGAGGGAAAGAAGACAGGCAGAATAAGAGTATGCCCAAAAGGACATGAATAGATAGATGATGAAAAAGGAGACATGGATCTTTACACAGTACAAGTATTCAAGGATTTAGATGAAGGACAATACACTATAGTAGAAAAATATATTACACAGAAAAAATGATACCATAAAAATCAAATTTGAATGTATCAGGCAACTAAAAGTGCACTTCATACCCAAAGCAGAAGAAACCTTTTTTACTGGAAAAAATCAGTCCACAGTTTTAGATTTATCAGGTATCCACTTACTCAGGAATATTTCCATTATCCAGTACTATATGGATGGAGAAATAGAGGCACTTGGTTGATATAAAGGATGCATCTTCTTAGACACATATACAAAACATTGATCCAAAAATAATTCATAGCCAACTTTATTGGTAAGTTAAAGAAAAGACTAAGAAAATGGTAATATATTTATGTGTATATGTGCATGTGTATGACCCATATATACATATATATATATATATACACTTATATATGAAAAGCATATATATACATATATATATATATATACACACACATATATATACACACATATATACACATATATATATATATATATACACATGTATACACTTATATATGAAAAAAGTTAAGTTACAAACAAAGCCTCAAAAAAAAAACTATTGTGAATTTGATACAAGCCCATATAGAATTTCTAGAAGAGTTAATAAAAGTTTAAATTCAAGTAAGAGTGAATAAAAAAATTTGGAAAAAGAAATGAGAAATACAAAAATGAAAGAACAATTAATGACAGTGAAAGAGACATGAAGAAAGATGCCTTAAAGAAAATGATACCTTAAAAAACAGAATTGGTCAAGTGGAAAAAGAGCTTTAAAGCTTCATTAATGACAATAATTCCTTAAAAAGCATAATTGAACAAATGGGGAAACAAACAAAAAAGGATGTACAAAACCTTACTGAAGGCAAAAAACAATTTGAATTGGGCACGTGGAAGCCAATGACTCTAGGAGACACCAAGAAACAATAAAATAAAAGATTGGAAAAAATAACAGAAAATGTGAAATATTTTATCAGGAAAAAAAAAACAACTGGATTGAGGAGAGAGAATTTAAAAATTATTGTATAATCTCAAAACTACAAAGAAAGAGCCTAGACATCATATTTTAAGAAATTATAAAGAAAAACTATACTGATATCATAGAATGTGGATGTAAATTAAAAATTGAAATAATCTACTGATCACCTTCTAAAAGAGATCCCCAAAAGAAAAGTCTCTGCATATAATAAACAAATTATAGCACTCTCAGGTAAAAAAGAAAATATTCAAGCAATCAGAAAGAACCCATTCAAATATTGGTGAATCATAGTCAAGATCACACACAGTTTAGCAGGTATCACATTAAAGGAGCAAAACTCTTGAAACATTGATATTCATAAAGGCAAAGAATATAGAACTACAAGCAAGAATAACTACCTAGAAAAAAATGAATATAAATCTTCACAGAAAAAATAAGGATGTTTAATGAAAGAGAAAACATTCAAATATTCCTAATAAAAGGAGCTAAATAGAAAATATGAGTTTCAAATAAAAGACTCAAAAGAATCACAAAAAGTTCAACGTGAAAGAAAATTTAGACTAACAATGGCTTAAACAACTACCGAGGATCACAAAATTAAAAAAAAACAAAAACAAAAACAAAAAAAACAAAAAAATTATTTTAATCTACCATTCCTACTATATATATATATATATATATATATATATATATATATATATATATATATTCCTTTTGTCCAAATTCCTTAAGAAGTTATCTACATAAGTGTCTATACCTCTGTCCTCTTACTCAGTTCCAAATCTTTTCAAAATTGTCAATGACATTATCATAGGTTGTGCAGTAGGGAGAGTTCTCAGCCTGGAGGAAGACCTGAGTTCAAATTCAACTTCAGGCATTTAGCAGCCATGTAATCTTAGACAAGTTATTTAACTGTTGTTTACCTTAGTCTCTTCATTGGTAAAAGGAGTATAAAAATAGCACCTATATATCCCATGACTGTCTTGAGAAATAAAATAAGATTTGTAAAGACTTAGTGAAATAACCTAGGATGTAGGAGTTGCTAATAAGTGCTAGCTATTATTACATTTATTTTTACATCAACATTTCCCTTTGCATTTTTCTCCCTCCCAGGAAGTTATCCTATATAACAAATATTTTTAAAGAAAAAAAAAGAAAACACAACTACCAACACAATCAATGTTTAAAAAGCATTTTTTCTCAAAATATATACAATGTGCTATAACCATATAATTTCTCAAGTCTTTGAGAAATTTTTTGAGTAATTCTCTGTAATTTTGCAAGATTGATTTTAGTTGTTCTTTCCATTTTAATTATGCATATTAATTATTATTATCTATAATTAGTAGGGCTAGCAGTCATTGATATCAAAGTCAATCAAGAGAGAAATTTTATATCATATGTCAGTCATATTAATATTGTTTTAAATGCATGTCTACATATGTATAAATTTATGTATATATGTGTATGTATGTGTTAATATGTGTGTGAGTATATATATATATATATATATATATATATATATACTTACCTGTGTAGCCTGCTTGGGGGAGGGGAAGTGGAATGAAAGAGAGAAAAAAGAATAAAATAAAAAGTGCACAGCAGAGAACAAAAGAATAACCTACAAAGAAACAAAGAAAAGATGGACATTCATGATTATATCACATCTTCTATTGCTATATGCTTTCTTGAAATGGAAATGCAATCTAAATATCTAGAGACATATGTCATACTCATGACTTTTCTATGCCACTATAACAAAAACTACTTTTAATTCTGTCGATCAATTTTTTAAAAGCACACTTTATAGGATTTTATAAAATAATGACAATTCATTTAATCTACAAAAGTTCTGGGAAAAAAAGGAAAGCCTAAATAATTTGGGAATAGTGGGATATATAATAATAATAATAATAATAATAATAATAAATATAATAAAAATAATAAAGGGAATAGTGCTTCCAAAACTTAAACAAAATTATAGTCACCCAAACTATTTGGCATTGCCTAAATTATAAAGTCGATAAATGAAATGAGTTATTTGAGAAAGAATCAGAAATAAGAAACTAAATACTTCAGTATTTTATAAAATCCAGAATAGCAATCACCTGAGAAAGAACTTTTTATTGGCTAAGAATTGCTGGGAAAATTGTTTATTAGTATGAAAGAAATTAAGCTTAAACAATACAACAGAAATCATCACCCTTCCAAGGAAATACCAATGAGGTTTCTTACTGGGAGAATCCCTGGTCACAGCTATTCAGAATCTTAAAGTTCAAGGATCCCAGGCAAGGTGTATATTCCCTCCTGGGTGAGATTCCCAAAGTCTTTCCCACTAAGTGGTTTTTATAGTCTGAGAACAAAGTAGGCACTATTCTCATGTGATTCTTGAGATGAAGCAATCCGCTAGATACAGTTACTCCATCTCAAGGGACCCACCAAAGAGAATATTTGTTCTTTTCCTTTAGGATGATTGTGTTTAGTCAGAAAACTGGCCAGGTTTCCAATACAGATCAGCAATAAAGGAAATACTAATCAATGCACCCAGAGAGTGGTCTTCCCTTCCTATATTTCCTGGCATTCCATCAGATAACTGCAAGTATGTTTTCACATTTCAGCAAAAAAAAAAAAAAAAAAAAAAAAAATTACACATAAGACATGGCAGAGACTTACCTACTAGGATTCCTTACAAATACAAATTGGTTTTCAGAACTACCAGTCCTTTCCCCCCCTCTAATACTTGTGTTTCAGTTCTTTCTCTGTACCTCAATAATATAGCATAAGTACTATTTTTATCTTTTAAGAGACAGTTTTGTTTTTTAGAGTCAAATTATGTTCAATTCTGCACCAATCTTTATTTTGAGCTACCCAATTATTGATGTCAATCTTAAACATATGGCATATATTTCCATGTAAAAAAATGTTTTTTAAATTGTCCTTTTGAATCCCCTGAAATTAATTGCTGCTGTTGGCTTTTGTATGTTAAATTTTCTATTGAGTTCCAATTTGGTCGAGACAAAATATTAAAAAGCTGCAAATTTATTGAATATTTTTTTCATTCACTATCAGTTACTTTTGCTGGATGATATTTTTCACTGAAGGCCTAGTTCTTTTTTTTTTTAATAGGTTTTTATTTACAGGTTATTTGTATGGATAATTTTACAGCATTGACAATTGCCAAATCTTTTGTTCCAATTTTTCCCCTCCTTCCTCCCACCCCCTCCCCTAGATGGCAGGATGACTAGTAGATGTTAAATATATTAAAGTATAAATTAGATACACAATACATATACATGACCAAACCGTTATTTTGGTATACAAAAAGAATCGGACTCTGAAATATTGTACAATTAGCCTGTGAAGGAAATCCAAAATGCAGACAGGCAAAAATATAGGGATTGGGAATTCAATGTAATGGTTCTTAGTCATCTCTGAGAGTTCTTTTGCTGGACGTAGCTGGTTCAGTTCATTACTGCTCCATTGGAACTGATTTGGTTCATCTCATTGCTGAAGATGGCCAGATCCATCAGAATTGATCATCATATAGTATTGTTGTTGAAATATATAATGATCTCCTTGCCCTGCTCGATTCACTGAGCATCAGTTCATGTAAGTCTGTCTCTCTAAGGCCTTGTTCCTTTGATAGTTGTTATATATTATTCCAGAACCTGCAGTCTTCTATTTAGGTTGCTGATAAATTCTGTACAATTATGATTGTAGTTCCAGCATAATTGGATTTTTGTTTTGTTTTTATTTTTTTATAGAATTTTCTTTGATTTGGAGATTTCAAAATTTAGCAATAATATTCCTTTCTGTTTTCCACAAAGAATCTCTTTCAGATGGTGTTTGGTAGATTTTTTCTGTTTCCACTTTTCCCTCATGATCTATCATTCCAGCACAATTTTCTTTGATTTTTTTTCTTGAATTATTGTATCTTTCTTTGGACATAGCTTTCAGTTAGTCCTATTATTCTTTAATTTTATCTTCTTGATCTATTCTCCAGATCTGTTTTTGTTCTTATAAGATGTTTGACATTCTGTTCTATTTTTTCATCTTTTGTATTTTGTTTTGTTATTTCTTGGTCTCATAACTTGACTGACTTCCCCTTGACCAATTTTAATTTTCAAAGAACTATTTTCTTCTTTAAGACTTTATATCTACTTTTCTATTTGGTTAATTTTTCTCAATTATCTCATTTTCTTGGATTTTTAAAATTTTTCTCAATCTCTCTCATTTGATTTTCTTTTTTTGAGTTCTATAATTCTCTTTGGGGTAGAAGATGCTTTTTTTAACTTCACTGTCCTTCTCTGAAGATGAACCCCAGTTTTTCCTATTCCCATAATAAGTTTCTATAGTTGGGTTCTTTCTCCTTTGCTGCTAATTAAATTTTAATGAGAATTATTAGTGTTAGCACCTCTAATCCTAGTATGAGGTATATAGTGACTCTGGCTTCACTTCAGCCCTCCCCTCTGGCTTGGAACCCCAAAACAAATGTTCCCATTCCTGCAAGTGCCCACAGACTGCAATATCCCTGCCCCATTGAGTCTTTACTCACTGCTGTTTCCTTCTAACCCAGGGCAGCATCTCAATAGCTCTGCTGGGCCTGGCATTCCTAATCAGCAGAGATTCCCTCAGTGTTACTGAACTCAGATTTCCAGGCTCAGACCTCCACTCCCCAGGCAGTCACAGAGTTGAAAGTTCTTGTGGTCAGCTGAAGCTACCTCTGAATCCCAATTTTTAGAGAGCTTGTCTGGAGATATTTCTACTTCACACTAGTTAAAACCCAGTTCTTCTATGTTTTAATTCTTTGTTAAAACTCAGTTCTGCTGAGTTTTAATTCTTTGTTAAAACTTTATGTTTTCTTTGTGTCTTTAACTTTTATCTGTTTATTTATTTATTTGCTAGTATAAGTTCTCCCTGAGGCAAATTTTATTATTGCTGGTTTTTGTTTTTGTTATTGTTGTGTTACTGTTGTTGCTGTTACTGTAGTTGTTGTTGTTGTTTTGTGGGGGTTATCTGAAGAGATTAGAATTTTCTGATTTATCCCATTGCCATCTTGCCAGAATCCTCAGTTCTGTTTTTTAGTTGTCAGTTTTGTAAATACCTAATTATAGGATATAGTTTTCTTATTCCATCTATCATGTTTTAATTGTATTTTTTAATCCATTCACATTTGAAATTATAAAAGACAGGTTAATATTTTCTCCAATTATGTGTCTACTAAATTATTTTTAGAATTAGGATTTTAAGACAGTGATTTTTCTACATCTTTTGTTTAATTTGCTCTAAGATAATCTTACTCTCACAACACTCTTTACTTTTAATTTTTCTCCTCATCATTACTTTGAACAACTATAATAATTTTATTGATTCCTTTCATTTCTATTTTATTTAAATATCCAATTTTCCTATTTTTGTCTTTTTCCTCCTTGCACTAAGTTAGTCAGAATTTCTTCTCCCTGGTTCTCCTTCAACTTATTTGTTAGATTTTAAAATCTACAACATTTTCCAAAAAGGAATTTTTTTACCTTGTTCTGTTCTTTCCATCTCCTTCTTGATATTCTAAATTTTTATTCTTCTATTTATGCTTTATTCTTGTTTATTCATTCTTTAATCTTTTTCTGTTCCCAATGCAACTGGAATTTCTGAATTAAAATTTGTTTTTTTCTAAACAATTTCTATAAGATTGTCTTGTAGATCTTGCAACCTCTCACCTTTTTTCCCATGCTTTCTCACTCTTAAGAGTATCAATTTCTGTAAATGTCATTCATCCCTAATTTACAAAGAAAAGTTATGAGGATTAACCAAAACCTAATACCCTATAGCATGATAAGATGTGATGCTTATGGTCATTATAATGTTCCCATTCATCAGGACAGATTGCATCTCTTGCATGAGAGTATTGTTCAATAGAACCCCTTCCCACCATTGAAATGAAATTTTGTTTTCCCTTCCTCTTTCAGTTCCTTAGTTTGCCTATTCAGTGATTCTTTGTCAACTCTTTCTCTTTCTAAGAGATGTTAGAAGCCATTTTATTTTAATTGCTTACCACTGACATTAGAATACAACACATCTTGCATTATATTTCCTACCTTGGCCTTGGTTCTTTACTTTTATGAACCTTTCCATTATGCAATTCAAACCCATAAAGCACAGTGATTGGGCTTTGGATTTGGAGTTGTGAAGTTTATTATATAGTGTTTTAGGCTTTTTTCTCCTAATATTACTTTATCATTTAATTTTTGCTTTTACTTTTATCCCTTTGTATATGTTTAGAAAAAAAGAATAGGAATAAGAAATAAGATTAGCCCAGGATAAGTAAATTAAGGAAATTGATAGTTAAAATAATAAAGAGATGATTTTCTAAATGTTTTCTCTATTAAGAAAATTAAGATTTCCTCCTATCAACATTATCTTTTTGCTTTAACCCACCCATATCCAAGCAGACCAATTTATAATATTTTGTTCACATGAAAGGACTTGAAATATTTTAATTATTTTATATGCTACAGTAACTGTACTATATCAGTTACTGAAAAAACATGATCATGTACTATGATTAAAAAATCCAGAAACATAAAATGAAAATAAGTTAAAGGGATATAAAAGCTTTTTAAAACTATCAAGTGCTTTTAAAAGAAACAATGACCTACATGTACAAAAATATTTGCAACAGCTCTTTTTGTGATGGCAAAGAATTAGAAATTGAGGGACTGTCCATCAATTGGGGAATAGCTGGAGATGTAGTATAGAATGTAATGGGCTATAAGAAATGATGTTTAGGTGAATTTCAGAAAAAAAGTTATATAAATTGATGATAAGTAAGTAAAATGAGAAGAGTATTGTATGTAGTAACAGCAACATTGAAAATGATTAAGTATGATTGACTTAGTTCTTCTCAACAATATAATGATCCAAAATAATTTTAAAAGATTCATTATGGAAGACACTATCCAAACCCAGAGAAAGAACTATGGAGGCTAAATGTAGTTTGAAGCATACTATTTTCACTTTTAGAGGCATGGATGTGAGAGTGAGTAAAGTGGTTATGGCTTTCCCCCTTTTTTCAGTTAGATGTGTCCTTGTTATATTAGTAATTACTCCAAAATTTATGCAAGGAGAGCAGAGACTGGATGATCATATTTCCAAGTGGGTGGGAGCCTGCTAGTATGGGGCCAGTCAATTAATTTGGCTTTTCTTCAGAATCAGAAGGAATTTAGAATCCTAACCCTATCTGTTTCTTTCAATATGCTTTTGAAGAGCAACAATTTTCATGATCAAGTGATAAAGATCTTCAGAAAGGTCAGGGGCAAATCCCTTGGACTTTAGAATTCTCAGAATTTTTTTGGCAGCTACAAAGCATACTTGTGCCATGCCATGAGAATACCTAGATTACACCAATCTGGGAGGATAACAGGTCCTTCTTGGGCAGCTTCTGCTGTTTCTTCGCATTGTCCAAAGTAATCTTCTGCCACATAGTGCATATAGTGGGTACAGCAGAGTCTGCTAGAACAGGCCTTTCCTAGTAAAATGCAGACCACCCAAGATGGAAATAATCAAACAGCAAAAGTGCTGGCTTTTTCCCTCTTTCACAATGTGACTAATGTGGAAACAGGTTGATGTGATCAGACAATTATAACCTATATCAGATTGTTTGCTACTTGAGGAGGTGGGATAGCAGAGTGAGGGGGAAAAACACTTGAAATTCAAAACCATATAAAAGTTAATGTTGAAAATTATCTTTATATGTCATTGGAAAAAATAAAATATTTACTAAAGAAAAAAACCTAGCAAGTCCTAGGGACAGCTATTATTTAATAATTCTAGCTAAACTTTACCTCAGCTTCCTTATCTGTAAAACGAGAGATTGGACTTGAGTACTGACATTCCTTCTTACTTTAAATTTATGATACTATAATCCATTGATTTGTCAGTTCCCTCAGATGGGTACATATTGAAGTTGTGCAAATTGCAATCTATCCATAACTTCTCAACTGTGTCCCTGTCCTTCTGTAAATTCTCCTCAAGACATCAACCTAAAATCAATATGATAAGTAATTTCCTGTAGACTCTTGAATTTTATCAATAATAATATAGCATTCAAGCTGCTAATCTGTTATCTTTCATTTTCAGTATGTGATTGCTTCAACTACTTTTCTCTTCATACATCTCTCTAATGGATATAGTTTGCACTACTCTATGTGTAACTTTCATCACTGTAAATACATTGTAGCCTATTTTATGCCTAACAGGCATCTCTTCATTTCTCTGTGAATGACATAAAGTCTCAGCCATATAACACCACCAGAAGAATATTTGACTTGAAAAAAGTGGAATTTAGTTTCAGGTAGAAGCATTAGATCAGCTTTAGGGTGTCATGCATTTTCCCAAATCATATCTAGTCTGTGCTTTTCCTTCTGTTCAAGTTAGGGCCATGCAAGTTACCCATCTTCTCTTCTGTCCAAAATACATATAGTGATATAGAAATTTTTTGAGTTGGCTATCAATTTAACTGGATATTATAGTAAATTTGTATAGTATTATAGGTATCATTTTAATATTTACTTAATTGCTTAAAATACCAGAACTTAATCAAATACTGTTATATCTTTCATGACCTTTACTGACCTTCTGAATCTTAATAAGGTGTCTTCATGAATTCTGTTTAAAATACTAATAATAATAATGAATGTAATAATCATTTTTATTACTTTAACTTTAAAGATGGTATTCACAGAGAAGATATAATATGTTGCTGGGCCTATATCTGAATTTTTTTTCTACTCATTATGTTGTGTAAGAAGTGGTAAAAATGGCATACTAGATACATAATTTGCCTTGGAGACAGGAAGAAATGAGTTCAAGCCCTGACTTTAGCATATATTGCTGTCTTTATCCTGTAAAAGTATGACCTGTCTTCATATCAGACAACTTTCTAAGACTAGAAATCCAAGAGTGCATGCATTAGTAGAGAAGGTTTCTATATTAGTAATAACTTATAGGAGTACAGTCTGAGATATTAGAGTTTCATGGTATTGGTGAAGATATTTTAGAGTTTGTATTCTTTGGAAATAACCTTCAAGAAACATAGGTACTTCCCTATAACATAATGAGGATTTTGATGATTGAAAATTATTAGTAATAGGGAACAAAAACAGGTAAACATACTACACTGACTCTAGAACAGAGACTATAGTCCATGTAATTACTAGAGGAAGTTGGAATGTGCTGGATGAGTCAGAATCCAAAGAAAACTCAAATATCTTGAGCTAGATATGACTAAGAATATACAGAGATCTGAGAAACTAGTTACAAGGTGATACTAAAGAAAGAGAGAAACATGGGGGAATTAGTATTCTTGTGTGGCTGGCAGCAAATCACTTAATCTCTATCAGTTTTCCTTATCTTTAAAATGAAGCGGATTGGACTAAATGGAATTTAAGGTATTTTGCTTTCTGTCTCAAGATCTCAGATTCTATGAAAAATGGAAATAAAAATATTGAAATATTATGGTCTTTTTGCTGAGATCTGGAAAAGTTCAGTAGTACTTCCTTGAGATCTTTTACATGTTAGAGGATCACCCCAGATTTGGAATACTTTTTCTGGAATGACAGAGCATTCTTGGGAGATTGGTTTGTTTTAGAATTCCAGTAGTTGTTAGTACAGCCCATATGTCACACAAGTGAAAAAAAGAGTAAGATTTAAGAGTAGGAGTATGAATATTAGATAGTGAGAGGAGAAAAGGCAAGAACGACATAGGAATGAACTGGAACTAAAATCAACACAATGGCTCTTATCTTTTTCCTGAATTTCCTATACACAATTCTAGGAAAATTATCACATAAAGTTTAGATTTTTAATACCTTTCTTTAGAAAATTTTCCTTAGACTAGATAGGAATAAGAAAAAGAGTTTATTTTGTGTGTGAGGTCCATTACAACTATACTGTGTGTTTGCATATAATTCATATTGCATATGGTTATTAATAATGCTGTTCATAGTATAACAAGAATTATGACCATTAATTATTATTTCATCTAAGCCTATAAATTCAGCCCTATATAAATAATTTGGAAGTTAGTGTTATGATTCTTACAAGGTACTAAGACAGTGGAATTGATAGAGACAATAATTATCTAATTTAGCATGGTTCAGTATGATTGATCTGATCCTACAAGGAGATGTTATGGGCCAGAACTTGAAACAAGGTACTAAGTGACATTGATTAAATCTAATTTAGTATTGATTTAATCCTACAACAAATAATGGTTTCCTAGTAATGTAATGATTGGAGTATACTCAGTGCATAGCATATAAGCAAGAAGCTCTCAGGGCCAGACACAGAAGCTCACAATCCCACTCTCGGAGGCGGAGTCAGATTCATTCCATTTTCTACCTTGTGTTGGCTGGAGATTCGGAGAAAGCCAGTCAGAAGCCAGAGTCAGAGACAAAGGACTAGTGTCAAGAGCTCTTGGAACCAAGGAGAGAGAGATAGGTCTCTAAGAAAGCTAACTAGGCTATTTTGAAGGAGACAATAAAGGATCTGGACTTTAACTCCTGGCTGCATTTGAGGTGATTATTACTCTGAACTAAAATGAAGGCTGCCTCCAGAAGCCCCACAATAATTCTGCTCATAGAGAACATTATATTTTAGAGAAGAATATTAAAACTTAAGCCATGAGAAAAAATAATTTACTGGTCTATTGACAGCAAGAATTTTGTTTGTTACTCATAAATTTCCAGGGTACACCAACAGACTATCAAGAGAAACAAGTAAGAAGGAAAGGATAGGGATAGGGGCTACTGTGATTCTCCCTAATTTCAACTGAAAGGCCATATTTATATTTATTTGCTACTATCCTACCCAAATAAAGAAGCAAATCAGTTTTACATAAAACTGAAATCATTACAAGTTCTATATAAATCTGAATTGTATTATTTTGCTTACATTTTTATAAAGACTATTTTTAATATCATGGAACTGAAAAGGTGATGGAATTCTCCATTCCAAAAGACAAATTTAATATTTCACAATTCCTCACTTTATGCTATATAGAGAGAACAATATTTTAGAATACAGAAATATGTAGGGTGCCCACTAAATCTCTATTCAGTTTCCATCTAGTCCATGCTAGTCTCAGGATTCTCAGATATAGATGTAAAGTGCCAGCAGAGCAAAGCTATATTGCCTTTAAAATGTTTAATTTCTGGTTCATAAATGGATCATGGTGAATGTGAAGAAGATTTTCCAGTTACCTCAAATCAGACCAAATTTATACTTATGAAATATTAAGAAACTTTGTAATCTTATAGACAAAATAGATATTTTGGGTAGGTTACACATTTAGGTTGTTTTAGAACTAGTTAAAAATGAGACCACAATATGAATTTTAATGGGTCACTGCTACTTTGGATGACTTTCTGTTATGGGATATCACAGATTCATGTCCTGAATTCTGTCTTATTTTAAAATTTGTATCAATTACATGGAGAAAACTAAAAATGACTTGCTCATAAAAACAAATAAATGGCAATTGTGGGAAGGATAACTGCTACATTAAATGAAAGAGTCTTGATGTAAATGATCTTGACAACTAAGAATAAACACTAAATCTAAGATTAAATAAAGGTAACTGGGATGAAATGTACTATACTCAAAGAAATCTTTCCTTAAGGGAAACAATTGGATTCCCCAAAGAGGAATCTCAAGAGAATCTATCTATGAAAAATAAAACTTAATTTAATTAAAAATAATTGAAATAACTTATAAGAGGGTGGAGCCAAGATGGCAGAGAAGGCACACGCGACTTTCTAAGCTCTTCTCTTACCTTCTTTATCAATATTATATCGAGCCTCAAAAATAGTCTTGACTGCTACAATTTGTAAAGATAAGAAGTATAACAACTCACCAGCCGAAGAAAATCTGCAGTCTCCCAAAAAAGGTTTGTTCCGGGGCCAGGGGGAGATCAGCTAGACTGGGAAAGAAATTAGGTTCTGAGGAGAGCCTCAAACGGAAAGTGAAAGCACAGATCTCAGCACAAGCTCGAAGCCCCAACCTGCAGTACAGGGCTTTTCCTTGGGGCAGTTGCAGACCTGCACCATGGGAGGGCACAGCCCAGGTTAGCCTCTAATCTGCACAGTGGGGGGCTCGGCTTGGGGCCATAGAGCTTGAGCAGGGCCAATTTGTGGGGCAGAGACATTGGGGCAGAGACGTTTGAGCAGAGACTGCCGGGCAGAATCCCAGTAGAATCAGAGGTTTGCAGTCAGCTGCTAATACCCACAGCCCCACAAGAGGCTCTGGCCTGGGGCAGTGACACTTTCACCCCTTAGTCTCTAGCCTTGGGCAATCGCTAACCCACACAGCCCTACTGGGCAGTTCCATAGTTCGGCCACTGCTGAATCCACCTCCTGTTGGGGGAAGGGAAAACTCTCACTCAGAGCACTCCCATACTTTGGAGCAGGAAACTGGTTTACATCTCTTCTGTTCTGCAGAGGAAGCTGGTAACCCCCTTGCCTAGGAGGCATACCCTAAAGGCTTTAAAACATGAATAAAAAGATGAAAAGAACTATCAACAGCTTCTATACAGAAAAAGAGCAGGTCAGCAAACCTGAAGAGACTAATAGCAAACACACCAGACAATACCTGTCCCCTTTTACAAGATGCTCTCATAGAAGAGACCATTAAAAGTCTCAAAAGAGATTTAGAAGATAAATGGGGAAAGGAAAGAGAAGCCTTACAAGAGAGCAACAACTTCCTGAAATACAAATTGGAAAAGATAAAAAATTCCCAGGAAGTGCAGGGAAACAAAATTTGTGAATTGGAAAAAGTAAAAAAAGCTCAGGAAAGTAAGATTTGTGAATTGAAAAAAAAAGAATTCACTAGAAAGTAGGATTTGTGAATTGGAAAAGACAAAGAGCTCACAAGAAAGTAGGATCTGTGAACTGGAAAAAGAAAATAATTCACTAAAAAAAAAAAATATAGTGAAATGGAAAAAAATTCCACAGAGCAAAACACAACATTTAAAAACTCAATTGGACATATACAGAAAGAAGTAAAAAAAGCTAATGAAGAAAATAATTCTTTAAAAATTAGAACTGAACAAATTGAAACTAATGATTCATTGAGACAGCAAGAATCAGTCAAGCAAAACCAAAAAAATGACAAACTGAAAACCATGAATTACTACTTGCAAAACGACAGACTTGGAAAATAGATCTAGGAGAGATAATCTGAGGATTATTGGACTTCCTGAAAATTATGATGAAAAAGAATCTAGATACTATTTTACAAGAAATCACCAAAGAGAACTGCCCAGATGTAATACAACGAAGGTAAAATAGGCATTGAAAGAATCATCGAACATCTTCTGAAAGAAACCCTAAAATAAAAACCCCAAGGAATATTGTCCAAATTTCAGAACTATCAGATTAAGGAAAAAATTTTTACAAAGCCAAAAAAACAATTTAAAAAAGGTGCCAAATAAATTAAAGATCTGGCTGCCTCTACATTAAAGGATCGGAGGGCTGGAATCATATTTGAAAGGCAAAAGAACTTGGGATGCACCAAAAATAAACCACCAACAATGAGCATTTTCTTCCGGGAAGAAATGAATTTAATGAAACAAATGAATTCCATTTGTGTAAGGAAAACAGAACTAAAAAAATTTTGATTCCAAAACAAGAACTAAGAGATGCAGAAAAGGAAAAAGAACTCTTGAGAATTGTATTTTGTTGTATATACAAAAAAAATACATGATAATTTGATTTATGATATAAAAAAAAAAAGTGATAGGAAAAGGGATGATGGCAGAATGGGGGAAAAAATAAAAAGAGGGAAACCAAATTCCACAAAGAGGCAAAGGAAACTTATAATCTGAGGGAATTTAGAGAGGGGAGGAACATTGTGTGAATCTTTTACTCATCAGAGTTGGCTCAAAAAAAAATAATTGACATTTGTTTTTAGAGAAAAAATTTCTCTTTGCCCCATTAAAAAGGGGAGGGAAAAGGGAAAAGAAAAAAGAGTAATAAGGAAGGGGGAAAGATTCAAAAGGGGGGGGAGGGACTAAAAGAGGATGCATCGGATACAAGTGAGGTACATAAGTTCAAAAAGGAAAGAGGGGTTGGGGGGGGCAAGAAAAAGTGCAAACTGGGTTATTAGGGATGGGGAAATACAGATTTAGTCATTCCAACTGTATTGGGAAGGGATGAACTCCCCAAAAGAGGAGGCAGATAGCAGACTGGATCAAAAAGTCAGAACCCTCAATATGTTTTTACAGGAAAACACATTTAAAGCAGGGAGATGAAAAATAAAGGTAAAAGGCTGGAGAAAATCTTTAATGCCAGGTGAAGCGGGTACTTTATCTCAGATCCAAAAGCAAAAATTGATCTGTAAAAAGAAAGGAAGAAACTACATCCTGCTAAAGGAGAAAACAATGAAGCAATATCAATATTAAACAATACACCAAATGGTTGGCATCCAACTTCCTAAAGGAAAGTTGGGCAAGAAGAAAAGAAACAAAACTGTAATTAGTGGAGATCCCAACCTTGATCCCGAATTGACAAATCCAAACCACAAAACAAGTAAAAAGAAATTAAAGAAGAAATAGAATATTAGAAAAATTAGGGATGTTAGATCTTGAGAAATTAAGGGTAGAAAGGAATATACTTTCTTCAGAGTTGATGGAACCTATTCAAAAATTGACCATATTTAGGACAAAAGCTTTAAAATTAAAATGCAAGAAAGAAAATAAAAGCTTTCTTTTTTCAGATCATGATGCAAAAAAATACATTAAACAAAACATTAGGGGTAAATAGGCCAAAAGTAATTGAAAACTAAACAATCTCATCTTAAAAATGATTGGGTGAAGCAGCAAATTATAGATAAAATTAAAATTTCACTCAAGATAATGAAATGATGAGACGCATACCAAAATTTGTGGGATGCTGCCAAAGGGTTAAAAGAGGGAATTTAATCCTTAGAGCTTACTTAAAAAAAAGAGAAAAAAAAAGATTAATGAATTTTGAAATAAAAACAAAAAAAACCAAATTAAAACCCCAATCAAACCCAAATTTGAAATTTAAAATAAAAGGAGAAAAAAAAATATTGAAAAAAAAAAACATTGAACTAATTAAAAACTAAGAGTTGGTTCTATGAAAACCAATAAAACAGATGTTTGGAAATCTGATTAGAAAAAGGAGGGAGGAAAAGAAAAGTAGTCTTAAAAGGAAAAAGGGAGAACTTTCCACCAAGAAAGAGGAAATTAGAGAAATAAAAGGATTATTTGCTCAACTTTATGCCAAAAATTTATAACCTAATGAAATGGATGACTCCAAAAATATAATTCCGAATAAAGGAGGAGGAAGTAATTGTTTGAATAGTCCCATTTCAGAAAAAGAAAAGAACAGAAATTAAACAACCCCTAAGAAAAAACCCCAGAACCAGATGGATTTAAATTTTACCAAAAAAAGAACAATTCCCCAATGCTATATAAATCATTTGATAAAATAAGAAAAGGGTCCTACCAAATTCTTTTCTATGAAAGACATGGTATGATACCTAAACGGTGGTGGAAAACAGAGAAAGAAAATTATAGACCAATCTCTAATTATTATGCAAAATCTTAAATAAGATATTAGCAAAAGACTAAGAAAATCATCCCAGGGTAATACACATGATCAAGTAGGATTTTAACCAAATGATGGTTCAATATTAGGAAAACTATAATATAATTGGCCATGTTAATAAACCAAATTAAAAAACCATATGATCATCCAATAGATGGAAAGATTTGAAAACCACCCATTCCTATTAAAACATTCAGAGTATAGGAATAAATGGACTTTTCCTAAAATAATGAGCATCTTTTAAAACCATGTAAACCCATATGTAATGGAGACAAACTGCAACCATTCCCAATAAATCGAGGAAACAAGGTTCCCACCATCACCCTTTTTAATATTTATTAAAACGCTAGCTTTGGAATAAGAGTGAGAAAGAATTAAAGGAATAAGAATAGCAATGAGGAAACCAAATTATCACTTTGCCAACACATGATGGATATTTAAGAACCCGAGATTACCAAAAAGTTATTAGAAATAATCCAAACTTTAGCAAAGTTGGATAAAAAAACCCAATTAAGTCATCAGATTCTTATATATCACTAACAAATCAACAGTCAGAGTTACAAAGAGAAATTCCATTTAAAGTAACTACTGACAATATAAAATATTTAGGAATCATCTGCCAAGGGAAAAAGAAACGTTATGAGAAAAATTACAACCACTTTTTCACAAATTAAGTCTGATCTAACCAATTGAAAAATATTAAATGCTCTTGGATAGGGGACAAAATAATAAAATGAAAAATTACCTAAACAACATTTATTTAGGCCAACCAATCAGACTCCAAAAAACATTTTAAGACCTGAAAAAAATAACAACAAAATTCATATGGAAAAAAAAAAGGTCAAAATTTCAAGGGAATTAATGAAAAAAAAAAATCAAATGAAGGTGGTTAGCTGTACCAGATCTAAAACTATATTATAGACAGCAGTTCCAAAAACCATTTGGTATTGGCTAAGGAATATAGTTGATCAGTGAATAGGTTAGGTTCAAAGGGATGATAGTCAACAAATATACAACCGTTTTGACAAAACCAAGACCCCAGCTTTTGGGATAAGAACTACTGTTTGATAAAAAATTGCTGGGAAAAATTGAAACTTATATGGCAGAAACTAGGAGATCCAACTTAACACCATACACCAAGATAAGGTCAAATGGGTCATGACCTAGGATAAAGAAGAAATTAAAAAATTAGAGGAACACAGGATATTTATTTCCCTTTGGGACCTGTGGAAGGGGAAGGACTTTATGACCAAAGAAGAACTAGGGATCGTTATAATCAAAAATAGAAAATTTCGATTATACCAAAAGCTTTTGCAAAAAAACTAATGCAGACAAGATTAGAAGGGGCAATAAACTAAAATAGTTTAAGTCAAAGGTTCTATAAACCTATTTCCAAAATATATAAGAATTACTCTAATTTATAAAAAAATCAAGCCATTTCCAATTGAAAATGGTCAAAGGATATGAACAACCCTGATGAAGAAATTGAAACTATTTCTAGTCATTGAAAAGATGCTCCAAGTCAATTAACGAGAAATGCAAATTAAGCAACTCTAAGATAATTCCACACCTGTCAGATTGGCAAGATGACAGGAAAAAAAAAGATTGTTGAGGGGTGGGAAAACTGGGACATTGATCATTGTTGGAGTTGTAACGAATCCAACCATTCTGAGAGAGTTTAACTGTTCCAAAAGTTATCAAACTGCATATTTTGATCCAGTAGTGTTACTACGGGCTTATATCCCAAAAGATACAAAGAAGGGAAAGGGACCTGTAGGCGAATGTTTGTGGCAACCTTCTTTTAGTGGTTAGAAAACTGAACGAATGGATGCCCACGTTGGATTGGCTGAAAAATTGTGTATATGAATATTAGGAATATTATTGTTCTGTAAAAATACCAACAGGATGATTTTTGGAAAAAGCCTGAGAGACTTAACAAACTGGATGCTGAGTGAAATGGAGGACCAGGAGATCATTATATACTTCAAAAAATACTATATGATGACCAATTTGAGGACCTGGCCATCCCGAAGGAGATCAACCAAATCATTTCCAAGGAGAATGAATAACAGCAGCCCAGAGAAAAAACCTGGGTGAGACTAAAAACCATTACATTGAACTCCCAATGCCCACCGCATTTTTATTTCCTTCCAAGCTAATTGTAAATATTTCAGAGTCTGATTCTTTTTGTACAGTAAAATAACGGTTTGGTCATTATATTATTGTACTAATTTATTTTTAATATATTTAAATCCACTGGTCATCCTGCCATCTGGGGGGAGGGGTAGGGGGTAAGAGGTGAAAAAATTGGAACAAGAGGTTTTGGCAATTGTTAATGCTGCAAAGTTACCCATGCATATAACCTGTAAATAAAAGGCTATTAAATAAATAATTTTTTTAAAAAATAACTTATAAGAATATATAGGTAATATTAATGTAAAGATGTATAGGAACTTTTAAATATCATGTTTTCATAGGATAAATTCAAAGAAGGTTCAATATTTATTTACAGTATGGGAGATAATTACCCAGTTGGACTTTTTCCTGATCAGGAAACTGAGTAAAGTGTGGTTAATTCTTAAAACAGTATAAAGACATCTAAAAAATATAAAACATCTAGGAATAGGTAACCTAGATAGTGAGGAGATGGAAAATCATATCATATTAACATTACCTGAAGAAATGTATTTATTTAAATTGGACACATGATGGTGTCTTCAGATATTTGAAAGGATGCCATATACATGAGGTATTAATTCTGTTTTACTTGGACACAAAGGGCAGAATAAGGATCAGTGAATAAAAATTACAAAAATTAGATTGAGGCTTGATGCAAAAAGGAAGGAAGAATGGAAACTTTCTAACAGCCTGATTTGCATGATAATTGAAAAGATTGGTTTGGAAGGGAAGAAGAATTCCTAATTCTTCTAATGGAAAGTCTTGAAATGAAGCCTGGATGACCACTTGTCTGAATATTGTTCAGTAGATCCCTATCCTGCTTCACATTGAATTAGATAACTTCTGAAGTTTCCTTTAACTTTGAGATGGTACTGTTTAAAATTGAATATATGCATTTAACTTAATAACAATCAAAACATCAATTTTTTTGCATAAAATTAGAAAACTAGACAAAATCATAAGACATATGTGTATATCTATATATAGGTATGTATGTAGATATATGTATATATTTACATATATCAATGTAAGAATACATAAATGGAAAAGAATATCAAGGTTCGCACTAAAGAGAAAAGTTAATGGTAATATAGTAATTCCAGTCTGTAAAATCTAAAAATAGAATAATATCAAAACAATCTGGCATCAGGAAAAATCAAGAAATATGTCCATGGAAGAGAACAGACATACTAGAGAAACAATCCATTCTTAAAAAAAGACTATTTTTGAAAAATTTTAAAAATAAAATTTGAAAGAATAGATTATTCACCAAAACGACTTGTTAATGTTTGCAATTTGAAAAGGGATTTAGACCCATTTCTTAGATCATACACTCAATGGAATTCCAAATAAAGGAGAAACAAATTAATTTTCATATTGAGGAATATGAACTATTTTCAGTTCAGATGATAAAAGGAATTATTAAGAACATTAATTTTTAAGTTAAATGATTAAGAGAAAAATATTAAGAAATTATTAAGCATGATGTAGTTATGAAAATTTAAAAATATTTGCATCAAATTATTTAATAGAAAAATAATTGATGAGAAATATATAGCAACTCTGATAGACTAAAATATGAACACATATAATATATAAGAAATTATGGAGTTTTTTAAACAATCCTCTATGGAAAAGAGGTCAGAAGATATAGAGAATTTACACAAAAAGAATTATTTGATTTTTATATCATATTTAACTTCATTAAAAATTCTAAAAAAAAAGTTCTTTATAACAATTTTGTGCTATTTTCTCATATATATCAAATAGATAAAAAAATGAAGAAATTTGCTGGTGGGTTCATAGAATAAGAATTATATTTACCTATTGCTATTAAAATAGTACAATTACAGAATCATTTTTAGAATTATAACTATATTATGAATGAATTAACAAATATTTATTAAGCACTTGCTATATGCAAAACACCTTATTAAGTTAAAGGAAATGTAAATAGAGAAGTAAAACATCCATGATCTCAAAAAACTCACACTCTAATGGGAGAGATACAAACATGGAAAATTTTTATTGAACTGATAGGAAAAGATTCTATTTCCTTTATAGTATAATAGAAAAAAAAAAAAAAAAAAGATAGTAATACTGATTCTTTAACATTCTTTCCCCTAATTAAAACCATATCTTTCTCATGTCAAATCATTTAATATATCAAGGAATTTAGAAACAGGAATTTTTATAGATCAATAAAGCGTATGCAATCAAAGAATGCTGGAAATAACCTGTATGTTTAATAAGAAAAAAGCTGTCTAAATAAGTTGTGGTACGTTAATGTAATAGGGCATTAGCATGCAATTAGTGCCAGCAGATGCAAGGCATTCAAGGAAAATTGGAAACATTTGTATAAAATAATACAAAACAAAATACAGAATCATTAATATGAAGTAAGACAAAGGAGGAGAAGGAAAAGGAGGAGAAGAAGGCAAAGAAGGATGACAAGGAGGAGAAATATAAGGAGAAGGAAATGATAACTAACCATATTTATCATGAAGTAAAGTGAATGAGAATAAATGGCTAAACACAAAATCTTCATGAGGATTTAGAATAAATAAATAAATAATTCTGATTCAATATGCTTCCAAATTAATATATATTCAAATAATTAATAAACATGTTTACTTGTTTTTTATGTTTAAAGTTAATCCTTTAATAAAATAATTTTAAAACAATGACTGGATTTAAAATGAATACTCATCCTTGGTCTATAGGGTCTGCTCTGATATGAGGTTGTGTAGAGTTTGTAACTCAAAGAAAAAAGTCATTAATGAGGAGTTATTAAAAAAAAAAAAAAAAAACACTTATGTGCCAGGTATTGAGCTAGAACAAATAGGAGAAAAGGAAAGGGGAATGATAGTTGGTTGCCCCTCCTCCACTGTTGTTTCAAAAACAAGAGACAGAGATACAGATGAAAAGGCAAATATACAGTAAGACAAATGATACTTAATCTAATTACTTCATTTATCCTATTGAGGGGGAAATGCCAGGCTATTATTATAAAATTCCTATCAAAATAAGACTAGGCTTTGGTTGGCATATTCATGTTGATGTACTTAATATCTCACTTAAAAATCATCCTACTTAAACTTGATTATCAGCACCACAGGACTAATGACCAGATAATGTTATTTTAAACCACAGCACCTCATAGAAAGTATCTGCTAAGGTGTAGAGAAATTTTTATCTGTGATAATTACAATAGTATCCACATGAATGAAATCTTGGATCTTTGTAGTAATCCTGTAATAAAGACGATCTTGGTTTGACTGTATTATGAAGATTGTGAAATGTGATGCATTTAGAAAATGAAAGAAGTGGCTTTTTTTTTTTTTTTTGAATCTGGTGAAGGTGGAGAAGATCACTTAAAATTTTTCATCTTGATGAAACTTAGAAAAATTTATGTGATGACATCTCCTGGCCCATTGAATTTAGTATTTTCCTCAACTATATTTCTTAAATAAGAATAATAAAGTATTCTCCCTAAAACATCTTTCATTTACCTAACTTGTCTCTTTTCATTCATTATAACTAAGTACAACTGCCTATCTGGAAAATGATCAAATTAATGCACAAAACATTAAAAGTGAAATAGCTTTTTAAAATCCATTGAAGAATAAAGCATTAACATTTATACATTCTAAAAAACACTAATTAGAATTTTGCTGATGAATACTTCTCTGCCTCTAAGTCAACAATAAATTAAAAAGTGAGCACTACTTTAAAAGAAATTGGAATACCATATAACAATAAAAGAAAGTAAATACCAACTGATTGCCTCCTGCCTTTTGGTGTTTCTTTATCACATTCTGTCTTTTCACATATAGCAAGATGTAATAAAATGGTTTATTTCTTGTGTGATTAAAGTCCCAGCTGTTACAACTTATTGGATCATTTTAACAGTCACATTCTTTCATTCCTACCTCCTAGCCCATTCTTTATCATAAAGATATGACACTTTATTCGAAGAACTATTTCCAAAGTAGCCCCCCCAAAAATCAATAAAACTAATTTTAAAAAGATAATTAAGGACTGATGGTGATGATAATGACAATAATAATGACATCCTTATAGCAAAGATAATTTGTATAATGCTCCAAATAATTTTGAATAATTTTTCATATGTCTGAAAAATTTGAATTTCTAATTATTCCATATAATCTAGGAAATAATTCATCTTGTAATTACTTCTTCACATGAATCAGGATTATATAATTTTGGTTTATTAGTTATTTTTTGGTAGATTTGAATAATAGAAACTTAGATTTGAAAGGGATCAAAGTCATTTATTCTAAACTTCTCATTTTAAAGACAAAGAAACTGAAATTGGAATATATATTATAATTTGTATGAGTCCATATAAGAAGTATGAACTGTAAGAAGTTACAGAGTCAGAGAGATAATTGAAATCCAGATTGTTAGTTTCCTAATATAGAATATTTACAACATGACTTCTCATTAGCTATGTCTATATTTATAATGGTTGAAAAATCAGGATTTTCTTTTTTTAAAGATTATGTACTGCTTTTATCACTAGGCACATTGTTTTTTTTTCCCCTCCATAATGCTTTTTCTTTTAAAATGAGTAATCTGATTTAATAAACATATTTTAATCTCTCAATGGCCAAAACAAGTCTCTAAAACAATTTCAGATCATTTACTAATGGGCATTGATAGAGGGGATTTTCACAGGGAATCCTCAACATTGATGAAATCAGATATATTCGATTGACAGAATGAATACTGGTTTTGGAGTCAGATGACCTGGGTTCATAGCTCATCTTCTGACAATACTTGGATAAGTCATTAATATTAGCATCAGTTTATTTTTCTGTGAAAAGAGATTAAACTAAATCCTCTCTGAATTTCTTTTCATCTCCAGATCCATGATCCTAAATTATTAATGTTTGAGTAAAAGTCTTCTAGAATAGAAAATGTTGATGTGATTTTCAAAGTCATATATAATTTTTAGTATACACAGTCAGATAGTTTTGTTTTTCAAGTAATGGCAGCTGGAAGCTATTTATCAATAGTAACTCATCAAGAAAAGTGTCTTATCTGAGGAAAGAGAAAAAATATGCAAAGCATGACTCAATAGGGTAGGCAGCTGCCTGGAATTTGGAAGCTCTAAGTTTTTATAATGATAGTAAAGATTATTACTATCATGATTATTTCAGAAACCATAGCTAAGCTCGCAGTAATTTCAAAAAAAAAAAAAAAAAAGCATTATTCTTGCTTCCAGTAGGTAGTGCAAAGGATTTACTCAAACATACAGGCCTGGAAAATCACAGACACAAAAGCACTACCATTTATATGTATTTAAAAGTTTAATTTGAGAGAAGTCTTATGAGAAAATAAATAAAGAAATCATATTACCAGTTGTTTACTAGATGGTAGCAGTTTGGAGAAAGAACAAGAAGAAACCAAGAGAGCAGTTACACCCATGGGATCTTAAATAATGAATAATGTGGATCACGGTCTGATCCTTTGGGAAGAAGGATTATATATGGTCTCTGGTACAAAACTGCAATAAATTTCAAAATCAGGGACTCCAGCATATCTTATTTTTAAAGTATGTTAAGATAATGTCCTAGTGCCTTTAATTTTCTAGGCCATTCCTGCTCCAAAATTAATCACAAATTAGAGAAATTATCAGATTCATAATATAATGAATAAATGACAATCCAAGATATTTTTGCCACCTCTTTGTATAAAGTTGGAACAAAGAAATAAGCCAAATCATTCATAACATGTGTGTACCACCTGATTTTGACATATTTCTTATCTAATGCTGCTTTGCAGGTTATTTTGCAATTATTTTGGTACCTTGGGTTTTAAGTAAAATAACTGAAAATGCAAGTTAACTTCATTAAAGTGGTGACACACCAATTAAAGAAATAAGGTTTAATACCAAAGTAAGTGCATATGAGCAAGGGTTTACTAGGGAGTTGAAAACAGATGGCTGTTTTTCAATGAAAAAGACATTCTTGGAGGCTCTTTTGAATCAATGCAAGATTACATTTTTGTGTTATCTTTAAAATGTCATAATTCCAAACTTGAGTAATATGAACATCAAAATTAGCCTACTAGGAACTATACCTGAATGAACCATATTTGATTTTAATAACTGAATTACACTAATGCACTAATTATTATTCTGTTATTTTGGGTATCTCTTAATAGCATAAATGAGAACCCCCATTCTGTTTGCCAAACACTAAGCTATTTTGCAACTTTAAATATCTTATCATGGATGTGAGCAAACAGGAGAGTTTAACTATATGGCTAGAAAGCTACAAAAAATATGGGAGAAAGTAAAACAGTGTAACTTCATCATGGATAATGATTCCAAAGCCAAACAGAAAACGAAATCAACTCAAAAATGCTAGTGTTGTTCTCACTTACACTGTGAGACAGAAGAGATTGAAAAGGCAGATCATTTTTAAAAGCTCTAACTTTCACCACCAACTAACTTTAGTGAACCTGAACTGGGTTTTATGTCTACTGAGCTGTAGTCTTGGATCATCAAGCACCTGTTGTGCATTTCCAATTAGATGTCTCAAACACATGTTCAAAGAAGTATTCATTTTTCTACCCAAAACCAATTGCTATTCTTAACTTCCAGAGTCATTCTTGACTTTTCATACTTCCTCACTGTCCTAGTCCATTCCGTTGCTAAATATCATTGATTGTACCACCATTCACTTGGATCCATCACCCTTTCCTCCAGCATCATAACTACCCTAGTTCAGGCCCTTATCACTTCCATTCTGTATGATTTTAGGAGGTTCCTAAGAGTTTTCTCTAGCTAAAGTCCTTCCCTCTGCAAGCTATTCTCCATACATTTGCCAAAATGGTGTTTGGAAAACATAGGGTTCACCATGTCACTCCTCTGCTCAAGAAGTTCCAACTCAAGAAGCTATTCCCTCTAAGATTATATATATGTATATATATATATACATATATATATATTTCTCAATTTCCTATTTGAAGTTCTTCAAGTCTGTTGCTAGCATATATTCCAGAATTATTGTGTCTTACTCTCATTCACAGACTTAGCATTCCTGATCCAGCCTACTAGTTACTTAATGTATTTTGTATATTCCTGTTTTTTTCCTCTGATACTGTCACTTCACGGGTGCAGCCCCTTATCACCTCATGCCTAGACTATTACAATAATCTGCTGGTTTGCCTCCCTCGAGTCTCTTACCTCTACTATCAACTGTCCATGCAGCTGTCAAATTAATCTTCCTAAAGTAGAAATTTGACCATATTACCCCCTATGCAAAGTGCTGTGGCTCCCTAAAACTCTTAGTTTCAAATACAAAATATTCCATTTGACGTTCATAGATCTTTAAAAACTTGGCCTCCACTTGTCTTTCCAATCCTACACCTTCTTCTTTATCATATTCTATGAGATCTAGTGACAGTGTTCTCCTTGTTATTCCTTACAGAAAACAACATCTCATATCCAGACTTAAGGCATTTTCTCTGCTTATTTCTCAAGCCTGGAAATCTTTCCTTTCACATTTCCACCTCCTGGCTTCCCTGACTTCAATCCTCAGATAAACCCTATCTTATAAGATAAGTCTTTTTTGATTCCACTTATTATTACTGCCTTTCCTCTATCACCTCTAATTTATCCTGTTCAGCTTCTTTATGTATAATTGTGTTTTGTTTTATGTTATTTCCAATAGACTGTGAGCTCCTTGAGACCAGGAAACTGTCTTTTGCTTTTTCTATTCCCAGTACTTTGCACAGTGCCAGGCACAGAGCAGATGCTTAATAAATCTTTATTCACTGATTGGTTTTATTCTGCCCAGATATTACAGGGTAAACAAGGGATTAAAGGTCAGTGTAATTAGTAATAACAAAGGGGAAAGAAAAATAATACCCATTTTGTAATAGTGCAAAAGAAAATTTTAAATCCCAATTCATTTCCCCTTTATCTGTCTTAATTCTTGCTTTTAGACAGACTTGTGTTCATTTGCTTTGTAAGATCTAGAATAGTAGTGATTATAAATGGGATTTGGGTCATTATTTGGATAATCAATTACCTTAAAAAGTTATTTGACTTCACCTCCTAGCATTCCACCATTTCCTTGTTTCTTACATTCTTTGATGAAAGGGTCACCCATCTCCTCACAAAAACCAACCAATTCTTCTCCTTGCACCTTTGATTTCATCCCTTCACTCTTGTCCAGCTTCCTGATACTGCTGTTATCCCCCCTCTCTCTGTTCTTCAATTTTTGCTTTTCCTTCAAGACTGGGGTCAAGAGCTTTTCTAAATCCCATTTTCCTGATCCCATTCATCCCTCAAATGTAATTTCATCTTAAAACTATATCCCATGAGAGCAGTGAGATAGGTTTTGTTGTTTGTTTTAAACTTTTATGTTTGCATCCTCAGCATTTAGCAAAATGCCTGATACATAGTACTTATATACTTGCTGATGTACTGATCTTTTTGCAGCTTTTGACACTATTAATCTACTTTCTTTTCTTGGTCTCCATTTTCTTCCATGGCTTTTATATGTGCTAATCCTGCTTCTTCCCTATAAGTAATTCACCTTGCAGAATTTCTGATTTGGAAGAGAACATTGACCCAAAAATTTGGGTCAACTCATGCCATAGCAATATTCTGTTCTAACACACACATACATATACATACACAGACACAAAAACACAGATACACAAACACAAGCTTTACTTGAAGACCTCTGCTGAGGGGAACCCCACTTCTTACTAAAGCAGTCACTTTTATTTTTGCAAAGCTTTAATTGTCAGGAAGTAATTTCTCTCTTGTTTCTTTGCAATTTCTAAGCTTTGTGCTTATAGAGACAAGATAATCTTCAAATACTTAAAGTTTTCAGTAAGTTATTGCTCTTTTTTATTCAACATTTAAGTTTTTCTTTTCTTTTATCTCTCTCTTCAATTGTGCACAACATGATGCATCTCTAGTGAGAGTGATAAGTTACTTCATTCTACTTATAATCCTACAAACAAACCTGTCTCATTTTTTCTCCTTTCCTGGATACTGAAGACTACTTTCACACACACACACACACACACACACACATACACATATGCTCCAAAGTTACCCTAGATTATAGCCTATTCTTCCTCTATAATCTTCCTTTACATTTTCATCCGAGACCAAATACCCAATTTTCACATTTATAATGAAAACGACCAAATTCATTTATATATCCTGAATATTTCTCTTGTCCCATTTTTGAAACTTAACTTCCATTGAGAGTAACCTCATGCTTTCAACAACCCTGGTTCAAAGTTTGGAAAGAACTTTGACTTTTCCCTTTCTTTTTCCCTAAACACCCACACCCACATACACACACACACACACACACACATTATCAGTAATTAAATTCTGCTAATTCCACCTCTACAATATCTCTTGCATCCACCATGTTGTCAACTTAATTCAAGCCCTTATTACTACTTACCCATTGCATTTTTGCAGTAGGCATCATTGTACTTATTAGTCTGTCTTCCATTCTCTTTTCTTCCCATTTTCAAAGCTAAACAATCTTCTTAAGGCACAGATTGATCCATGCCATAACAGTGATCAAAAATCATGAAGGTCTCCCCCCATATTATCTCTATGGTAAAGTATAAGCTCCTTCAACAGGCATTTATAACCACTGCATCTTTACTATCCTAACTCATGCACTCTATGATCCAGCTAAACAAGATGATTATAAAACTGGTACCCGAATTTAATATATTCTCTCCCAACTCAGTGAATTTGAAAAGTGTCCCTCTTCCCCCTCCTCCTTTCTGGAATGCATTCCTACCTAGTCTCTAACTTTCAAGCTCCTTACTTTCCCATGCAATGTAATCGATACATAACAGGTTTCTTAGCCTCTAATCTACCCTTCTCCAATATATTCTTCAAACTGTTGCCAGCATAATTTTCTTAAAGCAACACACAAATAATATCATTACTATACTTAAAAAATAAAATAAAACAAAAAATTCATTCTAGATTACTTGGCAAATGATGTATAAAAAGTCCTTATACTAGCATTTCAGAACTTCCACAACGTGCATGTATTAATTACTATCCAGTTTTATCTCATGCTATTACCTTTTAAATATTCTATCCAAACTAGAGTAATTGCCAGTTCCCTTTTCATACTCTTCTTTCATATATTCATATTTTTGCTCACATTAACCTGAAATGGACTCCCCCTACTCACCCATCAAGACCTGCTGAAATATTTTTAAGTGCAATTCAGATATTCTTTTTTCCATGAAATTATTCATCAGTCTCAGGCCTCTGCTTTGTACTTTCTATTATTATTTGCTTATTTATCAGTTGTTTCTGTGTTTGTTGTTCTTATTATTTCTCTCTGTTCAGTTAGTCCCTTAGAGGCACGGTCATTATTTTATCTTTGTCTTTAAATGCCAAATACAGATTCTTGTACACAGTAGGAGATTAATACATGCTTGTGGACTTGAATTTTGAATACTGTCTATGAGGGCAATCAAAGCCATCCCAGCCCCACCATCATTCCCTAAAGCATCTAGTTTTTCTAAAAATTGTTAACCTCTGATGGCAGTTTTACTCTGTAGATACAGTTTGTATCAGGGCAAATTCAAACTTTTTCCACCATAATTTACTTTCAATTTTTATTGACAGCATCTATAGGTCTTGTGCTCAATTACTTCCTTGGCTGAGGGAGAAAGAAAGGTTTACCCTTCTGTTGACCGCTATCATAGACTCTAGTTAATTATCAGCTATGTTGACATCTTGCACTTGATGTGCCGTGTTCATTTAGTTGCTCCCCCAAGGAGTTATATTTCATAATGCTGTAGAACTTTAAATATAGAGAAACTGAACCATAGAAATTTCAAATGGCATTTTCAAGGACATAGGCAGCTGAAGAATAGTGTTTTCCAAAGAGTTCAAGTTATCTAATCCATTGTTTAATTTAATTGCCTCCACTAAAAATAAGAATCACTTAATAATAAAAACAACAATAATAATGACAATAATTTGATGGCACATCATGTTTCCCATTTTAGCCACTATTTAAATAATTCATATAAAATAATTATTATATTTAATCTTAATTTTGCTTTTTTTCTTTAAAAGGATTTAACTCAGATGCTAACTTTTTATGACAGCTAAGAAGCGGGAATATCAAAATAGGCATAAGGGAGGGGATTCATTCTCTTCTTAATTTCATTGTACTTCTACCTCTGGTAGTCACTAGTTTGTTTTTGTTTTTTTGAGATTGTTTTGTTTTGTTTTGTTGCTGGTATCCCATCCTCCTCAAACTAATAACATCTCTCCCAACCAAAGATACTTTCTTTCTGCTTCAGATATGTTTTGTACATTCCTATATACATGTATGTTGACTCCTTAATCATAACATATACTACTTGAATAATATCAGCTACTGAAAGACAGAAACTGGTTTGCTTTTGTGTTTTCATCTTCAATGTCTCCTAACAGTGCTTGCTTCATAGGCATTCACTAATATGCTGTAAAAATAATAGGATAATGTCAGAACAGTGTTTTATTCATCCTTCAAGTATCAAATAATAAAGAAAAACCATCCCCTGTGTGTGTCCAATACTGGAAAATAAAAAAATGCTTTTTCTGCAAATAAATGAAAAAAATATATTTTAATAAAAATTTTAGAAATTAAATTAAGTTCTAAATATATCCTGTTATAGATTTATAAAGCTGATGAAAACTGAGTCACTAAGGCTATACCCAAAAGAAATCAAAGAAAAAGGTAAAGGACCAATATATACAAAAATACTTATAGCAACTCTTTTTGTGGTAACAAAGAATTGGAAATTGAAGGGATGCCAATAAATTGGAGAAGAGCTGAACAAATTACAGTATATGACTGTGCTAGAAAACTGTTGTGCTCTACAAAAACAAACAAACAAACAAAATACTATGGAAGACCTAAATGAATTGAAACAAAATGAAGTGAAAAGAATAAATAGAACAATATATACAATAATAGAAATATTATAATGATCATCAGTTGTGGATGATTTACCAATTTTGATCTATAAATTAATCTACAATAATTCCAAATGACTCATGATGAAAAATATCATCTACCTCTAGATAGTTAATTGATGGACTTTTAGAAAAGGTTGAAGCATATTTTTTATACTCAAAATTTTTTCTTGCTTTTTTTACAACAGAGTCAATTGGGAAATATGGTTTGCATGACTTCATATGTATAAGGGTTTATCATATGCCTTGCTTTCTCATTTTAGGGACTGGGAGGAAAGAAGGAAGGAAAGAATTTAGAATGAAAAATAAAAATTCAAAAAATAAACTTTAAAAAGTAAACTGAGAGCTCAAAGTTTTAAATATAAAAATATATAGTTGTTTGTAGTTTTTAAGTCACTTAAGCAGTGATAAAGTTCTGTTCTTAAATATTTACTTTTACTTACTCTTATTTATAGCCTTGTTTAAACTTGTTACCTTATTTTCTGCTATTAAGTTGAGCTCCAAGTGTTAATACCACATTAACACCATCTTGCTGTTTACAAGGTATAATAAATTCCTGACTTGGTCTTTTATATATATTCCTTAGCCTAATTAATCTTTTCTATTTTTCCAGAACCAGTATGTAATTGAATGCTTCCAAGTTGAATTGCCTTTTATTTTAGTGAAATGAAATATAACTCTAGATGTTCTCAAGTTGATTCAGTTCTCCATGAATCTAACCTTCTATTTGGTACATACATAGTAATGAGATTCCTTGTTATCATTATTATTATTAAAGCTTTTTATATATTCAAAACATATGCATAGATAATTTTCAACATTCACCCTTGCAAAATCTTGTGTTCCAAATTTTTCTCCCTTCCTTCTCCTTACCTGCTTTCCTAGATGACAAGTAATCCAATATATGTTAAACATGAGCAGAAAAATCGGATCAAAAAAGAAAAAATTGAAAAAGAAAACAAAATGCAAGTAAACAACAACAAAAGGAGTGAAAATACTATCCATATTCAATTTCCACAATTCCTACTCTCTGAGTGCAAATGGCTCTCTTCATCACAAGACTATTGGAACTGGCCTGAATTATCTATAATGAATATAAAGGAATTTGACAATTTTCCAACAAAATCAGAGATCAGATAGATTTGACTTATCAAGTACCCTGAATATAAGTTAGATTAAAACAGGTGTTTTCACATACAACATCATTTTAATTTTCATGGTTTTTATATAATACTGGTAAGAGATTCTCAAATTTAGTGATTATGTGTACCCTGAAAATGATAAAAACAAATCTGTGCCAATAACAGTAATTATATGAATTTTCAGAGTTAATAGGAACCTTTTATATAAGTATATGATATCTTTATCTTCCAATTAATAAACCCTCTCACAAGCAAAATTACCTTCTTTCTCCTTCAGATGTGTTCTGCACATTCCTATATACATATATATTGATTTTACTCCATCATTTAAATATAAGCTCTTTAAAGACAGGAATATATTTGCTTACAATACCTGGCACATAGTAGACATTTTATTAACTGCTTATTGATTAATCCTAGATAAAAACTTTCCACTAGAATACACCAAATATGTAATCAGTTAGTCTTTTATTGACACCAAAAAGAAAAAATTCACTACTATTCAAGACTGCACATTCTCCTTTTTCATAATGCTAAATATTTTTAAAAACTTTTCTTTATCAAGCCTAAACTTACTTCCTTACAACTCTTACTTGTTTCAAATTCTGCCCCCTCAAAACAGAAATTAATCTAATCACTTTCAGACCATTGAATTTTTCTTTGTTTTTTATTTTTAATCCTCAAAGGCAACTATCATGAATTAACCTATACCCCCAAGATTTTAAACATCTCTTCTCTCAAAATTCCTCTGCTCTCTTCAAATTATATTAAAGCATAAACTCAAGATCATTTTCAAACTGTCATCTCTTCCACTGGAAATATTTAGCTTATAATTGTTCTTTCTAACATGTGGCCTCTAGAAATGAGAATAATGTTACAGATCTGGTTTCATTGATATAGAGTCTAGAAAAACTATCATCTAAGTCTCTTTTTTAAACTATCCATGTAACTCACAATAAATTCAAAGATCATATTTATTTTCTTATCTACCATATCACACTGTCTTTCCTCAGTATCAGTATAATGCTTAAGGAAAGTAGCCAAGATAGCTGGATAAAGCAGGAACTCATCTGAAGTCTCATATTCTTTCTATATGGATACTGGAGTAACACAATGCACAAAAATTCAGAATAAAGCAATTTTCCAGCTTAAGATAACAAAGGACCTCAAGAAAGGGTTCTCTCATTTGCATGAAGAGGGAGCATGGGCATGATCCAGGAATCTAGCAGGAAGCTTATGGCAAAGATCAGTTCTGGCTCAGCCAGCCAGGGGCTCAGAAGGCCAGCTGTGAGACCTCCCACCCCAGTGTAGAAGGCAAATTGCTAGATTCTAAAGGTCTGCACCATCAGGCCAAGCCAACCAAGCACTTCTGGCCTCAGCTAATTAATCAGTGAGAGGGATGTGTCCCACTGCAAAAGAAGCTGGGGATAGTCCCATGTGCCCTAGGAAAAAAGGTCAACTTTTTAAAATGAGCAAAAAAAAAAGAAAAAAAGCCCTGACCATACAAAGTGGTGATGGTAACAGGGAAGATCAGAACACAAACTCAGAAGATGACAGTGGTGGGAAAGTGGTACATATGAATCCCAAAGAGGAATGCACATTGGTCTCAGTCTCAAAAGTTTCTCTTTGAAGAGCTCAAAAAAGGATTTTAAAAACCAAGTAAAAGATATGAAAAAATTTTGGGAAAGAAATGAGAGTTATGTAAGAAAATTATGAAAATAAAAGTCAACAGCTTGGGGAAATAAAGCAACAGCTTGGAAAAGGAAGGCCAAAAGTATTTTGAAAGAAACAACTCCTTAAAAATAGATTTGCTGAAATAGAGAAAAAAATGATTTGAACAAAACAACTCCTTTAAAAGTGGAATTGATCAAATGGGAAAAGAGGTAAAAAAGCTAACCAAAGAAAATGTCATTAAAAATTAGAGTCAGAGGAAAAGTGAATGACTCAATGAAATATTAAGAATAAGTCAAACAAAATTTTGTAAAGAAAAATAAATAGAAGAAAATGTAAAATACCTTACTGGAAAAACAACCAATCTGGAAAATAGATCCAGGAGAGATAATTTAAGAGTTATTGGAAGTAGAGAACATTATGGAAAGGACTAGAGAATATTATAAAGGTAAAAATCAGACAACAGTATAAAAGGTAAAATGGATAATTTTGATTACATTAAATTAAAAAGGTTTTGCATAAATAAAACCAACAGAAACAAAATTAAAAGGGAAGTACAAAGCTGGGGAAAAAATCTTTACAGATAGTACTTACAGACAGGTAAAGGTCTCATTTCAAAAATATATAAAGAATTTTGTCTTATATATAAGCATAGAAGTAATTCCCCAAATGATAAATGGTCAAAGGATAAGAATAGATGATTTTCAGATGAAAAAAATTAAAACAATTTCTAGTCATATGAAAAAGACTCTAAATCACTATTGATTAGAGAAATCCAAATTAAAACAACTCTGAGATACCACCTTACACCTCTCAGATTGGCTAAAACAACAGGAAAAGATAATGATAAATGTTGGAATAAATGTGGGAAAACTGGGACACAAATGCATTTTTGGTAAAGTTATGAAATGATCCAGCCAATCTGGAGAACAATATGAAACTATGCTCAAAGAGCTATAAAACTGCTTGGACCCAGCAGTGCCATTACTGGGTCTCTATCTCAAGGAAATCATAAAGAAGGGGAAAGGACTCACATGTGCAAAAATGTTTGTAGCAGCTCTTTTGTGGTAGTAAAGAATTGGAAAATGAGTAGATGTCCATCAACTAGGGAATGGCTGAACAAGTTATGATATATATGAAGGCAATGGAATATTGTTGTTCTATTAAAAAAAAGGACAAACAAGCTCATTTTACAATGGCTTGGAAAGAGTTACATGAACTAATGCTGAGAGAAACAAGCAGAACTAGGAATACATTGTACATGATAAAAGCAAGAATGTGCAATGATTAACTATGAAAGATTTGGTTCTGGGTGAGCAAATATAATAAAGATGATAATACTACCTAAACTAAGCTATTTATTTACTGCTATACCAATCAGATGCCAAAAAAACTATTTTAATGACCTAGAAAAAATAACAACAAAGTTCATATGGAAAAAGAAAAGGTCCTAAAGTAAATGCAGAAATGTTCTGGAGATAATTCTATGCCAATTATCTGGACTATAGATGATTTGAAAAAGATTCCAGGCAAACTTTTCATGTAGGTAATGGCTAACAAATGAAATGAATGATTATAAAGAAATACATATCTGGAACAATGGGATTACACCTGGAGGTAAGAGCATATGACAGAGCAATTAAAAAGTAGGGATTTCCTCTAAAAAGAAAAGAATTATAAAGATAATAAGCTACTGTCTCTGCCTTGAAGAAACAATTAGCAGCACAAAAAAGGAAGTGAAAATGATCAAAGACATGAGGAAAACAATAGTGAAAAATGAATAAAATAGTAAGCATATTTTCAAAGTTAAATAAGGAGAATATGTATAACAATATAATGTATTTTAATGATATTTCTAAAGTAAAGATATAAAATATCTGTAAAATATATATAACATTCCATGTTACATACATGCATGATACAATTGTAAGCATATGCACCTTTTTAGTGATTTTTAATGTATGCCTTTTAACTTTCTATTAATACTGAAGCATTACAGGAAGTATCACACCTCACACTTCACAGGTTCATTTAGTAGGCCAGAAATACTTTAAAGCCGATGAAAGAAAACTACAGCAAAGAAGGGACATTTGACCCTGCCCATAGCATATACTATTGATTCCTTTGTTTTTTATCAAATTTTCAGTAACAATATTAATGATGCAAAACAACATTGTAAGATTTGTTTATGACTTTCTATGTGAAAAGTTATGACAATATATAACTACTTTAAAAATTACTGATGTTAACCATTAAGCTGAAAGTGAAACATTCTTCTTGACCCATCTTTAAGAGTACTGAGGACTGAGATCATTTCTTTGGCCTGGATAGTTGTAAACTCATTCACAATGCTTTGAAGATAAATGAGTAAGTTTTAGGAACAGGGGATTTAGGTTTGTTCTAGCTGGGGACCACACTCAAGTAAATGAAAACAAATTTGAAAAACTTAGGAATAGTGATCAATACAATAACCAATCAAAATGGCTTAAGACTTATTACAAATCATTCTTCTTTGCAAAGAAGATGGATTAAAAGAACAGAGAGAGAGAAAGAGGTGAGAGGTGCTCATGCGTATCAAATTGCAATTTGTTTTTCTTTACTATAATTATATAAGAGGTCTTTTTTGAAAGGAAGAGATCCAAAGTAGAGGGGAAGGAGTAGTGATAGTAATGTAAAGAGAAGAAAAGATACATTAAAACTTACAAAAGATAAAAATATGCAGTTGAGAAATGGAGAAAAACAAGCAACATCATGCAAAGTACTATCATGTTTAATTCATTAACTACTCTAAAAATTCAAAAGCAGAAAATTAATACAATTCTGAGGTAATACCTTGTTCCTATCAGATTGGCTAAAATGACAAGAAAAACTAATAGTGAAAGTTGGAAGGAATGTAGTGAAATGGGAAGAATAATGCATTGTTGATGCAGCTGTGAATTGTTCAGCAATACATAGATCCCAGAAAATTTCACTAGACTGGGGATGGAAAATTCCATATGCATCCCAAGGAAAAACTAAGGAGACTGAATGCAGATTAAAGCATATTATTTTCATATTTTTCTTTTGTTTGCTTTTCTTCTTTTCACCTTTTGTTCTGATTTTTTCTTTCACAACATTACTAATATGAAAATATGCTTTAAATGATTGTACATATCAGTGATGAACAGAACCAGCTGCACCCAGCAAAAGAACACTGGAAAATGAGTGTGGACCACAACATAGCATTTGCACTCTTTCTGTTGTTGTTTGCTTGCATTTTTGTTTTTCTTTCCAGGTTATTTTTACCTTTCTAAATCTGATTTTTCTTGTGCAACAAGAGAACTGTATAAATATGTACACATATATTGTTCTTAACATATATTTTAACATGTTTAACATGTATGGAACTACCTGCCATCTAGGGGAAGGGATGGAGGGAAAAAAGGGAAAAGTTAGAACATATGTATAGGTAATTTTTCAACATTGACCCTTGCAAACCCATACATATGTTCTGTTAATAGAAAGCTATGATAATAATAATAAATATGATTGTACATGTATAACATAGATTGTTTGCTATCTAGGAGAGGGTAGAGGTAAGGGAAGAAGGGAGGGGGAAAAAAAGATTTTGAACTCAAAATCTTACAAAAATGAATTTTAAAAACTATATTTACATGTAATTGGGGATACAAAATACTATTAAAATTTTTTAAATAAAGAAAAAGTTTGAAGGCTATATGTAAAAATTTGTTTCAAATATAATTCTACTTTTTTATTCTTTTGGTAAATTTGTTGATATTTATCAAATTGGTTAGTAATGAAAGAGAAAATTTGTAAAATAAAGCAATTTCTATAAGTATAGAAGGTAAAAGGAAAACAGAGAAATGGAATAATTGTCCTAATTTTAATAAGTAAAAAAGACAACTAAAGCCACCTGCTTTGCAGATCATCAGCCTCCTTCCTGATGTTAAGATATGTATTGGTGACTATGTTTTCACTTACTGAAATTTATAAAGCAAAGTATTGACAAAATTATCTATGATGTATTGCATTTTTATTCAGTTTTGTTAAACATTTCCCAAATACATTTTAATCTAGTTTGGACTGTTGTCAGGAGTTTTGTAGGCTAAAATATCTTTATGTACAAAAAATAGTAAGATTTAATTGAAGATATTGAATTATAACTTCCATAAAGCCTCAGAACAGTTGGGAATATATAATTTATAACCATTTAATCCTCCATTTCTGTACATCCCTGGAGCAATAAAAAAGGTGATAATTATCCAAGTCTTGAGAACTCCTTGAGGAAAATATACTATTACTGTGGTTCAAACAACTTAAGTAATAATATTAAAAATTTATTTTTATTAAATCTGAATTATGCTTAATAAGATACAGTAATGTTGCTATGATGTATATCAGAATTATATATTCTAAGGGTCAAATTATGTCCTCTGTTTTAAGCTTAACAGGGATGGTCTAAAAGGTAAGCACCATTTAGATCTTCTGACACCAGCACCAAGATGGAATTCTACTACTTCTGTAAATTACAAATCCCTAAACTCCAATCCTAAAAATCTCTTGGAATGTCAATCGCAGAAGAGTCTTTAAAAAGAGAAACAATAGGAGCAGCTAGATGGTGCAGTGGACAGAGCAGCAGCAGTCCTGAATTCAGGAGGACCTGAGTTCAAATTTGACTTCAGACACTTAATGCTTCCTAACTGTGTGACTCTGGGCAAGTCACTTAATCCCAATTTGACAGAGAAGAGAGAGAGAGAGAGAGAAAGAGAGAGAGAGAGAGAGAGAGAGAGAGAGAGAACAAACTTTTTAAATGTTAATCATGATTAAAAATCTACATAATTTCTACCTTTGAGTTTCTGTTTGTAACACAAATGAGTGACCATCTTTGAAACTACCAAATCCATCTGTAGAAATGTTCAAATAGTAGGCTACATAAAACAGCATTAAGTTGGACAGAAATAATTCCCTAAATGAGGATTTGTTATTGTTGTTGTTTTTTTTTTAATTCACAGAATTTAAGATTATAATGGACCTTAGAGAACTGAGTAATCCAACCTATATCCAACCAAGAAGTCCCTTTCCAATGTGCCTGACAAGTGTTCATTCTATGTTTGCATACTTTCAGTCATATAGAAATCAATGGTTCTGAAGCAAGCTATTCCACTTTTAGACAACTCTAATTGTTGAGAATTTTTTTCCTTACATAAAGCCTAAATCTGCCTCTCTCAAAATCAGCCTTTTTATTTTTTAGTTGTGCCCTCTGGGGCCATGTAGAACAAGTCTAATGCGTATAGAGAACAAACCTTCAAGAAACTGAGACTTTCATGTATAGGCTTAGAATCCAGCTGTTATTCAAAGTGAAAGACACTACAGTGAATCAGACTGGTATTATATGCATTACTATTATTAAATAATAATAAATTTCATTGTTTACAAAATGCACATAAATCCTATGACCATTTTATTTCTTTAAAAATTAAAGATAGACCACTATCAGCACATTGCTACTTTTGGATAGGAAGCCAAGTTGTTTACTATTTAGTGATTTACATTTTCAGTGCTCTAAATGATACCTCAGTGGCCTGAAGCCAACAGAGAATTGGCTAGTTAATCCCAGTGGGTGAGAAGTTTATACCCTGAATAAATTTGCCTTATTTGTACTTTAAAGAATTGTATGTATTTAAAGTATAAAGATGCACAATCCTTCTGCCATGTGTAAATGAAATAAATCAACAGATGCATCAACTATAAAAATATTTCTTATCAAGGATTTTGATGAAGAACTAACTCCAAAGAGTGTTGCTTTCTATTTACATAAGAAATCAGTAGTCACAATGCTTTTTGTGAGTATTTAAAATGATTGAACAATGACTTCAAACAGCTAAAGAACAAAGAAAATAAAGATTTCATACAAAATATCAAAGTGTTCTGGGGTTCTAAAATTATGGCAATATTCTTACTATTGGATCAAAAAAATGGGAGTCCTAATAGAATATAAGATCCATGAGTGAAGGAGCTGTTTTTGTCTTTGTACATAACACAGTAACTTGTACAAAGTAATACTTAATAAATGCTTTTTAGATGGATGAATGGATGGATAGATGGATAGGTAGATAGACCGACAGACAAGAAGACAGAAACAGACAGACAAATATTGTTGTTGGTGGTCCTTTGTTCTCAAATAGGACTTTGGCATTAAGGAGGTGATGTTAAGACATGAAAGAAAATGTAATTAAGTGGAGAGAGAGGGAAATGAGGATCTGTCATTTTCCAGTCAAATCCAACTCTTCTTGAACCCATTTGAGATTTTCTTGGCAAAAATGCTGGAGCCATTTACCATTCCTTCTATCGTTCATTTTATGGATAAGAAAATTGAGACAAGAAGAGTTAAATGACTATCAAAGGTCTTACAGTTAGTAAGGTTCTAAGGCCAAATTTTAACTCAAGAAGATGATTCTTCCAGAGTTCAGGGCCAATACTCCAACTGTTGCACCAATTAGCTTCTCAGTTAGATACATAGGAACAAAAGAACTAATAAATATGTGTTGGATTGAACTTCCAGTATTTCATGTTGTGCTTATTGAAAAATTATTCAAATATCACCATTACTTCATTTTTATATCCCTCACAATAGATCTTTGAACTATGAAATGGGAAGACTCAGACTGTCCAATGAAGTCCATACAGATCATCTGTAATATTTCTCCAAACAATGAAGAAATAGTGAGATGACTTCCTTCTAATAAATGATTTAGGAATTGGCATTGTGGTCTGTCTGACAACACAGAAGAGATAATACATATAAAAGGTTTGAACTTCAATATGATATATATAATTCCCTTCCCTGGCAGATTTTGAGTGAAGAGACTTCTGTGTGTCTCCAAATAACTAGAGGGGCTTCCTCATTCTCGTATCCAATTTCAATGAATGAGTAGGGCTTCTATTACTTTTGTCTTTATTTTTTTTTCCTTTCATCTTAGATCCATGAATATGTGGGAATAAGCCATTTAAGGGCTGAGCAATTCCAGAGTTTTGGAGTCAGTAACACCATCAGTTAAGGGTTCTAGAGCAGTAGCTGAACCACCTGCTCTCCCCAGCTCAATAGGGCATTGATAAGTGAGATACTAGGCTCAGCACGGATCCAGCTATCTTAGAATGACACTTTCCTAACTTACATCACCACATCATCACATAAGATGCCAACTTATTGATTAGCATTGCAGGAGGGGAATCACACTGAATAGAGGTTGGTGACTGTACTAGTATGTCCAATGATAGTACCCTGAAAGAGAAGTAATCAGCAACCCTCTAGGAACTCAGCTTAACAATTCAAATGGAGATTGAGAGAATGAGATCAGAGTGAATATAATAATTGCATCACTTTCCAATTTGAAAGCATAACACTAAATCACCTGTTTTATAGAGTTGAGTGTAATTTGGGGTGGTGGATGAAAGACATAACATTTAATTATAAGAAGGAAAAAGAGACTTGTAATTGTTCTGTTACTATTATGAATCTTATCATCTCACTTGATATCATTACCATATCTCTTTATATTATTCAGTAAGTTAATTAGTTAGATGGATAGATTTCTTTATAATATATCCTCTTTATTCAGTCATCTCTAAAATTTTTTTGCTATTACAATAAAATCATTATGAATGTTTTTATATGCATAAGTCCTTTTTCCATAGAATTTTAGAGAAAAAATTCTGGCAAAGGAATTTCTGGATTTTTTTTTTTTTACTTAATGTATATATATACATGTTAGTTTACATAAGCTTTCAGTTGCTCCAACAACATATTGGTATATCTGTGTTTTCAACCCAAATTGTTTCTATTTTTGCTCAATGTGTATTAGGTAGTATCTTCAGCTATTTTTCAGTTGTTTGGTTATGACAAAGTTTGATCATATTTTTTGTGTGATTCATATATTTACAATTTGTAGTTCTGCTGAAAATTATCTGTCCAAAAGAAGCCAAAGGCAGAAAGATTATTCCCATATGACAAAATATTCACAACAGTACTTTTTGTAATAGCAAAGAACTAGAAAAAAAGATGTACATTGACTGAAAAATAATCAAATTGTATTTTATTTTAACAAAGAATTTCTGTAATTCAAAAAGTAATCAAAGAAATTATTAATTTTTTTAAAGCAAACTCAAATTACCAAAAAATTAGATTAAAAATTTGACAAATCCCAATTTGGGCAAAATAACTTGAAAAAAGAGATTACTCTTTATGTGCTAATAAATCTGAAAAACAAAATGAACTAAATAATTATTTTAAAACATACTAAATAATAAAATCCAGAAAATTTTATATATACATGTATATAATATATTTATAAAGCCTAAATGCACCAATAACTAATAAAGGAAATGAGACATCATCCAAAAATCTACCTTGAAAAAAGGCACTACACACAACCAGAGTCACAAATTTATTTGGCCAATATTTTAAGTATCAATTAGCTCCTAGTCTTTGTAGTACTCTTTAGACTTTGATGTATAATATCACTATTTTTTATTATTTTTATGATTCTTGAGAAAAGCATCTGCTTGATATGGCATCTGCTTCTTATAGTATCTGTTACTTTTATTTGTTTTCTCTTAAATTCAAATAAATTCAATAAATCAACAAAAAATTATCAATTCAGACATTATTAAATAAATACATTTAGTTCCCATCATAACTCTAATCCTTTGTATCATCATTTAGCATTAATATTATTGCATTATGATCCATGCAATAGCTAAAAATTTATTTGTATCTTCTTTGTGTCCCAGAACATAATTATTTTGAGTATTTGTCTAATACTTAATCTACAACAATTTATATGAACAATTTGTTTTTCTTGACTTGACAAGTATGGGTTCTTCAACATAATTACCTTTTTTGGCTAAGAAGCTTAGCAGATATATTTCCTGGAAGCATTAGTTGTTCCTAAAATCTTGTATTTAAAAAATGTCCATCTCATTCAGTAAACTATAATTAGCTTCAGGGGAAAAATAATTCTCTGAACACAGTCTATTTCTCTGTTTATGTAATCAACATTTTGTTTTATTTACTTGTTTTCTTTTATTTCTTCTTTCTGTGAGCTTGAAAACCTTTTTTCTTATCACTTAATACTTGAGTTGTACTAGTAGGTGCTTTGGATAATTAAAACTTTGTTTCATATTCTTATTTTTATACTAATTTTGGAAAGTTTATATTTATTGAAAAAATTACTTTTAATATATTTAGATTCCTTTTCCTCAAAATTAGGAATCAGTTTCAAAACACCAGAAAATCATTACTTATTGATTGCAAGGGCCCAAAGAGTTTTTCCCAGCCTATGGCAGACTCCTGTTTCTCCAATTTACTTTCTTTTACAGATCCACAATCCTAACTGGTACTGCCAGATGTAGGAGCCCTAAAGGCAAATCTAAAATAGGAAAATCCAAAAGTATTTGAGCAATGGCAGGATTAAATAGAATTAGTCCTTTTGATGATGCATTATAATTGTAAGGCCTAATAAGCATTATTATAATGAACTTCTATTATTTTACAAATTTTTAAATTTAACTAAAGGAACATATAAAATAAGTTGGAAAATAAATGCTTTCTTGAATGTTACAAAATGAAACTAATAGCCATCCCAATCAATATCTTTTTTTTTTATTTAATAGCCTTTTCCAATCAATATCTTTTTAAATTGTTGATGACAACTAGATTCCTTAGAGAGATAATTTTATAACATATATTCTTCTTGTCAATATTTACTGAATTTTATATTTTTTTAAGATTTGCATTATTGACCTTATTTATTTATCTATAGATAGACAGACCGACTGACACATACACTTTGTCACAGGCAATGTACTAGCCAAACTCTAAAAATATAAATACCAGAAAAGATGCAAGACTTTATTTATTTATTTGTTTGTTTGTTTGTTTTCTGAGGCAATTGGGATTAAGTGACTTGCCCAGGGTCACACAGCTAGGAAGTATTAAGTGTCTGAGGCCAAATTTGAACTCAGGTCCTAACTTCAGAGCTGGTGTTCTATCCACTGTGCCTCCTAGAAGCCTCAAGAATTTATTCTTATTGAGTTTAAATTCCAATGGGAAAGACAGAACATGAAGGGAATTGAAAGCCAGTTGCTGGAGGCTATGAATAATCATGCTGGACCAAGGCTGCCAGCAAGGAAGTGAATTGGAAAGGGAATGAAGTGAGCATGTCTGGGGCTCCTCACCTAATGGTCATGGCAGCCAGAACTTTCCAGTCAGCAGAGCATAACCCAAACCAGAAAATCTTGAGGCTTTTTTATTCTATAATTAAATATCAAATAATCTATTAAAAAGGATACAGAAAACAAATAAAACAAAATGTAACTAATAAAAAAATTTCATGTAACATACCCTATGGCTTTGCATAATAATAACAACTGGAATTTATATAGCAGTTTAGATTTTTCAAAGCAATGCACAAACATCATCTCACTGGAGTCTGAAGGCAACATTATAAAAGTTACATATTATTGGTATTATTATTATTATTATCCTTATTTTAGAAAGGAGGCAGGTGAAACTTAGAGAATGGCCCATAGTCACAGAGTAGAAAAATGATGAATTATAGATTTGAATATGGATCTTTGGGGCATGAAATTTAAAAAGCTATCCACTAAACCATAATGTTTTAGAGCCTTTCAGCAGCCAATAAAGTGATTCCCAAATTAATAGCAGAAATATTTTCTTTTTTTTTTAATTGACAAGTATAACTTGTTTTCCAGAAATAATAAATGTCATTAAAATTTTTAAATTATTTATCTTCACAAAGTTTTGTATTGCTATCAATTTTAGAAATACTTTAATTTGTCCAGTTCTATTATTTATTTCTTTTTCATCATTAGAACATCATTCAGCATGAGTTTGCACCTGACAATCAAATCCTTGCTATATAAAGCTAAAAAAACAAATACATATATATTTATTTTGCTTAGCATTCTTTGTCATCCTAGGATTGTTTTTAATCTAAATATATGTTTATTGAAGTTTTATTTTTATTATTTTTACTAATCATCATTAATATAAACACGATGCTTCCATGAAAAATAGTATGCAAAATAAAGGTGTTTGTACATTCTGCAGAAAAAGGATGACAGTTCTCATGCATTTGTGCATTTTTTACTTCAATTTTGAATGGAATATGTTTTATGACATAGAAATAATGCAGGTTAGAGAGAACATTTATCTATATTCTCAAGAAGATAGACTAAATATTTAGAAACAAACATCTGAAATGTGAATAATAACTGAAAAATAAATATATAACAGAAAATTATTTATAATTAAAAAACAAATCTTTTCTTTCTTCTTTTAAAGTTCATTTTGGATAATTAAAAAACACAAATTTGTACAACTTGATTTTGATCTGAATTCAGTGAAGTATCTCTTTTCTCCATTATTTCTTATAGATTTTATATGATTCATTTTATTAATAATTTTCTACACATAAAAACATTTATTTCTGATCAGTTAAATTATTTACACTTGCCATCAGCTAATTTAGTTTTATTTCATAACCATTTGAGAAATTTTAGACTGTAATAATATTTACTTGGGCTCATCCAAACAGCAAGATTAAGAAAGGAATTGTTAAAAGCAATTTTATGGGTATAATGAATTCCCAGGCAAAAAAAAAAGCCTTGTTTCCATTTAAATGGGCATATTCTCTGCTATTTAGAATATTAGAGAGTTGCCTAAGGAACTAAGAAGTTAAGTAATTTACCCAGAGTTACATCCAGTATATGTCAGACACAGAATTAAAATCCAGGCCTTTTTGAGCTGCAAGGCCATTTTTCTGTTCTCTGTGGACACTTCTTTTTAAGTAATAAAAACTGAAGTAAATATTGAAAACCATAGTTTCTCTGTTTTTCTCTTCAATAATAGGAATAAAAATGTAATTGAGGCAAATCATCCCATACAGACCTTATCTTCAATGAAGCAGCCCCAAAAATCTCTGTTCAATTTGTTTTGAAAATGGAAGAAAGAGAAAGGGAAATTTGTTGAGTTCTGGTGATGTGTGTGTGTGTGTGTGTGTGTGTGTGTGTGTATGTGTGTGTGTGTGTGTGTGTGTAGAAATAAGGCTCAAGTTGAGGTATTGATCTGTTGTTGAGTATTTCATTAAATATGGTTGTCATTTGAATGTAGTTGGATATAACAAAATCACCACTGCCAACAGATTGACAGCTATAACAAAATCTCAAAAACCAAATTAACTTTAAATAGGTTCATTCATTCCTTTATATTCACACACACACACACACACACACACACACACACACATAGACAAAGATACACACACTGCTATTATATTTGCAAGGTAATATGAATGGTAAAAGCATAAAGGTTCACTGACTGAAAGAACTAGATGGGAATATTTAACTTTTAATCTGTTTTTTTTTTTTTTTTTTCTTTTTTTAACCCTCTGAAACCCTTAGAAAACCACTTAGTACACTCTGGAGCAGGTACTGAATTAAATATCTCCCCAGTGCATTGTCAGAATTAATACATTCCTAAATCAATGATTGCTCTAAGGACTCATTTAAACCTAGACAACCTTCTGATTGTACTTGAGATTAAAACTTCAACACAATATCACTGTTTCCAAAAGAACCTCAAATTTTGTGTTGTTTTACACCTACAAGAAATGTCACTGGGGTTGGTTTAAGAAAATTGTATGGGTTCATCCCAGTCAAACTACTAATCTTGCTTTTTTGAAGCCTTACTTCTGGAAAGCAACCAGCTCCAGGGAGGTAAGCAAAGGCTGATTCAAATGCAAATATAACTACTTAAGTAGATAAGCTCTTCTGCTTTAAAAAAAATGATAAATGAGTTTCCAGGGAATGGTGACTGTCTATCAACTTGAGGTGAGTCAATCAGGCAGCAGCTAAGCTATTGAACTAAGGATCTGCATTAATATTAGGCAAATGTCAACATGTACACCAAAGAATAAAGAAAAACAAAAATAGAGCTTAATGGACCATTAATAGAAATAATAGAAATGTTTAAACTTTTCACATTTAAGCTGTCCCTATTTAGCACATCCTACATTTCCATATTTTTTTAAATAATGCATACAAGCCAATATCCTTCAAATTTATATGCTCAGATATTCAAGGAAATCATTACAAAAGTTAAGTGCCAATATGGAATCAGAGATTCCGCCACTATGTATAATCCTCTCTTCCTTCTGACCTTCCTGTCAAGTTTAGAATATGCCCTCTGTAAACCAATTTCATTTTGAAACAATGGATTAATCTGTTAAAATAATGACTGTAAAATGGATATGTGATGGATATATAAGGTTAATCATACAAGGCTAAATGTCAAATGCTATTATTATTATGTGAAACACTTCGATTGTGACACCATGAATGACTCAAATCAAATGGATCTTGTCATGTAAAAAGATAAAGGAATTAAAAGGTGGGCTAGTTGAGTGTTGCATTTATAACTACAAGACTGAAAAAGAGCTTCATTGGGTAAATGGAGGATGAATGGAAGGCCATGAAAAAAGATTCTCATTGGGTAAAAAGTATAGTTAAATTGCTTTTTTATGATGGTAGAAAGAGTACCAACAATGATAAATTCTTCCTCAGATGCATCAGAATACTGAAGTAATATTGTAGTTCATGGAATGATAATGATGATGGTGATTGTGTGTGTGTGTGTGTGTGTGTAATAGTTGGATATTCCCAAACAATTGAAAATTCAAACATTAAATTGCATTAGAACTAGATTATCACAGAGTGAACTATTTCCCAATATTTTAGGGGTATAATATTAATTTCATAGAAAATTAAGAACATTAGCCTGTCTAAACTAAATAAAAACACCTTATTATATAGACACTTGTTTTTCTTTATTTTATTAAAGCTTTTTAATTTTCAAAAGATATTCATTGATAATTTTTCAACATGAACCCTTGCAAGACCTTGTTTTCTTATTTTCTCTCCTTGTCCCCACTCCCTCCCCTAAATAGTAAGTAATCCAATATATGTTAAATATGGTAAAAATATATGTCAAATCCATTATATGCATGCATATTTATATAAGTATCTTGCTGCACACGCAAAGAAAATCAAATCAAAAAGGAAAGAAAATAAAATGCACTCTCTGGGTGTAGATGGCTTAGAGACTTATTTTAAGTGATAGGATAAGGTATATATTATTCTTGTTTTCCTATTCACTGTTAGACTTTTATCAAGAATATTTTTGTGAGTCTGGAGAAGTTGAGTTTATATCCTAATCTCTTGAAATGTGGTAACAAAAGCCTCTATTTTGTCCCTGAATATAATAGACTATAGACATTAAGCATAAAAGATATTAATAAAGTATAAAATTATTAATGGGATAGTAAATTTAACAGGACTATTTATCTGTAGTCCATGAAAAAATATGAGAAATCTAAGTTGAATAACCATAATAATAAATTAAGCATTGCAAATCATCATGCTACAAATATAGACCTCAAAATATCCTTGAGAAATTCAACAAGTCTTATAACTAGCAGGAATATTGTCCAAAATTGCCAGCATATATCATATAATTTTTCATAGATATTACAATTCCAACTTCATAATCTACAATTCTCAGTGGAACAAAAAGGTTTAAAAATATTAGAATCCAAGAAGAAATACAAGCCATGCATAAGCAAGATGAAAAAAGTACCCTCATCATATTTTTTTTTTTTCTTATTGACAATATTTTAAGGATGCTTTTCACTAACCCACAGATGTGTTCGTTTTTTCCTCCATAACTCAGTCTAAGTCAATGAACAATGAAACACCTTGGGACTATATAATATCCAAAAGGAAAAAAGAAAATATCTGTGATAATAAAAAAGAGATTTAATAAACATACAACACTAAAGAAACTATAATTCACATTTCCTTCCATGTTTGTGTAAGTGGGAAAAAAAATGATATTCATTGTCTCACATACCAAAGGGGACTTGACAACCCTAGGGAACACTGCCTCCTAATAGATTGACCATTTCTAACAAATAAGATAATCATATCAATAGCTCAAAACTATGATAGTTTCTGGGGTTGGAATCAGGGTGAGTAAATAATTCTAGATGATGTTATTTGCCCCTTTAAGAAAAAAATTGCTTTGTACAAATGAAATACTGCTCCTTACCACAAATCCCAATAATTTTAGTGAGATTTTTAAATTAAGGTTTATCCACCTATTTCCTAGATTACAGAACATGAAATATAAAAGAATAATAGTACAATAGTTTCCTATCGGAGAACCATTCCTTTTTTATCCTCCACCAACAAAAATTAGAAAAAGGAAATAAATAATATTAATTAAAATAATATAGTCATGTAAACAAACCAAAACAAAAAGATAATACTGGTAATTTTATTCCACTAACACTTGAAAATGATTGCCATGCCAACATTAATGTTTATTAATGATAAATGATTCTGCAGCAATGACAAAAATGTAATATTTAAGAAAAACAATATTTAATATTAATATTTAATATTTAAGAAAACAAAACAAAAAAGAAAACAGAAGTTTTGTGTATGTCACATTTTCAATTGAGAGAGTAGAGTGCTACCCAGATGATAGATATGTCTCTCTCCAAGCAGACATAGTTAGTAATATCGTTAACAGTTTAATTTAAATTCCCCACATGTGATAGACCTCTGAATGTTTCTAGCAAAACAGGATTATCCTCCCCCAAAGAAGAGTTTTGAAATGAAAACATCACCTTATAAAATAAACTCCAAAAAATTATGAATAATGGGAATAGACTAAGCTAAAAATAAAAGCTGACAAATCTATTCATATATGTCGATAGTTATATTTCAAACTACATGAACAAAATACTCACAAATGTGGAACTGGTACCACTTTTAAAAAATACTTCAATCACTGGGATTTCCATAACTCATTTAGAGAAAACCTTGTGTTTTTGCTATTGTTGTTTGATTTTTGTGTTCTTGGTTTTATGCTAGATAGATGAGGCCAAAGAATAACATTGTTTTTAAGTCACTGGCTTTCAACATGTGTTCCATATTGTTCAAGAGTTCCAGAACACATCCTCAGAAGTTTTCTGAAAGAATATATGGGTTGCTGAGAAGCATTCTTAATTTTTTTCATCTCCATAATTTCTAGGCCTATCCCAATATTATCTCAAAATAAACCCTATAACAATATAAAGGGTTCAACAAAATATCGTCCAGATTTCTCAGAAAGTATGAATGTTAATGTGCTATAAATAAAATGACAAAAATTATCATTAAAGGGAAATATTATTATATTATTAATTTCTTTAGTTTTTATGTTGCTTTTAAAAATAATTTTCCATGAGTTCTTGTTATCACAAAGATTCCTTTTAATTTGTTAGGACTGCACTCCTTCAAGGTTACTACTAGCATAATGAATATTAAAAGGGTCAAATTATCAGAGAAATGATCTGTTCGTGAACAATTTCTTTACTATATTTGGAGCAAACTGCCTGTTTTATGATCTAAAATAATTTTATCTTTCATAACATCTTTCTCTTGAATAGCTATTGGGAGTGGTGAAACAAAAATATTCTCCATTCATGGTCACCCTTCTGTAAATTTGTTTTCAGTTTTATTAGTTTTACTGAAAACCTTCAATTCACAGTTGTTTTTTTGTTTCTCTCAAACAATATGATGAAGACATTGAACAAATTATATTTTAGATTAATTTATAATGCTTTATACTTTAACACCAATTATCCTCATACTAACAACAAAAACATCTAACCTGAATAACATCCTGGTTTAAATAGGGGGAAAAGTATTTGTTAAATAATTGTATACTTTCACAATAAATGCTAATGTGTTTTACACATGTATGTGTGGTGATGGTGTGTGAAAGTGACAATGACACCTTACATTTGTAGGTCACTGACATAGAGTTAGGTAGTTGCCATAGTACATAGAGTGCTGCCTTTGGAATAAGGAAGATCTGATTCCTAATCTGGTCTCAGACTCCTATTAGTGGTTATTCTGGATCTATCTCAGTTTCCTTATAAAACAGTATTATAATTTTACCTATCTCTCCAAATCACTGGAATGTTAAATGTGATGATTTTTGTAAGGGGCTTTTTAAACCTTAAAGTTCTATAGAAATACTAATGAGATTGAGGTTGATGATGAATTCAAATATGAGGAGGCAGAATAGGAGGAAGAGGACTTGGATTCAAATCCTACTTCAGATATCACAATGTATGACCTTCAGCTAGTCACATAAATAGCCTGGGCCTCATTTTACTCATTTGTAAAATGTGTATTCTTGTTCTAGATAGTCTCTTAGATCCATTACAAATAGGAACCTATGACACTCTCTCTACCAACATTTCTCATTTTTCTGTAATTTACAGTCTTAAAAAGTTACATAGCAAACTGAAAGATGTCATTTTCCCAGGCTTTCACAAACTGTATGGTCTTGCTTGGCTTTTTGATGCTAGCTTTGTATCCATTACACCTGTCACCTCTCCTTGTGAAAGTGATAGCATTCAATTATGACAGTACAGTAGATAGATATAGAAAGATAAAGATATAGACACATTTTATCTTACCTATATATAAACATACCTACATATAGACATATGTGTATATCTATGTATATACAATATATATATACAAATATATTTATACAGGCATTATTCTCCTTTCATTTTGTGTGTATGTCTATATATCCACAAACATGTTGTATGTATATGCATATCATTAAATTATATAATCATATAAATTATACAGATATAATACATATATCATAAATCATTAAAAATATAGTGATTTATATGCATATCATTAAATTATATATTATGGATATGCACATGTGCATATATATATGCATGTGTACATGTACACATACACAGAAACAGAAACATATGTGCACACATACATGTATACACATATCAATAAATATTCTTTTATTTTGTGTGTATGTATATATATTCACACACATATATGTATATATGCATATTATCAAATTATATAACTGATACTTTATGAATGTACATATATACATGTATATATATACATGCATGTGCACATGTACACACACAGAGAAACATGAACATATGCATATACATGCATATACATTTCACAATTGTCTCAGTGACACATCATGGCTCTTGTGTGAGTAACCCATAGTAGTTGCAATCTTTTCTGTATAGTTTTACAGGAAGTCAAGATATCAGAATACTATAAATCAACAATTTGTTTATAATGTTGTCTGATATGTAGTACACAATTCCATCACTGCCCCATTGAAATTTCAGTCATCATCCCATTGATATTATCTTTTCAATTAATGTGCAAAAAGAGCCCCTTTCTACACATGGAGAAACAATTTATCCATTCAAACTAGGCAAAGGGAATCTATCTCTCTTCTGCACCACCCCCCTCTTTTTTTTTTTTTTTCTCTCTCTCTCTCTCTCTCACCTCTGCCTTTCAATTGCTTTCTTCCTAATGATTTCAAACAGGTCAATGTTTCTCCTTCCTTAAAAAACCAACCAACAAACAATAACAACAACAACAAAAAAAAAAAAAAAAAACAAACACTTTCACTTGCAGCCACATTCTCTCACCTTTTGTATGAGGGACTATAAGGTCACTTTAGATCCTTGAAAAATAGGCTCACTGGGCATTTTTGTTTCCTCTCAATTTTTTGAATTTATTTTTAACTGCTCCTCTTTATTGCCATCTTTGTTACTGTATTGTTGAAAGTCATGCCTAGAACATACTGTTAATGATTAAAATTAATAATCTTTGTTAATGTTACTCTTTACTTCTTAGAAAATTTCTTAAATTTCTTAAAAGCTTAACTCAAGAGCTGCCTTCTATATGAAGTCTTTCCTGATGCCTTCAGCTTCTTTCCAAAACTCTATGAAGCATATTATGTTTATTTTACATATGCTTACACAATTTTGTCTGTGTATCTCCAGCATATCACACTGTCTGAAACATACTAAGTTCTTAATAAATAAATACTGGTTGGTTGATTAGCTTGATAATGTTGGGGAAAATGGTTTTTAAAAATTTATTTGAACAAATGAAATAGACAAAGCCACTGATGGCCTTTGGCTCAAATGAGTTCTGGCAAATTTGTTACCTAACTAAAAACCTTTTGAAGGTGTAAGAAAATGCTAATTCTTAAATGGCTGCACTGGAAAGAAAACTCTTTTATCATTAAGTTACTTGTAGGAATTCCAGCCAATCTCAAAATGAAACAAACAAAACATGATCCAAACAAAAGTGATTTTTATAAATAACCCTAAAGGCTCCCACTTTCAAGACTTTTTTTTTTTTTTTGAGTGGTGACAATTCTACGTGATTTACAAACATGAAACATCTGATTTTATTTCATAATCTTTGATGTCTGTGGATTGAGAGATATGGAAATGGCCAATGCTGCCACTGCTTCACCTTACACCCCAAAGCCTATCCCTGGTTTGCTGTTGCCTGAGCTGTGCTGGCACATTTGCATCATTATGAGCTTCACTTCAACCCTGCAACAGACCTTTCCTACTGACCATCTAAGTTGTCTTTGTTTGAAAAATTGTTTCACTCCGTATTTTATGAGTTCTGATGTTCTATTTGTTTAGAGTCATTATTTAAATGAATCTGGAGGGGTTTGGGGGAGAATTTGGAAAATCTCTGCCTTTACTCTGCCATCTTGGCTCAGCCCCCTTCCTCTCACCTGCAGGTACTTTTTTGTGTTGCAAGTCTTTGGAGATTTTAAAAAAATTATGGACTCTGGAGCCTGATAACCTTTTTTTTTTTTTTTTTTTTTTTTGCCTGATAACCTTTTAATCAAAATGGAAATCCCAAAGGTTTCTCTCTTTTGCAATTTTTTTTTAATCCTGACATCTTTGTAGATAATAAAGTTTGCTGTATTTTCAGATATACATATATATATGTATATATACATATATCATATATACCTCCTCCTCCCTTTTTTTGACAAACTAAAATTAATCTTCTGTGTTTATAGAAGCATTACTAAAGATTTTTCAATCCAAACATGAAGAATCTGAATACCACTAACATTTTAAAAGATAGTACAATACTGCCTCAGTGGATAAGGCTAGCCAGGACATAGATCTTCTGGATATTCTGTTTAATTTAAGGCTCCAAAACAATTTGACCCAGTTTCTTCTCTTATATGTTCCATCTCTTACTTCCACTCTTGTTAAGTGATATCCTTTCTCTGTTCATTACTTTCTCTCTTTAAAGAAGCTAGATGGCACAATGGATAGAGTGCTGGACCTAGAGTCAGGAAGATATGAGTTCAAATTTCACTTCAGGAAATTACTTTATATATGACCCTGGAAAGTAATTTATCTTTTATTAGCCTCAGTTTCTTCATCTGTAAAATGGAGATAATAACAGCACTTACCTTCCGGGATTGTTATAAGGCTCAAAGGAGATAATTATAAATTATCTCAATGCCTGGAATATAGGAAGTTCTATAGAAATATTAGCTGTTATTATTATTAATTATTATTATAACATTGATTTTTCTCACCTAGTCTTTCCTTGTTATTGATCTCTTCCCTTTTATTCCCTGTTCTCTTTTGACCTTGACTATCTCTGGGGTTTCATGTTGAATGTCATTTGCTTGATTGTTGCCTAATCACCACACTTTAAGCTTCATATTAACTCTCCCTAAAAGAACAAGAAATCTTTGGCTTTAACAGTAGGTAATATCAGTATGTCAGGATTTCAAATTCAAGACCAAAATCTGAGGTTTTCCTAAAAATTAAATTCTGTCTAAGTAATTTTCTTACTGTTGATCTTTTTTTTTTTTTAAACCGGCTGTCGTATTTAAGGCCTGAGCAGTAAACATATGTGTATTGTTCCAGAAGGTACAAATACAAATCTTCCATCTTCCTGTTAATTTGCTACCTAAACTAAAACATTACTGGACTCTTAATTAGTCTTTACTGTTTATATAACTGTTTAACTGTCTGAGGCAATAGGCAAGAGACATGCTAAGTCTTCACTAGCTAAGGTTAGGTAATCAATTTCCATTCCCCCAAGACAGGACTAATAGTACATAGGATTATCACTAAATACAGGCAGCTGCTTTATAAGACAAACGCTTTCAAAGGGAATCTAACTATAATGGAGTAGGTAGAAATCATAAGCCTATACATCTATATTGTTGGATTGTGTTCAGAGCAGCAGAGGCATTTTCAACTACAATTGAAATATGGTATTAATTTTACGTTGACTCAACTAATTGTTATTAAAGGTAAATGTAAGGCAAAAGACACATCATATATATTTATTCTCAAAAGAGCCCTATTTGTCTAGACTATAATTTACTTGTTATTTGAAACCTGTTTTTCCTTTGCTAAATCTAAATTTAGTCCCACCATCTTTATGATCTATAACTTTCCTGCTTTGAAAGATCTAAAGCAAGTATTACCTTGCAATTCAAATATGATCATTAAAAACATCATTCTTTTATGTAGTCTTATTTGTTGGCAATGAAACAAATCTCCTGTATATTATTTCCTTTTTCTCTTAATTGCATAAAAAGTAGAAGAATTCTGAAAATCCTGGTTGTAAATAAGCTCATAAATTCATAGCACCATAGATTTAAAGCTAGAAAAAGACCTCCCAGGCTATTTATTACACTTTTTATATGAACATTTCTAATTTTAATTAATGTCATGGGCTAATTTCAAAAGGGAATTTAATTCATTTTATTTCTCTCAAAGATTTCTTTATATCTAAGAGTCAAATCATATGTAATTTGCATATCACTATAAGGTCTTCAGGATATTTTCATTGCATCAAGTAGGTAGTACTTTTTAATGAGAAAATTGAGACACAGGCAATGAAGACTATGGTTCTAAATAATCAGACACTTGTCTAAGGTCACATTGCTAGGCAATAACAGAGTGAAGTCTCAAACAAAATCTTATGACTCTAAGTCCAGAAGTTTAATTAAACCTTTGTCACTCAGTTAGAAACAGAAATCATCTAGAAATAATTTTACCCAGCTCCCAGGAGTCAACTGATAAATTTTCAGTGTGAACATTTACCTTGGAGATCAGTAAATTCTGCAAATCAGGTTTTGATTTATTGTTCTCTTGATTATCTACTCTAGACTTGAGAAAGTGATGGAGAAAATGTTAATAATACAGAATAAATTTAAAGTATGTCATACTATATAGACTACAAATCTACCAGTAGTATGCATAAAATGGACTACCAGAATTAGATCTACTGAAGACGAAATATAAAACAAGTTAGTGATGTTTTCATTTTCTAATTCCCCAGCCATTTTATTTGTGCTTTACTGGACTTCTTCCTCCTATTAGAAACATAAGTTTAGACCCATTCAATAAAACTTGCTTTTCGTTATTACTTGTGGCTATATCTTTTTTGCGCTTTCAAGTTTCAAACCTAAAAGTTTCATGGAATACAGAAAGTCTGGATCCATATGCCAGTGATTCTGTTCGTTTGTTCAATGATTAAAGTCCTATGGTGATCTAAGTTCAGACCGGAGAAATCCAGGTTGGTTTCTATCTGTAAATTCATTTCTTCCAGTAAGAAAGGACAAGAGAAATAGGGCCAACGTCCCTAATGAGCCCTAGAACCAACATTTTTGGCAAGACATTTAGCAATTCTTAGTCTCCTCATCCAGAAATGAAGCAGTTGAACTTGATGCCAAGCTCCTTACAAATAGTGCTTATATCTATAAGTGTGAATTTCTTCATTCATTCTTTATTCTGCATGGATTTCAAATTTTATAAATTTGTTATCAATAACTTGTCTAAGCTGTTGATGAAAAATAGTGAATGGCACTGTGTCAACCAAGATTCCTAGAGTATTTTATTGGAAACCTTATATGTTGACAATGAACCACTTAAGATAATTGAGTCTAACATTGAAATATTCTTAATATACCTAATATTGCTCTACTTTTTCTGAAGGATGTCGTGTAATGTTTTATCAATATAATCTAACTAAATTATTTGTACATGCCTGATTTATAATTTTTAATTCAATCATAAAAAGAAATGACATGACAAGTCTGACAGGACAAGTTCTTAATGAATGCATCTTGGTTCATGATGATCACTTTTTTATTTTCTATGTGCACATTATTTCTTTGTAATAATTGTGCCAGGAATTGAAATCAAGCTCCCTGAAACTAATTTTGCAGATTCTACCATTTTCTTTCTCTTTCTCTTTATTTGTTTTGTAGATAAAGGAAATAATTTTTCTACAATCTTCAAATATCAATGATGATAGGCTTGATTCTTTTTTTACTCTGAAACTTTTTATGAGTAATTTAGGTAATAAATTTTTCTAATTATATGCAAAGATAATTTTCATTTTTTTTCTTCTTCCCTCCCTCCCTCCCTTCAGTCATCTTTCCCCAAGATGGCAAGAAATCTGATACTGGTTCTACATGTACAATCATCACTCTGTCCTTCCTCATTTGTATTTTGCTTCTGATTGCCACTTCCTTCAATCTGCCCTCTCTTTTATCCACTGCCTCACTTTTCTTTCCCCTTTCCTCCTCCTAAATCCCTTTGGAGTAAGATAAATTTCTCAAGCCAACTGAGTGACTGAGTGTGCATGTTATTCCCTCTTTGAACGAAATCTGATGAGATTAAGGTTGAAACAATGTTCAGCCTCTCTCCCTTCTTTCTCTCTAATGTAATAGGTCTTTTGTGCCGATTCATGTTATGTAATTTACCCCATTGTGCCTCCTCTTTTCTTTTCTCCCAGTACAATCTTTTTTCTGCCCCTTAATTTCTTTTTTATATCATCACATCAGCCACCCAACCCCTCTATCTACGTATACTCCTTCTAGCTGCATAGATAGATAGATAGATAGATAGATGATAGATAGATTATAGTTCTGCAAAGTTATTAGTATCGTTTGTTAGGGATATAAACAATTTAACTTTAACCTCAATTTTTTTTTCTTTCCTGAATACCTTTTTATGCTACTTTTGAGTCTAGTATTTGAAGATCAAATTTTCTGTTTAGTCCTGGTCTTCTCACAAAAAATGATTGAAAGTTCCCTACTTCATTACATTTCTATTTTTTCCTCTAAAAATTAAGCTCACTGGTTGTTGGAGAGTTGATTATTTATTGTAGTCCAAGCTCCTATTCTTTTAGGATATCATATTTCAGGCCCTCCAATCCTTTAATGTAGAAACTGCTAACTGTGGTTTCTTGATATTTGAATTGTTTGTTTCTGCTGCTTACAGTATTTTCTCCTTGACTTGACAATTCTGGGATTTGGCTACAATATTCCTTCAGGTTTTCTTTTTGGGATCTCTATTAGGGGGTGTGATCATTGAATTTATCGATAATTTGTATTTTTATGTAATATTTATTTCTGAATGTATTTCTCCCTATACATCTATCTTGTAAACTGCTCTTTGCATCAAAGAATTTAAAAAGAGACAGGAAAAATGCTTCAACTAAATTTACATATGAACTAAATCTTATAATATTTGAATTATTTCCTGTCTCTAGCTTCTGTACTCTGCTTAGAAACGAGGGGGATATATTTTCTCAATTCTTTGTGGAAAGTGATTTTAAAGAATATTAAATATCACCTACAAAAGATACATAGCCACTGTGTTCAATACATTTAAATATATAGTCTCTCTGTTAAAATACAAATAGTGACCTTTTCTTCTTAGTTTTCTTTAGATCTGAACCAGACTTAAATGTAACAAATGTCTTCAAAAGCAGAATGTAGAAGATAAGATATATAATTAGAACATGTATATATAAGTTTGGTAAATAATATGAAAAGAACATTGTTCAAATAAATATAAATAAAATCGAGTACTGTAGGAAGGATTTGTGATGTCAGTTGGGAAAATTCTGATGTGAAACTTCTAGAACTATGTGCAGCACAACTTTTCTGTGAATTTATATAGATGATGTTGTTTAAGGCACATAAAAATTAAGTGGCTTGCTTAGGGTCCTACAATCACTGTCTGGGGAGAGATTTGAATCCATTCATTCCTGAGTCTAAGCCTAACATAATATTTACTTTGTCATACTTCCTCTTATAAATGTAATAAATTGAATTTAAAACTTTTTGTGAAATCTCAATAAATGAAATACATTTATTAAATGCTGATTTTATTTGGCACTGTGTTGACATTTAGAGATACCAAAAAAAAAAAAAAAGAGAGACAGAACTAGTACTGAACTAAAAAACTTTGTTTTAATTGGGGAAAACCCATGTACATCATTAGATATATTCAAGATAGATGTGGAATAAAAGAAAATAACCTTTGAAGATAAACCTTTAAATTTTGGGGGTAAAGAGAACATCCTCATAAAGAAGACAGAATTTGACATGATTTTTGAAGGAAACCAGCATTTTAAAACTGTAATTTCGAATAGTGTTAGCAAGTAAATATGGCTATGAATGGTTTTGAAATGAAAATTCAGGAGAAAAAAAGTTATGACAGAAATTTGATATAAACTTATAATTTCTTACACATTGGAAATGTGACATCTATTACACTTGTTTGTGCATATATGAATGAAAAAAATTACTAGAATGTGAAAAGGAGCTTTCTATTTGTCTAGAGCTCCAGAATATGTTAATTAAAAACCATCATTTCATCTTTTTAAAATAAATTTTAAAATATTGTGCTTTTAAAAAAAAAGATATTTTTATGGATAAGCCTATGTGCTCACATTTTCTTTTCACTTCTCAGATTCCTATACCATATATTTTCCCTAAAATATGCAAATTTTCATGACTACCCTATTTCTGTCCATGTCATCCCTATTCATAGGTATTTGAAACCTTAACTCAGTATTATTTCTATTCATCTTTCCCCCTTTCCTTCTACAAATTAGATAATTCCAATTTCCTAGTCTCTTTCACATCCATCTCTTTCCATTTTCATTATTTCTACCCAAGTTAGACAAAAGCCTTTCTACTACGGACACAAATAATACCTGGAGGAATACATCTGCCAGCAGATGTGTTTCTAAGGATCTTTCATGATCTGTTTAGTATAAAGACATAAAGAATTGTTCTAGGATACCTCAATAGTCAATTATAAAACCCACATATTGCCATATATAGAAGAAATATACCATACCATACTTCTGTAATGTTCTTTGTTTGGTTTTCTTAGGGTCTCTAAGAGCAGCCTTCGTTTCATTTCAGTAATCACCACAAAAGTAACCAGATCTTAAAGTCCAAATCATTTGTTATCTCCTTGCCTGATGCTGGGCAGCTTTCTGGAGAGCCTTTCAGACTAGCTTTGGCCTAGTGCAGGAGGAGAGCCTGTGCCACCAGGATGGTGTGAGATGGGATGAATGAATCTGAGTCCAAGGGCTTGGGTTTCAGGCTCTGGTCCACTTGTCTTCTCTAGCTTTCTCAATGAACCTGGCTGAGGCTCCTAGCTTCTATGCTCTACACTGAAATAAATTTTTTCTCTGTCTCTCTTTTTACCCTATATTTGTCAACTTCTCTCCCCAGACCTTTCCACTCCATCTCTCCACCCTTCCAAGAATTTCCAAGAGTCCCCCACCCTTCATCCTTCCAATCCCAATCTACACAATACTCCAAAAGTCCCTCCCTCATCCTCTTCCCTCACTCTTCAATACTCATTAAAATGAATAAAGGGGAAAAGAACCTGACCATAGATGATTACTATGGTATAAAGGAAGATCTGAGTTCATATTCAGATGAAGATAATGAGGTAGAACAAGACACTCCTTCCTTAAAGAGCAATGTCAAATGGACAAGCCCAAAAATGATTTCTTGGAGGAACTCAAAAGGGAATTCAAAAATCAAATAAGAGAATATTCAAGGAAAAACCAGTGCAGGGGAGAATCAATCCTAAATAAAAAAAGTTAAAATTACAACAATACATTATAAAGATTGTATATTCTGATAAAGTAGGATTAATACTAGGAATACATAAATGATTTAAGACAAGGAAAATTTTTAACATAATTGATAATAAAGCCAAAAAAATGAATACATTTAAAATTAAAAATGCTGGAAAGAATAGGTATAATCGATTTTTCCTTAAATTGATTTTTTAAAATGAACATTTGCATTGGCAAGCAGTAAATATAATGGGAATAAGCTGAAAGTCTTTCCAGTAAGATCAAGTATGAAACAAGGATGCCCACTGTGAACAATTTTGCTCAATATTGTATTGGAAATCTAATAAGGAGCATTGAAAAGAAAAAGAAGCAGGAATATGGATAGGAAATAAGGAAATAAAACTATCTCTTTTGAAGATGATATGATAATATACTTGGAAAACTCCAATCACTCAATTAAAAAAGTTGGTTGAAATAACAATTTTGTCAAAGTAACAAGATATAAAGCAAATCCACAAAAATCATCAGTATATATATATATATATATATATATATATATATATATATAATCTCATAAACAAAACCCTGCAAGAAGAGATAGCTATATAACCTAAAATAACTCTAGATACTATAAAATACCTGATAGTACATCTGCCAAAACAAAGCTATAAACTATAGTTATAAGCAAAATTATTTTAAAATACTATACAAATAAAATCAGATTTAAATAATTAGATGAATATTGTTTATGGGTAGGCAAGACCAATATAATAAAAATGGCAATTTTACCTAAATTAATTTATTCATACAATACACATATGTAATGTCTGGACTAGCTCTTTGGAAAACAGCAGGATTAGCCCAAGTCCTTGGTCTTAATGGAGGAGTAAAGGAAGCAGGAGAGTCACCACGTGGCTGGTCAAAGATGTAGTCTGGAATCTGGAGTCTGGAGTCTGGAGCCTGAAGTCTTTTCTGAGAGCTGGGGCTGAGAGAGAGAGCCTTCTGTCTCTTTGACTCCCTTAAATGCCTCAGTACGATTACATCACTACATCACACTGAACATGTGCAACCACACTGAGCATGTGCAACTGTAGAACATTACATCACCATATTACTTTAAGTATATGCCAACTAGATTGATTATATCATTACATCACATTAAGTAAATGCTTAGAGAAATAAAATTGGTAGTTTCCAATATATATCAGCTCTTTAAGGAACTTCAAGAGCAAGTGAGAAAGCATACAGGTAAGATTATATCTTGCATATTCACTCTCATAGTGGACTTCCAGGTCCTATTTTTGATGGTAATTCAAAGGCAGACAGCCTTCTAACCATGTTGGTCAATAATCCTTTATTTCAGGCAGCCCAAGAATATCATTCTAAATATCATCAGGCTACTTGAGCTTTACTTTTGAAACTTGAGATAACAAAAGAGGAAGCTAGGAACATAGTAAAAACCTGTACAGCTTGCCTTCCTTTCCAAGCTCCTATGCTTCCTCCAAGTAAGAACCTTCGTGGTTTGAGACCCAATAAATTTGCATGTGACCCATTATAAATCTTTTAGTCGTCTGTCTTTTATCCATGTTGTAGTAAACACCTTTTCAGGATTCACTTTTGCAATACCAGCAGCAAAAGAGAAAGCCTGAGTGGTCACTGAATTCATTATACAAGCTTTTGAAATTATGGGTGTGCCACAAGCAATAAAAACAGATAATGGACCTGCATATACTTCTAAAACATTTTGCACACTTTTGTGCACAGTGGCTTTTTGTGCACTACTGGCATATCCTTTAATCCTCAAGGACAGGCAATAATAGAGAAGAAACAGAGACATTAAGATGCTCCTTCAAAAACAAAAGAAAGGGGGAGCCACAGGTAACCCTAGAGAACTTCTAAATCTAGCTCTTCATACAATTAACTTCTTGATTTTTGACAAAGATGCACTGGCTCCAGCAGACAGGTTTTATAATCCACAGAAAGGGCAGTGTCCAGTGCAAGGAAATCCACTATCTTTAGATAATCACCAAGTGATGTGGAGAAACCCAGAAAGTGGTGAATGGGAAAGACCAGATAGGTTAACTGGTCAGGGGAGAGGGTTTGCTTGTATCTCTACAAATGGAGAAGGAATCAGATGAGTGCCAACGAGCTGTATTTGCCTTGTCCATCGGAGAGAGATGGAGAAGACCCTTGAAACAAAGGAGAAGATCCAAGAAACATCGGGTGGTTCCATCACTGACTGTGGCCACCACTGAAAGAACATGGCAGTTATGGCAATTGACTCATGAACATCAAAAAAAAAATCATTGATAAGACTGTTTCAGGACTCTAAAACCAGCAGGAATCATTGAATTCCCTGACACATGATGATACTATTGTAGGACTTCAAAATCTGCAGGAATCATTGGATTCCCTGACATATGAAGTAATGGACAATAGATTGATTTTGGACTATCTCTTGGCTGCTGAAGGAGGTGTATGAGTGATTGTTATTTATATACCCTCCTTCTAAGACTTATGGACATATATAGTCATATTGTTTCTTAAATCATTATTGCCTGTGTGATTCCTCTCATATTGATTCATACTGTTTGTTACATCACTACTTACATGTATAATTCATGTTTGTTATACTACACTGAGCCTGCGACAGCTGTGGAGAGAGCCATGACTACCAGCCTGAGTTATAGTACTATGTGTTTGTATAATACCTCCCATGCTGATGGATTTATGTATATTTCAGTTTCAACCCAGAGGAAACCCACTAGCAATATCTGATTTGACTCCCCACCTACCTTTGGTGTTTTCACCTCCCTTCCTGAGAAGTCAGGGAAGGTATGATCACCCTCTTTTTGACCAACTGTGTTCTAAAACAAAAGAAAGCGGGAGATGTAGAGGGCTGGAACTCTGAAAAGGTACACTTGAATCTAGGACTGCATGTGAGATAATATAAGCATATATTAAGCATATATTCTAAGTATATACTTAATGTGATGGAATGATGTAATCAATCTAGTTGGCATATACTTAAGGTAATATGGTAATGTAATATTCTATAGTTGCTCATGCTCAGTATGATGTAGTAGTGATGTAATTGTACTGGGGTATTTAAGGGAGTCACAGAGGCAAAAGGCTCTCTCTCAGCCATAGCTCTCAGAGATTTCAGGCTCCAGACTCCAGACTCCAGATTCCAGATTCCATGTATGACCAGCAATATGGTGACTCTCCTGCCTCCTTCACTCTTCCTCTAAGACCAAGGAGTGGGATTGATCCCAAGGTCCTCCAAAGAGCTAATCTGGACATTACAACTAATTGGAGGTGGGGGGCATGTAAAGAAAGAAGGTTTAGCTGTATCAGATAAACTTAACTTGCAATTATCAAAACTATCTGGCATTGACTAAGCAATAGAACAGTTAGGGAAAAAGGAAAAGAACCTATGTTATTTTTTTATTATTAAATTTTACTTTTAATTCATGGAGTAAAATAAATATTTTCATAACAGTACAATTAAAAAAAAAGATTGCACATGAAACTGCAAATCTGAAAAATAAAACTTGCTATTCCTTTCAAACACACAATTATCATGTAACTTTTTTTCTTTGTTCCTATCTCTGCCACACCTTAACCAGCCCTAGAGATGGTTACCATTGGATCTATATGTTATAAAATATTTATTGCAGTTCTTTTTGAGAGGCAAAGAACTGGAAATTGTGGGAATGACCATAAATTGGGGAATGACTAAACAAGTTGTGGTATATGATTGTAATGGAATACTACTGAATTATAAGGAATCATGAGCTCTATTATCTTAGAAAAACATGGATGGATTTGCATGAAATAATGAAGAGCTAAATGAGCAGAAACAAGAGAACACTATATAGTAACACGATATTGTTTTAAGGACAACATTGAATGAATAATCAATTTTGACTGTTATAAATACCCATCTTAACTATAAAGGATCAATCTATATAGGATGCTATTTGCAAAGATGCTATTTGCAAAGATGCTATATGCAAAGATGCTATTTGCATTCAAAGAAAGAACTAATAAAGTATGTATAGAATGATTTTACATATATATCCAGATTTGTATTTTATGATAGCCATCTCTGGAGAAGGGAGAAAAAAAGGAAATGTATATGATAACTTTATTATCTATTTAAAAGGAATAGCAAGATGTATATAATAGATTTGAAGTTTCCTGTGCAATCATCTTTTTATTATTATTATACCATGATATGGAAATGTTCAATTTATGCCATAAGTTAAAAAATAAATAAAAATTTGAAAAAATTCTAAGAAAAAAACAATTATGTTCACAAGAGACCTGTGTTTGTTTGTAAGATGTGTTATAATGTCACTTGTTTTATGGATAGATTAGAGTAAGTGACTGGTGATATCCCTTGCAATTTTCAAAAGTTTTGATGATGTGAATTAGCTAGAGTTATACAATCATATGTCAAAGTTAGAACTTAAATAACATCATCTCTAACTTCAAAAAAAGCTCTCTACCTATTTTGAAATATCATATCCTTTGGCCACTGAACTAGTGGTTACCTCAGTCAGACTAAGATCTGTCAAAGCCCTTAGCTTAAAAGGTCAAAGTTTCCTATTAGATCCAAGGACATCTATAGTCAATCTGATCTATTTCCAGCCATTAGACCCAAATAGTTCTGGAGGAGAAAGTAAGGTTGCTGACTTAGCACAGACCTTTCTTACTCAAATGACTTGCATGTCATGATATCATCTCCCTGATGTGTCATGGTCATTTTTGAGAAGAAAGGACAAATAAGAATAAAAAAAATCTGCTTTACACAAAAACAGTACATTCACAAAATTTGGTGCTTACATTCTACAACTAAAATGAAATTAAGTATAATGACTTAGCCAACTTTTCATGATTTCCATCAATATCTAGCATTGCCTTTTATACAAAAAAAAGTCCTGATTAATAATTATTTATTTATTGAATAAAACTGAAATATATTTCTAAATTTTAAAAAGTTTTTTTAAAAATAAGTTCACATAAACATGAATTTGGTAATAGAGGAAGTAGAAATTTGAATTCATTGCAATTCAACTATAACAAAATATTTTCAGCATGAATTTTATTGCAAAGTCATTTTGTATTTTAGATACCATCATGTCATTGATAGATTCAAGATTATACCTTTCAATTAGCTTGTTGAACAAACAGGAAAAAAAAAAAGTTGGTGTCTAAGTTTAACTATTCTTAAACTCAAGGTTCATTCACTTTCTTAAAAAAAAGAAAAAAACAGTTTAAATCTTCATTAGCTACTATTAAGTGCCTCCCCTCTCCAAGATTACCTCCAATTTACCTTGGCCACATATTATTTGTAGATAGTAGTTGGCATGTTACCTTCATCAGGTGAACTGTGAAACTCCTTGTGAAGAACTATTTGTTCTTGTTTGCCTGTTTTGTTTAGGAGAGAGGGGTATTATATCTCTACTGATTAGCAGAGTGTTTGTTCTATAGCACATGGCTAAATTGTCTTTTTTAATGCAAAATGAAATTTAAAAAAATGATTAATTCAAGAAAGATAAAAAAGTAAAACAAAAACTTTTATATGCTCAAATACTCTAAGCAATGCTTCTTGAAGACTAAAGCTATCAATTAAGTTTAAAATGAATAAAAAAATGTTGACATATATCCCCTCATAATTTACTGGTCATTGAGAGGCAATACCTCTAATGTGTGCATGGAGTGGCACAAAGAAACAAAGAATAAAAATATTTTAAGAAATTCAAACTATCTTACTATGTTAGTTTATTTCCTGCTTATATATAAAAAAAATTCAAATAGGTTTATTTCTTCTATCTAATGATGAGTCTTTTATGTAAATTATACATGTCAAGAAAGTAATCACGTTCAAATGCATACATTATCTGAGAATATCTTTAGTGGTAGGGTGTCATGTAGTGACCTGCATATGGTGCCAAAGATAATGCTATAAAAGCCTTGGACGTTATGTAGGACTTTTTGTATATATCTAAAAAATCATATGTAATTACATGTCATAATCATGTATTTATGGTTGTTATTCCTACACTATAATACAAGCATCATTAAGAAGGGGACTACACATTTTCTAGAATTTTTTTTTCCATACCGAATGAATATTGTGCTGCATGGGTTTGACAGGAGCAAAGAGATCTGTAATTTAGTTCTTTCTTCTATAATGTCTTGACAAGTTTATATTTTTCTCCCATCTTTCACTAAAAAAAATCACCTGTAATACCTTATTCTTCTTTGGAAATAGACCTGTGTTCTCAAAGGCTACATCAGTGGATTATAGACCCTTGGAAGTTCCAAAAGTTGTAAAGGCTTTTGGTATAATAGAATTATTATGCTATATTTATCTCCATTAAATATAGAAAATCTCATCACCAGAGAGTCAGTAATGAATCACTAATAAATATGTTGATCTCAACTGATTGTATATTTAGTAAGACATGGACATGTTAACTATATGTATAGGGATATCAATGCAAATTCAATACAAGGTTCTGGCTCTATTATCATGCTTTATGGAAAAAGAATAATGTATTCATTGCAATGTTATTCTCATCTCTATTAAACTGCAAGGTTCTTGAAGGAACTGAAATGATTTTCATTTTACCTCTGTAAACATAGCACCTTTCTGTATATTTAATACTCATGTTATGAATTATTAACTAATTTGGATTGCTAATGTTTTCCCATTACCTTTTTAACTGTTGTGGAAGTAGAGCAACCTATTTCTTACTTATTCCCAAAGAAACTGTATTTATTCACTATTAAGTTCTTTATTGCAGTTATTACATAACACTTTTTAGCCTTACAAAATAAATATATGCAGGGATGAGGACACCTGAGCAATCACTCATACAATTACCTGTGCTACTTAAATAACTGACAACAGGCTATACTCTGAATCAATCAAGAACACTTTTGTTGAATCAAATGGCCAACAAAGTCTTGACTTGGTAAGAAAAGTTCTTAATAAATTAAGAAATACTTTAAGACTACTGGATGAAAGGGAGTGTTGTTGAACAGTTGGGAGTCATATTGGTTGATCATCCCATGTGGGGCTTAGGTAGAGCAATCGATTTAGTTTGGAATTAATAATATATGCCTCTTAGCTTAGTAATGGAGATCAATCCAACCAAACCCCTAAAGAGGAATCTTTTGGGAAGGAAAGAGAACAGCATCTTTTCTTCTCCCTTTCCAGAGGTGGACCTTGTGCTTTTTGGAGAATTAGATAATTGGAGACTTAGAAATATATTTCTAGTTCTAGAAGTATCCCTGGAACAAATGTTGCAGAGGAACATGCCCTTTTCCCACTTAATTCAATGCAGCTAAGCAGATACTTAAAAAATACTTGTTACATATTATTTTCAATTCAGTTCTCTCTAATGTTTGACAATAAATTCTCAAAAATTTGAAAATTTACTTCAGATGATCAGTCTATGTCAAATATAGTCAATCCTCTGAATCTTTATAAAAGAATGGATAAAGAGCTAAATTTAGAATTCAGGAAAACTTGAACTCAAATCTTGCTTTTCATTAAGGGAGATACTTGCATAAATTTTAAAAAGGTGAGTCCTTATCCCTGATGCCAGTCAAATACCATCTTGGTAAAAATTGATTATCTCAATTATAATTAATTCCATTTTCATATAAATGTTTTTAAGAAAAGAATATGAAATGTTTTAATTATTTTCTAAATTATAGAGTTCAATTTGAAAAGTATAGAAATTATATAAGAATGAGCGGTTAATTTGGACGCAAGAAGACCTGACATCAAATGCTGTCTCAATCCCTTATCAGATATGTGGCCCTGGTCATGTTATTTAACCTATCTTAGCTACAATTTCCTCATTTTTTACAATAGGGACAAAAATAGCACTTATATAACAAAGTTTTAAAGATCAAATGTTCTAACACATGTAATTTAACTTTTAACATGTTAAATGATAGCTTCATAAGTAGTAGTAGTAATACTATTACCAGAACTAATACTAATGGTTGTAAAAGTAATGGCAATGCTGGTAGTGGTGATGGTGGTAGGGTGGTGGTAATAGTAATATTTACCATTAAAGACAGGAAGTAGATTCATGGGAATGTTTTCTGAAGGAAAGAGAAAATGGGACCATAAGTTTAAGATTATTATTATTATTCCTTCAAATAACACTTGATTTAATAAAGTTTGATATTTTTGTCTTGTGTGAGTATATTGCTCTATAGATCATTATCTCAGATCCCACTCGGATGAATCTCAGAACCTAGAGAATGTTTTAGTTCTCCTTCTAGGATCTAAGGGTACCCTTAAGGAATAGATAGTTGATCCTCTAATGTCATCAACCCAATCTGTCCTTACCATATGATACTACATGAAAATCATTTATAATCAGCTAGCTTTGAACCTTTAGAAAAATGGATTTACTAACATTGTAGAGTGAAAACATTTGGTACAGAACATTCATCTTCTCTCTTTCATCCTCAAAGCCTATGATAGTCTCTCATACAAGTACACTCAAAATCCAGAGGAAAGAGGACTCACTTTTAAAGAATACATATGATAAAGATAATTCAGAATATTTAGTTTATAAAAGTTCTGTTCTCCCATTCAAGGACCTCTCAAGAAGTTTTTTAGGCATGATGTAGTTTGTTCTATTTGAATAAAATAAATCTATTCTTTTTGAATCCATCAATCTACTTTTGATCTGTCCTTATTTCCCAATGCCAACCCTGACCTGGGGTTGCCACAAGGATTCTTGATTTAATGAAGGGAGAGTTCAACATTGTTCTGACACTTTGAAGCTCACCTATTTCCCCTCTAGTTAAAATGGGATATAGGGAAGAGTGAAAGTAAGATATCTTTCTTCACCCTCATACCCAAGTGGTTCTTTCTAAGAGATTTACTATAATTTATGATCATTCCAATTATTGAATGATTTGGGTTTTATCTACCTTAACAACTAACACTCATATTGAGCAAATTCACTTCAGTTTAAAGATTTTTTCATATTTAGCATTCATGATCAATTGATATATTGAACATTATAATAAATTGAGATATGATGACTTGATTAAGTAATATAAATTGACTCCACCCTCAACATCTGTAAAAATAGTCATAAGTAAAGGAATAAGAAAATTCTGCTAAGTAATTCTCATAGCTTGATCAATGAATACCAACACCTAATAACTTTAATCATGAAGGGGGAAGAGAAATATTGAGTCCTTCATAAAGATCTAGAATGCTTTAAATGGAGCTAGATAAATCATTTTGCTCAATTGCCTTATTTTAATGAGTAAGAAAATAAAAGCACAGACATATTGTATAGCCAGCCCTTGGACATATAAATAGTTGATAGCAGGTATAGGTTTAGAAATCATCTTCTCACTCCTTGTCCAGTGATATTTTCACCACAACATGATGCCTTCTTACTAGTTTTCCTTAGTTCTAAAAATAATCTCACTTCTTAATGTATTCATATGCAACACCAACTGCCAAACATGGACTAACCACTTGCAATGCCAGTCTGTATTCCAAATGATTTCTAATTTGGCACCTTTTTTATTGGTTTTCTCAATAGGCAAGGACTCCTATCTGAAAATACCCATAGGATAGTGCCATATTACAGAGAGGAACAATGTGGTCTACCCATTAATTCCGTATACCTCACTACCCTGCTGCTTTATGAACTACAAGTATCCTAGACAAGAGACAATTAAGAGAGAGGGAAGTTGGCTTTTTGCATAAATGCCAGACAGGACAATACTTCCAGAGCTAGGAGAACATGGGTTTAGGAAATAAGGCTGTGCTCCAGAATACAGACTTTAATCTTAGTGGCAATGATATAAAGGAAAAAAAAAGAGGCAGATGTTAAAAGGATAATTTGGGGCAATATGGAAGGCTGGCAGTCAGCTCAAAAAATGTAAATTAAATTAAGTACAGAAGGGTAACTGCATCCTTCAAAACAGACTTGGGCAGAGAACTTTAAATAGTGGGAAAAAAGCCATTAGACTAGGATACATTTTCTCTGTATGCTGCTTTTCCCTTACAGTGAATCTCACTAAAAATTATCCATTGTATCCATTTCTCACTTTTGTTAAAAATCACCTGCAGCTCTGTAGAGTTCGCAGTCTTATGGAGATAATAGCAGTGGGGGGTGGGGAGAAGAGCAGTTAGGATATGATGAAGAGAACAAGAATAAACTCCACAAGAATAAGATAAGAGACCAATTGTAATAGTTGGAAAATTAACTCCATGGAGAGAAAGCTGAATGCTACACTTCAGCTCCTATAGTATTAGCAGATAAATATTCTGCTTAGTCATTTTGTTTTCTCTTGTACATAAACCACATAGAACCAATCTTTAAGACAGAAAATAAGGTAGCAAGGGTAGAGAATAGTTCTTGATATCCCTGGATCCCTCAGGGATCCTCAAACTTTTTAAACAGGGGGTCAGTTCATTGTCCCTCAGACTGTTGGAGGGCCGGACTACAGTAAAAACAAAAACTTTGTTTTGTGGGCCTTTAAATAAAGAAACTTCATAGTCCTGGGTGAGGGTGATAAACGTCCTCAGCTGCTGCATCTGGCCCGCGGGCCATAGTTTGAGGAGCCCTGTGGCCTAGATTATTTAAGATATGGTATCCCTAGAATCCCTAAATAGTTTAAGAGACTAGTACTTGGTACCTATGGCACCCCTAAAAAGTTTTAAGATAATTTAAGAAATACAGTTAGTTTAAGATTATTTAGACTTCTTTGAAACTTAACTATAACTCATAACTACTGTGCCCAAGAAAGAAAATGGAAATGACACATATGTTTAAAATATTGGGATTTTTTTCAAATTTATATATTTTTAAAATATTCATTTGTGGTTTTGCTTTTAAATGACATTTATTTCTGAATGTATGTCTCATCTCAATCCAACCATTCTATCTTATTTTTGTTTTATTTTTATTTTCAATTTCAAATCTTCTCCCTCCCTCTGGCTTTATCATCACTCACAGAGTAGACAAGAAATATAATATCTATTATACATATAAAGTCATGCAAAAATGTTTCTGCATTACCTATACTCCGATTTTTTTTAATAAGGAAAAATATGTTTCAAACTGCATTTTGGATAGGGATATGGATAAACCTTTGGGTTTTGTGAATCTTATATTGACCAGAGCTACTAAATCTTTTATAATCGATAACCTTACAATATTGCTTACTTAGATTGTTCTACTTTTAGTCATTTCATTTTGCATCAGTTAATATGTCTTCCCATGTTTTTTTAATTTTTTTCTGAAAAAAACTCACTTCCATCATTTCTTACAATATAATAATATTTATTATTATCCCTTTAGTTTCCAATTATTTACCACCACAAAAAAGCTACTACAAATATTTTCATATATGTGGGTCCTTTTCTTTCTCTTTTGATAGACCTAATAGTTTTACTGAGTCAAAGGACAGAAACTCTGAAAAGATGTACTTGAATCAAGAAGGGTAGGGTGCTTATAGTTAAGTACGTACTCATTGTGAGATAATGGTTCTCTAATGGTGATGCAAGGATTGCACATGCTCAGTTGCTATAGTGATATAATCATACTGAAGTATTTAAAGTCTGAGAGAACTGGGAATGAACCTCTCAGCCACGGACAGAAGAGTCTCAGGCACAGACACAGAGAAGATTTAGGACTCCATCTTTGACCAGCCTCATGGTGGCTCTCCTGCCTTCATCACTTCTCCACCTAAATATCAAGGCCCATCCAGAGATCCACTGGAGAACTAGCTTGGACATTACATTTTGACCCCTAAACGTGGGACCCCAGAAACGCAGGGCCTTGCAAAGCAGGGCATAAATCAGTTCAACGGACATGATGGAAAGCTCAGTGGAGAAGTCCTTGTGACCTGGAAATAGGGTAGCTCTAAAAATAGACAATCTGGAAACTTTGGTAAAGGCTAAACTAGTCACTTTTGTTTTTTAGCTGAAATGGGGCAAATACTAAGAAAATCCATACACTGATTTGGGAATGTGTAGCTAATACCCTAGTCACTAATACAGGTAGACAATGTATGACTTATCACCCAGGCGATGTAGTAGCATCAGGTTTATTGAGGCTCCAGTTGGCCCAGTCATTGGCCAAAGATTAAGACTGACACCTGTGTGTCTGATATAGAATCAGTAGCAGCTGAAATTAGTGCTACCCCTTTGAGATGGATATTTGAAAGTGAAACAGGACGATTTACTCATTTTGTAGTTGAAAAAATCCCCATCAATCTATGGGGAAGAGACATCTTATAAGAGTTAGGATTGCAACTGAGTACTTCAGCTTTTTAGGCAGGGCTGCAGTTGAAGGCCTACCTGCACTCTCACCTGTTCCTATTCAATGGAAAACTGATACACCAATGTAGGTAGAACAGTGTCCCTTAGCAAGTGATAAAATCCAGGCCTTATTAGATATAGTACAGGAGCAACTTGACCAAGGACACTTACAACCTTCTCTAAGTCCTTGGAATTCCCCTGTATTTGTTGTAAAAAAGAAATCTGGAAAATGGAGGATGTTAAGTGATTTAAGAAAAGTAAATGAAGAGATGGAAACTATGGGACCTCTTCAGCCTGGACTTCCATCTCCTACTCAGTTGCCTAGAGAATGGCCTCTTTGGAGTATAGACATTAAGGATTGTTTCTATTTTATCCCTCTGGATAAGGAGAATATGAAAAGATTTGCCTTTTCAGTACCCAGCATTAATTTAGCTGAGGCTTATAAAAATATGAATGGACAGTTTTGCCACAGGGAATGAAAAATAGCCCTACTATGTGCCAAGTGTATGTGGCTGCTCCTTTTACTCCAGTAAGAAAAGTATTTCCAAAAGTCATGTTGTTACATTACATGGATAATATCTTGGGTTGTGTACCTGAGGAGCAAATATTAGAAGCATGTCTATAAAAGACCATAGAAACATTAAGGAACTACCAATTGTATATAGCCCCAGAAAAAATTCAAAGGCATGCTCCTTTTCATTATTTAGGATATGAAGTATATCCTAAGGGTCTTACAGCACAAAAACTTCCTTTAAGAACAGAGAAGCTAAACATCTTAAATGAATTTCAGAAATTGACAGGAAATATCCAAAGGATGTGTCCAGTATTAGGCTTAACTACCTATCAATTACAACCATTATATGACATTTTAAGGGGAGACAATGCTTTAAACTCACCACACCAGCTTACAAAAGAAGTTCAAGAGGCTTTGACAGAGGTTGAACTGGCTTTATCCAATGTAGTTGAAAGAGTTACTCAAAAACCCTTGGAAATATCAGTTTTTGCTACAAAAGACGCATCCACAACAGTCCATCAAGGACACAGTGTGATAGAGTGGTAAACCTCCCAGCACAACTAGAACAAAGCCTTATTCCTTATCCAGTGCTTGTGGCTAGAATTTTATTAAAGGCCATTAAGCGAGTAGTACAATTATCTGGGATAAGTCCTGATAAGACATACACTTTTTATACCAATGCACAAATTAATTTATGCTGTGAATCCATTCCAGAGTGGCAAATTTTACTGGTCATGACTCCAAAATTTACACACGGGTGTCCATTAAAGATAACCTGGCTATTACATAATTGGCAATGAATTCTTGAAGAAAAGGTTTCTAAAGCTCCTCTTAAAGAACCAACTATCTTTACAGACAAACATAACATTTGTTCTGTATACTCTCATGACTTAACTATAAAGAAAGTAATCAAAACTCCCTTTCAGTCCACTCAGTAGAATGAATGTATGCAATCTTTCTAGCTCTTACTTACTATCCAGGAGATATAAATATATCATCTGATTCAGCCTACTCAGTAGGTATGGTACAAAGAATTGCCACAGCCCAAATAAAATTTGTAGCTTCCAATATAAATCAGCTCTTTAAAGAACTTCAAGAGCAAGTGAGAAAGCATCCAGGTAAGATGTATAACTTGCATGTCCACTCTCATAGTGGACTTCCTGGTCCTATTTTTGATGGTAATTCAAAGGCAGATAGCCTTCTAATCATGTTGACCAATACTCCTTTATTTCAGGCAACCCAAAAATCTCATTCTAAATATCATCAGGCTGCTCGAGCTTTACATTTGCAATTTGGGATAACAAAAGAGAAAGCTAGGAGCATAGTAAAAGCCTGTACAGCTTGTCTTCCTTTCCATGTTCCTACACTCCCTCCAGGGAAAAACCCTCATGGTTTGAGACCCAATGAAATTTGCCAAATAGATGTGACCCATTATAAATCCTTTGGTTGTCTATCTTTTATCCATGTTGTAGTAGACACCTTTTCTTTTATCCATGTTGTAGTAGACACCTTTTCAGAACCACCTGTGCTCTAAAACAAAAGAAAGTGAGAGATGTAGAGAACCAGGACTCTGAAAAGGTATACTTGAATCAAGGATAGCAGGGTGCTTATAAACACCTACTCATTTTGAGATAATGGTTCCCCACTTAATGTGATGATGATGTAATGGTTGTGCACACTCACTATGCTGTAGTGACACAGAAGGCTCTCTCAAGCCACAGACATAGAAGATTTCTCAGACAAAAACACAGAGAAGGCTTCAGGCTCCAGACTCCAGATTCCAGACTCCATCTTTGACCAGCCACATGGCCCATCTGCCTCCTTCACTCCCCAACTAAGACCAAGGACTCGGACTGATGCCAAAGTCCTCCAGAGAGCTAGTCCAGACATTGCAGTTTTTCTAGTTCTACTCATTACATTCTGTAACAGTTCAGACAAGTTTTCCCATGTTTCAATTACTTCTTCATTTATCATATACATGTCAAATTAGCTAGCCATTATTCAAGTCAATTAGCATTTTTTAAGTTTCTTTTAGATTTTTTGTTTTGTTTTGTCTAACACAAAATAAGTTACTATGAATATTTTGGTATAAATTGTACTTTTCTTTCTTTTAATCAACCATTCATGTTTATGCCATCAATAAGTGTTATAGGTAAAAAGGTATTTAACTTTTTATTAGCACAATTTCAAATTGCTTTCAAAAAGGAATGAGAAATCCTCAATTCAGCAAAGTATTGTAATAGTGTATCTCTCTTTCCACAACCCTTCTAGTACTATTATATTTTTCCATCATCATTTCCATTTGTATGTGAGGTAAAAGCTTAGTCCTGATTCAATTTACATTTTATTTTATCACTAGTAATTTGGAGTAATATTTCCTATACTTTTTAATTTTTATATAATTCTTACTGTGAAAATGGGTGATATTCTTTGACATATGGATTGGGGAAAGGTTCTATGTCATATATTTGCATTAATACTATTTATTAGGAGTCAAAAGTTGAATCTAAAGGTCGAATCTTGCTCTATCTGTTTTTAGAATGAAATTATTTTTATATTTTAAAATCAATAAGGTTCTCAAATCAAGATTTTTCTATATTTAAAATTATCTTAAAGCTTTATTTATATTAAAAAAAAAACACATAAGCATACCAGCATACAAAATAAGGACCAGTTTTGATCTAATCTGTGTGTGTGTGTGTGTGTGTGTGTGTGTGTGTGTGTGAGAGAGAGAGAGAGAGAGAGAAACTAATCAAAGATATTTAATATAAATATTTTTTACAATTAAAATTTTTGCTTCTTAAAATAGTTAGCTTGGTTTTGAACATATGAAAATTTTTCAATTACGTGTAGTTGAAATTTTCTCTTATATCCTTGGCAATAATTTCTACTCCCTCACTGGTAGTTTTATTTTTTCTTTCCTGAGCCTCAAATACGAAAGATACTTCTATCCATTTGCTTGCTTTTATTTGTTTATTTTATTATATGAACTATCATTTTAAAATTAAGTATTCTTTTGAAATGTAGCATATATTCGTTTTGCTTGTTATTTGCTGATATATTTGTTTACTTTTACCAACATGTTTCCCAGTTTTCCCAGCAGTTCTTATTGAAATGAGAATCATTTTCCATGTAATTTGTATTCCTAGGTTTATTCAACTCTAGCTTATTATGTTTGAATGTTTCTAATTAATATGTCCTATTGATCAGCTTCTTTCTATCTATAACACAATTTTTTCTTTTTATTTTAAAGTCTGAAAGTTTCAGTGCCCCCTTCATTCTCATATCAGTTGATCTTAATTTGATCTTCCAAATAAATTTTAAAATTATTTTATCTACTTTCACAAAGTAACCCATTAGTAGTTTTGCTGTAATAATAATACCAAATATATCAATAAGTTAGATTGTATTGTTGTTACTTTTTTAAATTTTATATCCTAATTATAAGTATTAAGTATCTCACAAAATGTTAATTTCTTACTTTATTTCTCTTAAGAAAATAAAGGTAGATAAGATATTCTGTCATTTTTTTTTTAAGTCAGAAAGTAAGAAAGAAGTTATTCCCAGTTCTGAATCAGGAGATCAGTGTTCTAATCATGGTTCTGATACTATTACTATTATTACTAGCTAATACCTATACAGGGTTTATTATTGTGAAGCATGTACTAAAATTTTATAATTTTATATCATTTATCTCATCTAACAAGTCTGACACATATGTAATATCATTATCTCCCTTTTACAGATGAAGAAACTGAGGCAAATAGCAATTAGTTGATTTTCCCTAGATGCCATAGCTAGTATGTTTCTGAGACTGCATTTGAATTCATATATTTCTATCTCCAGGCCCAGTACTCTATCCACTATACCACCTGGGTACCAAGAAATGTAACCTTGGATAAGCCATCATTTCAATCAGGATCATGTTTTTTGTCTGTAAAATGAGATAATGATACCTGAACTATGTAGTTCAAATTCTGGAAAAAAAATATGATGGAAATCTGGAAAAAAAAATGTTAGAAATGAAAGAGGTCAAATGCTTTATTCAAAACCTTCTCTTCTCTGTTTTACAAATACTCTCTTTAGGAAGAGAGTCAGAAAATGATAAGCTTAGAGACCATCAAGTAAGATCATGCAAATTAAAAATAATTATATTTTTGTAGGAAATAACTAGCTATCAATATGGAAGTTATTTTTGAATCATCTGTTAGTACAATTAAATACACTCATTCATTAGATCAAAGGTTAAAATCAATAACAAATTAAAAGAAAAAATAAAAATGCTATAATTTGTCATTAAAGCAAGAACAGCTTGACTTATTTAACCAAGCTATTGAACAATCACTATTCTATAAGGAAATTTAATCAATATGGATAAATCACCACGATAAGATGATCTGAAAAATCCTAAACACACATTCACACAAATTATATATGCATATATATATATATATATATATACATACAGAGAGAGAGAGAAAGAGAGAAAGAGAAGGAGGAAGAGAAGGAGGAAAAGGAAGAGAAAGAAGAGGAGGAATGGGGAGGAATATATGGTGAGACCATACATTTGGATTCTAATATCCCAGATCTTTGAAAAAATATACATTACATCAAAGAAAACAAACTGACGAACTATGTTACAATATCATGAAAACACAGGAGAGATCTGTGCTGGAGGTGTCACAATTTTGATATAGATAAAGGATTAATTCTAATATCTCAGAAAGGGCACAAATATATAAGGGTGGAGGAATCAAATAGTATTAACACCAATATAGACACAGTTAATATCCATGACAACTAATCCACAAGCCTTTTTTTATCTCAGTATGAAAACTTTATAAATATCAAATACATGTTCAACAATGTCATTTTTCATATCTAGTTCTGGAAAGTTAACACTAGGCTAAAAAATTCTATATTTCATAATAAAATGAAAATGCCAGACTGTACAATGCCTATTTGTCACTGACTATAAAAATATATTTGATTCTGTATAACAAAATGACATTTTGAAGGTTCTCTTCCAACAATTCATTTAAGTGAAGCACTAATCACTGTAGATTTCTTTTCTTGTATAGTTTGTCAATATTGAGGAATTGCCTCAGTGGATAGAATACTGGACTTGGAAATAGGAAGACATGAGTTTACAAATGCTTCCTAGCTGTGCGAATCTGAGCAAGTCACTTAACCCTGTTTGTATCAGCTTCCTCATCTATAAAATGAGCTGGAGAAGGAAACAGCAAACTACTCCAGTATCTTTGCCAATAAAGCATCAAATAGGATGATGAAGAATCAAATGTAGCTAAACAAACAGCAGCAACAACAACAGCAATGATAAAGTGGGGGAATCCATTTGAATTCATTTCAGCATTTCATGAACTTTAAATTGTAGCCTCTTTTTCTCTAGGTCAACATACTTCTATGGAAGTGTGGAATTAAACAAAAAATTATTAAGCACCTACTACATGTTGGTCTTCAGTGAGTTTACAATCTAATGACAGAGGTTGAATACATATAGAATTCAATAGGTTATGATAAAGAATTCCATAAAATGTTTTCATTTATTGGCTAAGTATTAAAGAATCTATGATTCACCTATATTATTTTAGTAAAGTAGATTACAGCTTTCTATTCAATAGTTAAATTCTAGGAAGTTGCTTGAGAACTATAAAATGTTAAATATGCTCTGGGGACCAGGACTCAGGGGATTAACAAAATTGCCTAGTTTCTCTGGAAGAAGGAGCAGAATCAATGAAATCACAATGGAGTGATGCTGGTCCACTAGTCTGTTTTATAGTATCAACTACACTTCAACCTCTGCTCAGTTAAAATGATACTGCTGGGGCAGAGCCAAGATAGCAGAAATGACATACGTTTCTCTCTGATCTTTTCTGCAATCTTCACAATAATTATTAAATCCAGCCTCTGAATTAGCTCTGGACCTGCAGAACCCACAAATATTGAGAGTGCAACAAATTATCAGCAGAAGATAATTTTAAAGATCATCAGAAAAAGTTTGTTTCAATTGGAAATGGGAGGGGAGGCAGCCAGCTGAATACAAATGCCAACGCAAACAGTCCAGAGCCCTGGGGCAGTGCTGACTCCATGTGGCAGAGAATCTGCAGGGAGGAATCCCCAAGATGTATAGCATCTTTGACCACTCTGACCTAGTTGCAAGCCAGTAAGTAGATCAGCAGAGAAATTATAAAACATCCAACACAAACACAAAAGGTAAAGAGTGAACCCCAAAGGGTCAGAGTCTCAGGGGACCTGGACATGCCCACCCAGCACTGGGAGTGAATCAGCACTGACCCAGCACAGTTGGAGTTGATTGGAAAACCTCCCCCACCATAAAGGCAGACCTTAACTTAAAAAAAGGAGTAAAAAAGGAAAGAGGACTCTGACGCTAGACAGATTTTATGGTGAAAGAGAATAGATTTCAAATCCTGAGGAGACTAAAGGCAGATTGTCTCCAGATGAAGCCCTAAAAGGTGATATAATCTGATCCCCATCACACAAGACTGTCCTAGAAGAAATTTAAAAGGGTATTAAAAGAGAGCTAGAAGAAAAATGGGGAAAAGAAATGAAAAATATGCAAGAGTGTTTCAAAGTGGCAACATGGAAACTATCCAAAGAAAATTCACTACAAAATACTTTGTGAAATGGAAAAAGCATATAACTTTTTAAAAGATAAATTTGATAAAATAGAAAAACAAAGCAACTCCCAGAAAAACAGAATTTGTGAAACAGAAAAAGAAAATAACTCCTTAAAAAACAGAATTTGTGAAATGGAAAAAGATTCCATAGAACAAAACAACTCTTTTAAAAATTCAATTGGACAAATACAAAAAGAAGTTTAAAAAGTAAAGGAAAAAAAATAACTCATTAAAATTCAGAATTGAACAAATGGAAATGAATGACTCAATGTGACAACAAGAATCAGTCAAGCAAAACCAAAAAAATGAAAACATAGAAAAAAAATGTGAATACCTAATAGGGATACATGATGAAAAAAAGAGACTCGACACCATCTTTCAGGAAATCATCAAAGAGTACTGCCTGTATATCATAGAAATAGAAAGTAAAATGACCACTTAAAGAATTCACTGAATGTCTTCTGAAAGAGACCCCAAAATTAAAACCCAAAGGAATATCATGGCTAAATTTGGGAACTATTGGATCAAGGAAAAAAATCACAAGCAGCCAGAAAGAAACAATTCAAATACCAAGGAGCTACAATAAGGATTACTCAGGCCTAGCAGCTTCCATTTTAAAGGATCGAAGGGGCTGGAATCTGATATTCTGAAAGGCAAGAGAACTTGGAATACAGCCAAGAATAAATTACACTATTGAACTGAGCATTTTCTTTCAGAGAAGAAGATGGTCATTCATTGAAACTGGTGAATTCCATCTATTTTTCATGAAAAGACCAGAACTAAACAAAAAATATGACCTTCAAATATAGAACTCAAGAAGCATAAAAAGATAAAAAGAAAAAAAAAACTCTTAAGAACTGTATTTCTGTTGAGTATACATTGAGAACACATGTATAATCTGATTTTACTGTTATAATATGAAAAAGAAACTAGAGATGGAAAGGGGGTTGTGACAAAAAAAAGGAGGAATGTGGAGGTAAAATGAGGAAAACTATATCTCAGGAAGAGGCAAAGAAATATAGATAAAATGGAAAAACAAAGCAACTCCCAGAAAAACAATTTGTGAAACAGAAAAAGAAAATAACTCCTTAAAAACCAGAATTTGTGAAATGGAAAAATAACTCCTTAAAAAACAGAATTTGTGAAATGGAAAAAGAAAATAACTCCTTAAAAAACAGAACTAGATAAATAAAAAAATGAAATAAATAAGAAAGAAGTTAAAGAGGTAAATAGAATATTAGAAAAACTACATATGATAGATCTTTGGAGAAAATTGAATGGAGACAGAAAGGAGTACACTTTCTTCTCAGCAATTCATGGGACTTATACAAAAATTAAACATATATTACGACATAAAGACCTCAAAATGAAATGCAGAAAGGCAGAAATAGTAAATACATTTTTCTCAGATCATGATGAATAAAAATTACATTCAATAAAGGGTCAGGGAAAAATAGACCAAAAAGAAATTAGAAACTAAATAATCTCATCCTAAAGAAAGAATGAGCGAAACAGCAAATCCTAGACACTATAATTTCCTCCAAGAGAATGACAATAATGAGACAACATAACACAATTTGTGGGATGCAGACAAAGTGGTAATAAGAGGATATATTATGTCTCTAAATGCTTACTTGCATAAAATAGAGAAAGAGAAGATCAATAAATTGGGCTTGCAATTAAAAAAGCTAGAAAAAGAACAAATTTTAAAAAACCCATCAAATACCAAACTTGAAATTCTAAAAATAAAAGGAGAGATCAACCTAAAAGAACTATTGAATTAATAAATAAAACTTAGAGTTGGTTTTATGGAAAAAAAACAAACAAAAGCAAAATAGATAAGCCTTTAGTAAATTTGATTAGAAAAAGGAAAGAGGAATATCAAATTGTTAGTCTCAAAAATAAAAAGGGAGAACTATCCACCAATGAAGAGGGAACTAGAGCAATTATCAGGAGTTACTTTGCCCAAAATTATGCCAATAAATTTGATAACCTAAGTCAAATGGAGGAATACCTATAAAAATATAGATTGCCCAATTTAACTGAAGAGGAAATAAATTACTTAAATAGTCCCAATTTAGAAAAAAAAATAGAACAAGCTATTAATCAACTCCCTAAGAAAAAATCCTCAGGACCAGATGGATTTACATGTGAATTCTACCAAACTTTTAAAGAACAATTAACTTCAATACTATGCAAACTATTTGAAAAATAGAGAATAAAGGATTTCTCCCAAATTCCTTTTATTGACACAGGCATGGTACTGATACGTAAACCAGGTAGTATCAAAACAGAGAAAGAAAATTATAGATCACCTTAATGAATATTGATGCAAAAATCTTAAATATTAGCAAAGAAATTACAGATAATCATCCCCAAGATAATACACCATGACCAAGTAGGATTTATACCAGGAATACAGGGCTGGTTCAATATCAGGAAAACTATTAGCATAATTGATTATGTCAATAACCAATTTAACAAAAACCATATGATTATCTCAATAGTTGAAGAAAAACATTTGATAAAATCCAATACTCATTCCTATTAAAAACACTAGAGAGTATAGGAATAAATGGACTTTTTCTTAAAATAGTCAGTAGTATGTATTTAAAACCATCAGCAAGCATATGTAATGGGAATAAAGTAGAACCATTCCCAATAAAATCAGGGGAGCAACAAGTTTGCCCACTATTGCCATTGCTATTCAATATTGTATTAGAAATGCTAGCCTTGGTAATAAGAGAAGACAAAGAGATTAAAGGAATTAGAGTAGGCAATGAGAAAACCAAATTATCACTCTTTGCAGATAATATGATGGTATATTTAGAGAACCCTAGAAAATCAACTAAAAAACTATTAGAAAATAATCCACAAATTTAGCAAAGTTGCAGGTTACAAAATAAATCACATAAATCATCAGTATTCTTATACATCACTAACAAAATCCAACAGCAAGAGGTACAAAGAGAAATTCCATTTAAAATAACTGTTGATAATGCAAAATATTTGGGAATTTATCTCCCAAGGAAAATTCAGGAACTATACAAGCAAAACTACAAAACACTTTCTACTCAAATAGTCAGATCTAAGCAAATGGAAAAATATCAAGTGCTCATGAATAGGTTGAGCAAATAAAGATGACAACACTCCCTAAACTAGTCTATTTATTTAGTGCTATACCAATCAAACTCCCTAGAAACTATCTTACTGAACAAGAAAAAATAATTAAAAATTTCATCTGGAAGAACAAAAGGTCAAGAATTTCATAGGAATTAATGAAGAGAAAAGCAAATAAAAGTGGCCTAGCGGTATCAGATCTAAAATTATATTATGAAGCATTTGGTACTGGCTAAGGAATAGACTAGTTGATCAATGGAATAGATTAGGTTCACAGCACAAAATAGCCAATGACTATAACAATCTAGTATTTTACAAACCCAAATGCCCCACATTTTGGGATAAGAATTCAATATTTGACAAAAATTGCTGGGAAAATTGGAAACTAGTTTTGGCAAAAAGTAGGCATAAACCCATACCTAACACCATATAAGAAGAAAAAATCGAAATGCATTCATGATCTAGATGTAAAGAATGATACTATAATTAAATTAGAAGAACATAGGATAGTTTACCTCTCGGATTTGTGGAGGAGGAAGGAATTTGTGACCAAAGAAAAACTAGAGATCATTATTTATCATAAAATAGATCATTTTGATTATGTTAAGTTAAAAAGTTTTTGTACAAACAAAACTAATGCAGACAAGATTAGAAGGGAAGTAATAACCTGGGAAAACATTTTTATATCCAAAGGATCTGGTAAAGGCCTAATTTCTAAAATATATAGAGAATTAACTCAAATTTATAATAGTTCAAATCATTCTCCAATTGATAAATGATCAAAAGGTATGAACAGACAATTTTCAGATGAAGAAATTGAAACTATTTGTAGCCAATTGAAAAAAAATGCTCCAAATAACTATTAATCAAAGAAATGCAAACTAAGACAACTCTGACATACGACCATACCTGTCAGATTGGCTAAGATGATAGGAAAAGATAATGATGAATGTTGGAGGGGATGTGGGAAAACTGGGACACTGATACATTGTTGATGGAACTGTGAACGGCTCCCACCATTTTGGAGAGCAATTTGGAATTCGGCTTAAAAAGTTATCAAACTGTATATACCCCTTGACCCAGCAGTGTTTCTACTGGGATTATATCCTAAAGATCCTAAAGGAGGGAAAGGACCTCTTTGTGCAAAAATGTTTGTGGCAGCCCTCTTTGTAGTGGCAAGAAACTGGGTGGATGTCCATCAGTTGGAGAATAGATGAATAAATTATGGTATATGAATGTTATGGAATACTATGAATGATATATGAATGCTATGGGATACTACTATTCTGTAAGAAATGACCAGCAGGATGATTTTAGAGAGGCGTGGAGAGATCTACATGAACTGATGCAAAGTGAAATGAGCAGAATCAGGAGATCATTATACACGGCAATAAGACTATACAATGCTCAATTCTGATGGATGTGGCTCTCTTCACTATTGACATGATTCAAACCAGTTCCACTTGTACAGTGATGAAGAGAGTCATTTACAGCCATAGAGAGAACCGTGGGAACAGAATGTGGAACACAACATAGCATTCTCACTCACTCTGTTGTTATTTGCTTGCTTCATGTTTTCTTTCTCAGTTTTTCTTTTTCTTCCATCTTGATCTGATTTTTCTTCTGCAGCAAGCTAATTGTATAAATATGTATACATATATTGGAACTAACATGTATTTCAACATATTTAATATATATTGGACTACCTGCCAGCTAGGGGATGGGGGAGGGGAGAGGAGGGGAAATTTTGCAACAAAAAGTTATGCAAGGGTCAATGTTGGAAAAATTACCCATGCATATGCTTTGCAAATAAAAATCTTTAATAAAAATATTTTAAAAACATAAAATGATACTGCTTTATCCCAGAAGAATTTACCTTCCCTATTTTCATTGTTCTTCCTCCACTCTCCTAAATGAACCTCTTTCTTATCTATTAATTGAAAATATTTTATTCTATTTTGATTTTGGATCTAAGGTATCATGGCACTGATACTACATCCTATCTCCAAATTCATGCTTCTATCTCTTATACTATATTGCTTTTTTCTCTAGACAAAGTTTTCTAAAAACCTTATTAATGGGTAGAAATAATATTTATTGTATGTGGATTGCTATGGGTATTGGAGTGAAGATCCAAGAAGCTTTCTTGAAAGAGGTGGCCTATGAACTTGGCTTTACAGGAAAGAAACCATTTGTTTTTAAGGTGAACAAAATAAAACATGCAGCTATTGATTATAAACTAGATTTAATATATGAAAATATAGTAATAGATTTAGCCCCATCTTTAACAAGTATAACAGAAAGCTAAACGTCAAAGACTAAACATCCAAAAGAAGTGATTTAGATCTGTAAGTAAATATTCCAGCTTTTATATTTTTAATTATGTGACCCATTTACATTGCACTCAGCAAATATGCTTAATACAAAAGATTTATTGGATAACACAAAATGCAAAATATTTTGAGGGAATGGTTTTATGTTTATTTTTCTGTAAACGTTTTATTCATATTTTATTTTACTGTTAAATGCCATTATATCTGAAACATAGTAGGTGTTTAATGAATCCCTACTGACTTTATTTCACAGTTGTAGAGTGGCTCCACATTAGGAACTTTACAATTACTTGCTTTAGCACCTTTCATAGTACTTTAGATTAAAAGTTTGATTTACTGATAGCATTACCAATTAGAGTGAAGATAATCACGATTAGAGAGGGAGAAGTGTGTGTGTGAGAGAGAGACAAAGAGAGAGAGGAAAAAGGAAGGAAAAACAACTATATATTAAAGGGCACAAAATTCAGAACAGATGGATCAGTTCTGCTGTTATAACCATGACAAAATCATCTACTCAGACTTGAGCCTTTTATGTTTTCATTCAAGGCATGTACCACAGACCATTCCAGAAACTGAAAATCAAATATACAGATTAAACCAGTTAAAATGTTAATCATGTAAAGCAAAACCAAAGGCTTTAAGTTCCACACGACAGTATCCACAATATGCATATCAAATATCAGAGGACTAAATTCTATCCTTCTAATTGAAGAAGACACAATGAGTAAAATTAATATAAAGAATTATCATGGAATTATTGTGGTAACCCCCAAAATATACTCACCTTAACAAAAAGTAACAAAAGCAAAGAAGAGCTTTTGACTTGGAGTAAATAACAGTACATTTACACTTCTACATCACCATGAAATATCTTTTTCAGTTTCATCATGTCTCCTATCTACAAACTAATCCTAAAGAAAAGAAAAAAATGTAGAAAACAAACAAATACTGCCAGAGTAACTCAATATCTTTGTACCTAAACAACTCAATGAGGCTGAAAACTTTATCTCCATATGTCTCAAATCTAAGGTTGGTCTTGTATTATAAAGACCTAATAAACATAGACCATCTATGAACTAGATGGTTCAGTGGGTAGAATTCTAGGACTGAAATCAGGCTAACCTGAGTTCAAATTCAGCCTCAGAGACTTAGCTTTGTGTCTCTGGGCAAGTCATTTAATTTTATTTTCTTCTGTTGCTCTATCTTTAAAATGAGTTGGAGAAGGAAATGGCAAATCATTCCAGTGTCTTTGCCAAGAAAACCCTCAAATTGTGTCACAAAGAGTCATACATGGCTGAAACAACTTTAAACATAGGAGACTCAATAATATAGGTCATTTAAACATATCTATCTTCAAACATAAGAATTTAAGTTAATTTTGATAATGATGATAAAGTAGAAGAAACTAACATTTTAGAGAAGATACTATTGACACCATTTAAATCAGGATCAACTATAATATGCTGAAAGCTATATAGCTTTCTTCCATCTTAATTAAGTAGTCTGGAAAAAATTATTTCAGAATATACATGGATTTCTAGAGCCAGAAGATCTCCAGCATGTCAATAAGTCTAGACACCTTATTTTGCAAATAAACAAATTGAGACAGAGCAATCAAGTGACTTGCCCAAGGATGCCAACTAAAATGATAAGGAAAGATTTAAATTCAGCACTTGAGTTGAAGTACAGCCATTCATGTCACAAGCATTAACATTAATTTAAATTCTTCTTTATTCTTGTCTACATCGTAACAGAAAGCCCAGTCATGTTATAAATGTTTATTTTCTAAATTAATTTGTTTTCTGACTATACTCAATGAGAGTATCCCCTTCCTTTATGGGATCTTTAAATTTATTTCATTTTAATTTTTAGAGACTTGAAACTTACTGGAAAGATTTTTTCCATGTGAGACTTGTTTTCCCAATAATTTTTTTTTGTCTTTCAGTCATTTGTCATCTGTGTCTGATTCATGAAGTTCCTGGCAGTGGAAATCTTTTTCTGCCTTAATTATATTCAAACAGTTTAGTGTGTATCCCAATCCTAAAGAAAGGCAATGCCAAATTATGTGTAAATTACTGACCAGTTGCATTCATTTCAGACTCCAGCATAATTCTTAAGATTCTGCAAACCTGGGCAGCTGGATAGCACAGTGGATAGAGTACCAGCTCTGAAGTCAGGAGGACCTGAGTTCAAATCTGGTCTCAGACACTTAGCACTTCCTAGCTGTGTGACTCTGGGCAAGTCACTTAAACCTCAATTGCCTCAGGGGAAAAAAAGAAAGAAAAGAAAAGAAAATTCTGCAAGACAGGCTTCAGGAATATGTGAACTGAGAATTGTCAGAAAAGTAAGGGGGTTTTCAGAGCCAAAGGAACTAAAGACCAAATTGCCAATATTTGCCAAATTATGGAAAGCAAGGGAGTTCCATGAAATAAGCAAACAAACATCTGTTTCTGCTTTATTGACTACACTAAAGCCTTTGTGTGTATCTCAGCAAAATGTGACAAGTTCTCAAAGAGATGGCACTACTAAATCATTTTACTTGTCTGCTAAGGCCAAAAGCAATAGTTAGAACTGAACACAAAACAATTGAATGGTTTAAGGTTGGGAAAGGTATATATAGCAAGAATATATATTGTTATTTTATTTATTTAAATCTTATGCAGGGTACATCATGTGAAATGCCAGACTAGATGAATCAAAAGTCGGATTTAAAGTCTCGTCTATGCAGAGGATACCATTCTGCCAACAGAAAGTGAAGAATAAGCTATTTGATGAGGGTAAAAGAGAACAGTATAAAAGCTGGCTTGTAGCTTAAGATAAAAATAAAAAACAAAAACAAAAAACTAAGATCTTAGCAATTGACCTCATTGCTTCCTGGCAAATAGAGGAAGAAAAACATGGAAGCAGGGTCAGATTTTATATTCTTAGGTCCAAAGATCACAGAAGATAGCAACTGCAGCCAAGAAATTAAAAAGACTTGCTCTGTGGAAGGAAAGCTACAGCAAATCTGGACAGTATACTAAAAAAAACAGAAATCATCTTGCCAACAAAAATCCATATAATCAAAGTTATTATTTTCTGAGTAACAAAATTGAGTGCCATAGAACCAAATTTTTCAAATTGTGTTGGAGAAGACTTTTGAGAATCTTTTGGACAGCAAAAAGATCAAATCAGTCAATACTTAAAGAAATTAATTCAAACTACTTATCAGAAGGTCAAAAATTAAAAATAAATTAAAAGTAAATACTTTTTCCACATAATAAGAAAATAGGAAGTAGTTTAAGGGCAAGGTATAAACATCTTGAAGCATTATTATTATTGATAGGAAGGATAATAATATACTTATGTTATCCTAAATAGCTTCATAAAATGCTTTAAAATTTGTAAAATTCTTTGCATTTTTTGCAAAATAATTCTGGAGGATAGATACTATTATTATTACTATTTTACATATGAGAAAACTAAGGAAAATAAAAGTTAAGACAAATATTAAATAAAATAGAGACCCTGCTCTCATGCAGTTTACAATCTATTGATACACAGATAGATTAGGATAAGGGACTTAATCTGTGGTACCACTGAGAAAATTCCTTCAATGCAGGCCAACAGCTTTTCTACAGAATCTAGTTGAAGAAAGTTGCCCAGAGTATTAAAAATTTAAATGAATTAACAAGAATCACAGTCTCCATAGAGATGAGACTTGAACTCAGGTTCTCTTGATCTCAAGACCAGATCTTTAACCACTTTGGCATATTGTTTCTCTATTAGTATGCATTAAATGGAAAATACATGATTATTAATAGTAAAGAGAAGAGCTATAGAAGGTCCAAGTAAAAGAGAGTGGATATTGAAAGTTTGGATCAAGGATGATGTTGAATGTATGGAAAGTGAAGGTAAAAAGTAATTGGTCAAGTAGGCAGAAATATCATTTTGGAAAATTTTGCGGAATAAACCAATCCTAAAGTTCCAAATGAAATTTTAGCCAGTCAGGGACTCTGAAAACTCACCTCTGTTGTCATAAGGCAAACTTGATTACTAAAGCAGGCATTTTTTTTGCAGCTACCTTTCTTGAAGATACTATGTAGTTAAGTAGAATTTGTACAGATAAAATTGCTGTATAAAGAAATGACAGTAATTTTTTTAAAAAAAGAAACATATCCAAGCTTATGCGTCTAAATGAATGGCATCTCCTTCAAAATAGTCATTTGGAACATTATACACACATTGTAAAGATGCTACCATTGATCAAAACATATTCAGAATAATTTTGGAATTGACTTCATTGCCAGCATATAAGTCATTTCAAGATAACTAATTTGTTTCACTTTTATGAAGCAATGATTTTTAAAAATGCAAAAAATATTATTACCTTGATTAGGAACAGACTATTACTGATATTGATTGAAAATTATTAAAGTTACTTCTGATAATTAAATTCATCCTCTAAGGTCAAAGATTGTCACTGAGGAGTGTTAACATCAGATATACCACATGACTGCATTATGTGATGGCATATCATGTTATGTGACTAATGTGTCATACCATGTGTGTGCTTCATAGCATCCCCAGACATGATATATAATGTGAAAGACAATCTTTAATACTTTATCTCTTGATTGATATGTTTATTTCATTTGTACAACACATTGAGTCATGTTATAGACAGAATCTGCATCCCATGATAATCATAAAATCTTGTCATTCGATGACATCTTGTGCCATGTGTTTGCTTTCATGTCATAAGATGAGCAGCCCATGTTAACAACTAACCCCTATGATGAACACACATGTCGTGACAGGTATGCTGCATGACCCAGTGCATCATGGGAGGTATGTGACATGCACACTTTTATTCTGACAACCCTGTTGTGTGATGGGAATATAGTGTTGTATAACAGACATGGTAAGTAGTGTGCCGTGTCACATGATTAACACAATGCACAACTAGGCATGTGTTAATATAACAGATGTACCATGTGATGTGATGGAACATTACATTATTCACAAGGCAGATAGTTGAAAAGGCAGAGTTAGGAAGACCTGAGCTTAAATCTTACCTTAGCAGTCTTACCTTACTCTAAGAGGTGTTTTTAATATTGGTCGGGGAAATTTTCACATCTTGTGGGTTTAACAAGACAATTTGGAACCCAAAAATTTAAGTTGCTTCTGTTTCAAACCTTGGGCAAGAATTGTTTGCAAGTAAGGGGAATATCTTTGTCTTATCTCTGTGTCCCTCCCCTGTATTAAAATATATTTTTTCACCTCAGAGAGTCAAGGAATATGTTTTGTTTTCTCTCCCCTTCATTGTCCAAGTTCTAAAAGACACTTTGAAACAGCTGAGTAAATGGCAATATTGGAAGCACCAAGATGACTTGATACAAGATGATGAAAGCATAACCAAGAAAATAATATACAAAAGACAACTTAACTCCTCAGGACTTCCCATGAAATCTAGAAGAAATATATATATAAAGATATAATAAATTTGTTTTATGGATCTGACCTATAGTGCAGGTGAAGGAGTGACAGAAGCACTAGAATATATGCTACACTCAAGTGTAATAATAATAATAAGCATGCCAATACTAAGAGGTGACATGCTTTCTTGCCTTCTCCAGTTATTCTGTTCTTTTGCTATAAATTACTTCTTTCATGAAAACATAACTTTTACAGAAAATCTAAAATCAATTTATTCCATTTATTGCATGTATTCCACATACTTAAAAACATTCAAAATATTTTCATTTGCAGGAAATGATATTTAACCTGACCACCAAAACTAACAGATGCTGATGGTGAGAACATATGGTTCATTCCAGCTACAAAAATATGCTTCTTAACACTACAGTTTGTCTCTTTTCCATTGGAGACCTCCTTTGGCTTACTCTGAGTCAACACTGCATTACTGCTTTGATATCCTTTGTCACTTATCATGTTTGAGATCTCTTAGTATCTTCATCAACTTAACATTAAAGATGCACAAAGCCAAATGATAATCTTGAAGCTAGTAGAAAATAATTATAAACCAATCCAGTACTATTGGCTGCAGAATAAAAAATATGCTAATATGATAAAAAGGAATAATTCTGTATTATTTCTGTGCTGAGTAAGATAATGGAACCTTATAAAGAATAAATTTAGCGGTATGTACCAATTAAGGAGGCAGCTAAGTATCTCAGTGGACAGTCAATAATCAGGAAAACCTGCGTTCAAATGTGATCTCAGATATTACCTGGATGAGTGGGAAAATCATTTAACCTCTCTTTACCTTAATACATGTTAGAAGGACCAAACCACTCCAGTATCTTTGCCAAGAAAACTCCATTGACAGTATTAGTTTGTGTAGCCCATGAACACAAAGAGATTGACATGACTAAAACAACACAGCAACCAACAACTGATAGGATATAGATGGATTGTAACAGAGAAAAAGGTCCTTAATTACCACTAGGAGAATGGCTAGTAATAATTAAAACCTAACATCAATTCTCAGAGCCCTATGTATTGGGATTTAGTTCTTTGCCATGTTGAAAATTAAGTCTCATTGCATTGTTTAAACATCTGATTTTACAGATTCTGCAAAATTTGCTTCTCCAGGGTATTTTCCTCTTTTAAAAATGTCCATTTAAGAACCCATATATAAGTATCTTGTTTTAATTTCTATTTAAAGGAATGATTAGAAATGTTTGGGTTATAGTATTTTTTGTGCCTGAGGAATGTTGAAACCACTGAAGTTCCAGATGATGTTTTAATTTTAAATTAAGGTAATTGTGCCATTCAATTGAATAATGCTTAAATAGACTCATGTAGCTAGAAGGGACAAAGAGGTTATCTCTTCTATAGTCTTGTTTTCAGAAAGTACTTTACTTAAATAAATTCTCAGTACAACCATATTTCCAAATAAGATTTTCCCAAAATTAATTCATATAATACTATGTGTTTAGTAGGATGTACTAAGAAATTCATTTTTCAGATATACTATACAAATGGTTTAATATTGTAAAAGAGACAACAAATTAATATAGTGTTAATTTCTATTTTTTTTCTCTTTTTTCCCTTTGAACACATGGATGAATAATTGTGGCATTTTAATACAGCATCCTGGCACTTTTCTAGAGACATCTGTTGGTTTGGGGTTTCTTTATGTAGCAAAGCAAGGGAAAAATAAATGACAGCATGAATTCCAATAGTTCTTATCTGAGTTATTTCTAAGCCAAATTAATTCATTATTCATGTTTTATTCACTCAATTTAAACCTCTTCCTTCTTCATTCTTTCCCACTTATCACAACCAACCTCTCACTCTTCAATGAAACCTTTTATCTATTGCTTTCAAGCACATTTATACTTCTCCCTTCAATTACCGTCTCATTTCACTTCTTTCCTTTACCTCGAGGCTGAAGTGCGATGTATAACTTCCACATTTAAGTTTCTCATCTCAGTCTGCTCCAATTTATCTTGTAACCTCTTTATTCTACTGGAAATATTGCCATCAAATTTGCTGTGATGCTGGGGCTTAAAACAAGATCTGATTTCACATTTCTATCCTCTCTGAAATCTCTAACACTGCAATATTCACAACCATGTTATAACTCTTGAAGTGCTCATAGGCAAAGTTCTTTAACCCTCTAAGTCGGTGGTTCTCAAACTTTTGTTTTCATTATCTTTATTCTATTAAAAAATATTGAGGATCTCTCCAAAGTGTTTTTGTTTATCTGGAATTATAGACATTTACCATATTGGAAATAAAAACTATTTTGGAATTTGTAGATCCTCTAAAAGGATTTCAGAGATCCCCAGGATGCTCTAGACCATACTTTGAGAACCACTGCATTAGACTGAAGCTGGTAAACAAATATTATTAAGAGACTATGAAGACACTTTGAGATTAATTTAAACTCCTCTGGCTAATTCTCTCTCTGTATTGATAGTTACTGCATTTGGGGGGTATATAGGATATGCAGGGAGTACTAGCATCTCTAGTATAAAGGCTTTCTAAGCCCTTTTCAGGGTTGCTCATCCTTCACTGAAGTTTACCTCTCTTCTAACTTTTGCCTGTGGCTCTAAGCAGTTGAAACATGTGCAGTGACCATATCCCAATAAAACCATCAAGTTGGATGGGCTAAACAAAGTTTGAAAGTAACTGATAGGTCTTGAACCCACAAGTAACTTAGGGAATTTCTACCCAAAGTATACATAGACTTCTACGGGCAAAATAGGTGAATATAAATATTCCAAAGGTCATGAAGGAAGCTGAACCAAACATTGTGGAGTGTTTACAGCTTGGACATACATTGAAAACACCAAAGTCATCCTCTGTATCCTGAATTATCACCAGTGATTTTGACTATTATCCTACCATTGAACTTTGAAAACTCCAGAACTCTGAGGCTGACAACTTTGAACAACTATCTACTTAAATCCCATTCACAAGTCATTCAAGACAGAACTCATGATGTCAATGGCCTTCTTCAAAAACATAGTAGTAACAACTAGATATACCCTCCCAAATATATCTTCTTTTTTGGCAATTTTCTAATTTCTCTTTTTCATCATTGGCTCCTTCTAAAACCCTTTCTTCTTTATTGTCTTTTTACTCTGTAATGTTATTTTTTAGTTCTCTAGATATACCCTCCCAAATATATCTTCTTTTTTGGCAATTTTCTAATTTCTCTTTTTCATCATTGGCTCCTTCTAAAACCCTTTCTTCTCTATTGTCTTTTTACTCTGTAATGTTATTTTTTAGTTCTTTTTTTTGTTATGTCTTACATATAGCCAAAATTTCAAGTGACAAGCTTCAATAACATTAAATGATTCTATACCATCCCTATAAAGATAGGCTGATCTTTCTATCACTTACATTTTCCATCCAGAGTAAATTCAATTTTCTCAAAAAATAAAGAAGTGTAAGTTTACAATGTCAGTAATAAAGTTAATGTATTGCCAGCCAAGATATTGAAGTAATTGTTCTATGATAAGTTGAAGAGATGCTTCTACAAATAAAACAAGTCGAATAAATAATGAAATTGCAATTTGAAATAATTTAATAAAGACACTTATTTTAGAAAATTGATTTTAGTACCTTGTACCATAACTTTAGAAATGGTTATATATTTTTAGAAGTTTAACTAATATTTTTATTTTCACTTCATCTCCATTTCAAATGAATCTTCCCATTCACCTCTTCCCAGGGGTAGTTAGCAATTTCAACAAAAGCACTTAATATTTTGCAATAATTTGACATTATTTACAATTTCCTAGCTAACAAAAATTTTCCTCCCTCTGAATCTCCACAAAGAAGGGAAGGAGTGTCTTATATAAAATGCTACATTAACTTTATTAAAAGATCACCATGACAGTGGCTATTACCACCCCTGATTATTAGAGATTAAATCCCACTGTCATATCAAATAAACTAATACCATGATAGAAGGGCAGTAATCTGGAGAAGTACTTATTCAGTTTATAAAGCAAAATTTTACACATAATAAGCATCCAACAAATGATTGAATTATTATATAGTAATTGCCAAAACCCATCATAAAAGTTTATTTGTGTCAAAGATAAAAATTTGACTGTGTTATCACAATTTAAATTGCTTTTGTTTAGCTAGGTATATTTGTTCATTGTCACTGATTACTAGTAACCATGAAAAATGAGAAAAAAAGGTTTGCATAGAACAATAAAAATATGTAATTTTATTGGCATGCCTCCTCCCTCCAACAATATAGATCATAATTATTGCAAAAATAAATAGTGTATGACTTAATAAGTAGGATATGACAAAGATTAAATACCTACTGTGTTCCAGATACTATTCTAAGCACTCAGAATATAAAGAAATGCTAAAAATAATTTTTACTCTCAAGGAACTCATAGTCTAGGAGTGGCAGCTTAAGACATATGAAAGTTACATGAATTGTTGTTATTATTGTTGTTCAGTCATTTTCGATTCTTTCTCTCTTAGCAAAAATATTGTAGTGGTTTGCCATTTCTTTCTCCTTACAGATGAAAATCTGACCCCTGAATTCCAGGTCCAATACTCTCTCTACTGACCCAGAAAAATATGGATTGTTGATGTATGCAGAAAGAAGTTTTAAACACAGTACAGTTATACCTTCCACATCACAGGGGCTAGAAGTATGGCACATATACACATACATGAAGAAAATCTACATAACATTTTTGGAAGTCTGAATTATTGTATTATTAAAAAAATATATTGACATTATTCAATATTATGAATATATTTCTGCTTTCTAAACTGTATTCACAAATTATCTGTAGTTTAAGGACTCTCAGATTCTTTGTTCTGGACTTTCTTTATTAGAATATTAGGAGACGTAGTAGGAGTCAAAGCCTATGCTTTGACTCACCTGACAAGAGCTTCCTCCTTTCTCTCACTCAAGTTGTTTTTCTTTTTTAGCTGGATCTCTTGGGATTGACCAAAGAAAAATGAAAATTCTCAGCAAATTTCATCATATGGTATTTGAATTTAATTTTTAATGAAGGGTAGAATTTTAACAGGGGACAAAATTGGAGAACAAGTACTACTGAAATGAGCACTTTATGTTAGTATATTGACACAATTTAGCATTATAGCAGGAAATCATATTGTATTTTTAATCAGAATACATGCTTTACAGAACATGCTTTTAAAAAGATAAGATCTTACTGTAATCTATTTAACATGTATAGGACTGTTTGCCATCTGGGGGAGGGAGTGGAGGGAAGGAGGGGAAAAATCGGAACAGAAATGAGTGCAAGGGATAATGTTGTAAAAAATTACCCTGGCATGGGTTCTGTCAATAAAAAGTTATTTAAAAAAAAAAAAAAGATAAGATCTTAGCTAAATTACTTAACTTCTCTGAAACTTAGTTTCTTTATCTTTATTTTTGCATTACAAAGTTTAAAAAGGTTATATAAGGGCATATGAAATTAAAAGTAGGCAAAGCTCTTTGTAAACAAGATGGGAGAAAAGGTAAATAATATAGCACAATATGTTTGTCAATATCTAGTATAAGTTAAAAATTAAAAACTCATATGTATTGTTAGTATTTGCCACTGAAATGCAACTAGTCTTGATTAACCAAAGATCACTCAGTTATTGGAAGTAATTAGAAGCTAATGTTTGATAAAATGCCTGGACCTTTAAATGGACAATAATTTGAGAAATGTCTTTAAGCATTGATCCATACAACGCAAATCCAAATAGGTCAAAATGGGTTCATGACTTTATGTGTATAAAGAATGAAATCTTAATCAGAATTAGAAGGAACATAGATACTTTACATCTCAGACCTGAAGTATCTTTATGATAATTCAGAACTATGAGATCAATATGATCTCAACCAATAGAAGCCATTTGATTTATGACAAACTGATACTTAAGTATTTGTACAATCAAACTATCTAGACATTTTAGAAGGAAATTGCAGCAAATGGGATCAAATAATTTTCCAGGTCATAGTCTGATAAAGGCCTCTGATTTCCAAAATATATGAATTTTCTAAGTCTATATTCTATAAAATCGCTACCCTCAATTGAATATATCCCTGTCAAAGATATGAACAGACATTTTGAAAACATTGAAACAGTTTACTTATATGATGTTTCTCTCAGATAGTACAATTATTAATCAGAAATAAATGAGACAATTTCTGAAGGTATATCGACAACACATTCCAATCTCAGATTAGGCCTAGATGATAGAAAAGATATGTCTTATTGAGGATGAAACTGACAGTGATATCATTTTGGTGGGTTGTCAAAGAAGTCCAAATAATTTTATGTATGAAGGATATTTAACTAGTCAAAGAAGTTCAAGAGCTGCATACTTGATCCAGCATGTATTTGGGTAACTATTGGATTATATCCAAGAGATTATAAAATAAGACCTTTATGTCTATGAATAGTTGATGTAGCATGCCCTTTTGTGTGAAACTGAACGAATGATGTCATCAGTTGGAGATGACTAAAAGATGTGGTAATATAAAATTGGATACTTTCTGAAATGACCAACAGGATGATTTCGAAAGGCCTGGAGAGACTTACACGAACTGATGCTGAGTGAAATGTAGCAGGACCAGGAGATCATTATATACTTCAACAACAATACTAGATGATGACCAGTTCTGATGGATCAGGCCATCCTCAGCAACAAGATCAACCAAATCATTTCTAATGGAGCAGTAATGAACTGAACCAGCTATACCCAGAAAAAGAACTCTGGGAGATGACTAAAAACCATTACATTGAATTCCCAATCCCTATATTTATGCACACCTGCATTTTTGATTTCCTTCACAAGCTAATTGTACAATAATTCAGAGTCTGATTCTTTTTGTACAGCAAAATAATGTTTTGGTCATGTATACTTATTATGTATCTAAGTTATATTTTAATATATTTAACATCTACTGGTCATCCTGCCATTTAGGGAGGGGTGGGGGTAAGAGGTGAAAAATTGGAACAAGAGGTTTGGCAATTGTTAATGCTGTAAAGTTACCCATGTATATATCCTGTAAATAAAAGGCTATTAAATTTAAAAAAAAAAGTCACTCCAGTTATTATAAGTAATTAGAAGCAATTCAAAAAGCCCCTCACCCCTTTAATGGACAATAATTTGAAAATGTCTTTAAAATTATCCATACACACGTAAATCCAAATATGACAAATCAACATGCATTTATGTAGTATATATGTATTTTTAATTCATAGAATTAGAAAAAAACACATAATACTTTTTTCACCAATATTTTTATTATTCACTTGATTCAATAGTGTTCAACTCATTGTGAGCCCATTTGGAGTTTTCTTGACAAAGATACTTAAGTAGTTTGTCATTTACTTCTCTAGCTCATTTTACAGATGAGGAAATTGAGGCAAATAGGATCAAATAATTTGCCCAGGGTCACATAGCTATGTCTGAGGCCAAATTTGAATTCTTCTAGTCTAGTATTCTATACCACCCGACTACCCCTTCATTAATATATCCCTTTTTAAAATATAAATAACATTTTAAACATTAAAAGTTTACTTTTTGATTGTTTCTTTCAGTGATAGGTTCACATTTTTAAAATAAGTGAACATTTCTGAGGCTATATCGACAAATAATCATTCAATCATCAATTAGTAGCCTAATGTAGTAAAGATTGTCTTATTAAGACACCAAAATATATTTGTGGCTTCAAAGAAGTAAATGAATTTTATTAATGAAGTGATATTTTTATAGAGAAAGAAGTTCAAGAGCTACATTTTACATGTATTTGGGTAACCATTGCTACTATATCCTTTTAAAATAATGCACTTTTTGTCTATGACTAGGCAGGTAGTAATGTTTCTTGTGTGACCAATTTTACTGGAGGACAAAGACAAATAAAAACTGGCCCTGCAAATAGTTAGCACATCCCAGGTTCATGGATGTCCAAACATGCTTACCAAAGTTGGCCTGCAGTGCCATGCCAGATAACTTTGACCGACATTTAGGCTGGTTGTTGTTGCCATTTGCTCCTCTTCTCCTACCAAATTCTATTTGTCTCCTGCTATCTTCAAAATGAATAACTAACTGAAAGTTAAATATTGATATGTAGTTAAAATGTTGCTTCCCTTTTTCTTCTGCTAAAGGGGCAAGAAGTTTGGAAGACCTTATTTTTTAAGGGTGCCCATCTCTTCCATCACCACTGCTAAAGAAGCAGAAGTCTTTAAAGACTCAGCTTTAAAAGAATAAATAAAGAAGTCACACATGTAGTGAAAGGTCAATTTTTGAACAAAGGGAAAAGAGGTCTCTTGGTAAAGGTGTTGGAGAGTTTGTTGTTCTTATTTTGTAATGGGTCAAGCAATACTTTCACTCAGACCTGCCTAAAATGAAAGCAGCAGTTTAAATAAGATTATCTCTCAAATCTAGTTGCACAGTGACTGCTAGTAAGGGATTTTAATTTATTCTATAGCCATTAATAATAGTCATGAAAATGGGCTTAACAAATTTCTTTCTATAACTTGACATTAAAATAAAAAAGACTTATATATGTTCACCATAGTATAAAAAACTAACAGGTAGCATGACATAAAGAATCAAAATATTGATTAGAAACATAGTAGAAGCCATAGGCAGCTTACTGGGAATTTTTTTTTTCACATACATGCCCTTTTCTCTACTAAAAATTATAATAGTCTTTCCAAAAAATGAAAAAGACTAAGACAAACAGTATCAAATATGGCATACTTTTGTATATGAATGAAAGCTTCAGCTGAAAAGTTTATTCGATGGAATTTTATTAGAATGAGATTTGGCAGCAGGTAAAAAGCTTGCTCAATTTCAAGGAAAAACCTTTTGCAAAATTGCATCAGGAGGACTTTGCAGCTGTATAACTATCTGAAACTCATTTCCAGATGCAAAGAAAAGAAGGGGGGAAGGGAGAGTGAGTAGGAGAGTTAAGGGAAGTCAGAAGATACATTTTAAGGAAACTCCTTTTTTTATACATACATGTAAGAATCATATAGCCATTTGTCTGGGATTAGGTGAGAGGATTTCAATTCAATTGATAGAACATGGGATTTAAAACTGGAAAGGGACTTAGAGATCAACTACTTCAACCACCTCATTTCATTTCATAGATAAGGATTTTGAGTCCTAGGCAAGGCAGAAGGATTTATTCAAAGTAACACAAGTATTAAGTTAAAAAATAGTACTCAAATCCAAATCTTCTGATTCCAAAATCAGTATTCCCTCAACTCTACTACCATCTTATACTATATATTAAGCATTTACTATGAGGACAATGATATATTACTACATCCTGAAAGAAATATATATTTAAGTTAAATTTTTCTCTTCATGTAGAGTCCAGTGGGGCAGATGCTACACACAGAGAAGTATAATGCAAATATTATTACAAAATATTTTTATCATGAAGTTTTCCAACTGGAATTTAAGTATAGGATTTCACTTGGAATCAAGTAAATTGACTCTTAAATTCAGAATTTGTCTATAATTTAAAAGATTATGGTGTAATTCTGGTTCCCTAAATTAAGATTCACACTATTTTACTTATTTTTTGGAAGACATATATGTAATTTTATGTGGTCTTTAATCAGTATTCATAAAGGAAGAACACATTTGAGGAGAGCAAAGGGAAATTAAATCAGTACTTTAAGGATAAGATCATCTTGCATATTGTCTACAAAAGCATACATCAAAAGTTATTTTTGCATTCATTTTCTCAGTCCTCTGTCTTTGTTGTCCACATCTTTGTATTTGTTATAGAGGTACCAATCATAGAATCCTTCCTCAGATTCCTTTAATATTTGAGCTATCCATGTAGCAAACTACTCCACAAACTGTCCAACTGGTCCTATTCCTTGATGAAATCAAGGAAGCAAATGCTGGCCCCTCTGCTTCAAAAAGCCAACACTGATAATACAAATACGCCTTTATGTTGCTTTTTGAGCTGTTTAAAATTTTTAGTCTTCTGAAATCATGGTAATCAATTATTTATAGTCATACAGAATTCATAAAGGGTTTAAAGATGTGGATTTTTCTAGAAATGAAGAGAACTGCAGATTGTTAGAAAAATTACTAGCAAAATTTTGTTCATCATGTTCATGTTTGTTCAAAACTGTGATAAGGATAATGTACAAGAAATTGTATTGATAATACAAGATATTATTGTATTTCTTTCAAATATAATATTGTATAATGAATTTATAATGATAATATTGACAATAAAATGAATTTTTAATAATCAGTAAAATCAAGGAATTGTACAATAAAAAACAGAAGACGGGTAATTCATATAAAAGACTAGAGATGAAAGATGAACAGCCAGAATGCTCCAAAGTTACACTCAAAAAGCTAAGGGAAAGTGAAGAAATCCTCTATCATATTAATTAAACCCTGTGAAGTAAAATTTTTACTCTTCCTAAGTAAGAGGCTCACAGTATTGGCAGGCATGGATAGGTTAAGTGCTCTATTTAATATGTCAGTATGCACACACACACACATACTTTATGAATATGCTAGCTAGATGATTAAGCATATGAATTGATAATTCCTGCTTGTTCCATGATTATATTTTATTTCTATGCTTCACTTAAAACAAATGGATGCAAAGGGTTAGGGTGGATGTTAGGGGAGTGGGTAGTTGAGAATCTCCTATTTAGATATATATTGAAAATAAATATTTGAAATCTTTAAAATAATTTGATATCTATAACAGACTTTTTCTGTGTATTTATCCATTCTTCATGTCTACATGGAATTGTTACTTTCTTACTTCAGATATCTGGCATTGTAAGGGTCTAAGATTTGCCATTTGAATTAAGAACATGTATATTCCTTCTTTCATTGCAGAAGTGAAGGACAGATTCAGCAGAGGCATTGTAGTTTTGCTGATATTTTGTGTATCTTAAAATTTTTTTATGAGGTAACTCACTAAGTAGAGTTAAGAGAATGAGGTGGATATAAAACAATTAAAATGGAAATGCATAGCCTTGTAATTTCTCTGAGTAACATAACTCCAAGATAAGGAAATTTCTTCTATCAATATAGATCAGCATTTCTGCTTCTATTTTTGGTCTAATAGAGTTTCCTAGAACAAAGAAAATTTATCACAGAACCAATATATACCTAAAACATAACTTGAACCAAGATCTTCCTCGTTACCTGGCATAACATTACCTGGATAACATAATATCATGTCTCTCAATATTAAACAAATTATGTCAATATATTTTAAAATATATTTTCTGCCATTAACTTCTCATTTCAAACCAATGTTAGAGGAAAAATATATTTTTGACAAAAATTATTATTCTGAACATTTAAAAATTACTTGATATCACATAAAAGACAGTCTGACAATAATTGCTATACTCTTTGATATAGGTTTCAGATCTTCCATGTATCTAATGAATTTTTTTCTAATACATAACTCAGACTTAAAGTCAATATACAGTCAAAATCCACAAATATTGTTTTGAATTCAATACAATTGCCTAAATACAAAGACTGTTTCATTTGTTAAAATTTCATTTAAATCGATTTTGAGCATTTTTACCCCCATAGAATATAACAGAGCTGGCTTACTTCCACTGATATAGTCTTCAAGAAACAAAGATCTTTTCTATATAGCTTCATGCTGGTAAATGTTTAACAACCAGCTGTCCAAGAAAAGTTAAAAAAAAATAAAAAATAAAATCACAATATACATTTAAGTTAAAGCTGCATTATTAACATTTTCTTGATCACTTTCTTCAGTCTGGACAATCAACAAAACAATAAATCAAGCTGATTTATAATGCTTTTTCATTTTCTAACATGTAAAAGATCACCTTGAAAATGTAGAAATCACAGTTGGCTCTAAGATCGCACTGTTTCTACTCAATTAAAACAGATTTTTATAATAGTTTACTAGAACCATTTTGAGTAAGCTTCCAACCGATAAATTTTCAGTATGAACATTCACACCTCAGAAATTACAAATGGTACAAATTAAGGATTGATTCTTATTGGGTTTTTTTGATTGACTAGACTGAAGAAAGTGATGGAAAAAATGTTAGTAATGAATATGAAGCTTAAAAGAGTGATGTTTTTAATTTTTTTATCTTTTTGTTTCAATGATTATTCATTTAATACTTACCAGAACACTGTTGATTTTATAGGACATACATTTTAAAAATCACGTCCCTCCAAAAGTGTGTGTATGTGAATATTTGTGAGTACATGTATGTATCTATGTATAGAAAAAAAAAACTTTCTCATCTTTAAAAGTGCACCTTTATTAGAAGAAAAATGAATATTATTTATAAAGGCCAAAATATGATTGAAAGAGACAAATATTTATATCATCATGGTTCACTTTAAATGGTCTAAATATTTGTATTATGAAGAATAGTTAAGAGACTCTGGATACATCATTTTTTTCTTCTTATCAATAAACAAGTGCCAACTGAATCACTGGTGGGCAATCATTAATCAAACACAATACATAGAATATCTCACCAATATGTCCTAAATTTTTGTTTTGACTGATTTTGCCTTACACATATTTTAATAATAGATATACATTTTCAAGTATTCTCAACTTTTTAATAAGAGGCCATGCAAATATAGTAAGTATAGGAAACATAAATATATTTTCTTCTGTATTAAAAAAGAAAAGAAAAAGAATTCTTCAGTGAACTATGCCACATTGAAATATGTGCCATGTACATTTGAATGCATGTTCATGCTTTACTATTCAGTATTGCTCAACTGATTTTTTACTTGTTGCTATAGTTGGCTATAAATCATGAATTTTTTTATACTTTTTTGTGTCAAGATATTAATGCAGCTATTTATATCAATATAAAATATGCAGATATGTAATTAGAAAGTGATTCTAATTATTATCTTACTTGTGAATAACAATAAATTTAGTCATTTGATGATATAATTTAACCCAACACAATTTTTCTACTAATTGCTAATCTTATACAGATACCATTAATCATTACAAATAGGACTTTACAGGTAAATTCCACTTGTGCATCATGAAATTTAATTTTTGACATATGTCTTTTATAAAAAAATACAAAAGAAAAATAATATAAAAGATATGAATATATAAAAAAGATATGAATACAGTAGATATTGACAGCTTAAAAGCAATTATTTTAATTAGCAATGTTAGGACAGTTTCAGTTATAAAATTTATTCCCAAAAGAAAAATAAAGGGCAAATACAATTTGGTGTACATAAAATTTTCTCAAGCCAGCAGATGTGCATTTCAACTCAACAGCTGTTTTGCCTTTTTTATTTTAGTGCTAACTCATGGATGTGAATTTATAATTCCTATAATTTCATATAAATACTATAAAGAAAATGTTAAACATTTTACAAAGCAACTGTGGAGCCAAAGTTATACAGTGTGTGAAACTCAACAATATGGTTAAAAAAAAAAAGATTTATAAATTTTACCAATGCTAGTCTCTGCAAAAGGTTTTAGTTAACTCTTTTTCAATATTGAATAATAAATCCAAGTATAGTTCATACACATACACATGTGAAGAGTCCCAAGTCTCTTAAGTTGAATGAGAAAAGTTTACATTTCCTACTTAACAGAAATTACACACACACACACACACACACACACACACATACAACCATAATTGTTTATACAACTATGAACAAATTATCATGAAGATACAGTATAACTTTGAAGAATTAGAAACAAGAGCTAATTGATTTTTTTTCTATGTTCATCTTATAGGACAAACTAATACAAACAAAATAAGATGATTTCAGATATTTAGTCAAAAGATGAACTTTCAGCCTAAGCCATAAGTTCAATATGTATGAATGCAATCTAGTTTCTGTTTTCTAGAACTATACTATTTATTGAATGGACATTAAGAAATATAATGAAGGAGATGGAACAAAAATTATAGAGTAGAAGAAAAAGTATAGCCAAAATCCTCTGCACAGATCTTGAAAACTCACTAAGCTCACTAATGACTCAAGATATTCAGGAATAAATTTTGTGAATCTTTTTTTCCACCTCACATTGGCAAAAGGAAATAGAAAAATTCTGAGGACATTGAGAATAGCATATAACAAGGAATTGCCATGTGGAGTATTCAGCAGTGGGGGAAGACACATACTATGGTAGAAAGTACCAGAGTCAAACACAGGGATATATCCCTCTCTTCTCTTCCTTCCTTCACAGAAAGTCATGCTAAATGACAGTTCCAGCATTTACTATGCAGATCTTGTCACAAATTCAGAATGGACTAAGTAAGAGATCTATTCTAGTGATATCCATTCCAGTAGGAATTCCAATCTTCCTTCTAAGCCAGGAGCAAATTCAGAAGCAAGAAGCAGCTCAGAAGCAAAGTAGGAGGTCAGTTTGTCTAATCTGAATTCTTATAAATAGTAAAAAAGGCAAGAATCCAAAGAAAAAAAAATGTAGTCTACTCTAAACCTAGCAGAGATATTCATTTGACTGATATTGACAAAGCCAAGCAATAGTTTAGTGGAATTCCAAATAGGGCAAGTTCATAGCCCTCAGACACAAATCCAGATTTAGAATTCAGAGAACTCAGAGAAGTGCAGTGATCAGACTTTGTCCCTGAATTAAACCACTTTGGAAGTCCCGAAAACTTTCACTTATGCTACATGAGCTGTTCCTTACATTGTAAAATAATATAGCACTAGATACTTAAAGAAAACGGGAACAAGACCATAGAAGGTACAAACTCTGTAAATATTCCCACACAAATGCTCACAGAATGACTATAATATAAAGTCCAAAGTCAAGAAGACTATAAAAATGTGCAAAAGAAAAAAAATTCTTAAAAAGAATCTTACTATAAAAATCTGTCATGGTAATAAGGAAGCTTAATGTACATATTCAAGAAAGAAACTCATTTCAAAGCATTTTCAAGAAATAAATCCTCAAAGAAAAATCATGGGAATAAATTCAATTAGAATTACTGAAAAAAATGAGATGCCAAATTTTTTGTTGTTGTTGTTTGCTTGGGGTTTTTTAAGATTTAAATCATGAATTTTAAAATTAAAAGAAATGAAAATGGTAGAGGGAAGAAACTGAAACAAAAGAAGTGAAGAAAAAAATGGAAGGAGATTTGACAGTTTGACACAAGAAGTACAAAACCTTATGCAAGCTACAAACCCTTTGAAAATTAGAATGGACCAAACAGAAGTTAATAATTCCATGAGATACCAAGAAATATTAAAATAAAATCAAAATGCCGGAAAAATAGGAGAAAATGTATGGTACATTCAAGCAAAAGCAACTGAACTGGAAAACATTGAGAAGAGATAATTTAAGAATCATTGAACTACATGAAATCTATGACCAAAAGAGTCTAGGCATTCTATTTCAAAAAAGCAGAAAGCCACCCAGATATTTTTAGATCTAGAAAGCAAAACTGCTACAGAAATAGAAAAGGCATGACTTAAGTGAAACTCCACATGGAAATCCTGGAAGTATGATAGCCAGAATAAGAGCTCCCAAGTAAAAGAAAATTCATGTCAACAGCCAAAAAGAAAATATTCAATTACTAAGGAGGCACAATTCCTGGTTTTCAGTATTTTAAAACCTTTCTGTCTCATCCTGAAACTTTCATTAGTATCTCAGGACTCTTGCTCCTAGAACAGCGAAACACTGCTGAGGCAGCTAGCTAGGTCTTGAAATGATTAGAACTCTGATCCAAAGGATGGAAGAACTTAAGAGCTGTACCTGAGAAACTTATTAGCTGTATGATTCTGGCCAAGTCACTTTATTTTTGTCTACCTCAGGTTCTTCAAATGTAAAATAGGGATAATAATTGTACCCACCGCTTAAAGTTGTTGGGATACTCAAATAAAATAATACTTAGTACTGCTGTGCTTAGCATAGTGTCTGGCACATGATATTCACTTAAGAAATCATTGTTTCCTTCTTAACATGGAACATTTTTCTATGAAGCCTGCTCTCGTGCCTATTTATCAACTTGAATATTCTTATATAATATTCAGCCTCTATTCCCACATTTGTGAATTCTTTCTGGAACCTTCATTTTATGGAGATTCTCAGACCCACCTTCGTTCCCCTCCAGGTTTTGTTTTTTGCTTTTGAACTTTAAAACTATATCCTTACCAGGTACCTCCTTCCATCTCTTTTGAGATTCTGTTGTGTGTTTTCTTCCCTCATTAGAACACATATAATAAGTGGTCTTTGTTTGAGCTTCATTAGTGATAGAGATAAATCAAATTACTGTATTCCATAGTTGGATGAATCCCAATAAAATTGGGCTCAGAAAGACTTGAGTTCGGGGGCAGTTAAGTAGTGCAGTGGATAGAGCCCCAGCCCTGAAGTCAGGAAGACTTAAGTTCCAAATCTGGTCTCAAACAGTTAAAAGTTTCTAGCTGTGTGACCCTGGACAAGTCACTTAATCCCAATTGCCTCTTGAGTTCAGATCCAGCCTCAGACACTTATTATTTGTATAAAGCTGTGTGGGAAATTTAACATTGTTTACCTCAGTTTCCTCACTTGAAAAATGAGTAAAAAAAAAAGAAAAATGGCGAATCACTCTAGTATCTTTTTCAAGAAAACCCCAATTGGGATCATAAAGAGTCAGACTAACTGAAATGGCTGAACAACAACAAATCACAAATCGTTACCATGTTTGACCATGCATTAAGCTGAAATTCTCTTTTCTTACATTACCAATCATTGATCTTAGTTCTACCCTTCAAGCCCAGATGCACATAAGTATTCAATCTTGTGAAAGGTGAAGGCCTTTCAAATATTTTAGAACTACTATCATATCTACCTTCATCTTTTCTTTTCCTAAACAAACATTTCAGTTTTTTAATCAATACTTATAAAATAATTTTATGAGAACTTTCTTTAGTCACACTCCTGTCTATTAATATTTTTTCCTAAACATAAGAATCCTTCTTTTCCTAATCTATACTAGAATAGTTCCTAGTCATCAAGGACATTGATTTTCTTTTGCTGTGGCTAATATAAATGATTATCCTCCACTGTAGCTGATCATGCTTACCCAGATAGTTTTAACTTCTGCATATTTGCTTATATTAGCACTGGCTAATACATTTTTCATTAGAAATGCGCACAGCTAATGTTTATTTCATACATCTTTTTTGCTAAGCTAATGATACTCATATTTTGAGGACCAAGAAAACTAAGAATTTGATAATTGTATAAATGGAGGAGCAAGATAAAAGATTTCTAGTTCAATGTAATAAATGCTTAATTTCCATGACTTATGATGTGACCTCTTTTCTACCAAGTTTAATTGGGTCTCTAAGAGTAACACCATATATCAGCTAGAGTGGTAGGACAACCATTTAAATTAGAATCTGCCTGTTAGAGAACTCAGAAGATTTAAAAGCCTCAAATAACCTCAACTCTTTTTTGTGCTCAGAACTAAGGAGCTGTTTTCTTCAACAGTGATTGAAAACAGTATTTATAGTGGGTTGTGGTCAGCTATTCTGCTGAATTGCCACAATGGAGAAGTACAGAAATTTACATAAATGCTGTGTTCAATCAAAGCAACTGAAGAGAGTAAGGATACATGGGAATAAGACAAGATGTTGAAGAAAAAACAAAATAAAAAGTTATTACTGTCATAAGACAGCAGCACTTATCAGTATAAATCCATATTTTTAATATTTCAATAGTAAATATTTATACAAATTGTTGTCTGTTGCCCAAACCTCTTACATTGAGAACTGAAAATGAAAGAATGGAATGGTACTGAGTGCTCATTAGAATATTGTGGAAAAATAAAAATGATAAATTGTCACCCAAAGACTCCATGGGATAATGTTCAGTGGATTGAGATATCATCAGATATGGATAAACAAGGTGTAGGAAAATAAAAAAGATAAATGTATTGTGAAATACCTCATGAGAAATATAGGAAAAGAATCCATGGGTTCTGAAATATCTAAGCTGCTTTAGAATAATTTCTTTCCCATTAAAACCTGGTTTAATAATAGTCAAATTTTTAAATAGCTCCATCCAAGTAGAACTCAGAGATGTTCCTTTGACCTATGTCAACATTAAAATAACCCACAATGTCTTTTTCTAGAGTCTGAGCCATTAATCTGAATTATCTGGCAAATTCCAGATTAGAAAAAAGAAAAAGAAAAGATTTTCCCAATGCATGGGTTGGTTGAAGAGTTGCTTTTCACATATTCTTTTAGGTCAGTACTAATAGAGTGTTAAACATAAAACTACACTTTACTGTTAAGTAGAGTGACCTCTGTATATTTTATCCACTTTGTAAAATTTTTGACACTCTTATACTATCAATCAACTTAAAATTATTGAGCCTACATTCAATGTATAAGGCTCTGTTATGCACTATTAAATAGTACTGACACATAAAATCAAGGTTTGGTAAAAATTGAGCAGAAAGATATTACTTTATATAGAACCCTGATCTGTCATTCAGGTAAAGATAATAGTAGGAGAGGGTTGGATTCCATATAAAAGAAGTGAACTTTGTAGCAGACAGGGTGAGATCTGATAAACATCCCTTTCTACACACTCTGTGGACATTCATTTCACCTTGATTCCTCGCCTTAAAAATCTTAATGGGCCTGTAATCAGAAAACAGAAAATTTTTCTCATAGGGCTAACAGAATATAGAAAAACAAAATATGTAATGTGGAAGAAAAATTGCCTTTTATTGGAGAGGTAGTTGGAGCTCTGGTTTACTATCTTACTAGCTGTTTGAATTATGAGGCCTTGAACAAAGCAATTAAGCTCTAGGAACCTCAGTTTATTTGTCTATAAAATTTGAATAACAGTTATATCTCTTAGCATACAGAATTAGCTATCTTGAAGATCTAATTAGATCACAGGATCACAGGTTTAATGCTAAAAATAATCGTAGATATTCCCCCTACTTTTCCCCTTCCTCTTTCTCTCCTTTTTACTTCTTCTTTCTTATCTTTTATCTCCCCCCTTCCTTTTTTTTTAAATTCTAAAATATTTATAAAAGCTATATTTGTATTGGCAAGAAAGTGAACATTGTAAGGATACCTATTACTTGGGTAGTTGTGAATTGAGCTGAAGTAGAGTTGGGTAGAAGTAGAAGTTGTGGAATACTACTGTGGTATTAAAAATAATGAGCTTAATGATTTAAAAATACGTGGATCAATTTGCACAAAATAATGAAAAATGAAATTATCAAAATCAAGAGAACATTGAATATAGCAGCAGCATATTATTTTAAGAATAACTTTGAATGACCAAATCATTTGACCATTATAAATACCCAAATTAACTACAAAGGACCTATGAAAGGAGACACTTTCTACATCTAAAGAACAACTGATAAATAGAAATATATATGCAATGATTTTACATATTTATCCATATCTGTGTCTTATGATAGTCATCTGTAGGGCAGATGGAAAAATAGAAGAGGGAAGAAAAAAAGAAAAAATTACATGATAACTATTATATATTTAAAAAGAGTATCAAGCTGTACATAATTGATTTGCAGTTCTGTGGTAAATGCTTTTCTTTTCTTTTCTACTATGTTATGAAGGTGCTTCTTTTATTTCTTAAATTCAGAATAAAATTAATTAAATTAAAAAACAATGAAAGTGGAGCATTGGATTAATGCTCCAAATTTAGGTTTCAAATTTAGTTTCCTGACTTACTAGTTGTGTGACTCTAGGTAAGTCATTTAGCCAAATGTAAAATAGAATTTTGCCTAAGTCACAGAGTTGTGAGGATCAAATGACAACATGTATGTTTGTAAAGTGTTTTACAAATCTTAAATGCACTATCTAAATGCAAGCTCTGATGTTGCTGGTGTTGCTAGTATGAGGAGAGAAAAAAAAATCTGCACCTGCTATCAGTATCCCTTGACCCAAAATGCAAAAGTCGTCTGAAAGTTTATATTTTAGTTCAGGAAATTTCATCATGGGAGAGATGGTCATCCCTTGACCACAGATGATTTCACATGAGCACAGAATAACTGCATTGCTTTTTCAGGAACTTTGAATTTTGGATTCAATTAAATTTACTTTGCTCTGAGAAGTCTTCCATCCAAGCTAAAGTTCTATCTGCCAACTTACACTAGTAAATTGTCATATCATAGTCAACCACAGCATGGTACATCAAATATAGCCCCAAATAAGTCAACACTGTTTATATAGTCCTTCATCCCTTACTACTCACAATAATTCTCCCAATATATATATATATATATATATATATATATACACACACATAGCCTCTTTATTACACTTCCTTCTCTTTTTCTCACAATGCATTCTCAATTATTTCAGGAAAATCTTTCTCCCTCATCTATTCTAAGAACTGAACAATTGCTAGGATCCATGTTTCACTTATGTCCATACATGAGTCAAAAATATGACCCTAGTTATGTTTGGAATTCATTTCTAACTTTAAGGATAAATGATAATGTACATGTTTTATAACAAGGTATCTTTTAGTGACACTGCTAAAATAAGGTAACAGATAAAATAGCAACTGAGCTATTTTCTTATAATATTTCTCTTTCAATAAGTGAGCCATAACTTGTTTGGACTTTGGTTTTCTAAAAATTAGTTCTACAATTGATAATATTCTATCTCAGTGATGGTAATGGCTTCTTTAATCAACAAAATGGATAAAGTGGCAATATAATCTGTAATAGAGAAAAAAGTGTTTTATATTCAGATTATGGTAAAGAAAGGCAATTAAATATTACAGTTAAGCAGACAGTATGATGGTAAAGGTGGGGGGGAAATGATATCTCATCCTAAGTATGCATTAATTTTAGGCTTATTCACATCAATATACCAAAGTGTCCTGATCATTTTTATTAATTAAGAATTAGCCATTTCCACAGGAAAAAATATGAATATTGTTAGATAGAAAATTGAGTAAATCTACATGGAACTAAAATTTCCCTGTTATAACATTATTGTCTTTCAATAATACAAAGTGATAAATTAGATAGTGATAAGGAAAAAACTAATCAGAAACTCTGATGCAGAACCTAAAATCTCATGCATATCGATAGAGATATGTGTGTGTGCAAAGCTAGACTTGTAAATGACATGTTCTAATGTTTCCAAGTTGATTATTTCCAACTCAGAAGATGTATTCCCTTCATAAAAAACAATTGTTACAAATCTTGGTTAGAGTTCTCAGAAAAATCTACAAAATCCAATTTAATTATTGATTAATTATTGCTAGACACACATACATCCATGTATGTGTATATGCATGTGCATAGTAACCTATGGTCAAGAATTTAACATCTGAGTATATAAGAAGTAGGTTCAATTGTCAGGAAGTATCAATAGTCTCTCTGACTCATTCCATATATAATGCTATTGGTGACAACATTATTTGACTTTTCAAAAGAGTATATAATAAGGGGGAAATATTTGCAGCTCTTGTGTAAGCACTCAATAATAATAATATATATTTTTTTATTATACTGTATAGAAAACACAAAACTCAAAAATCCTACACTCGATCCCATAAATAATTTTTAAAATTTTCTTCTTTTTAGTGCAGTTTAATCTTCCCAAGGACCTATCAATCAGACTATTATCCTATGGTTGAAACCTCTTGGGGCAAGTAAGAACCTCTCAGTTTATTAGTAAGGCAACAAAGTCCAAAGTCAATAACACTTCTCATAAGTATTTTTATAGTCTTTTAGACTTTTAGAATTACCCTGTGATTGTGATCTCTATGGTAGGGTAAAGCACAAGCAAACATTACAAAGTTAAGCAAACCCTCCTTCCAGCTATACACGTCTTCCTAGAAATTTATTCAATGTTCTAAAATACTATCTGAATTTTCTACACCCACTCTAAAAGGGGGAAATAATTCACTCTTCTTTAGTTGGATATTTTTTTTTCTCATTCTATGAGATTTTCTCAATTTATATGATCCATAATGCTAGTTAAATACAAAGTACGTTTGTTCCTCCACATCATAGCTTTTCCCTTCTTGGGGAAGCAGGTCCTTGGGAGCAAGTCCAACTTGCTCCCAGACTTCTACTAGTTATTTATAAATTTAATGTTGTCTAGAAACTCTCAAATTTCTTCACAAGGCTTTATTCTTGAACTCGGCATTGTTCTTCCTTTCCCCTGAGAATTAGTAACAGAATACCTCAAAAAATCCTCCATCAGTCTGCCACCTTCAACTATTATTTTGCTAGTTTCCATTTCTGTTGCCTCTTACCTAGCTGAAGAATTCAGTGGTCATTTGTTCTTCTCATAACAATCCCATCATATGATGGAACTACTTTCCCATAATTGTAGCCTTTTTGTAGCTAACCTATCTTTCTCTGGTCATCTCAACTCTGGATTTCTGTTTCTATACTGCTTTTGCTTTTAAAATTCAAATCCCATGTATTGAAAGTATGACTAGTCGTGACTCAAACATCCTCCAATAAGTTATTATGATGATAATAATGATGGTAATGATAATAATAATTATTATTATAGCTAGAATTTATATAGCATTTTAAGATTTTAAAAGTAGTAGTCTTTCAGCAAAGACTGAATGACCATGTTTCTGGTTTTATTGCCAACACTGCAATAATAGATCTTCAATAATAGCTCATCAAGCATGACCTGAAGAACATAATATCCAAGTATTATTAAGGGATTGTAGACCTAATGGTTAATGATAAAAGATAATCAAATTTACATTCTTTTAGGGCATTGATTTAGTGCTCTAGTAGATTAATAGTCTCATTTTTTATTGGAAACTGAAATTACTGAAATGTATTCAAAGAAGTTGCTGATATTATGGCTAAACCTAGATTATCCAAGGCAAACTAAGATATATATTCTTTGGTAAGACTAATTCAAATTAAAACCAGCAAACAAACACATCAAAACAAAGAAAACCTATTTTTGAAAAGTTTTCTGCTGATAAAACACAATGAAAAAATATGTATATTAAGTAATATCTATACATATGCATTAAAATGTTACATATTCAATTTTTTGCTGAAATCCTAAGAAGAAATTTTTTCTAAGAAGAAAAAATAGAAGGAAGAAGAGAAGAAAGAAAAAGAGAAAGAGGAGAAAGAAAAAAAAAGGTAATTTTGAATGAACAAAGTTGGGTTTTTTTTTTCCACCTATATTTAGATCTTTATTGATGTATATAATGAATCCTTTGAAGTGAAAGGAAGGCTCCACCAGACCTAAAGGAAAGTGTTTTGACATCCAGGTTAGGTAAATTCTTCCCTCCCCTTCTCCCCATTAAGTCACTTGGGGTAAAGCCTAAGGCAAGGCAAAAGTGAATTCCCCCATTTAGGAAGAAGCTGAAAGAGCTTTGATCTTTAGCCCAGAGAGGATTTGCCACCAGATAGGGAGAAATCAGAAAGGGAATATAAACAATGTAAACAAGCAAACAAACTAAACTAAACTAAAATTACCAAAGATCCCAGAAGAAAGATAACTAAGTTAAAAATATTGAACACATCTTAAAAACCCAGCAAGGAAGATATTAACAATGAAAAGCCAACATCACCTCTAGACTAAATGAGTCCTAAATAAATGAATAAATATTTCAAGACAAAAGAAAATGAATCCACACCTGAAGAAGCAGTGTGTAGTGTGGATTCTCAAGTGAGTATATAACTACAGCAAAATGCTGCCAAAAGATGCTAAAGAGAAAAGAAAACTATGAAGTAGAATTCATGGCCTGCAGGAAAAAAATAGATGACAAATTGGAAAACTTATATCCAGAGTGATGAGCCTCATCAAAAGAAACAAAGAAAGAACTACTGATGAAGAACACAAATCAACAAAATTGAAAGACAATTTGAAAAGAAAAGCAAAATATATTAACATTATTTTGCTATCTATGAAAGCAAAAAGTAATTATCTCAAAGAAAATTGAGTCTCTATTTGCATAGTGCATAGAGACAATTTAAGAATCATAGATATCCACCAAATTCAGAACAAGTAAACACACACAAACTCTGTCTCTCCATCTCTGTCTCTCTCTCTGTCTCTCTCTCTGTCTCTCTCTCTCTCTCTCTCACACATACACACACACACACACACACACACACACACACACACACCCTTGGCTTTTTATGGCAAAAAACAATATAAGAAAAGTGTCTTCTTAAAACAACTTCTGAACACAGAAAACAAAGTGCCAATAGGAAAAAAAAAATCTACAGATCAACTCCAGGGAGAAACAAACAAACCAATGACAAAAAACCAGATCCAGCAAACAAATTTAATGATTTTAATGAGAAGTAAATTTTGCGAGTGACCAGGAGCAATGTTTTCAAATATAATGGAAGGGAAGTTTAAATAACTTCACAAGTAGAAAAAAAATGTAAGTAACCTTAAGGAGAAGTAATAATGGAAGAGCATGTCTGAAATACTATGGACGAAGCCTCTTAACACACTGCTTATAGAAGAATTTTTTTTTTAATAGAAAGGCATAATACAGGTTGGGAGAGCACAAATATAGGAGAAAAAAAAAATAAAGAAGATAGAAGCAAATGTGTGATATACCCTAATCAAGTAAATAGTAAAAAAAAAAAAAATCAATATTTTGATTCTGTAGTGGAATGTTTGTCCACTGAAGAATACTCACATGGAGAGATGGCATTATTAAATAAGGGGAAATGGGTCTTAAAAAGGAATCTTTGGGAATTTGGTCCATAAGAGTGACTACTGCCTTTCAGAGCTGAAACCATTTTTCAGGGGAAATATACATACTTATAGATACAATATATATAATCATAAAATATTAAAAGAAAGAATTAATGAACTGAATATATATTTTAAATTTAAAATCCAACAAATAATAAACCCAAATTAAGAACAAAAGAGATGCTGTACATTAGAGGGGAAAAAAAGTAAAATGAAAACTCTTTGGAAAAATAAACTATAGCAGTCATGGTCAAAAAATTGGTTTATTATTTTTAAAAAAAGTTACAAAATTTCTAAATTGTTAGCCAAGCTGTTTGAGGTGAGGAAGGAAAGAAGGTGGGAAACTCTAATCCCGATCAATTAAATATTAAATGCACAATGTGAAATTAAAGCAAAACCAGAAGAATTATTTTAAATTATAAGAATCTAGAATATTGTTATATGCTAAGAAAACTGAAAACACAAAAGAAATAGAGCACTATTGTAAAATGTAAGATATCCACACTTAGAGAAGAACTATGAAATTTTAAATAATTCAATTTCACAAAAAATAGATAGAACTAAGCTGTATAAGAAATACCAGAGGGAAAAATCTGATTCTAATAGATTCACAAAAGAATTCCATCAAACTTCTAAACAACACTTAGAACCAACACTAAACAAATTATTCTCAAAAGTAAAGAAAGGAAACACTATACCATATTCCTTTCATGAGACTCATATAGTTCTAATTCTTAACCCAAGGAAGGATAAACCTCAAGAGAGTTATAGGCCAATATCACTAATGAAAGTGGATTCAAAAAATTTTTTTTAAATCTAAGAACTTATTCACTATGACTAATTTGAAGAGCCAAAGGATAGGAACTGCTAAAAAAAAAAAAAAAAGACCAAACATTTAACAATCATATGAAACACTGTTACAAATCACTACTAATAAGAAAAATGCAAATCAAAACAATCTTTATATCTAACAAGATGGTAAATATGATAAAAAGAAGGAGGCACACTGGGGCATTGTTGGTAGAATTGTGGATCAATACAATTACTTTAGAAAGAAATTCAAAATCACACAAACAGTAAAATGTCTTTATCCTTTAATGCAGAGGTTCTCCTATTGGGTTTATATCATTGATTAGAAGAAAAACCCCATATATAAAAAAAATTATTTATGGTAGACCTTTTGGTGATATCAGAGAATTAGAAAAAATTCCCCATCAACTGATGAATGAATTTTTGTTGGGTCTTTTCAATATCGTATATGTATGCGATAGAACATATTATAAGATAAGAGGAATGTGATGAAAAGAGAAAAATATAGAACGATTTAAACCATCTTATGTAATTCAAGTACTGAGAGCCTAGAAAATAATATGCAAAATGACAAGGGAAATTGAAAGAAAAAAAGCAAAAGTGAATACTGCAAACTAAGAAGAAAAATGATGGCCTCCTCAACAAAAATTAAAAGAAGACAAACCTATTCCACTCCTGTGTGGGATTAGGGGATCCAAGGATGTCACTACATTTCATTAATTCAGTCTTTTTCACTGTATTGATTTTTTTCCTGATTCTTATCCCTTTCTTCCTCTGTTTCTTTTAATTTTCTTTAAATATTTTATTTGTTATAAGGATGATGGTCTGTGAAGTGGTAAAGCAGAAATTCTACTAGGAAAAAAAAATCCAGTCTATTTTTATGATAATTATTCTTACATACTTTGTCACCATGGGAAAAGATTAGTTCTGACCTTAATTTATTCCAGGTTTGCTTTATTTAGTGGAAAAGGTACATTTTTAATTTTTGGATGATTATATTATACTAATTCTTAAGGACATTTAAATACTCATCATGATTGGTAAGGGAGCATATGATTGAGAAGAGAAACAATGCCAGACATTTTTATTAATTATGCTAAGGTTTAGCAGCCATGAACAGTAGGGAACCTGACAGATGAGCTCACATCTGAAGATCTTCTTTATTATATGTTATTTAAGTGACAGTTGTTGAATATGATTTCCTTTATGGAGTAAGTGATTTGTAGGCAATGCCAAATTCTAAGTATGCTGAAATTCTGAGAATAGAAAACCTAATTAAAGCAATTAATGGCTAAAACACGATGTCTTCATTGAGTTTTTGAAAGTTAGAAGTCATTTTGTACATTTAAAGTATTCATCCAGACTATCATTTTGTTACTTCTTAAAATAAAACTTACACTTTTTCAAAAAGGGTAACTTATATAGATGTGGAAAAGTTCATGTCCAAAAACTGAATAGAAAGACTCATATCATGGAAGATATTATGTAAAATTAATTGAAAGAAAAATATTTTATTAAGCATTGATTTTGGATCGTGCACTGTTTTAAATACTAGAAATACAGTACAACAATAAAGCCATTCCCTTTCTCAAGGAGCACATATTCTGAACAGACCTATGCGAATCATCAGCCATGGAAGATACTTTGGTTTAAAAAGTTTCAGACAGTGAGCACACAGAGGAACAAATTGGCACCTCATCCAAGAACAATGGCAGATTGACTTAATCATAGTCCATAATTCTAGAAATGGATTTGGGTAAGAAGGATAATAAGCATTTATATCATTTGGCTCAGAAGTTGTGCAGAAAATGGTTAAAGAAAATCAAAATGAAACATAACTAGAGTTTTCCTAACAGTTTTTCATGAGAGGGAATTTATCAGTCGGGGAAAGGGTTGGGAAAGTAAAGAAATTTTCTATAGAGCATCGAGTCTAGTATGAACAGTGAGGTTATTGGCTCGGAAATTATAAAGGGGGTGGCTTGGAAAAATAAAAGGATAACTGGGTATTTCAGAACTAGTTTTCTGAAGTAGTCAGGCAAAGGAGATAGCCCATTGAGCCTAGAATTTTAAACCCAACTTCAGACACTTGGTTGTGTGACTTTGAACAACTCATTTAACCGATTTTTGCCTCAGTTTATTCAACTGCAAAATGGTGATATTGTGAAGATTAAATGAGCTAATATTTGTAATGAACTTACAGTGCCTTTCACATCGAAGGTGCTATATAAATGCTTATTCTTTTCTGAGAGAGAAAAAATTTTGCACAAATTAAACCTATTCACTTAAAAATTAGAAGAAAATTAGTTAACTAGAGGCAGGAGAAAATCTTTGTTGCAAGTCTCTTTGGTAAAGGTGTTATATTCAGGAATTGGTTTTGTTATATCTTTCCCTTATCCACAATATACATAAATGTGTATATAAATATAAACATACATATATGCTTATTAATGTCTTAAATTTAGTATAAATTGGCTGACTATATTTAATTTGAGAGTGAAATTGTCAGAAACACTCTAGAAAAATTAATCTGACAAACATGAAGAATGGATTGAAGGAAATAGAAACTGGAGAAGGGTGGGACATTTTGGAGATTGCTGAGCTAAAAGGTGATAGGATCTTGAAAGTAGGATGGTGATCAAGTTAAGGAACAGAGAAAGAGAAATGAAAAATACTGTAGTGGTAGAATAAATGAGATTTGGTAACAGATTATATAGAGAGAGTGAGGGAAATGAAAGATCCAAAGTTACAACTGAGTTATAAAAAAATAAAAATAAATTAATTTGAGGTGCCAATGGAAATCTGAGTAAAGGGTACATTTTAAAATAATGTACATTAAAATGATAATTAAACCCATGAGAGTAGGCATGACTATTACCATAGAATTTTAAATTTTGCCAAGTTTTTTCCTCACAAGAGCTCATAAAGTGGCTGAAGGTAAATTTGATAAAGGTCTACTGAATAGGAATTATAGAAGAGTTTCTAAATCTAGGAATTTCATAGCTTTATGTGTGTATATGGTAGGCAAAGTAGCACAGTATTCACACCTATTAACCCTCTCTGCTTATAATAACACAAAATAAAAGGAAGAAATAAATTAAAGGCAAAGTTTTTGTAATCTATTAAATAATCAAAGACTATATACAAAGGAAAAGTAATACAAGGTTATATAAGTGCCATATTTATGATGAAAATTATAAGCATTATATGTGGTTATAGGAGCCAAAAATCACAACCAACTGAATGATCAGAAGTTTCATATTAAATTATTAATTGGGCCTTAAAGAATGAGTTGCATTCAGAAAGAAAAAAAAAAAGAAATGTCAGTACATTAGGCAAAGCAAATGACATAAGCAAAGGCATACTAATTGTGCATGTTTGAGGTATATTCAAGAAATAATATATACCTCAATATGGCAACAACAGAAAGTTTGTGCATCAAATTCTCAATAATTAAGCATACTATATACATGAAATTGGGCTAATGAAGCAAGGCAGAATACCAAAGATGTATAGGACTGACCTGAAATGAGGAAATCTAAGCCAGGAGTTGATATGATAATATCTGGTGAATATAATAATATCAGATGGTTAAGAGACAGATGAATCAAAGAGGACCAATGTAGACAAAAATAGAAAGAGGATATTATGGCAGAAGGTCCAAAGTTTAAGCATATACTCTATTCTCAGGAAAATCACAGAAGTTGAAGAATAAAACAAAAAACAAAACAGAAGATCCACAGGGACTAGAAGAATAAGGAAAATTAACCAAGAAAATTAGTTTCTGAATAAAAAGGGGAAAAGCTAATAACTAAGATAGTTTCTACCTCAGATTTAGGTTTCTTGATTCTCTTCTTAATCCAGTAAAAACATTTCTGAGTAGAGTTAGACTGTAGGCTTATAATTAATTGAGAAATTCATTTAAAAAGCTGCTGGTGTCTTAGGAATAAGAGTGAACTTAGAGAGTAAAGAGTTCTTAGAAAAGAGGTATTCCAAAACAGTGAAAGATTTTAAAATATTCAACAAAGATACTCTGAAGAAAATATATGAGGGAAAAACAATGATAAGCTAAGGTTATGGACTTGTAGGAAATTAAGAGTTATTAAAGATGTAAGAACATGGAAAAATGGTGTTTTCAAAAAAACATCATTTTGTTTAGTGTCATGTTACAGAACAGAAGGGAGAAAGTGCAAATAGGCAGAACAGTTAGAAGGTTAATATCAGAGTTCCACTATTACTGGATTGGAAAGAAACTGTACAGACATAATAATGGAAGATATTAGTCAAGCCTGAACACTCTACCTATCTTCTAAGACCACAGGTGATCTTACATATATATTTTTTTTTCTCATTTTTGTTCCCCCAACATTTGTCCGTATCCATTAGACTTACAGGAAGGGTGTTAGTAAGGAATGAGGCAGATAAATAATTTTAATTTTTTTTTAATTTAAAAAATGTGCCTTTATCATCCATTGTTATGGGCCAGAACTCTGAACTTGAAACAAAGGATTCTTATAAGATACTAAGTCAGTGAAATTGTAGAGACAATAGTTATCTAATTTAGCATGCTAAATTCATGCTAAATTCAGCATGATTGATTTAATCCTACAAGGAGATATTATGGGCCAGGACTTGAAATAAGGGACTAAGTGGAGTTGAGGAGACAATGGTTAAATCTCATTTAGCACTGATTTAATCCTACAACAAATAATGGTTTCCTAGTGATATAATAATTGGTTTGTACTCAATGTGGGGCAAATAAAATAGAAGCCTCAGCCACGGAGATTCTGAGACATTCAGAAACATTCAGAAAGAAGGCAAAGAACTGGCGGCAGGAGGTTAAGCTCTCAGAACCAAGGGGAGAAATTTATTTCGATCCTCAATCTTCCTGGTGGCTGGCCTGGCCTCCTGCACTTCCCCCACTAAGACCAAGGCCAGACTGAAAGGCTCTCCAGAAAGCTGCCCAGTACCAGGAAGGAGATAATAAAGGATCTGGACTATAAGAAAGCTAACCAGGCCCCAAGAAAAGAGAGATTTTGAAAGAAATAATAAAGTATTTGGACTTTAACACCTGGCTGCACTTGTGGTGATTACTGAACTGAAATGAAAGCTACCTCCAGAGACCCCCAAAGAAACTAAAACAGAGGACATTACAATCCATAGCTATAAAATTCCATGTAATCTTTCACATCTCAACAATCTCATGATGTACGTATGTGGGGGGAAGAGATAACAGTAGTCTTTGACTTATAGTGATTTGACAACAACAATTCATGTTTTTGTCAGTTATATCTTGCCTTATTTGACATTATCAGTGAAGTAGCACATGTGAATTTATAATTATCATCATTATTCCTGATATAATAAAATATTATAAAGCTGCCTCTGGGTCTAGACTCAGTTCCACTGTTTTCTTCTTCTCAACTCCACTGAACAACCTTTTATTGAAGAGTCTCACAGCTTTGAGTTCTACACTAAGACTGCAGAAGACAGAGAAAAAGTAAGGAGTAGGAAATTATCTTTAAAAAAACTGAAAAAAAAAAGGAAAATTTAAAAAAAAAAGAAAGGAAGGAAGCATACCTAATGATTATAAAATGATTTTAGAAGGGCTTTTGCAGTATCTTGAAAGTCTCTAAAGGCAACTCAAAAAGAATTTTTCTTAAGTAATAATAAAAGCTTTGGAATAAAAATATATCCTCTCAGTGGCTAGAGATCCTGGTTTGGCTTGATAAGATCTATAATAATTGTTCAAAATAATTATCTATAATATTTAATCTTTTCAAGAATTTAATAAAAAGAGAAAGGGATGTTTTCATTATACCTGCTATCCACTGTATAAGCACTCTCACTAAGACCTCCTGCCAACATATGTACTGTTGATACTAGGCTCTTGATAATAAATGTTTCTTAAGTAGAACATTGCATAATTGAGTTATAATTCTAGTTTTCAGATTCCATACCATGAGCTTTTCACAGTTTGATCACAATTAAAACAAAAGAAAAAAGCAGCAATGAAATACAGACACAAAAGATGGAAAACTTAATGCAAATGCAACTTGGTCATTGTCTCTGAAAGTAAGCTATACATTTTAACAGAGTGAAAAAGCAAAGGTACAAAAGTTCATAGCATGGAATTAACTATGTCCTTGCTTTTACCTCTTGGCATTCTTTAGTTCCTTCAAGGTTCAACCTACATGCTGCTACTTTTTATAGAAAGGTTTTCTTTATTTTTCTAATTGCTGAGGACATCTCATCCATCTGTATTTACTTATCTGTTAACTCTTTTATTTTCCCAAGAAAAATGTAAGCATCTTGAGTACAAAAGCACTTTTTTTAAAAATTTAGATATTCAGAAAATTGAAATCTTCATTTTATTTTAAGTTTCTATTATATGTAAGGCATTAAGTTGGGTGATAAAGATTAAAGAGAAGAAAAATAAACATAGAATGAAACCATTCTCCACCTTAAAGTAGATTAGAAAGACTTCAAGAAAGGTCAGTCTCACTGGGATAAAAGGAATATTCATTCCAGCTCACACAGTCTGGGAAAGTCAGTGAGAGAGTTTTAATCATAGTAAATCAGCAATCAGTCCTGGCTCAGTAGTGTAGCAGACCAGTGGGACAGCCTCCAGTACCAGCTAAGGTGGCAAAATCTGGGAAACCAAGCTAATCCCTGGAAAGTACAAATAAAGCATTTGGTACTGGTTAATTAATAGAGTGGTGCTACACTCCTCAGATTGACTATGATGACAAGAAAAAAAAAAATGATGAATGCTGGAAGAGATGTGGAAAAACCGAGTCACTAATACATTGTTGGTGTAACTGTGAACAGATCCAGCCATTCTGGAGAGCAATTTGGAACTATGCTCAAAAAGTTATCAAACTGTGCATACCCTTTGATTCAGCAGTGTTTCTACTGGGATTATATCCCAAAGAGGTATTAAAGTAGGGAAAGGAACTTGTACGCGCAAAAATGTTTGTGGCAAGAAACTGGAAAGTAAGTAGATGTCCATCAGTTGGAGAATGGCTGAATAAGTTGTGTTATCTAAAGATACTAGAATATTATTGTTCTACAAAAAAGTGATGCTGAGTGAAATAAGCAGAATCAGGAATACACTGTACATAACCACAGCATGTATATACAATGATCAGTTATGAAAGATTTAGTTCTCAGTAGTTCAGTGATTCAAGCCAATCCCAATAAACTTTGGATAAAAAATTCCATATGTATCCAGAAAAAGAATTATGGAGATTGAATGTAAATCAATACATACTATGTTCACTTCTTTTTTTTTTTTCCTCTCCTGTGTTTTTTTTTTTATCTCTTGTTCTAATTTTTCTCTCCGAAAATGATTCATAATTGTGTATTAAAAATCAATTAATTTAATTTAATTTTAAAAGTAAAATGCTGAAATTGGGATCAGGAGTGAGAATGAGAAGAATTGCATATATGAAAATCTGACTAATGGAGCAATGGTATGAAAATTCAAGATCTTTTCTGGAAAAGCAGATCATTATCTGTTGAAAAACTGTATGGAAAGTATTAGTGAATAACTTTAAATTTCAAGGTAAGGAATTCCAATAGATAATTTATTGGGACAAACAGAAGGTTTTTAAAGGTGGTAGGAATGATGTTTTTGAAGTGCACATTGTGAAGATTATTTTGTCAGTATGATGTGGTACCAATTAGTCATAGAGAGAATATCTTTGTTAATGTAATATAGAAAATTGTTATGGGCCAGAACTTAAAACAAGGTGCTAAGTCAGTGGAATTGATAGAGACAATTAGCTTGGTGCTTAACAGTTCATTAGTTCAGTACATGTACTTAGTATTTACTATAGTTCCACAAGATTCACACCTATGATGAGAGAGGATATAAACTGGGACAAACTCACCCAGAAGGAGAACTAGGGAAGGCCAGAGAAATGGTGGCAAGCTCTCCTCCTGCCTCCCCCACAGAAACCAAGACACATTCAGGAGGCCCTCAAGAAGCTGGCAGAAGCAGAGAAGACAAAGAACTGGCAGCAGGAGCTTAAACTCTAGGAACTAAGGAGAGAGATAGGTCTCTAAGATCGCTAACCGGGCCCCAGGAAAGGAGACAAGACTTGAAAAGAGACTAAGGCTGCCTCCAGAAACCTTAATATTACATTTTATTACATTTTAATGAGAATATTACATTTTAAAGAGAATATTACAGAAAATAACACAACAAATGGATAAATAAGAAGAAAGAAAATGTGACTAGCTGTACCTAGAATTGACTCATTTTTTCTATCCATGTGGATATTGGCTCTAGATAGTGTATTTTAATAGGGAAAGCAATGATATCATTTGCAAATAAATTCTAAAAATAATCCTTTAGGACACTCATAGATAAATAAGGGGAAAAAAGGGACACAACTAGATAAGGCTCAAGTGGGCAACAGAGCAGTATGGCTGCAGTACTCAGGGATTCTTCAATATTACCCTTCTAGCTGCCTGTTTGCTCTTTTGATTGGCTATCTTTTATAGGAAAGTATCCATGTGTGCAAATGATATATATGCTCATTTTCCCTTAAGCTATAGAGTATGACTGCGTTTAAGGTGACACTTGCAATATTCAGTTCATGGTTCAGTGGAACTGCCAGAAAAAGTTAGGGATTCTCATATTGTCTAGGTTCAGAATCAGCTGTCAAGTCCTCACAAAGATTGCTCCTATTGTTAGGTCACATTTTCAAGGGCTTCAGGAAATGACATGAGTTGTTGCAAAGGTTGTCAGAGGGAAAAGATACCTGATACATACTGGTGATGTTGCATTAAAGAGTACTATCTTCTCCAGGTTTCATATCTTGATAACAGTGACAGGAAAAATCTCAAAGGCCCCATTCTCAGATAAGACTAAAAAAGGACATTTATGCAATATATGATTTCTCATCTTTGCTTCTTTGCAGACACTATTTCTGTAAGTGGAGAGACTAATAGTTTTGTAAACATAATTCAATGGTCATAACAAAGACTCTTTTTCAGGTGACTTTACAGCATCAGTTGGTCACTATTGAAGTCAGATTGATTAAATACTTTGCAGCCAAAAGTGATGTAGCTCTATACAGTCAGTTAAAACAAGACCTGGAACTGACACTGGATCAGATCCAGAACTTCTTACCACAAAATTCAGACAAACTGAAGAAAGTCGGAAAAACCATCAGATCATATGACATTATTTTTTACTTTTTTTTTTTTACTTTCAAAACATATACATAGATAATCCCCTCTTGCAAAACCTTGTGTTCCAAACTTATTTCTCCCTCCCTTCCCCTTCACTCTCTCCCCTAAATGGAAAGTAATCCAATGTATATATTAAACATGTGCAATTCTTCTATACATATTTCTACAATTACATATTATATTTTTTGTGACTATGAAATAAGATGATGGAATAGATTTAAAGGAGTGCTTGAAGTACAGAGTTTTACATTATTATAGAGAAGACTTAACAAAAAACAATTCAAAGAAAAAGAAGACAAGAAAGTAAAATGACTGTCTGATGAGGCTTTACAAATAGCTGAGAAAAGAATAAAAGAGGAAGATATACACAGTTAAGTGCAGATTGCCAAAGAATAGGGATAAAAAGATTGTCTTAAATTAGCAATACAAAGCAATGGAACAAAAAAAAAGAGAATGGAAAAGACAAGAGATCTCTTCAAGAAAATTAGAGATATCAAGGGAAACTTTCATGCAAATGGGCATGAAAAATGCAAGAAATGATTAGGGATTTCCTAGAAGCAGAAGAGATGGAAAAAGTGACAAGGATATACAAAATAATAATATAAGATTTAAAACACAATGATTTGGTTACTGATCTAGAACTATATATATATATATATATATATATATATACTATATATAGAATATATATATAGAATATATATATATAGAGAGAGAGTAGTTCTATATATAGTATACTATATATACTATAGTATACTATATAGTATACTAGTATACTATATAGTATACTATATATACTATACTATACTATATATAGAACTATATATAGAACTATATATATATTCTGGAGAATTAAGTCAAATGGGCCTTAGGAAGCATTGCTAATAATAAAATTAATGGAGGTGATGTAATTCCAGCTGAACTAGTTAAAATCCTAAAAGATGATGCTATTAAAGTGCTCTACTCAATTTGCCAACAAATTTGAAAAATACCACAGTGGTCATTAGATTGGAAAAAAAAAATCAGTTTATTGTTCCAATGCATAAAAATGTTCAAATTACTGAATGATGGTGCTCATTTCATGTGTCCAACAAGGCATATGCATAAAATTCTACAAGTTGGCTTCAGCATATGTGAACTGAAAATTATTAGAACAAAATGGTTTTCAGAGGCAAAGGAACTATAGACCAAATTGCCACCATTTGCTGGATTACAGAGAAAGCACAGAAGTTCCAGGGGGAGAGGGGAAACCCTACTTCTACTTCATTAACCACATTAACAACTTACTTATCTCCTGAAGAATCTATATGAAGTTAAAGAAGCAATAGTTTAATATTGGAAAAGAACTATAACAAGGTTTTATATTGTTACCCATTATCCTTTTTAATTTAACTTATAAGCATTGACTTATAATGCAACATTACCACTATATATCAGGCATGAGTTATTTAACTTACAAAACATCAATATAGAGTGTTATGCCAGGTAAATCAAAAGCTAAAATTAAGGTTGCTAGGAAGAATATTAACAATCTCAGATATGCAGATGATATCACTCTGATAGCTGAAAGTAAAGAAGAATTTAAAAGCTTCTTGATGAGGGTGAAAAAGAAAACTGCAAAAGCTATCTTGAAACTTAACATTAAAAACAACAACAACTTTAAGACCATGGAAATTATTCCCATCAATTCCTAGCAAATAGAGGAAGAAGAGATGGAAGCAGTTTCAGATTTCATATTCTTTGACTCAAAGATCATTGAAGACAACAACTGCAGCCATAAAATTAAAAGACATTTGATCATTAGAAAAAAAGTTATGGCAAATCTGAACAGCATTCTAATAGAGACATCACCTTATCAACAAAAGTCCATAAAGGTGAAGCTATGATTTTTCAAGTAGCTTTAAGAATTAGACTATAAGGAAAGCTGAGTGCTATAGAATTAATACTTTTGAATTATGATACTGGAGAAGACTTTTGAAAGTCCCTTGGACATTAAGGAGATAAAATTAGTCATTACTTAAATTAATTAGGCTCTTCACTGAAAGATTAAATACTGGATCACATAATAAAAAGATGGTACTCATGAGATCTTGATCTTGGGAAAAACTGAAAGCAAAAGAAAAAAAGGATGGCAGAGGATAGGATGATTAGATACTATTATGGAAACCATGAACATGATATGTTCCAGGGGGCATGAAGAGATGGACATGACTAAACAAACACAAGCACTAACTCACTTGCTATGAGTCAGTATCAAAGTATCAGTTTCAAAGTTTGAAACTGCTTTTATCAAAGCAGTTATTCTTATAGCCATTTGGGGAATTATTTTAGAATTCTCTTATATTCTCCACCTCCTCAAGTTATTGTGTACATATGAATGCATATGCATATATATAAATATACATGATTATACTACATATCTATATAATTATATTTAGAATGCATATGCATGTGCGCAAATGCATAAATCCATTATTTATAAATACATATGCATATATTTATTCAGGAAATTTACAATAATAGATTTATTTCTAGAAGGAAAGAGAACTTAAAGGACATTTCATTCTATAGATAAGAAAACCTTCTCTATGAGTGATTACAGAATTTTTCCATAGTCACACAGATAAGTAGTAAATCAGTCAATAAGCATTTATTAAGCTCCTACTGTGTGCCAGGAACTGTGCAAAATTCTGGGGATACAAAGAAAAGACAAAAGAAAAATAGTTCCTACCCCTGAGAAGCTCACAATCTAATGGAGGACAAAACATCAAAACAATAACAACAACCACCACCACCACCTACATATAAACAAGTTTCATGCAGGACAGATATAAAATAGAAAACAGAGGAGAAAGACTATGATTTAACTGAGATTTCAAGGAATCTAGAAAAGCTAGGAAGTGAAGATGAGAAATCAGAGTATGGCAGGTAAAAGAGGCAGCTAGAAAAAAAAGTCCTGAGTTGAAACATGGAATGTTTTGTTCAAGGAATAGTACAGGAGTCTATATAACTGGATGAAAGAGGACATGAAGATTGGGAGGAGGTCTGTAATGCAAAAACACTAAGACAGGTGAGGGATAGGTTATAAAGAGCTCAAAAAACAGAGGATTTTGTATTTGATGTAGGAGGTGATCAGGAGTCACTGTTTAATGTATATGGTAGTGATGGGAGTAAGTAGGAGAAGAGAGATGACATGACAAAAACATAGGTCCTCCAGATACAAATCCAGGGATTTTCACAATATGTTTATAAGGGCTACTTCATGGTTTAAAAAAAAAAAAAAATTTACTCCAGGAAAGGTATAGTGGAAACAGTTACTGAAATTTTAATCAGCAGATTTGGATTTAAATCAAGGTATTTAACAACAATATATCCAGGGACAGATCACTTTACCTCTCAAAATTTGAGTTTTCTCATATGTATATTCTGAATAATAATATCTACAATTCCATTCTCAAAAGACTTTAAATTATTATATCAATGGCTATTATTACAATTATTAATTCAAGATTTCCTGCAACAGGAATAAGAGAGATAAGAGGTGTGGCTGCCCAATAAAAGCCCAGAATTTAAAAGCATGTGCAGTTTTCTTTGATGTTTTCTAAGCACCTACAGGTATTGTTTCCTATCTGCTTACAGTAGGATGACAAAAAGTCTTTTAAGTGACTGCTGTTGCAGAATTGAGTGTGCATGTAAAAATTACAAAGAAATGAAAATTTTCTCTCTTCCCTGAAGGCTTTTGAATAAGAAAGAAGAACAAGTATCCTTATTCCTCTAGGTAGAAGAAAGTTAATTTCTAATTATACCAGCCCTGTACTCAAATTTACTCTTCACATCACTTTGTAAAATAACCACCAAAAATTGTAAATCCTTTTTGACTTGAATTTGTGTAAAAGTCATTAACATATAACTGGGTTGGGGTTAGGGATGATCCCAGCATTCAATCCCACAGTCTTTTTTTTTTTTTTTTTTCTATATAACATTGTTTATGTGCTACATGCTGACTTAATTAAGTTTACCATTCAGTTCTCTCCTGAGAAGACACTTTCCATTATGCTCCACAACAAAGGCATTTACTTTTTTGTCAGTCTGTGAATATGATTCCCTCCCCCCACCATTTTTTTTTAAAAAGATCAATGCAAACATAGTCCAAGGTTAGAAGATAGGATTTTATTTCTCTGTTTTTTTACTCAAAGTTGTGTATGAGTAAAACACCATCTCTATCCCAGGATTCTTTTAGATATCTCACCTCAGTGTATGTCTCTAAGACTTCCACTTCAACATGTTTGGTTCCTTGTAACTCATCACTTCTTAAATCTTTTAGTAAGATTGCTGGCATGGAAACTGCTTGAAATATTTTCCTCCATTTATTTTTTTATTTTATTTTTCTTTAAAAAAAATATTTATTTATTTAAGACAAAGTACAAAATAAGAAAAAAACAAAATCGAAAAATAAAAAGACAATTCTAATTTTCAAAGAATTATTTTCTTCTTTAAGATTCTGTATCTCATTTTTACTTGGTTAACTTTCCCCCCCAAACATCTTATTTATCTTAGATGGGTTTTCTGTTTGTTTTAATTTTTCCTCATTCTCTCTCATTTGATTTTGAATTTTTTTTTTTAGTTTTATAAATTCTTTCTGGGTAGATATCTATTTAAAGTTATTCTTTGGGAAACAAAAGTGTTTTTTTGTTTTTTGTTTTTTGTTTTTTTACTTTACTGTCCTCCTCTGAAGATGGACTCCAGTCTTCCCTATTCCCATAGGAATTTAAAAAAATAACTATTAGTGTAAGTCCCTCTAATTGTGGGGTGGAGGGTGGTGCCTCTAGCCTCACTTCAACTCTCCCCTCTGAACTGGACACCCTCCTGCAAGTGCCCTAACAGCCAGCAATCTCCCTGTCCCAGAGCTTCTACACTCACCTGATGCTGGTTCCTTCTAAACTAGATCTGTCTCTGCAGCGCAACTGGGCCTGGAGTTCTTATTCAGCCAAGTTCCCTCAGTCTTCTTGACTTAGACCACCATCTCCCCAGGCTGTCTAGGGAGGTCAAAGTTCTTGTAGTTCCAGGTGAGGTACCTTTAAAAACCCAGCTAACCCTAGGGGTCCTCACTTGCTGTTTTTGAGCAACTAGCCTGGAGATGTTTGCACTTTATCCCAGTTAAACTCCAATCCTGGGGTCTTTCTTCCAGTTATTTAGGGTTATCCCAGGAGAACTCCTGTTCTCCCCCAAGTTTTATTTGTTTTTTCACTGATCTCTTTTCAACCTCAGGCACTTTTTTTTTTGTTGTTGTTTAGGAAATATGAAGAGCTTGGATTTCTGATCTTTCCAGAATCCTCCTTCTTCCATTTATTTTCAAGTATTATTTTTCCTACTAGCTATTGCATTAAAAGAAGCTTACTGTAGGGTATGCTCCTCAACATTAATAATCAAAAACATTTTTAAGTGCATACTGGCACTCACAGGAAATAAATAGGAAAGTTCTAAATGGAAATTAATTATTTCACTATTTTATCAATAGAAACAACATTTTTTACTTACTTCATTGCCATATACCAATCATCTCACTTTCCACACTTCTGTTATAGTCTTGTTAGATTTATTTCTTTGTATTTTTGCTTTAGATTTATGTTTTCATTGGCATAAGGAATTCTCAGTGAGGAATCTCCTTCTAATACAAAGTAACAGTAAAAAATATAGTTTTCCAAATTAGTTTTGGAGATTTGCTTTGTTTGCCAGAGTTCATGTGATTAGTTAAGGGTCACTTAGATTGTAGGACAATGTCAGAATTTGAGCAAAAGGTTAGGTCTTTTATCCATGTTGTCTCTTATTGTTATACATAATGATTTTTTCCTTCATTATGGATAGGTAATACATCCTTTTCATCTCTTTTAGAAACACCAGAGATGTAGTTATTATTTGATATTTTGTTTATTTTTCTAAAGCTAGAAAAAGATGTAGCTATTCCCAAGCAAAATCATAGAGTAAACCAAGTTTGTCTTTAGCCACTTCTTACTTCTTCTTTGTTCAGTTTCTTTGTCTTCCAATTACAGAAACCAAAATCCTTGCTAAAACCAACTAGTCCCCAAGCTTCCAAAGGTACTACCATCCTCCTGGTCACCCTGGTTTCCATCCTGGGTATCACCAATTCTGCATTCTCCCTCACTCTCATATCCACTCTGTTGCCAGGATGCTTATAGCTCTCACATGTGTTCCCTTCTCTCTTCTGATATTGTCACTATCCTGTTTTAAGCCCTCATAACCTATTTCTTGTCTAAATCTCCTGCCAAGACTACCTCTTTTTGTTTATTAGGAGATTCTCTGTTTAGACTCAGCCAGCAAGCTGTGGCTTGAGCTTGGTAAAGCAACAATCCTTTGCATTCACCCTCTGGATGATCTCTGCTGCAACACAATCCCAGAATTGTTTCCATACCAGTCCTAGGTTGTCCTGGAGCTCAAACAAGCACCTGCAGGACTCATGTTCCAGTCATAAAGCCCTGCTATGAATTAAACTTGTCTCATTGTGCTGTTACCCAACATTATCAGGACTCTGGCTCACTGCATAACCATGGCTATATGTACTGAGATTTGGGCATACTGAAGTGGGTCTCCTGGAAGCAGCCTGGCACATGTGTCTAGTTTTCTTCTTCCAACAGAATAGAAATGTTTTGTTTATGGCTGTGGTTGGCCCTATTTTTTATTTCGTTTTGTTTCATTTGATTTTCTTGGAGTTAACTGTGATTGTGATGAACTGTGTGAGCTCTCTGGTATTTTTAGAGTTAACAATCATGTAATTTTTGTTCATTGTTTTTCAGACTTTATAAATTGTACAATTGACTGGTTCATCTACCATATTCATCTTCCATTCAAGTTCCAAAGTGATCTTTCTATGCAATTGTGATGTTGTCATGATATCCTCATTCAGTAAGCATCAGGGATTCCTTATCACCACCAGAAATAAATATAAAATCCTACAGAATTCAAATTTCCTTCATAATCTGCTCCCCTCAATCTCTGACCATAACAATTCTCTTACTTATTACCTCTCCCCCTACCATATACTCTATGATCCAATGACACAGGCCTTCTTGCTTGTCTTATTCAAGACATTCCATCCAGCTCTGAGGATTTTCATTAGCCCTATCCAATGTTAGGAATTTTCTTTATTCTTATCTCTGCTTCTTCACTTCTTTCAAGTCCCAAATAAAATTCTATCTTCTACAGAAAGCCATTCCTCTTCCCCTTTAATTATCTTGCCTTTCTTCTGATGATTATCTCTAATTCAATCTGTATTTTGGTTTTCATGTTGTATCCTCCATGAGACAGTGAGCTTCTTAAGAGTAAGCACTGTATTTTTGCCATTATCATCATCATCATCATCATCATTATTGTGTATTTCCAGTTCTTAACACAGTATGTGGCACATAGTAGGTTATTTAATAAATTTTTAACATTGACAAAAGTAGCAAAATGAAGCAACAGGCTTTCACCATTGCAGTATTCTCTTCCAAATCTTCATCAGATAATATCATATTTATATCAATCTCCTATTCAGAAACTCTTTTTCCTAAAACTAACTCTAGTCACTCCCTAGTTGATGGGCACCCTCTTAGCTTCTCTTTTGTCACTACAAAGAGAACTGCTATAAATGGTTATGCATCTGAAATTTTTCTTCTTCTTTCTTTGATTTCTTTGGGAGTGTTACATTTTCTTTCAATATGTCAGATTTTTCAGCTTTGGAAACAAGCAAAGATATTATTAGTGTGTTTGTTTGAATGTTTATTCCTCCAAATGCTTATTTTCATTTTTGGGTGGAAAGAAATTTATACATTAAGAAAATGAAATAGTTAAAGATTAACTGTAAAGCAATGAAAGTGCATTTGCCATTCTGATGTTTCTTGTTATTTTTATTGATTTGCCTTGGAAATGAGCTTATATTACTTTAAAAAGGCATTAAGAAAATTAGACATCAATTTGTAAATGTGTATTTAATTGCACTCAAATGTAGGGATTCTATTGCATTTTAATTATAATTATATTGTTTTATTTTTACTATCTGAGAATGAAGTATTCTTTATTTGAGGAGGTAAATGTTAAAGGAAAGGTACATTGGCAATTTAATTAATTAGAGTGTAAATAGCCTCAAGGAGGGAAAAATGATTTCTCCTAAAGTCTGTAACTTTTACTTTTTGTCTAATTTTAAGCAATGAATAGTTGTCAGGTTCTCTTCTATGTCTTTTTAAAAACTACTTGATAGTTTTTTTTGTTGTTGTTTAATTTCTTATTTCAGTATAGATGAGCTTAAAGTAAAAAACATAAATTTTGATCTCTATCATGAATCAATTAACAAATACTTATTGAGTATTTATGATGTGCCAGGAACTTTGTTACGCATTGTAGATACAAAGAAAAAGCAAAAACAATTGCTAACCTCAGAGGTCTTATATTTAAGTGAGGAAGATAACATACATGCAAATAATATATATGCAAGCTAATCATGAAGGAAATATTAGGTAGCATTAGAAGGGAAAGTATTAGCAATGAGGAACTGGGGAAAAAAAAGACCAGAGATGGTAAAGGAAGGCCAGGATTAGGAAAGGAATCCAGTAGAAGAAATTGACTTGTTTCAAGTAATCATTTTAATCAAGTAATGATTATTTAAAAAAAAAAAAAAGATAATTAGAACAGATTTTTGTATTAATAGAAGATAAAGATGCAAAAAAAAATTAAGGATGATGTAGTAGGAAAAAACAAATTAATACGTCATTGCTGTTGTTTATCCTTCCTTCTCAAAGAGGACCATGACATCAGGGAGATGATGTCATGACATGCAAGTGAATTGGATTTAAGTGATAAAGGGCTATGCAAAGTCACTTGTCTCACTTTCTCCTCCAGAGCCATATCAGTCTAGTAACAAAATATAGATCAGGATAACTGGTGATGGCCCTAGAATCTATGGGAGACTTTGGCATTTTTAAGCTAAAGACTTTAACAGGTCTAAGTGTGATAAGACCACACCCTTTCAATGATTAAAATTAGCTAGCAATTGAGGTAAAAAATGGAGCAACCCTGATAATGTCTCAGCAAGCCCTCTTACCAGAAGTTCTCCTGAACATCCATATTCAAGACATAGACAGTTTAAATGCAAGTGAGATAGAATTATCACAGAGGGAAGGTATTAGCAAGGGACTGACTGAGAAAAGACTTTTGCTAATATATTTGGACTGACTCTCCAAGGAAGACAGGATGAGGGGATGAGAAGGAAGAGCATTCCAGAAAAGGAGAGCTAGTAGGTCTCCTACTAGCAAAGTCCCCTACAAATGTGTTCAATTTCGCTCCTTCTATGGAATAAAGAAAGCTTTTTCCCTTTAACTTGTATGAGCTTTTTTAGTACTTTTGGAGTTAACAGTGGTTGCAAAACCTCTGTGACTCTTTGGTCATATGTTACCAAAGTTAACAGGCCATTGATGTCATTACATCACTTAATCTATCCTTATTTTCTCAGTCTCTGTCTCTCCTTACCTTATGATAAACTCATCATTCTATGAGTTCACATATCTCCTGAATATAAAACAAGAAATATTCTTATATCCAAACATATTTGGTTACATAGATCCAGCATATGTCATTCTACTACCCTTTAAGGTCATCACAAATTACATGTTGACTTAGATAACCACAAATTAACTCTATATGGCACTGTAACTTTATTTATTGGTAAACATTTTCCAATTATATTTTATTTGGATTTGGAGTTTTCAGACATGAGTGGAATATTTGTGATCTAAAGTAGATAACTCATAAGTAAAATTTGGGATTTTTCAGAGGGATTATTTTAAATATCAATATAGCATAGTTTGAAGTTAAACTTATTGCAACAGAACCAGAGAATAGAGGCAAGAACAAAGACTGAAGTGGAAGATAATCACCTCATTTGACACTACCTCCAATTTATTTGTATCATTCTTTTATTTGTTTCCCCCTTCCATTTGTGTGAGATTCAGATCAAATTCAGGTGTGTGGCTTCTGTGTCAGAACCTCTCTCCTCTGCTTCTTATGGGAACCACAGGTTTACCAATTCAGCTTTTCTGATCCTGACACAGCCTCCTTCCCCCACATAACTTCCTTTATTCAACTTTCTGGTTGTTAAGAATCCCTATACCTTGACTAAACAGACTATCTTCCACATGGAGATGAAGATGACTGAGTCCAGAACAATTAAATGTCATTACATCCTTGTTGCTTGCCCTTCCAGTGTTAAACCAAGTAAACTTCCTCCTTTCTTAAATGTTCAGTGATTTGAGAGTGTCTCATTTCATCCTAAAATTGAACTTTATCTAAAAAGGAGGTCTTGGTAGATTGGGACCAAAAAAAAAAAAAAAAAAAAAAAACATACTCTTATGACTCACATTGTAGTTAAATTGGAAGAAGAGTTCTAAAATAGGGAGGAGGAGGGGATTGTGTTCAGAGGGTGGCTCCTGGACAGAGACCTCCTGATCTTACATGGGACATTCTCCTCATGGGACCAGCAGCCGACTCTCCTTAGGAAGAGGAATTAACTCAGTAGGAGATGGAGGAAGCTGTCCAGGAGAGTAAAGAAAGTGCCAACGCAAGCATTCCTTGGCTGTTGTTGACTGCTGCAGAAGTTGGACTGCTAGTACAATCAGTAAACTGCTAATGCAGAAAGTAAACCAGGAGGGAGCATTCAGCAGCAAGAAATTGAGCTCTCAGCTTTCATGGGCCATGCAAAAGAAAGCTGAGGGGTGGCTAATGGAATTGCTGATTGAGCCAATAAAGAGATATCCCCTAATGGGGTTAGGGAGCAAGGGGCCCCAGCCAAGAGCCCACCCCATGTTCTCTGATCCAGAGGTTCCATTTCCTGCTGAGACAGAAAAGCAGAAGACTTGGGGCTAAAATTGGAAGTCCCAGGGTTATCCTCTCATGGCACCCCATGAATCTCTGCCTCAAAGGAACAAGCTGTGGGTGGGCAGACTCTTTTCCCCTATAGCAAGAAGTGAACAGAGAAGTTCAAACAGAAAGCTGAGGAGTCCCAGAAGCAATGACTCCTGAGGGTAAGGGCTGATGAAGCTAAGGCTGAAAGTCTCTCAGCTTTAAACTTCCATGGCCTCAGGACCTACTTTTGCATAACCAGCTAAATCTATTAGTCTCCAGAAGAGATATACTATAATCCTTTTATTTTTAAATGGTGAAAATGAGGAGATAATTCTACTTGGCTTAATGAAAATGAATTATCCTTACAGCCAGTTGCAAAATAGAGAGAGATCTTCAAGGGAGGGGTTAAATTCATAAAAGAAATGAGTTTGATAGATTGAATTTATTCAATCTAGCTGTATCTTAAACCTATCTCTTTCTGAGGCAATTAGATCTAGCCTTTTGTACCTTAATGGTTTCAGAATTACACCACACAGAAGTGGGCTCATCATTTGATATCATTTGAATTTTGGGATAAGCTTAAGCAAATATTCTATCAGGGTAACAGATACTCTAGCAATAGGATTGTGGAGAGAAGTCACTGAGCCATCCACCTTGGTAGGTGGATCTTTTTTGACACCCTCTCCAGGAGGACACTTTTGTTGTAGCTCTTCAAATATGAAGTTGATAAGAACATGATTAATGCTCAGTAAACCCCAGAGTGGCCATATAAAACTCTAGGAGGAAGGAAAGAATTAAGCTCCTGGGAAATAGGAGTCTTTTAACTCTACCCAAGTCTAAAATGTCTTTCAAAGTTCCTGCCTCATTAGGATCATTCAGAGGATGATATAGGACTAATTCTGCAGCCTATAGAAGAAATCAGAAGTAAACTTAGAGGGAAGCTCACAACTAAGTGCTCAATGGAGCAATCTCAAGTATCAAACATAAAACCAATGGAATATTACCTGTTAGATGCCAATAGAGCACTGACTAGCAGAGACTACACATCTGGCAGACCACATGCCACCTGAGAGTAGAGGGGAGCAAACTCTTAAGGAGCAATGTGATAACATCTCTATAAGTCAGCAGTAGATATGTGTTGCCCTTCCATATATTCATTGGCCATACATTTTTGTGTCTGTACATGTGTTTGTGCCCTTTTGTGCATGCATACTGGCCCTGTATATCACATCCTAAAGGATTAGAATAGAGATTGAGAAAATAACAACCTCATTTTACAAGTGAGAAAATTAATTCCTGGGGAGTTAACTAATCTGCCCAAGATCCACTAGGAAATGCTTTGCTTGTGTTCACTTTTCTAATTTATGGTATGTATATTTATGAGAAAGTTATACTTGCGCATATAGAGGAACTATTCCATTATTATTCACTTTGTAATTTTATTAAATGTTTTTCTTTTTAGCTAATTTTATTCTTTGTCTAATGAATAAAAGAAAACACATCAATAGAATTTCCATGCTCTAAGGGAGACCACAGAGTACATTGAGCCTCAGATTGGTTATCTGGGAGCACTACATTCTAGAGAAGGTGCCCCAGGTGCTACATATTCTTTATATTAATTCTAATTTTGTTGCTTCTTTTCTACATTTTCCCATATTTATTGTTTCAGTTACTTGCCAGCAAGATTTTTCTATAATTATAATGAGTTTGTCAGGGAAAAGGTCAATAAAAATATTTGTATTCCCACTTGACTATCATTGGGACTTCTCACTTTATTTTAAAAGGAAATAAGATGTGTTCATCTTGCCCTGACTACATTTGCTAATATATACAGCAAATGTATTTTGTGTAGGTGAGCTTCAGACCTACTAGAAAAGGTGGCTATCTCAAAATGTTGTTGAGAAAAATAGCTAAATGATCACTGCAGGTCACTTAGAGTGTAATTAGCATTAACGCCAGTCACAGATTAGCAACCTCTGGGCAGCTTCCTATGTCAGATCAAAATCTATTTGGTCTACTTGATACTGAAGTAATATAAAATCCACTGAAAATGTGGCCTACAGAGAGGAAACACATCTATCCCTGGTCAATACATATTACAAGACTCAGTGGGGCTTGAGAAATGGTAGTGACACTCTCTATAATCAGCTATTTGTTCACTTACCCAGACACCTACTGTGCAGCCAATAATAGTCTCTTCAGTCTTTTTTGTTTAAGAGACCTATTTCTTTTATTGTACAACTCAGAGTTAAGTCACAATGTGGTTATGACACTGGGGCCAAATTTTGTCTCATGTCATACCTCGGCAGGAATAGCTAAAAGGGAAGAGAAAAGCCAATTGTACATGATAAATCTGACTAGGTCATTACTATGAAGTAATGATATATGGCAAGGTTTGCAGATTCTACACAAATGAAGCCATGGGGGGCTCGTGACATTTAGAAGGCTGTATATCCCAAACTCAAATGTAAAGAATAAGGGCTTTGTAAACTCTGGTGAAAAATGTTCATGGGAGCAGTTTAAATTCAATTATGTTTCTGCCCATGGGGAATGCAGAGATTCCATGTATTCCATGGGGATTACATAATTCCAAAACTTCTGATTATTCTTACATATCTAAGGCAAGAATATCTTTGTGAAAAGGAAAAATCTCAGTAGTTACTGTCAAAAATGAAGCTTTCACTGATCCTGCAACAGAATGCAATCATCACTCAATCCTCTTGAGAATTCTGCTTCAGACCTCAGGTAAATGTAGTACAACCCATTGCACAAGACATTTACATTTTTAAAGATTTTCTTTAATCATTTTTCATGTGAAAAATACTATGGAAGAATCTATGAGATAAAGTTTCAAATAATCATAATTCCCATTTTTGTGGTGGGAATTTCTAAATCAGAAAAAGCGGTAAACCAGGATGGTTATTGTATGAAATATTAGGGTGTATAACATTAGGAAATAAGTATGATACAGGAAGGTACAAAACAAAATTTGGTGTTAGAGATGTAAGGTGAAACTCTTCAACAGAAAAGAGAGATTGGATTCATGGAGGATTTATCATTTGAAGTGGGTAGAAATTATTAATAATTGATAATAATGTAATAAATTATTTATTAACAATACTAATAATTAATAATTTAACAAGTACAATTAATAATACTAATCATTAATAATTTAACAAGTACAAAGAAAAGAGAGAAAAAAATGAAAATAGAAAATGTCCAACCATGTCTGAGAGTTTAGTCCAATTTGACTGTAGTATACTATACCTCCTATAAGTGTCCCTGGACTGCAGTTAAGAACTCCTGCTTTAGAGTTAGGTTAAACTTTTATACACACACACACACACACACACACACACATACACTGTTATATATTTATCTATTAAGACCAGAGAATTGCTCAAGATTACAGAGGTAATAAATTATAAAACTGGGATGAAAACCTCTCAATTACAAGTACACTGTTCTTTCCTCTACACAATGTAATCTCTCTTCTTGGCTGAAATCAAGATATACTCATAACTTTCCCAAAAATGTCATTTTGGTGGCTGGCTCTATTCTGATTTTTGATTGTGAAAAACAGGAAACCATCCTGACAGTGTAGATCAGAACCCTATACATTGCTTTATACTTCCATGGGCCATGAACTACTTCTGCATTCCTTATTAATGAATTGTCATTTTAAAAATAAGATTTTTGTCCTTCTCTTGCTTCACCTCTACCCTAACTCCTCCTCACCATCTCTCCACCCTTTGACATACGAAAATTTGTTACACCAATATAAAATAAAGACACAAAATAATGGAAAATTGCACTAATTATATTAATTTATGTTGGGCTTCCTATGTGTTCATTCATGGGAACTCTTGGATAAGGTAATAAGAGAAAGAAAGCAGAACTGGACTAAATGGATCTTAGGAGTAAATGAGAGCTGATGGAACTATGATCAGAAACAGGTAATCCTAAATTGAACAGGCCTGCTAAAGAGATATTGCTCCTAAAATATTTCCTCCTTGCTTTACTATAAATTTTTTCACTGTAAGATTTAAAATGGGTTGGGAAGCAAGAATGCAACCAAATAAGCAATATTTATGCATTGTCATGCCAAGTAGAAATCTACAACTAAACTCAGGACCTATAGTTGACGTTTCTGTATATAATTTGTCCTCTGAAATTTTTCCCATTGAACCTAAGTAGATTGTGCATCGTAAATGTAAATGGCTGACCAGGAATGTTATCATTCACAGATTCATTAGGAAAGCAGGACAATGGGAGGAAAAATAAAAGAAGCAACTTTTTAGTATCAAGAGGAAACTAAAGAGAAGAAACTCTTTGAATGCTATTAATAGATTTGAACAAAGGTTAAAGAAGAGAATTTTCTACATGAAGTTGTTCTGGCCAATTTTATACCATATTGCTGAGGCTAAGGTCAGAGAGTAAATAGCTTTGAGGCTATTTAAGTCCTTTAATAGGTCATTTAGCTTAGCTCTGTTACAAATCTTACAGTCATCCTTCCACTTGTGCCAGGGTGAGGGGTGCAGTAACCCAGTGAATGTGGAAAAAAAACATGAATCTACACCCCCCCACCTTTATTTTTTTTAATAACTGGTCATATTTATATAATACACACACACAAATAGAAGAATACACTATGTCCCTAAAAAATTTACAAAATTTATGTGAGATAAATTAATATCTTCCACACTGCAGAGTCTTCTGTTTAGAAAATTACAGAATACAAAGATCACTGAGGGGAGAAATCACATTTCTGAATCTGGAAGTAAAGAAACAAAGAAAAGGCTTTCCCAAAGAGCTTATATAGTCAATATTTCTTTAGCATACTGAAACTTTTAACAAAATTTGTGTTCATAGTAAATTTATATATGTATACTTACGGTAGTAAATGATAAACTAGATTAATAATATATGGTGTTTCTGCATTTGTGTTTTACTAATTTTTAAAACACTACATGCATTTCATTAAAGTAAGAAACCATATTCACTATATATTATGACTAATCACACTATGAAGTACTGGTACTCATAAGTAATAAGGTAATGCATGTTACATAATTTTGTACTGGAACACAAGTATGAGCTTTACATATTTGTAAATGGTGATTGATAACAAAGACACTAGAAAAAAATGGAACTCCTCCTAAAATCACAGAATTTCACAGATAGATGGGATTTCAAAAACTACCTCATATAGCTCAAATGTGAAAGAATAATTTATACATCAGCATGCCTGAAAAGTGGTCAACCAGCCTTTGCTTGAGGACTTCTAATTAATAGAACTTCTTAGTTCCTGAGGCAACCCATTTCACTTCAAGGAAAGTATCCCTTACATCCAGGCAAAATTTGTCTCTTAACAGCTTTTCCTAGATTCCCAGTTCTGCTTTCTGGTGTCAAATAGAACAAGTCAAATCCCATTTTCATGTGATAGACCTTCAAATAAATCAATAAATATATATTTAAATTTCCTCAGTCCTATGTGTCTTCTCTTCTCCAAGTAAGTAGATTACATAGAATTTAACCAACTAGCTGGCCAGACATTAATAATACTCTCTTATGAAGTAAAAAATATATCAATATGCACAGTTCAAAGCCCATTTGCTAATTGTGTCTTCCAGACATTAATACTATACAGTATCCATTGATGATATAGTAAAGAAAGAATATACTGATTTTTTTTTTCTTTTCTATGATTTTTCTTGAAGGGACCTATCAGAGCACCTTTCTGCCTATTTGTAAATTATTGTGTGGCGTTTGGGGGTATTTCACACCCTTTTTAGCTTGAAAAGCATTGTTGTCCAATTTCCTTCTATTTCTGTAGACATTTGCTTCATTTTACTCTTAATTTATGGCAAACCCAAGCAAAGATTTTGTACTTCCTTTAACATTTAAGAGTAAGAGATAATGAGGTTCCTACTGTCAGGCAAGAGAAGTAAATCTGTAATTTCAAGACATATTCAAGGACTCTTTTCTATTTTAGTGGAATGAAGAAAGAGTGAATCTGAAGAACTAAAGCAGTATTTGCTGGCAAGTTAGAAAATGGGTTTTATTATTTTAAATGAGGTAAGAAATAAAAATGGAAGAAAGTCATACTGAAAAGCAAGACAAGAGAACTTTTTATAAAAGTAGTTTCTTCGTAGTATATTACAAAATAATCTGTTAAACAGAGCAATAGAAGATGGTAGAAATTTACATTAGAGGAATAGATATAAAGAAGGTTATAGAAATTTAGAACTGAGGGAGAAAGAGCAACAGAGAGTGAGAGAAAGTATAAATTTTCTGGCACTGGAGAAAATATGTCTTCTAACCAAGGAATGAGCAAAGCATGCAAAATTTTTATTTTCATACTATTAGAAGGATTGAGGTTTAGGATTTTTGTGATAGTCTCTGTTGTATTACTCTCAAGAGATGAACTCATCACAGAAAGCACTCCAGGTGCATTATGTATCCAACTTTTCATTTGAAAAAAGGGAATACTTGCTTATTCAGTGATCACATTTTTTTTTTGACACCTGATCTCAAGCAAACTGTTGGAATAGGATGATGAATACCAAACTAGATAATTTCTATAAACTTGTGCTTAATCTAATGTACACAAAAATGTTTAATTTTCATTTATATTGCCAGATAATGAGGTCTGTCAGCGGATGATAAGCTTCTGTTTCATTTAATGAATATGTATTAGGTATAATTTGTGTGTTTCATTCTGTAGATAAAAAGATGAAATTACAGACAGACTCTGGCTTCAAGAAGTTTACAATTCATCTCCCAGATATGTACATATGTATATATGTACAAGATTGAATGTAAGTTCATTGACAAAGCCCATGAGGGAAACAAAAATAAATCTAAAACTTGAGCTCCAAATGTCTAATAATAATGACTTTTATAGGAATATCATTACTGAGAAAATTTCACAGTATTTTAAAAGATATCATTTCATATATTCTTATAACAGTCCTGAAATAAAGGTAGAGAAGCTGCTCGTACATTCAGTGTGCTATGCATTTTCAACATAGAGAAAAGTTCATTTTCTAGAATTCAAAGCAGTCCTTTTAGCCTTGATGTGATATTCAATATTTATGAAATGTCCTAGATGTGTTCCTGTATTCATAACTTTTTAAACCTACATGTTTGCTCTCCAAGCTATTCATAGCTGAGATTTCTTTCATAAAGTTAATGATAATGTAGATGATAGACATTTTTCTATTATTGAATATAGTGACCCATTTTAACTTCATCCTACTTATGTGTCTTTTTCATCTTGTTCTTCAGTGAAATGATGATAGCAACTCTGCCTCACTTCAATTCACTTACAAGTCAAGACATCATCTGTGATGTCATTGATGCACTTTGAAAACAAAGAATAAACAACCCCAATAATATTAAACTCCTTATATATAGAAAGTAATATACTGAGCATTTGATATACAAATACAAAAGTGAGAAAGTCTTTCATCAGGGATTTCACATTGTAAGGGATGTTGAGGTGGAAAAAAGTAGTAAAATCATAGAAAAATAAATGAAATATAGGATATAAATAACTAAATAAATGCAGAGTGAATATGATACCCTAATAACTGAGAAAATTAGGAAAGATCTCTTGAAAGAGTTATTACTTTATCTGAGCTTTGAAGGTGACTAGGATTCCAATGAGTTAAGAAGGGAGAATGCCTCTGGCATGAAGATATCTATAAGGGACACCAAGGAGAAATATGGATTCTGCTGTATGAGCAACAGCAAGAAATAGGTCACTTTGATGGGAATGAGAAGTGCATGAGTGTGGGTATTATATAATCATCTCTTATGGAGAAATATCTCCTCTCTCATTTCATATGGTGGTAACTGCTAACAAATATATATTTATCACAACATAAAAATTACACAGGTGAAAACCTTGGTTTTATTATGCTCAAGAATAGATGAAGGCGTCAGAGAAAAATGGAACCCCAATTAGGAGTCTCACAATCCCTTTTAAAGACAAAATTACCTCAGTGTGAGAGAAATAATTCATGTACATATTACAATCTTGTTCATTCTGCTAAAGTCTTAAAAGTTAAAGAGAAAATACATCCATAATCTCATACTTCCTTCAATTATCCTAAAAGTTAAATAAACCTATTTGACCAGTCACAAACTCATTCAACCCATAATGAAACAAACTTCGTCAAACAAACTCTATAGATAAACTAAGTCAGGTTACAGTTTAAGGTACAGTCAGAGAATTCAAAAATAGACTGGCTGAAGAGGAGGATCTCCATATTATCAAGGAATCAGGGACAATTGAAATTTTTCCTTTGAATTCTTCCTTTAGAGCTCTAAGTTCTCAAGTAAAATTTCACATCCCAAGGGACATGTTTTGATTAGTTTAGCTAAGGCCCAAAACTGCAGGAGGAATAAAAAAGTTCCAAAATAAATCATAGAAAAATAGAATAGAAGCATGTCAAGGAGGATAGGACAGATGAGTTTGTATTCTATCTAAAACATACGATGGTAACTGCTAAAGCTTTTTGGGCAGAGGAAGGACATGGAATAAATATGGAGGGGCAACTCACTCCTCCAATACTGTGGGACCATGAGGCTTTTCTGATTATGCCATGAACTGCTCTCTCCTGTTTTTTTTTTTTTCTTTCCAAACCATATAATGCAGCAGAAAGAATTCCAGATTTGAAGTCAGAAGACTTGCGTTCAAATCCTGACTCTGTCATAAGCTTAGGAATCATGAGCATGTTACTAAACCTCTCCATCCTCAATTTCCCTGTTAGTAAAATGACATGATCAAAGACTTCTATACCCTCAATCAGCAATTTATACATGGTAAGTTTGCAGTTTCATGTGAAGCCCAAAAAGGCTATAAAACTGTATATATCCTTTGATCCAGAGATACCACTATCAAATGTGTTTCCTGATGAGAATAGGGAAAAAAAGAAAATGACCTATCTATACAAAATGTATGACAGCTCTTTTTTGATGACAAAGTAGAAATTGGGGGGATACCCATCAATTGGAAATGGCTATACAAATAGTGTTGTGTGGTTATGATTATGATGGAATATAATGATCCAGAAAAACCTAGGATAATTTATATGAAGTGATACAAAGAAGAATTGTACACAAAACCTAGAACTGTACAGTATAACAGGAATAGTATAAGGATTATCAGCTATGAAAGACAAGGCATTTTGATCAAGAAAGTGGTCCAAGATAACACCAAAGGGCCCACAATGAAAAATGTTGTCCACTTCCAGAGAAAGAATTGTTTTTAAAATTATATTTAAATGAAAAAATATATTTTTTTTTGCTTTGTACATGTGTGTATGTGTGTGTGTATGTGTGTGTATGTGTGTGTATTGGAGTCTTTTGCAACATGGCTAATATGCAAATATTGCATGCCTTCTCAAGGAGTGGTGGAGGGGAAGGAGAGAATTTGGAATTCAATTTTTTTTAAATGAATATTAAAAACTTTTACATGTAACTAGGAAATATTTAACAAAATGAATAAAATATATCATAAAATACAATTGGGAAATGTTTACTCAAATAAAAATACAAACATTGGTAATGGTAATTTGTAGTTTTCTAAGTGAATATAATGTTTTTATTTGAGTTTGAACCATTGAACTAGATGATCTCTAATATCCCCTCTACCATGATCCTCTGGTGTTATACATCTCCTGGTCATTTCACAAATTTTGCCTCTGTTCTCTAAAGTATGATGTTTAAACCCACTACATGATAAGGAGAGACTGACAACTATTCATACCCAAGTCCATCAGGTAGGAAAAAGTAGGCCAGATGTCCCCAATTTAAGATTATTTTTTATTCCCCTCATTTTAGGCAGAAATAATGGCTCCACATTTTGTTTAGCTATCTAATTTAGGGATCTCTCTCTCCAGTAAGATAAGCTAAGCAGGTAATATGGTTCAGGAGAAATTTCCATGGTTTTTGAGTCAGAAAAAATGAATTTATTCTAATGTTTACTATACCTGTGTGACCATTGATCACGGTGCCCCTTTTGGTTCTAGATGTAGTACCCTATTATCTTTCTCTACTAGGACACTGAGATTCTTTCTGCAGTTATACTAACAAGCATTCAAATTCTATCACAAATAGCACAACTCTGATAGTCTTGACACATTTTTTGAGTGCCAAAAGACAATTTTATGGAGAACTCACATAAAGTAGGCATTCACATAACAGTTAGGACTCATATAAAGATACTCTTAAGGTCTCTCTGAAGAATTTTCGAATCAACTCTAAGACATGGGAGAAACTGGCAAGGGACCTCCCAACTTAGTTCAAAGGCATCAAAAAAGGCATTGTGCTCTATAAACAAAGCAGAATTACAGTAGCTAAATTCAAATATAAGACATAAATTCAGTCATCTCTATCCCCAAATGTTGATATGGATTATTTGTGCCCAATCTGTGGTAGAACTTCCTAAGCTCATATTGGTCTAATTAGCTTAGTCAGACACACTGTACATTAACCCCAATATTGTTATATCATTTTGATCTTCTTTGAGTATAAAGAACAGTCCACATTGCTGTTTCTATAATTTAGCTCTGTTTTTGGCCAGCAAAAATAACTTATCTCCCAAAATAATGTTGTATTAATCTATGGCCTGAGTATCATTAGAATCATACACATTGGTTTTTTTAAACCATTGTTTTGATTATAATCAGGCATAGATGCCATAAAGGTTGGTGACCTGATAGATACATGGTTTAACAGAAACTACTTATTAAAGACTAAGAATTTCCTTGGTCTCAAATGTAGTAATTATTTGTGTTGTTTTGGTTGGTTTTTAATTAAGTTTTTTAAAGTACTGTCAAGACAAATTTAATTGAATAAATATTTTAAGAGTTTATCACTAAAAATGTGACCTTCATCACTCAAAAATCTTCTATGGTTCCCTGTTTCCTATAGGGAATATTCTCAACCTAGTGTTTAAATCTTTTTTTTTTTTTTAAATATGAACCCAAGTTACTTTTCCAGCCTTATTTCATATAATTTCTTTTTTATACTTCCCAAACTCCGAAGAACATCTTCACCTTTTATTCTCTTAGATATGTAGACCCTCACTCCCATCCCACCTCATTCCCAAAATACTCCTCCTCTGTTGTCTTATGCTTTCCAAAGCTCAAATTAGCTTCTGCCTCCTAGTTCCCCTACTCATTAGACTATCTCTCTACTAAAATTAACTTGTATTCACTCATCTTTATAAGGATTCTTTTGATTTTCTCTTTATATCCCCAGTCTGGAGCAGAGTATCTTGGCATATAGTAAGTGCTTTATTAAAGTTTGCTGATTTTTAATGGGGATTTATCTCTTTAATCAACATAAGTGATTAATGTTATTGAGAAATTTCTCAAACTGGGTTTATAGAGAACCCAGGAAAAATACTGCCCACCAGTGGTCAAAAAAACTTGAGATCAAGTTAAGTGAGAAGCCAAACTGAAAAAGAAACACTAGGGAGACTGCCAGGTCGTGGTAGCTTCAGCATTCTCAGGATCTGTTGCTTGATTATATAGTTGTACAGCAAGGGAGGTATTAGATGCACAGTTACTGTATAGTATTCTGGGGCAAAAAAAAATCACTGATTAGAATTTCATTGCACATTCCCCAAAGTGAGGTATAAAGAACATTACTATTCTCAAATGAATGGGAAGGGACTTTGGAGAATGGGCCTTTCTGAGAATAGAGCACATTGGTCCAGGATATTGTGGCTGTGGGTATGGTTCTTATCCTATTAACCAGAACTTAGTGTTTCTTGCTTAATTGAGAAAATTTCCACTGAATTCAGCTGCTAGTCATGGGATTAGTCTGAGACAGAGTCTTGGGACAAAATGTAATAGATTTTATGTAAACATTTTATAGCTTATCAGACTCCTCCTACCATGGTCCCAAAATTTGAGAAATCTCTGGTGGCCATCCTTCACATCCTTGGAACTAGAGCTTAAAGTATTTATTGATCTTATCAGAGAATAAGTGACCACAACTACTTTTCTTTTGTTTTTCTGAGCTGTCTCTCCTGGAGATACTCATTAACATTCATCATCTTTACTTGGAGTAAATGAAGCTGCAGCCTACTCATAGGATCTAGCCTTACTAGTACTCTATGAGAAAAACTGCAATTTCGACATAATAAAATTCAATGACTCATTCTCCTTTTCTTCTTTAAACCACATTTTTTCATCCAAAAGTCCCTTCAAATAGAAAAGGAATTCCATTAAAACATATGCTTCTTGATAGAAGGGACTATTTTTATTGCTGTTGCTCTTTTTTTTACTTTGTTGTTGTTGTTTCCTTGGTTGTTATTCTTCCCAGGAATACTTTATTTCCAATTAGCCTAGAGTGTAGAGAAGTACTCCTTCCTTCCTTTAGCTATTTGTGCAGAGGTAGCTATTATTCGCATGACCCTCATCTATTGAAAACTATACACATGTTGCAGGTCATTGAATATTTGCCAAAAATGAGAACCTCAGTTTTTTCACTAACTCCAATTTGTAACTAACAATAGCAGCAAATGCCATATTTACAGGTCTTGATAACTATGGGAAGAGAGGAGCACTGGGCACAGAGACAGGGATAGAAGGAGAGCTCTATAACTAATCTCCTAGGTAAAGTTTCTATAAGATGTTATAAATGAAAGTGTTAAATTTAGGAGATGAAAGACCTGAGATTAAATACTTTGCAACATCTTTTAATCATGTTTCCTAAAAAATGTTTAACAACTCAATTTCAAAAAAAGTACCAATGACACAATTTTAAATTTAATCTGCACTATTAACATCATCCCCATCATTTTTCTTGAGTCCAACTAATCCACACACACAAATAAATTCCTGATTTGTAGAAAACATCAGTTTCTAAGGTATAAATATACCTGTACTGAAAATCTGTACAATTTCCTATGTATTCTTGCTTCTAAATCACATATCTCTCTCTGATCCTTAATTTCCTCATCCACAAAAAGGAGGCAATAAGACCTTTAATACTTACTTCACAAATTTGTGATAGGGATCATAGAACATAATGCATATAAATAAACTTCAAACTTTAAAGTATTATATAAATGTCAGTTATGAATCTTGAATTTTTTATCTCATAATATATTAACCACCGTTTATTTTATCCATAATTGCTAGATTTCTGCCACAGCAGAAAATAAAATCTGACCTTTTGGTAGAGATTTTAAGGATTAATTCAATTTTCAGTGTCTTCTCACCTCTTCCTTTTTCTTGTCTCCAAAATAATCTAAATTCTTATTTTTTTTTTCTTTGCCTTCTCCATAGGATCATATTTTAGGTAACTTCTATTTCCATATAGCCACTTCGGTGCACCAGGATGTCCTTTACCTATAGTGCCCTTTTCTTGGGCTTTCTTAGCTTTGTTCACAACAGGAATTCATCTTGTTAAGAAGTATTTCTCCAAAACACTTTTATGCACACAGGAACAGTCATGACTTATTATTTTTGAGGACTCCTTGAACAGAAATCTAACTTTCTGCCACTGCCCTTTTCTTTTCCTCTTGCTCCTTTTCTGATTGATAAGATGTCAGATACCTAAGTAAGTATAGGTATTTGAGTTGCATTAGTGTTCCATCAGTGTTTTCAAGGATCTCCTTGTTTATTCATGTCAATCAGTCAAGAATATTAATTAAATCATTACTATTTGCCAGACAGCATACTAAACTCTGGAAATACAAATAAGAAAAAAAAGACAATCCTTGTGCTCAAGGAGCTTACAATCCAACACAGAAGACTATCTAGAAAAAGGTAAATAAAAAATATATTAGTTCCAGAGACATAATGAAGTCCAAAGAAGTGTAGCCTGGGGATGGGTAGGAAATGGAGAGATACAAGGCCTGAACAATCTTCTATAAATGGAGGTTTTGAGAAGAGTTGATCTTACCTCTGATGCAAATGCTCAGAACTCTTTCTATAGCTTCTTGTTTTAATAAGAAGTCTGACAAACTCCTAAAACTTTAGAACAATAGACAAAAAACAAGAGGCATTATCTGCTTTAGAGGTTGCAAATATTGATCTTCTCTAAAGCTAGCTGGGTAGCCCTTTGGACAACAAAAGACAATGCATTTACAAAACCCATATGGGAAGTCTTTCAAGCTTAGTAGGATTTATCTGCGCTTGTTTTGTACTAAACTAGCGTTTGAAAATAAAGAGTAGGCTGCACACCTACTTACCAGAGTAGGGACCTAATGAAGGGATCTTTGTTTTATAGAGATTATTTGAACATTGTGGATTTATGGAAGGCATTTTCTTTTTGTTTTTAGAAGATAAGGACATTGTTTTTATTTATCCTTTCTCTTCAATACTGTCAGAAAAGAAGAAGTAATTTAAATGGCTATTTGCTTTTTTTTTTTCTTTAGCTACAAATTAAGAAAAGTAGACTGGGAAGGACAAAAAGAATAAAGCAGAAATAATCCCCTCAAGCTAATTTAGAAAATGCCTTGTTAATATTGTTGTTTCATTAACCTCAGTGGAACCAAAGGCTAATCAAATACCTTTGTGATTGAAAACTAACACTAGGTTTAGTTATTTGAATGCCATTTCTAGAATTTTAAGCAACCAATAATCTCATATCAGGCTGGTAATAAATATTATCATCCCAAAATAAAATAATTTCTTAATCTAATGAATCCCTTCCACATGTACAATTTCTCTCCAGCAAAAACTTTATAAAATACATGTAAAGAACTTAATGGCTTCAGTGCTGAGATACTAAAGATATGACCTTTTGCTGAAACAGAGTAATGACTTTTCTCCCTCTTCTAAGGTAATTTGAGTCTTGTATTTATCATGCTGATGTTTCTTTAGGCATCCCCTCTCACTAACATTCTGCCAAGTAGATATTATAATTTGGCTACAGAACAAACATCCCAAATGGCAGATGGAGCCACTATCTGATATAGCAGCAGCCCCCAAACTGCATGTATACTCAGGAGACTAACAAGGCCCCATCTCCATCTATGCATGAAATGGGTGCCGACACAGTGCTTCAGGTAATTTAGGCCATCAAAGCTGAAAGCTGCCTATTGCCTGGTTCAATTCACACTCTGGTTTATAATTCAGTGCCAAAGGAAAGCAAAGAGAACCAAAAATGAACATGAAAATCTATTTCTAATATTGAACCAAGCAATCTATAAAATCACTGTGACATGTGATAATTTTTCATAGGAAAAAAATTGATGTGCATGTCAAGGAATTAGAGAAAATTGAATTATAATGACTAAATATGGATTGTAATTAATAACTAATGAGACAAATATGATTAAGCTAAAACTTACTATGAATTTAAAGTGTTGTTACAATTTTACTTTAATATACTGCATTCACAGAAACATACATCTGAAATGTAACTCAGGAAGCAAATTTATCTACCTCCTTGTCTTCTCTACTCCTATTATTGCTGCTACTGCAGCTGCAGTTGCTGAATGATAATAATATCAACAATAAGACTGCTAGATGGTACGATGGGGAGTGTACTTGACCTAGATTAAAGAGGTTCAAATCTGCCCTAAAACTCTAGCTACCTGTTTACCAGGCTACTAACTGTCTGCTATTATGTCTTCAAACTTAATTAATTTTTCCATTGACATATTCAGATGGTAAGTGGATAGAAAGGCATAAAAGTACTTAAGAAATGTATAAAAGGAAGGATAAAAAGGGTTTGATTATATTCTCAGTCATGTAACATATATGGAGAAACAGGGCATATATTAAGGCTTAGATAATGCAGGACAGATTGGCAGAGCAAATGACAAGACTGATAGTCTTCTGTCTCACTGGTTGGTGACTCCCACCTCATTTAAACCATGAAAGTAGACAGATAGTTTTTGGAAAGCCCAAGATAAGGGGCAATAGGAGAAAGGGCAGGCAGGAGTCAAGAAGAAAGGGTATTCCTATAGGCAGCAATTTTTCCCTCAGTATGTTGGGTCCAGATTAGACATATATAAAAATATGTATTTATATGCATAGATATACACATATATACATGATTTTTATTGCTTAAAATATATGTATATATATATATATATATATATATTTATGCGAATATAGAGATATAGAGGTAGATGTAGATTTAGATGCATGCAATGAACTCTATATTAACAAGAACCTAAGAGGGTATCTTAGGAAATTAGACCCTAATCCAAGGAAAAGTTCAATGATCTGTGTCTTATCTCTCAGAAAGGAACTTAGAAGATGACAAATTCTGTGACACTGCTGGGCTGCAATGTAATTCTAAAGAGTTTTGAATAAATTCTTTAAATGTGCTAGATGTGAAGACCATTGAATTCAGTTGGCAGAGCTGTGGGTTCCTTTTCTGTTAACCCTTAGCACAGAGGATAAAGGGGCAAATAACAACAAAAAAGTATTTATTAAGCATCTAGTATATTCTAGCTACTGTGTCTCATTTGATTCTCAAAACCATGAGAGGATAATGTTATTTACTAGTATTAGATAACAGTATTATCCACGCTTTTAGTTGAGATATATAAGAAATAATTTACATGTTTTTCCCAAAGTCATATAGTCAGTGTCTAAGATGAGATCTGCACTGACCTTATATATTTACATATATCTCTGGAAGTCAAAGATAATATATGAGTTATCAATTATATTCCTTCTGTTGGGATTGGCTTTAACATTTGTCTTGTACCCTGTCCTGTGAAAAACTTGCCCAGCAATATTGGAAACTTTGCACAGTAACAAAGATGTTTTTTTATTTTATTTTTTTTCAGAAATGGGGGCAAATGTGACAAATCTTTGAAACATATAGCTGACCCAAGTTCCCTGCCTCTGGCTGTTATTCTGTTCATCATGTTACATAAAAACACATACATTGTGTTACATAAAAACTTCCCAAGCTTCAACAAGCTCCCTTTTCCATCCTCTTTCTCCCCAAATGAATTCTTCTTCATCCTCTGACCTGGCCAAGAAAGATTATTTTTGTCTCTCTGCTACTTCACTGATCATGATTCTGCCTTTTAGAGCTTGACCCAAATTTTGCCCTTTAGGAAATCATTGTTGTTCCTGAAATCATCATGCTTCCCTTTGTACCTAGAAGTTACAAGATTTAGTCCTAGAAGGAATGTTAAAGGTCATCTTGTCCATTTTAATAATTCTACAGATAAGGAAACTGAGGCTCAGAGAAGTTAAATGACTCACTTAGGAGTCATGACTAGTGAATGTTATGATTGTCTTTTTCCTATTGCAATTTGTTAACCAAGTAGCAGAAGCCTAAGTTGTCCAGATTTAAATCCCCATCAATCAAAGTGACAACTGAGTAAAGAGAAACAGTTCATGTTTCTTTTTAAATACCAATAACCCCACTAAAAAGATTGGAATCAATGAAATTAAATTGTTAGTCAATATTACAAACTCTATGGGAAATACAGAATGCTCTGACACTTCAAATGTCATCCAGGTGACTGTTGAGCTTAGAGTCAATAAAACTCATTTTCCTGAATTCAAATCTGGGTTTCAGACACTTATTAGCTGTTATGATCCTGGACAAGTCACTAAATCCTTAAAATTTCATCTGTAAAATGGCCCAGAGAAGGAAATGGCAAACTGTTCCAGTGTCTTTGCCAAGAAAGCCTCACAAGATCATGAAGAGTTGCAAATGATTGAAACAGCTGAATGACAGCGACTTTGCCTTCTCAGCTATCCAGGGGACCCTTTCTGTCTCTTCTCAGGAAAACTGATGTTCCAAAATTTTGTACTTTTCCTATATACAAATAGATCCTTGCCCCACTTGAAAAAAAATCTTAATCACAAAACCATCTTTTTGGAAGACCCTGCTTCTTTTATCCTTTGGGAAATACAAAGTCAAGAGTTAGCCAAAAAAGTATTTATTACATGCTTCCTATATGCTAAGGATTCTGGTTAAGTATAGAAAAAGAGAGATTTCTTTTCTCAAGGAGTTCATGCACTAATTGAGAAAAACATATTTTTTAAAAAATCTGATGTGGGACAGACAGAAAGGTCCTGAAGTGTATTATATTATAACAGCAGATGACATGGCAAGGTCAGGATATTAGCAGGTCACATTAGCAGGTCAAATGATAGTGACAGTGATCTGCAGAATACAGAGATACAGCAAATGATAAGACCTACATATTTTGGGATACAATGGCAAAGTAGATGGACTTCTGCCCTTTCTAGTCAGTAGCTCAAAAGAAATGTGAGACATACAAACTTAGAGGCACTTTTATCCCCTATGAATAAATATGAACTATTTGTGCCCAGTCTATATAGAACCTTCTAAGTTCATATTGGTCTTATCAGACATAGTCTGACACACTGTACATTGACACCAATATTGTTATGTCAAAGGGTCCCTCTTCATAGGACCCGTACAAAGGTTGGAGGTCCATACTCTCCTGCTTCTAAAAAGTCAAAGCAAATTTTAATGTGAACAGCAAGGCAGATTCTCCTTAAAGGATCAGTAGCAAGCTAGACACAGGATCCTATGCCAGTTTCTAGACAAGAAGTCACAGACTGGGTTAAGTTTTTATGTAAGCTGTTATCTACAATGAAAAGAATAATAGCCAGGGGAAGGGGACTCAGGTCAGCTATATGTTTCAAAGATTTGTTATATATGCCCCCATTCCTAAAAAAAAAAAATAAAGAAAATAAAAAATATCTTTGTTACTGTGCAAAGTTTCCAATATTGCTGGGCAAGTTTTTCACAGGGCAGGGTACAAGGCAAAGGTTAAAGCCAATCCCAACAGAAGGAATATAATTGATAACTCATATATTATCTTTGGCTTCCAGAAACTTGCATTCTAGATGAGAAAGAAAATTGTTTAAAGTTTAGGTCAGTAACAAGAAGGTTCAGCAGGATAAGATTTGCCACAAAGCTGCATGTAATTAAATATCAAATGATTGACTCAACCAATTCAGAAGAGAAAAAGAAAGATCACTGTGAGGAAGCTAGTGAA